>NC_138663.1:89897948-91097948 GCF_964273445.1 Streptopelia decaocto
GGTTTATAGAGACCATGAAAGTATAAGAACCTCCCATAGATACTCTGGACATCAGAAATGGGGAGAGGCAGGTTTGATGAAGTGCAAGAGATTTGCACTTCTTTCACCGTGACATTATGCATATAAGGTCCTGACAAGTCATAGTTTCTCTGCCTCCACAGAAAAGGGGTGGTACACTTGCTTTTCACTGTGAATAGAATGTGTTCAGCCTGGAGAAGAGAAGGCTCTGGTGAGACCTAATTGTGGCCTTTCAGTACTTAAAAGGGGCCTATAAGAAAGAGGAGGACAGATTTTTTTATCAGAGCTTGTTGCAATAGGGCAAGGAGTGGTTCTTTTAAACTAAGAGAGGGTAGATTGAGACTAGATATCAGGAAGAAATTTTTTACAATGAGGGTGGTGAAACACTGGCCCAGGTTGCCCAGAGAGGTGGTAGACGCCCCATCCCTGGAGACACTCTAGGCCAGGCTGGATGGGGCTCTGAGCAACCTCATCTAGTTGAAGATGTCCCTGCTCATTGCAGGGGATTGGACTAGGTGACCTTTGAAGGTCCCTTCCAACCCAAACTGTTCTATGATTCTATTCTATGATAATGTATTATATTTTTCACATCCTGTGGCGATGTGGAAACACAGAAGGTAGTGAAAAGGTGTCTAAAACCTTCTCTACTCAGAAAAAGTGTGCACAAGTTTGCTCCTAAACCTGTCACCCAGGAAATGTAAAGACTGAGGCTGTACGTAGCTATACACAGAAACTGAAAGGAAGAAAAACCTTTCGTGGTCCCCTGCAGTGTCAAATAAGCCACTGTATTCCTGCAGATTTTGTACCAATACTTTTTTTCTTGTTCACTGTCATCATCCCGATTTTCTAACAAAGCCAGTTGGTTGCTACCTTTATTCCTGAGGTTTCGTTACTTGATAAGTAGATCCTAAAGTTTGACAGGTGTTGATAGTGGGTGAAGTCAAACACTTAAAGTGCAGAGAAAAGTTTTCTAAATTAGTCATAACTGTTTGGTCTACCAAATACAGCTTTGTGAATTAATGTCACTGTAAAAATGTTACAGCTTGAAGAGCTGAAACCTGTATAGCAAACTGGATAAATTAACTTGCCTGCCACCTACAAGAGTTATAAAAAGGAATTGTCTGAGCATGCTTCCATGGCATATGCTGTTCAGCTCAAGCGTATAACACATTAGTACTGAAGAAAAACTTGTGTGATACTCTCTGGTTGTCGAAAGAGAAATACTGTATGCTAAATATTGTCACACTGCTCATGGTATTGCATTTTTCTTGTAATCAGATGAAATACTAACTTCAACAGGGTAAGAATTATCTGTGGACCCCAGAAAGCCCCAGAATAGGCTGTAATTTATCCTCAACCTACAGCCTTGTCATTTGTTTGTTTGTTTGAGTTCCTTTGTTCTTGCAGTAGCAGAATCAATACATTTGCCAACATGGAGAGAATGGTCCCTAATAGAGTACCTGGAGAGAGGGAAATAGTAGGCATTTTGTGATGGATGTTGCATACAGTCTCGGCAGTGGAAAAGTTGAGGCACAATAAAATCTGCTTAGGTTAGTAAAAAAGTTTGGAACAGCTTGTGTAAGGTGTGAGACCCAATTGCCTTTATTTTCTTCAGAAGTGAAGGAGCACAAGTTGACACATCTTTCCAACAAAAGGGGATGAAGCATCCATGTGGATTACTGTTTTAAGATATGGTCCCACAATTTTCCACATAGAATGAGAGCTTGTGCAGTACTGACTTAGAAGCCACCTACAACCTCTTGCTTTCTTGCCTGTGCATATTTTGTGAACTGAAGATAAAAATCTATTCCTTCTTTGCAGCTTCAGTACAGTTTAATGAAAGCTATTTCTCTGAACACAACTTTTGTAACTTTTCTGAATGTAACTTTCGAACGTAAAGGGTGGTGAATTCAGTCATTCTGAAAAGTGGAATCTGTAAAAAAAAATACAGTAGCTGTGGAAAATAATTAGAATGGCTTATGAGATGCTGCCCCTCTACTGTCCTTTAATTTCAGAGAATAGAATCACAAATATCTTGGAAAAACATTATAACTACTTCACAATATCAATGGCAATATGTATTTGCTAGAGTTGGTTGCAAATCCCTCACAAAACAAAGATCTGACAGAAAAAGCTAGATCACTGAGTCTGAAACCTTCATTCAAATCAATGGCAGGAAGATTTCCTGAGGGATTTGCTCCAGAGCACCAAATCCTAAAAAGTGCCAAGTCAGTGACTCAGCAACAGATGTACCCTTGCATACAGTCCTGCAGGTACAAAACTCTACATTTGGTCATTGCAGCTGACAGCCTTAGTTTCACAGCTGCTAACAGCAATGTTTTTGACAAGTGCAATAGTTTAATTGAGCATCTGCAGTATCCAGGGCTCTTTTGGGTCACTCTAATAATAATAATAATAATAATAATAATAATAATAATAATAATAATAATAAAGAAACACACCAAACTTTAGTTTTCATCCTGATTTGAACACACATCATATTAAGAGAAAAGAAGTAGAGAGTGGTGGTAGTGGTAGTTTTCCAGGCACTCAGAGGAACTTGATTTCCAACCAGATCCAAAAACCATCTCTCGGCAGTAAAGCCCTGCATAACAAGTGCTGATCCTAAAATACAGCATTTGGCAATGTTACTGAGTCCTCAAGACACAAAATTCTGGATCTGCTGTATCTGCATGCATTTGTAGCTTGGAATCTACAGCTAGATATATCTGCTTTATTTAACATGCCTTTGTTCTTTTCAGAAATATACCAGTGTAATATCAAATGAACTGCTGTGAGCAAAAATCAGCCCTCTGCTTCTTTCTTCTGGACTTTCCAAACCACTTCCATTCCCTTAGTCAAAACTGACTTGTATCCATCTCCCCTTCTCTTTCTTTCTCAACATCCCAGTTAAACCCACTCCCTGAAGAGGGAAGCAGAAATATGCTATGTAATACTCATTGTCTATCAGACAGTGAAAAGAGCATATGTTGAAAATTTCTGAAATTAAAAGTACAGCATAAGGAAATAAGGAAGTGCAACTGAACCTTTTAACATCTGGATTCTTTGTAACATTATTGTGGATGATGCTGTAGGAAACCATAATTAAAATTAAAAAAAAAAAAACAAAAACCAAAAAACAGAATAACAGATGTGACTCCCTGTTAAAGAAAAGGAGAAAATGAGGAAGCCAGACAGCATAGTAGCAAACATACAAACAAACAATGGTTACTTCAGCTACTCAGAGACACAGCTTTCCAAAACTAGTTTTTGAAAGTGCAGAGGAACTCTCTTAAGACGAGTTGAGCGCTGTGGTTTAATCTTTGTTAGTACAAAGAATTCACAAATCATCAAATATGAGTAATCTTAACAAGAGAAACTATTTTAGTTGCTTAAAAGATGCTATCAGAGGAATTGCCTTGTGAGAAAAATCAATGCTTATTAAAAATCTGACATTCAGTTTTAATTTGCTGTATTTCTCCATCTGCAAGATTATAGTTTCGTTTTCCCTTTAGGAATCTATTCCTGAAAGAGTCTTGGATTTTTGCAGGAGAGACACATTGAATTTAACTAGCAGCATCACCGAAATAAAGCAGGGTAAATTTTTTATCATGATTTGACAAATACTGTTTCACCACTAGGCAACAGTGTCCTAGTGATGACAGTAGCTGCAGAAGGAGGATCATGCTGGTAGAATAGGTTTGGGTGCTGTATGAGGACTTTTAGGTTTTTTATCTTCTTGCCACTTTGTCTATCTGAAGGAAACTAGACGAGATGAGATCAAAGCCCTGAGAGAGGAATGCCTCTAAAATTGAGGGACAGGAGCAGAAAAAACTGGTGCCTTCACTTACAAAGAACTATATCCCTCTCCTATCAGAGCTTCAGTGCAATATGGCTTTCTCCTTTCCCATAAATCTGTGCTTACCTACAGGTTTAATTAGCAGATTGAGGAACAGAGTGGTATAAATGTTTATTATAATATCCTACACCATTTATCTGATGTCACATTAGAAATATTTGATTCATGATTTCTTTGTTTTATGCTATTTTTGACTTCTAATTGTGTGCAAAACTTCAAGACTTAGCAGTTTTAAGAATTATTAATTGAAAACAGATACCCCCAGCAGCACTTTTTCAGAGAGCAACTCAGTCTCTTATAAACAAATACGTCTTTAACATTTAATTTTAAAATTTTGAGAGATAGAAGAGTTGTCACCTTTCCTCATCCTTCCATCCCTGCTTCTCTCCCTCAAAAGAAAACCCGAATTTAAAATTCATATCTAGAATTACAAGAATCTTTTTATCGCAACTGCTTCCTTTTTGTAAATCCACTGAAAGCAAAACATAATAGCGTAAAAGTGTATTTGGATTTCAGCAAGCTTTTTGACAAACTCCCTCATCAGAGGCTCTTACAGAAATCAATCTGCCTTGGGATAATAAGGAAAACGTGCTTATACATGAATAACTACTCAAGAAATAGGAAATGAAGGCTGTGTGTGACACAATTACTCAAGTGTAGCTTTGTCATTATTTTATTATTACAGCCTATGCTGGAAGAGATGTAGGTAAATTAAATCAGCTCCTTATTGGAGAGAGCTAGAGAAGATCTGAGATCCCTTGGATCATAATTGATTACATGGTTTTCTTTTCAGTGTGTGAAAAAGAGCATGGGGAAGGGTTTCCTTGAGGTAAAAGTATGTGTGTGGGGTTTTGTTTTGGGGGAGTGTTTTTCTACATCTTTTTGTGTACTGTTTGATTTGTTATTTTTTCTATGGAATTTCTCAGGTTAATATTAAAAATCCATATTACCAAAAATTTTTCTTGTACAGCTTTGAAATAGGATCCATTTTACCTTGGAACCTATAAAAGTGTTATTGTTGAAAACTGAAACTCAATTCCTGTATTTATTTGTCCAGGGTGATAAAGCTTACTGTTTTGACTGAGTTTCCAGATGCCATGCTCATCACTGGAGTCTTAACCCAATTCTTATAATTAATCACTGACTGTTGATCATCTTTGATTATATTTGGTTCCCTTGCCTAATACACCTAGAAGAAAGTACCAGGATTATTTTGTTCAATTTGTAATGAGCACAAGATCATCTCCACGTAAATAACATGTAACTAGTAACATCTAAATGACCTCTGTTCCTTCATGCCTGCAACTTGATGACATTTTAGAATAATGACTCTCTAAATCAAATGTTTCCTAATAAGAAATTTTCAGTAGCATGAGCACAGATCAAGAAACGCAAGAAGATGTGACATATAGATGTGTTACTGGGATTCAATGGCCACAGCAGGTCATATTGAGCCCTAGCCTTACTTTAACATAGCACATCTGTCAAATGTTGATTTGCAAGAGTACTCTAGTCCTCAATTAACACAAAGTATAATTCAATGATTTCTTCTCTGACTGGTCACTGGACAATAGCTGTGACCAGTTGCCATCCTGGGAAATATCAGAACCAAAATATGTACTCCAGATATTGGTTAAAAAAATAATAAACACAGCATTCTTTGATGTATATTTTCTTAAGATGTAAGGATCTCCCCTCAAACAATATTTAATATAAATTACTTGTGGCCTGTTACAGATACACCTACTTTCATCCTCTCAATTATATTTTTGCCTCTGTCCCACACATTACATTGAATAAACCTACACTTTGCTAGGAAATGTGGTGCAGAGTGACTTACATATTTCAAATAAAGCTTTGGGAAGACATATCTAATTTTGTCTTAATCTATTGTAGTTGGTCACCATGAAAATTTTAATGTGTTTTTTTGTAAGATCTGAAGGTGAGTTACCTAGTTATTAAAAGCATTTTTATATCCTAAAATCCTTCAGACCCCGTAAACGCCCACAACCCTAAGGCAAACTCCATCAAGTTCACAGACTCCTGATGTCCAGCAACAACTCTATAAATCTGCAAGTCTCCAGTGCCTCACGGTATCTCTTTAAAGTTCATATAGCCCTAAGGCAGTCCTTTCCATCACAGCATGACCAGAAGGCAAAAAGGCAAGTAGGAGCATGCAGTATGATGGATCGAGCGAGACTTCACTGCACCAGAAGGGGAAGGCTCGGCACTGGAGATGAGAGCAGGTGGTGAAGAATGGGTGCACCTGCCTCATTGGAGTCTGCAGATGCTCTAGGTATTCTTGTCTTGGTAAGCAGGGATACAGTCCCTGATACAGAAAACAGCCTATCTGATTCTTATTTGAACATAAGTTCACGTGCTTCTCACTACCTATCTGCGAGACAGGAAGAGTTTACTCATTTTTCTCACTGTAGCCAGGATAATGACTGCAAAATGAAAGGATGTAATTCAACTCAAAATGTCACAATAATTAGGAAAATGGATATGAACTTAAAATTTGAAGCTATTGCAGTTAGTCTGACACACAGGACACATGAGGCAAAACACACAGAGTGAGGAGAAAAACTCAAAATGCCATGTGTAATTATTAACACCATCACAGTACAGAGTGTGAAGGATTTCTACTACCTCACCCCAGTGGCAGTAAGCTCTACCATATAACACCAGAGTTTTCAAGAGTTTATGTTTTAAGAATGTTGCAAGAGATGATTGCTGAGTACAAGGAAGCAAAAGATGTTAAAATAAAGTGGTCGTTGTTAGCTGACATCTTCCTCCTTTCATCTACTCGAACATTGCCAGGACATCTGGGCACAGAGACAGAAGGGACCTCAAGAAATCATGCAAGCATCAAAGTCATAAAAAAATCAGTATTTCTGGCTACAGCTGTATTAGTACAAACAGTTCCCCAAGCTTTTTGGTATTTTCTGTAAAATTAAAACTGAAGCTGGAAAACTGATCACATGAGAACAGAAAATTAGTTTTTCTGCCTATGGCTTCATCTTCATGGTTGGATTAACGTTCATGTTGAAAACAATAGTAGATAAAAATAGAATATTTAGAGATGAGAAAGAAGAAAGACATGGAGTTTAATGAAAGAAATGCTGGCTCAATTTTCTTCATAAAGTAGAACAACCTTCATGACGAAAATCATGGCATCACTGCATTGATGCAAAAGCAACATGAAGATCTACAGCATATTGACATTAAGAAATGGAGAAAATCACTGGATTTTACAACATCTAGAGTTTGCAGTTTTTACTGTTGTAGGAACTTTTTGAGTAATATATACAAACATACCATAAACTTTAGAGTGCTTTCAATAACGATGGAAATCAGGAAAGGAAATTCCATTATCATGTTAGAGAAGTCATCTGTTTTCATTCTTGCATAGGTAGTTTATTTGCATTCAGCCTTAGTGCTAGACATGGACTAGCCATCATTAAGTTTCATAAATAACTTTCTGTCTGTCTTTATTGACATTTGTGTCAGAAGCTGTACTTACGTACAGTGTAAAATTGTCTGTCACAAGAGATTTTTTTCTCATCACTAGTAGGAGTGATGACATATTGAAAAGGAAGTACCATGAATTCCACCAGACTTCCAGATAGCAGCAATAAACAGGTAAATGTAGTGAACACTAAATTACTCTGCCAAAAATTCTAACAGGAGAATATAAATGCCCTGGAACAGATGACTAGCTTGTTTCTACAGGTATACAAATTTCATCGTGCTCTCTACTTGACCAACAAGCAACCTTGTGAAAACAAACAAAGCTATTAGTTTTTCTATAAGAGTAGATGTAAAAGGGGGTAGAGGTAGAAAAAGTTTTTTCAGTAGGGAAAACCAGAACTCTAAAAGGAGAAAAAGGTAGTTCAGATCTAACTTTTGTTATGTTTTCAGGATACCAGATAAAATTCGAGTCACTTCAGAGGAAGCAAATATCCTAATATAACATCACAGACACATTGATGGGTTGACATAAAAAAATAAAATAAATCCATCAGGTTTGTCTGACATTGAGACTGGGCCACCGTGTCTGATGACTTTGGCTTAACCAGTTGATGGAAATTTTATTAACTTGTACAGCAGAGGTTTCGACTTCATGGGTGAAACTGCACAACAGAAAGTTTCATTTGATTCAATTCATTGGAGTATTGATTTCCACAGCTGATGATTTATTAGCGTAACATTCAGTACAGTTGGATCTCCCAGTAATGATGATGCTCTTACTGATACTGAAAATAAATCACCTTATATCTTTAAGAGAACAGGAGTGCTTAGCTAACAAATTGAATGTCCTGGATTTGCAGAAGCTTGGGAAAAGCCCCTAAGTGATACAAGTGATATAGTGACTTTTTTTTTTTTCCCTGTGGAAGTGCTCTCCCTTTTGACTATGTTGAAGTGAGGACAAGTTTATTTAAACATACCAGGGAGTTTATAGTCTCATTTTTTACCTAAACAGTCAATTGAATGTGAAAAGTGTCCATTACACATCTAATTTAACTTCTTCACTACAATAGCAATCCTACATGAAAATCAGGCAGTGATCTAGAAAAATGAACAAGTAACCAGTTGTGCAAATGCTCACCTGTCTTTTGTGGAATACTCACAATTTTAACCATAAACAACATAAACAAGTCAGCAGAGATGGACAAGTGATCTAAACTGACTGCATTTTAAAAATAATATATTATGATCTGTGTGTTTCTCAGTGACATTGTTTGGCTAAAAATAGGCATAACTTCTACCAAATATCTCAGTATGCTAGATGGACTTAAAAGATTCTGGCATTTCCTCTGTGAAGGTAAAAATAATTATTTGGAGTACACAAAACCAGAATAAAATATCATCAAAACAGTTACTGCCTTTGTACAGTTTGCCCCAGCCCCAACAAGAATGACAAGAAGAAACCTGCAAGAATCAAACCAGTCCTGTATTAACTATGACTGTAAGTTAAGTGGTCAATAAACAACCATCTTTTCTCATACAAATGGAGCCCTTCAGATTTAATGCATTTCTCACTGAACAAAACACATTTAGCACAGTGCTTTATGTACTGGCAAAAGCATAGAAGGGACTAAATTTAAGGACTCAACTAGACATGGAAATTAATTTGTCTCTTGGTCCAGTCACTGTCTGTACTACACCTTCAAATCAGTTCAAATCAAAAGAGAGCACTGCTGCAGTGGCTGTGTAAGATACCCCATCTCAAGAGTGGTGTCAAGATTTGGATTCTGCTGCAGCTCTTACAGAACCTTATACTCACTGCCGAACTTTTTATTTTTTATTTATATAGGCCAGTTTAGAAAAGCTTTGAGGATCCAGAAGACAGGTAAGGGTCCCTCTGCTTTCTAGTCATCTCTTCTGTCTCTACCTGGAAGATGCCTCATAGAGCATCTAGCACTGAATTGCAAGCAACTACATAAAGTTAGAGGATTTTCCTTCACCAGCACTTTTTCACTGTTTTATCTGCCAACACTAATTTTCAACACATACATTTTTAATTAAGGCTGTATTTGGAGGTAGGCAGGTCTTTGTTTTCTTTGTATGGGGAAATAACTTCGACCAAGATAATCAAGACGTCATATACCATGGAAGTATTAATGCTGCTTATCAGCCTGCTGCTGTATTACTATTCCATAATCACTTTAAAACTGCCTGAGACATGATATCAAATAAAATGTAGATAATCTTTCATGGTAAACAAAGATACACTAACTGCTCAGTAGCACTAAACATTAAGAAAGTGCATTTCTACAAGCTAAACTACAGGAAGGTAATAACTTCACAAAGGAATCATGGCTTCTTTTTTGCTATGGCCAACCAGTTTATTTTGCTTCCTAACAAACTTTATTTTCAAAATTTTGTTCTCTGTGTGTGTGAGAAAATAACCTTGGTAAGCACAATACACTACAAGCAATTCTGCCTATTTAAATTGTAGCCCAGGTACTAGTAAACAAAAATTCCTCAAAAATTCAGTCTGCAATTAGGTAAAACTGTAAACACGCTGCAAAACTGAGAACTAATTTGTCACATTTAATCACAGTCTTGACAAGAGGTGTAAGAAAGTATCTTCCCTGAAGAACCCAAAATTGCCCGCTACATTCCTCTGTAGTTGTACTCAAGAGGTGATCAATTAGCTAAAGCTCATTAAAGGAGCCTCTCTCTACACTGGGGTCAGACCAGCTATTGCAACACAGAGAAGGAGATCAGCCTCTTCCATACTCTCTCTAATGAGTCAGGGACTGATTTTGCAAGAATATGGGTAAAGCCTGACCTTTAAAAATATAGGCAACTCAGAATCAAACAGATGTAAACAATAGGAACTGGCAACAAATCTTCACATTTCTTTCTGCATTTATTTGGAATGGGTCCTCTCAGACTGGCACTGATGCAATTCCTCTTGCTTTCTCAGTAAATAGGAAACAAAATGAAGAAGGCATGCATACATCTGCAGAAAACCCATTGAGTCACAAGTTATTTGCTTTTTGGGAATCTGAAGGTTTTGCTGATTATGCAGGGCTAGATCAGCAAACATGCTTTTTTTTAAAAAAAACTTTTGTATAATGTGGAGGTCTTGGGGCTAAAATTCTGTTCCAGGCTTTCAATAAATTCACACAGAAAATACCAAATTGATTAAAGAAAACCCAGTAACAACAACAAAAAGAAGAACAAGCACAGATACAAGAGATGTAAATGAAGCTTGTGTAAATGTGAAAAACTGACTGTGAATCATGTTTGTCTTAAACCCTGGCAGCTCTGTCATGGGTTTGGTAGCAGAGTAGCATGGACCTTCACTTTTCAAGTTTGGGACCAGCAGTAGCCACCTCTTCCTCCTGCTACCGAGGAAAACACAGAGCAAGAGCTGGAGAGATGGATTGTGCAAGTGCTATCTCAGCAGCCAGGGAGTGAGAGAGGGGGGCATGGCTGCTCTAAGACTGTAGTCCAGCTCTGAGAATCTTATTTCCTTGCCTCTACAAATGAGTGCACAGAACATGTATTATGCTGAAACGTGTGTACTGGTGGTGCCTAAAGATTGATAACTAACTGATGCTTGTGGGACCAGCAGAGTTCTTGAACAGAGAAGCAGGCAGAGAGGAAGTAATCTCATTTATTCTCACCATTTTTTGTTATCTACTAAAGGATTTGTCTGCTCTGACTTCTAGTAATACCCAGATTAGGTATCTTCAGCTGCTTGTAATTACTTTTTTGACCCCAAAAATCAGTATGTGAGCATTCATGCAGATGAGAAAAACGTCATAATTTGAAACCTGACTCGATTTACTTTGACTGTTCAAGTTGAGTAGCACTTACTCAGATGCGTAGACAGTAAATTCAGGGGAGCGCAATTTACTTCTGTTTTATTCCAGATATGGCAACTCTGTCATATATAATTAATCTCCTTCACATCCATCTACTCTGATGGACTTGACTCTCTGAGCTCCTTTGTCACCGGTACATTAATGTCAGAGAGCCACTTTCTGCTGACAGTGACAAAGTTGTAAATCTGAGGTGAGTAGGTTCATCAGAGATGAGTTCAAAGGCATGTAGGATTTGTCCTAGTCAATCTGCTTCAAGCCCCACTCATATGGGAGGCTGTAGGAAAACTCTCTGCAGAGGGTTTGGAATAGGGTCCATGTGAGTGTGTGCTTTCAGAAGCAGTAATGCAAGGGCCAAAAAACAGAATTGGATGATGTTTACTAAGCTAGTGGAGCTGCAGCTGCTTTCCCTAGGCTCACTTCATGAGCAGAGTGCCTAACTTAGGTGTTCTCAGTCATTCTCTGGATATCTCTCTTTCCATCTGTGAAACAGGGAACCTAGGGAGATGTGTTAAACTAGCCAGATGATTTAGGTCCTTTATCCTGAATGGTGCAAATAACCTGTCCACTTATCCTTACAAATTTATCATCTCCATACTCAATGCACCTCTCTATAGCAAGATGTAGTCTCCACTGATGTTTCAGGTGGGGTCATTCACTTGAAGTTAGGAAAGTTCTCTTGTATCTAACCTTAAGCTTTTATGACACCAAATCGGTTGCCTTTCTTACATAAGATGAATTTGTCTTGGCAGGTGCTTGATTGAAATTCCCGTTAGACTAAGGGATGACCTGTAATTATGAAAAAGTCCTCCTGTGAACTGGGAGAGATCGGTTCTTCCCCTAACACAGGCATCATTGCAATCAACAGGAATTACAGTGGA
Organism: Streptopelia decaocto; assembly: GCF_964273445.1. NCBI lineage: Eukaryota > Metazoa > Chordata > Aves > Columbiformes > Columbidae > Streptopelia > Streptopelia decaocto. Next base: position 89,910,047 of record NC_138663.1, read on the forward strand.
AAAACAAGAGCCAGGCAGAAAAGCATAAATAGATTAAAAGCAGAAGTGATTATTTCAGTAATTAAACATTTCTTAACTGAAATTACATGAAATGCAACAGCAGCATGAAAGGTCAGGAGAGATTTTTGAAATAGTGCTCCAGAGGAAGGAAAAGGGGAAAAAAGCAATTAAACACAAAGATAGAAGGTTATGATGCATAGAAGATTATTCCAAACAAGTGGCTGCCAGCAACAAACTGCATTGTTTTGAATGTTTAATTAATAAAATAATCTTTTTCATTAACCGTTGCCACTGGGGAAGATGGATTGGAAAAAACTTGCAGAAAACAAACCAGACATATTTCTTACTTGCTTGTATTTACATAAATGTAGAAATCGCAAGGGCAAAACTACTTGTTTATCTTTAATATTAAGGGATCCAAATGAATATGTGATTATTACTAATGCTCCATGTTCAGGTCACGTTTCCTAAATAACACTAGAATATGGGAGTGGAGGAACCTTCTGAGAGAGACCAGGAGGTTGCCTCATTTAATCTCTGCTTAAACTTTGAGAGTACACTATATAAGGGCAGCCATGAGCTTTGACTCCACTACTTTGATTGCAAAACCCTTCTACTTGTGTTTTGGTTTAGAGTGTGACTTTCAACCATTTTAGAGGTACTTTCAAGAGACTTGAGTTCTTTAGCTCAAATTTTAATGCTCACCCACATGACACCATAACTAAACAAGATGTATGCACTAATTGCCTGCTGAGTGAAGTCTGAGGTATGGGTATGATTCCTTTTTCTTTTCTCTCCTCAAAATAGCCAGTTCACCTTGACACAAAGCACTAGGTTTTGCCCTGCACTTCTCATCCCTCAAAATGCCTCAACATGTATCCAATACTCACAGCAAAATCTTGACCCTTGAAATCAAATCAACTACCTCGCTGGCATTGTCTAAGTCAAAGCATGGGAAGGAGGAACTGTGGTAGCAATAGGAAAACACTGTTGATCTTCAGTCAAGTGCTAGCTGACAGACCTAATATGGCCAGAAGCAGGCTCCATCAGCAACTAAAAGTCTTTATTTTCCCAGTAGCTTAATCTCAAATGTGGACAGGCCACGTTCAGTGAAGATATAACTCAATAAAGATCAGCCGTTACACACAAAAGCCTCTCCTAGATACAGGCAAGAAGCAGTTTTTCCAAAACTTGTGCAACTTATCCAGTCGGTTGGACTTTTACAGAGATGTAACCGATCCAAAGACATCTCTATTGAGAGATCTCATGTCCCTTTTGCAAATCACAAATTCACAGAAATTTAAAAAAATCAGCAAAATTTGCTAACAGTATAGTTTGGGTGGGCTAGAGGATGCACTTTTCTCTTTACTTTGTTGTGAGTAATACTCAGACGTAGAAAATATACCTGAGGCATTAAAAGGGGAAAAATTGGAAAAAATAAAAATAAAAAATTACCCCAGCACTTAAAACTGCTAAAAATCCTAAGCAACAACAAATAGGCCATGATGACTTCATGTGAACAATACCCTTTTCTGTACGTATCTCTAACAGATTGAGATATTTACCTCCCATGAATCAGAAAGGATAAACAAACCCTTGACAGGAGTAGAGACTGAACGTGTTTGTTATTCTCTTTCAAGAAGAAGAAGGTGAGCAGGTGGCCTCTGAAGGCAAAAGTAATTGAATAAAGGGCTAGTGTGTAGATGTTCACCTCTTTCTTTGTGTTCTCTGCTTATTGTGTATTTTGTTATGCCAACACACTCCCCTTCTGCCTTCAGCATTGGTCCACAAGGAAAGCTGAGCTGCTGTTCAGAACCCTGGCATGATCCCTGATTAAAGCAAGACCTTGATCAAATGCAGTTTTCAGACACTCAGCTTGCTATTCTATGCAAGAGAGCGACTTTGTCACACCACATGAATCAAAAGCTCAACTGGATGGTGTTGTAAATAAAAACACTTTAAACAACAACAACAATAAGGAAGAATGAAACTTTGATCAGGCTACAGTTAATTGATTAAAATGTCCATTTTATTGTACTTTCATGTCTAATCTTCAGTAAACAACATGAGAGAGCAGAACCCAGTATGCAGCAGTAGGAAGGAGGCCACAAAGGAAAGCCTGGCAAGCAAAGAAAGATTGAAAAGAGAGGAAAAAAATAGATTATACAGAATAAATACAGAAACCTACTGTGATCATGCCCAGAAGCTTAACCCAATTCTCCAGCTATGCCACTAAAAAGCAAAGGAATTTATAACCATAAGCAAAACACAGACTCTTATTTGCATTTGTTTTTCTCACAGTAACCATATGAATTCTTTTCTACCAAAACCACAATGTGATTTGTACAGAACTAACCTAGTATAATGCTTCCAATATGAAACTGATTAAGCACTGGGAAAGGATATTGATTTTCATTCTTAGAAAATCTGAAAAGGAACGGTGTCTTTGGTTAACAAATAAACCAGATTTTCCACTCTGTTTAAAGCGGAATTGTTGCAGTTGTAATTTGTCTCTCACGTGACAGGTGTCAGGATGGTCCCCAGGATTCAACCATTCTCAGAGACGTTCAGAGGTATTAACAGCAGCAAGAGACACTGAAATACTTCAGGATGCTTACAAGTAGTCAGAAATCTTACAGGCTCCTTTTCTTATGCAGTCAAAAGAGACCCCAGTCCCTCCTCCTCCCCTCAGGCAACCCAGCACCCTCATACTTCAACTTCTATGATTATTCTCTCAAGAGAATCAAGGCTCTCTCCATGGTTCAGATAAAAAGCCTAGGGACACATGCCTCACTTACCAAAGTCCATCCTTACCTCTCTCAGCCTCGAAAGTCTCCTCAGTACTAAATCCACTGGTGCTTTGGTTTAATTTAATAACTTGAGACACAAGAGCAATCTGAGACTGAGAGCTGCTCTTGGAGAAATTCCAGGTCATGTTTTTACATACAGAATAGTGTTCTTATCTAATTTTTTGTTTTTAATAAAATGTCCTGCCTGATTGCACCTCAGTGTCTTTTGAGCTTGGTAACAGATAAAATATGTGAGTACAGAAAAGAGAGAAACCCAGGTGTAACCCACTCAGTTTCAAATTCTCTCAGAAAGGCTCTGAGGGAGCAGTCAGCTGAAGTAAATCAGCAAGAGCCAAAGAAAACATGGCTTATTCTTCCCTGGACTACAGGTACTGAAATTGTCATGATAGATAATAGATAGGTAACAGATCTGATATGATTTGAGGGCAGTAGCTACTACAGAACAACAAAATTACATAATTCAGACATGTAAATTATAGACATAGTTGTAATAGAAAAAAAAAAATGTTTTTAAAACCTCACCTATCATGCTGAGAAGGCATCGGATCTCCCTTCTCATGGTAAAACATTGCACTTACTTCTTTACTAAATCTGTTTTTTACTAAAACTTAACTAATTCACCTCCATACCAGGTTATTGTTAGACTATTTTTTCCACTTGAATAAAGCAATTATTTTTCCAACCGTGAATCATTAACATCTTTGTAGTGGAATATGACTACCATTCCATTTCCACTAAACTAATGTAGTGGAAGAACAAAGAAGTTGAATTATTTATTTAGAAAACTGGCCTAGGATTAACATACTACTTTCCTTTCTAATTCTTTTGTGCGGAGTTGGTGAAATCCTACACTTGTATTTTAAAAGAAAAAAAGAGCATCTAACAGAGGGGTGCAAACAGGTACACCCACATGCAGTGCAACATCCTTAAACAATATTTGTGTCTCACCTCCAGTCAATTAGTCTACGTTCAGTCAAGAAAAAGTTCTGATCTAAACAAGAACTGCATCAAGGTAATTCCAGTCACTCAATTTAAACTGTACTGCAAGCCAGAATGTAGTGATATGATATACCAGTCTGTTCTTCAAATTGGAAATTTAGACTAGTGAGCTTCAAAATCTTAACACTTCCATTGCAAAACCTGGCTTTACTTTGTACCACCTGGATACCCCCAGCTTTGAGAAACACTGCTTTCTTCTGCTGTAGGGTAAGTACGTTGCTTTTACTTCCTCCAGCAACTATTTTTCCTCAGAAAGCCTAGAAGATTGTTAATGTCACTATCCTTTCCTTGCTTTTGCTCCCACTTTCCCTTTGCTTTTCTTTATCTGCTATCTGTTCTGCAACTCCTTTTCACTCACCCTCAATTTGCAGCTCAGCAGCCAGGTGACCGAGAGTGGAGCTGCCTGTCATATCTCTGCTCCCTTTGGAGAGCTCTGCTGGGCCCCATGAAAGTGGGAAATAGATTTTCAGAGCCAACATGGAGTCTGCAGCTTCCTGCAGCATAAATCTGACTTGCCTGATTTCCCAGCACCTTCTTTACTAGGATTTCTTCTTGGCTCAGCCTTCTGGTTTTGCTTGCACTATAACTGTGGCCTAAACCCTTGGCCTGTTATGTTTCTTCCTTTTTGACACACATTCCCACCCCCCACCAAGCTTCCAAATTGATCAAATTTCAGCCTACTCTAAGAGGGTAAAAAAAAAAAAAAAAGTATATTTTAAACTCCTTATTGACACATATGCAAGCTACAGTGATCGTTGTAATCTCTAGACCTCCCCCCACTCCCCAAAATGGAGAAAATCTGCAAAAAGTATGAATAACAGACAAAGACTTACAGTCATTGAATAAGAGATAAATGCTTTTGTGTGCCACAGCATCAGCAAGGCTTTGCACTGTCACAAATTAATAACTCTCTGTATCTCCAATCCTCACTTGCATGAGAAGACAGCAGAGGCAAACACTTCAGCTAATTAGCAGTGCGACTTACGTGCTGGCTGCTTTTTGCCCAGGTGAATATTTAGGTCATAACAAACATCCCAAGTAGAAATGTACAGGGGTAACAGCCAACTGAGCTGCATTAGAAGGTGTTTTCCAAACCCAAGTATCACTACTTCTACTAAAGCACACTAAAGGATGTTGTTCAAATCAGTGCTTCCCTTAGCGAAACTACCAGCTAACCAGCAACAGTCCTGACTGGGATTCCAGTTAAGAGCACTGCTTTATTGCCACCAATCATATGGAAAAGAAGGGGGATGCAGTTGTCTTAGGAACAGCATACAGAGGGAGATATAAGATGCTGCTCCTGTCTTTCTCAGCCTCCAGCAATCTGCAGTTCAGAAATCCCTAAAGCCTGCAGAGGTAAGGCTGAATTTAATTGTGCTCATAACTCCCTTTCTCTTCTGTGAAGGTGTCTTATCATTTGAGCCTGTGTTGGGCTTCCACACCCTGGGAAAAACAGCTTCTGTTGCAGTATCACATGCCGCGTGCTTTGAGCCTTTCAACTGGCTGATTCATGGGATGTCTCCACTGGTGCTATGAGAAACACTGAATAATTAGTTCTTATTCTAGTTTTTGGTGCAAATTATTATTTGATATGCTTCTATCACCGCTGCAGATACCACTGTCTCTCCTCCCCAGTCAGTTTAACCTCTGCCCACATTTCATGCTTTTTAGCCATCCTGCCACTCACGTCACACAGTCCTACCATACCCCATCTGAGGCTTAGAACAAACCCTGCACACACCCTGTCAGAATTATTTTTCAGCAACTGTTGCATTTTAGCTTTTGAACATTAAGCTGAACTTTTCAGAAATCTATCTACTACAACACCACAATCCCTCTCCCAAGCTAGTAAAGAGTTAGTTCAGAGCACAGTGCATAATTGCCTTCCATAGTGGAGCACTTAGAAAAATACACATGCTCCTTACACGTGAACAGTGTGCCCCAATGACAGAACAAAAACAGAAATTATGAAGCAGGTCCCAAACCAGAGACAATCCACAAGATTTATCATTCCAGCTACTTTATTCCTTTTAGTTATTCTCTTACTGTCTTCTTGATAGTGCCTGGTTCCAGCCAGGGACAGAAGTGGATATCTAAAACACTGTTGGGCATAACCACCGTGACTCATTTTTATTTCATAACAAATTTCTACTGGCAGGGGGATGGGACTAGATGATCTTTCGAGGTCCCTTCCAATCCCTAACATTCTGTGATTCTGTGATTCTGTGGCAGATCTTAAGTGTTTATCTGATATTTACTTTTTCTTGGAGGCACACGTTAGCTTACTTAATTTGGGCTTTCCTACACCCCTCTGACTTTTACTGCTTACTTTATAGGTATTGCTTAAATGTTCTACATTTCCAGTTATCTCATAAAAAAAATATACTACTGAAACAGTACCTTGACTTCTAAAACACTATTATTATTCCTATTACCATTTTTACTTTTGCTTAAAGAACATCAGTGAGATACCCTAAAAGCATAATATACCCAAATGGGGCTGAGGGAAGTGAATTATGCCTTTCATGTAAAACCTTGGCTGAGTTTAATTAAAGAGGAGAAAAAATTACTCGAAAACTCTTATATTTTTTATCTTGCCGAGTTAAAAACTTGTAAATATAGTGGTTTTAAATGGAAGTAGTGAAATTTTTACTAAAGCAGCAGGAATGTCACAGCTGTAATAATAACCCACTTGTGTCGTTGTCCAGGCTTAAGTATATATGCACACATGGAGAGACAGAGAACTGCTGCCAGTTATATCTTTATTACTTCTACAGTGATTGATGCTTTGCAGCCCAAACATAAAACCCCTGCACCAAGCTTGATTTTTTTTTTTCTCATTTAACAGCCCAAATGTACATCCCTAGCCACTAGTTGGATTTTCTGTTATTGCCTCATGTTTGCAGTGCTTGATATATGAGCTCTAGGCAACTGAGCTCTCCTCTCCAAGAACCATCAAATGGACAGCACTTTGGAAACACTAAGAGTTGCCCCCTATATCCCATCTGACTCAGATTCACCCTAAAATATAAAGAGCTAATCTTGCCATTACTTATTGCTGCATGTGAAAGCTACTACCATGAATAATAGCCCCACAGAAATCTACCCAGAAAAGATGCTCTGCCATCATTTGCAGCACTAAATCACTAAATTATTAAGTGGTATTGGGGTAAAAATTACAGAAGCAGATATTTAACAGGTACAATATCTAGGAATATTTGTTTCAGACATAACAAGACAATTTGCCCGCAAGTACTGTGCAGCAATTTTCTTCTTGCAGCAGTGTAAACAATTTCTACACTTTGGAAAGGCAAACATGCAGCTGTTTACAATATATTTAATAATAAACGACTACAAATATTTCTGTTCCAATAGTCAGAATTACAGGAACAAGCCTCAAGCTAATAGCTTTTTATGGATCCATTAGCTTGAATAGATGTGAATTTTTGAACTGGAATAACAGATTTGCATATACTGCCTCAAATTTTTACCTCATGAGCTGTGTTTACTAATTTTGAAAGATGAAGTTAGTAATGTAATACCCAAGTGTGCCTGAATAGTGTTTTATATGAACTTCAATGCTTTTTAATCTCTCAATTATTAATATTGTGAAAAATGCAGTTGTGATTCGTGCTAAGATGTTTAATGTTTACAGATATAACCAAATGAGGCACGGGCTCTGAACCTGGAAAAAGGTGGTTAAGTTCTATGTAAAAAGTTATGAAACTTGCTTATGAAGTTATATTGACAGAGGGAACTAATATTTTAAGGGTTAACTAAACATATAATGGGTGCCTGCTAACGAACTAACACTTTAAGGCTTAGCCACACAATAAATGCTTAGTTTAGAGCTTTATGTTAAGAACAGAACCCCATTGAATGCCAAGATAAGAAGTTTTACTGCACCTAGCTGTAAACTTGAGGAGACAAGATAACGAAGATTTACAGCAAAAGGGGGCGCCAGTCTGGTTTCATTCAACTTGGCCGCTTGGGTCCCAGTCAATTCAACGTAATGAGCCAAAGGTAAAAAGTTCACTGTGATGAAGCTGAAGGAGCCTTCATCCAAAGACCCCTCCTCAAATTCACCAAGTGGCACTGAGCAGGCGCAACAGGGGAGGGTCTATGGAAATGGTTATCTGAGACTCATTTTAATCAGAAGCGGGGAAAGGTTATGATTATGTATAGGCGTTCCTGGGGTCATTATGAATATGTAATACCTTACTGTATTTAAGCACACTTCTTATTGTTTAAAGGTGTGCGTGTTGGGTGGAGTGAATCTCCCGCGCACCCAGCGCTGTTTTGCTTATGCTCTAATGAACACGTGTTTAAGGAATACAAGGAATGGGATTAAATGTTGTTTATCCATAGAAAAAGCGTAAGTTATTTATTTCAATATGCCATATTTCAAGAAGCAGGGGCTTTTCCAATCATCTCATTTAAATGTCACGGATGTTCAGTACAAACATTTCTAAGATGTTAATTATTAGACTATTGATGCATTTGGTTTTTGGCAAGTAGTCAAATCACACATTTCAATTTAATTTTAAAGTTAATGTCCAATTCTTGCAAAATGTTTTCACATGGTTTTCAAAGCAACTAATACTAGTCAGACATAGTCTTCTGTTTAGTAATGGCAAATTTTATAAAACTACATTTCCACAAGTAATGAACATAATTTCACTTAGCTGAACTCTCTGCTGTAGCCTTTTAATTTTTTGCTTGTTTGTTTTAGATGCAAAAAAATGCACAGCACCTCCCATTACTGAGTTTATCTCTGAAAAAGGACAGTTTACTGCTGAGAATTTCTTGCAAATCAAATGTATTTTAGCTTGTGATCAATGCTGCTGAAATCTATGGATACAATCAGTATAGATGGCTTCTCCTTAGAAATGAAGGCATAAGATGCAAAGGCAGATAGTTACACTACAGACTTTAACATGAAAATAGAATGGCAGACTGGCCTATATCCCCTCTAGGTAGAAATGCAATGCTTTTCTGGAAAGCAGTTCAGGTCATCAAATGAGGCTTTACATCTGAACTACCCCCTAAAGGATCTTCTACCTCTCCACAGGAAAATCTGCAAACACTAGCGAGACCAAGCTTTAGTGTCAAATGTTTAAAGTAAGACACAATTAAAATTCACCAACTAGAAATACACATGTATATACGTATATATATATATTTAACAAAACAAACAACAATCGTTCTGGAGCCCATCAGAGCTAAGGCATGTATGAAGGGTTCCATTGCTTGTTATATTCCATCTGGGTGACTGGAATTTCAGCTACAGCCTTTTCTACACTTGTGGGTGCAGCCTCAAATAGCCCATCAACACTACTTTCTTCCATACTTGTTAACAATAGCAGACACATAATCACTTGTTGGTCTGAAAACTCTCCTCTTACCAAAAAAGAAAAAAAAAAAGTAATGTAAGGCAGGATCTCACCTAAGTACAGTCAAGACAAGAATTGTGGGTTTTTGAATGAAATGGAAGTCAAACAAGGTGGTTTTTCAGGGCTGTTGTGTAGGACCACCTTTTAACTACTTCCTTTGGGGGACTTCCTTGAATCCAAACCGTCTACTATAGTTTTATCAAGACAAAGGGATATTTCTTTTGCTACAGAAGTGAAGCTTTTTAAACTACTGAGCTATGTCTATAAATAGCTAGTGAGGAAAAAAAATAAGACAAAAAACTGAGATAAGCACAAAGAAATTGCTAGATAATCTTTCCTGTAGATTGCACTTTAGCTAAATTACCTGTACTGATTTTCATTATCCAAATGACTCCATTAAACAGATGAGATTTCTGAGAACCACACAGGAATATGCCTTCTGATTTTGTTCCCAAAATTGTGTGATTAATATGCTGCAAAGGTGATTAATATGCTGCAAAGGTAATTAATCTTAACGGGAGACATAAGAGTCGTGCTTTGTATTTCACAGGTTACCGTTTGTTAACTAGTAATACACCCAAAACAACTCTTAATCTAAAGGGTGTGTTCACTGTTTATATGTTCTCTATTTAATATTACATTTCAGGACTGCTTAATTATTGCTGACCTTTTCCTTAAAACCAACTATTTATAGCATAAATTGGAACATTCAAAAAATATGCCAGACAAGTTACGTAGACGGACTTGCAAAGCTCTATTTATAGGAAAACAGTTCCATAGAAAGAAGTAAAATGCACTTGAATAAAAGTTAAGCTTAACAGGCAACTTCATCATAAACCATGAGTACTTAGACATTGCAAAAGTTTTTAACAGGAAAGAAGCTCTTCAGGTGAACTAAAGGGCAGATATGATTCAGTTGAAAAATACGCAGTCACAGAATCACAGAATGTTTGAGATTGGAAGGGGCCTCAAAAGATCATCTAGTCCAATCCCCCTGCCAAAGCAGGAACACCTAGATGAGGCTACACAGGAATGTGTCCAGGCAGGTTTTGAACGTCTCCAGAGAAGGATACTCCACAAGCCCCCTAGGCAGTCTGTTCCAGTCTGTGATACACTGTTAGAATAATTAGTATAAGTTGGCTTTATTACTCTCTACTAAAATGAACATTTGACTTTGTGAGTTTAACAGAAAAATAGCCTTTTAAATTGTGTATGAGGAGTAAAAATTAAGTACACAGAAGAAGTCTAATAACTGCTATCTGCTACAATACACAGGGATGTATATGAAAGAAAGTGTATATACTTTCAAATAAGAAAGGTGCTCTGATAGAAACATGGTATTTGTGGCCTACAGACATGATGCAAACAACACTGAAGCAAAGATTTATGTGTCAGGTTCTAGGAGAAATGAGATGAGAATAAAGTTGCTGAATTATGCAGGTTATGCCACTGGAGAATCTGGGCTTGCCTTTGCATTTCAGGACATGGATGTCCTGCTCTACCTCAGGATGTTTTGAGAGAAAGAGAAAAGGGAGACAGGTACATTCACTCTAGCACTGCTCTTCCAAGAAAAGACCTTCCTGTGCCCTTTACATGATTATGCCTTGTCTGCTTCCCCAGATGGAGCAGGTCACGGTACATGGTTTAAAATCTTTTCAAGCTGTATGTCTTGGGACATTAGGCTCTTGCAATTCTATCATGTAAAAGGCACTTGCCATTATGCAGGTTAATGTAAGATTTCCCAATGCTGTGGCAATTGTCCCTGGCAATTGTCCACCAAAGGATCCCACTAGAGTGATCAACCAGTGGCTTACTATAGGATTTCTGTTGTCAGCTAACCATGAACTTTAAGTTTACTATGAAATCAGCGAACATGGCAACAACAAAACAACAAATGATCAAAAAAGTATATTTACTTATTACAGTCATAATCAAGTTCATTATGTATGTTACATCTAATAATATTTATATAAAACAGTATCACTATTATACTATTTATGAAAAATTTTACTTGATAGCTCTTCAGTGTGAGGAAATGTAAGAATTAATTAGCCCTGTGAAAATGCACATTCTGCTAACTTCAGTTTTAAAAGCCTGGGAAGTTCCTCATAGACATTTACCTGTATGAAAGTGAGAGCTATGCGCTAAGCTTAGGGGCTAAAGATTCAGAAACTCTGCATTCCCAAAAGAAGAACATTTCCAAAAAAGAAAAGTCATTATTTTTCTTCCAAAATGTATTGAGATTAATCGTATTTGAAATACTTAGAGAAAAAAAAAAAAAACAAGAAACAGTATTATCAAGATGTTTCAACTGCTAATGAGATTTATAAGCATATCTTTGGTCAGCATCAGCATTCAAAAACTTACATATAATTTGGAATATTTATCTCAGAAGGATGTTTTAACTATCAGTAGAACATAGACAATAGAGATAAAAACAGCAGAAGTGATCAGAACATTGGTTTACTACTCCAAATAAAAGCACTTATACAAGAGGAAAGTCAGAAACAACCCTAGTAAAATATTACATTTTGCAATCACAAAATAAGTCCTTACAATACACAATGTGCTCTTGTCTTTTAGTATCTAGAGAGGATTTCTTACTCCATTAGCTGTTTCTCTCTCTAATCCACATTAGCCTACTGCAGGAAATAAAAAAGCTATTTAATATCTTAGAGTAATTTTTTTTAGAATGTTAGAATATCATTTTCTCTCTTTCAGAGCTTTGTATGGCTGCAGTAACATAAGATTGATAAATCTTATAGGTAAAGATTTTTCTTTTGTAAAACACATGCTTGTCATTACAGAAATTATTTCCAAAGTTCATCAACTAGGTTTGTGAATGCTTAAAAATGCCTTTTTTTTTCTGTTTTTCATAATATTTAATAGTTTTCTGTTGGTAGGAAAATCTGTTGCAATTACAAAGAGCACAAGCAGAAAATATTAAACCAGGAGATCTGCATGTTTCATAAGCCTTCAATAATTTTCTTTTTAGAGCAATATCTACACTTCTACATTTTGAATGCTTTATCTTTTCAATTATGATGACACAATGCTCCACCGGGCAAAAGATTAAAGAGGAATGAAGAAACTGTAAAAGAGAAAGAAGAATAAAAACAGTAGGGAAAAAAAAAAAATCATAAAGTTAAGTGAACCTGCACTGCATGAGGTTGGAAAGCAGCCTTCTCTGATATTACTGGAATCCTCAAGATCATTGAAGTTACTTTGTCAAAGATGAAAATAGAAGCAAAGCTGCTTCTTGTGAAGAAGGCCGCTATCTGCTAATGTGCCTAAAAATAGAGCCTCAACCAACACAAATCCTTTGAGGCACAATATTAAATGTGTCATGAATGAGGGCATACTGAGCAGCAACTTAGGAGGAGGAGGAAGAAATGTTCATATCAAGAACTGTTTGGGCTAAGACTGGGCAGAGAAAGAGTCTATATGTAGGAAAGGAAGACCATAGCACAGACTGGACATAGAAGACAGAAAGATGTGGACAAATGAATATGGTGACAAGGAGAAAGAGGAGAAGGTCAGAAAGGTGAAGGTCATTCACCATGTAAGAGGTGGGCTTCTTAATACCCCCAGCACTTCTGTGGAACAGGTGGGGATAACGCGAGGAAAAGAAGGGGAAAGAAAAAGGAGAGCAGGAGATGAGGAGATCAGACAGGCCTGAAGCTCTGTGACCGGAAACATACACCAAAGTTTCACTGAAGAAATTAGCCCTTTAATGAACATTGCCATGTCAATAAAAGCCCTGAGTCAGGCTTTGCCACTAAGAATCTCTCTGAGTTAGCTTGTATTGTTCTGTAAGAAGACATATGATCACTACTACAACCTTTCCCCTTTCACCTCGATGCTACAGGCTGTTGCTAAATGATAGTGACAGGGGTGCTGCAATATAGACAAGGTCAGTGCAAGCAGGGTGATGTCTAGGGGGAACTGAGAGCAACTGAGATGAATGGGCAAGACCTGGGTCTGACAGAAATTTCCAATTGGAAAAAAGAGATGGTAAATTCCAATTAGGAGAAGGTAAATGAAGCCTTGTTTTGAGCAGTTAAAATTGCATTCTTCTGTCCACTGAAGGCCCAGTTTTTCACCAGCTGAACGTATGATCATGCTGAGATAAGGGCTTTAAGAAAAATCATAGGACAGGGCGAAACGAAGCTTTTGTTTTTAAGGTCTTACAACTCTAACAAGTCATCTTGTTTTGAAGATGGGCACTTGCTCTTAATCTTTTAAGACAAGCAACAAGTAAGGAAAGAAGAGACAACTGGAGATCCTCTTTCATTCTGTGCCACCTGATAGAAAAGGAGGAATGACCAAGGAGTGAAAAAATATCTCAAGCTAAAGTCATAGATCAGCAGACTAGAGATATGAGCAAAATAAAATTCAAAGTAGAAGCTGAACTGAAGTTAGCACCTATCAGCCAGCAAATCTTTGGCTTTGTCAGACTCTGAAGTTCCATTCCACAGAGACTGGCAGGAGAAAAATGGCACCTGAGATTAAATTCTCAGCTTTGAGAAGGTCTTTTGAAAATAATACAGACTTCAGTCATCTTCACACTGCAGGACAAAGATTTTTGTGTTTTTTCATGGAAGGCTTCACTTTGACAGCCCAGGCTGCTGGGGGCCAGAATGGTGTGCAAGAATTTTCACTGCCCAGGGAAAAGATGAGGGAAGAAGTCTGACTCTGTTGCAGACATGTGACAATATTGACCTTGTTTTGAAACTTTCTCAGAAAATAAGGCAGTGTTTACGAGTAAAGGAGGAGTTATATGCCCAGAAATATTTTGTTTGTTAAAAGGTAAGAAAAGGTGTCTGGTAAAAAAATGAACCCAGATAATTTTGTGCTGAGTGGGCAATACAATAACACTAACCCCTTTGCCATTTAGCTGAGCTGTTTATCAACAGATTCATCTATGTGACACACTGACACGGTGAGTACACGTTATTCCATCAGACTGAATACAGTATGACCTCTTTATACGATTAGTACATAGGTATTTGACAGAAAAGCAGCGCAGGAGTTGTTCTGCCTTCAAAAAACTATTTCAAAATTTTGTACCAGGCTCATAAAGGTTACCCTACACAGCTCACACACTGGTTAAACTAATTTGATTTTGATGTATGAGTTCACAAGCAAAGAGAAATGTCTTAAAGAAGGTGGCACCTGCTGTGGGGTCTTTTTTAAAAACTGTCCTACCAGAACAAATTCACTTTAATGAAGCACTGAAGAGGCACACCAAGAGTAAAATTGGCCCTTATCAGAGCATTTTATACATTGATATTGCTGTGTAGTGAGTAGGAAGGTCAATCTACAATAAATGATGAGCACAGCCATGTGCATTTATAGATCTCTAAAGCACAAACATGGAGTGGCTTGAACAGCCATCTGCTATCCTGCAGCTATTAATTCACTAGATGTCAGTAATTCAACTAGTCTCTCTCTGATCTTGGCATATGAGAAACACTTTGAAGAGGAAGGTGTAAATCACCATGTTACAGCACACCCAGCTAGTGCAATACTTCATCTTCTCTTCATCTTCAGACACCATAAAGAAAGCTACTCAACCTAGAAAGAAAGTGTCAGAACCAGAAAAATATGCCTCAGAAGAAGGAAAAGATTGAAAAAAGTGTTGGGATGGAGTACAAAAGCTGTATTCCAATTTTGATCTCTGCTGGATTGCTACAAAAAAATTCTTGTAACAGACTGCTTCCACAAAAGCAGTTTCCCCAGTGCTCTCACCTAGTGTTAGTAGTTTCTCAATTTATTAAAAAAACAACCAAACAAATGTTTTTTGATAGACAATGCCAGCTAATTACCAAACTATTTGTTGACAAAACATTACACTTGAACCTGAATAAACTGAAGGCGATAACTTAAATTTGTGAGGTTTTCAGACAGACATGTGATACACCATGAGTGCATTGAGATGTGTGGAATCCTCCTCCCAACCAGCTCCACAACTAAATACAACAGCTATCATAGAAGGTGGCTAGAATCAAGAAAACCATTGTAACCTAAACCCTATGGGGTTATGAGATACCCTTTGGGGACAAAATTCTGTTTGGTATAAATCTGCAAGCTGGAAACTGTTTGATGGACTGCAAGGCAGCTGAAATAGCATTACTGCTCTCTGTTTCTCAAATCATCAAGATGACTGTAGATCAAAACTTGTTTCACTGACTTCAGGGCAATGTCTGTGAATTAACACTAGGCTTTGTTTCAGGGGCCTAAAGGCAAGCTGAATAATTTACTTAAGATCCCAGCATCTCTCTTTTTATTTGTATCTTTCTCTTTCAGTTTCTCCTGGTAATAATGTTCTTGCTTCTGGCTAACTGTTCTGTGTATCTCGAAACTCTCACCAATATGATAGTTAGAAAACGTAGCTCTTCTCTTTTCCCAAACTGACCGTAAGTTTTATACATTTTTCATGTACCTGTCATTAAAAGAAACTGTAGAAAACCAAACCAAAACAAACAACTCTTCTCATTTTGCAATTGCGTGTAAGATGTACTAAATCAGATAGCTAGAAATGAGAGGAAATTTTGTAAAGTGAAATCACCCAAAACACGGGGCTATTCTTTACCCTTAGAGAACCAAATTCTGTTCAACATAAATCTGAAAAAAAATCTGCAGAAAAATTGAACTTAATTTCCTACTTTTTGAGAATCAGTGGAATGCATTATTGGAGTGTTTAACGGGAAATATATGCTTTGCTTCACTAGAGCTACAAATGCTGCATTAGTTTTAAAACTGAGCTAGAAACAAAAACTGATCAAGATATATCCAAAAGGGTTTATGAGAAAGTAATGTAAGAAAAATTACAGCAGAGACAAAATGGGGACACGTGCATGAACAGGAGCTATTGTTTTAGAAGAAAAATGAAGGTGAAGCTTGTGACTTCCCAGAGGACTGAAAATGAGAAAGACAGTTATTGTGTAAGGGAAAGAAAAGAAGACATATGAAGATGGAAAGGTAAATCATAGCTGCAGGTAGTACAGAGGATTCAGTTCAATTAATATACTTCAGATACCAGTGAAAGTTCCTCTCCTCTCTTAGACCTGTGATTTTTTTAGTCTTTTTTTTTTGTAGATGAAGCAGGCAATTTCTAGCTGTATTGTGAGATAATTGTACAACACACTAGAAAAGAAGTGTTGTAGAACACAGTGGTTCATGCAAGCCTGAGACACATGCAGTTCATAGGATCTATGGAGAGTACTGGCAAGTGGCAGATAGCACTAATAGTGCTTGCTGACAGACCTTAGTAAAAGAAAGAAATTCAGGTTGGTTTTGACTACCTTCAAACCAAAACACACACAAACAAATCCAAACAAACATACAAACAAAAACCGCACCAAAAGTTATTTTTTCAAATGAGTTCTCCACTCCTTATGTTTGTCTTAACAGTCTTCTCTTCCCTCTGACATTCTTAAGAGTCTAATTTCCTCAGAAATACCTCCTTTCAACTCTTCTCCTCTTCATTTAGCCCACTGGAAAGTGATTTGCTGTTTGCTATGCAGAGCTCATTTTATCTTACAAAGAAAAAGGATGAAAAGGTTCCTTCATGACAGAAGTGTCTCTTAACTAAATCTGGAGTTCTGCTCCACCTTCTTATAGATTCTCACATAAGCCAAACAATTCACCTACAGACAATCCTTTTTCAAATTTAACGGGAATAAAGGAGAATCTAGTCTGCCTGCCTTGTGTGTTCATTGAACATTGATCTTTAACCTACAACAAGCTAAACCTATCAGACCTCCTGCAATTTGTTTGCAGCAATCGCTGGGAGAATGAAGGGTCAATGCATTACAACGTCAGGTCTTGGCTGTTCCAAGCCCTGCTATAAGATGGATGGTATTGAACCGACATCTCAGAAAGGGAACCAAGCAGTTTTCCAGTAGCTTCCTGATAAAGAATTATCACTTCAGACAATTACACGTTTGTTGCAAGGAAATCAATACATATTTTACCAAACATCCTTTCATTGTAGAGACATCAAACCTGGATGATGCTTTGGACAGAACTGTATTTCAGTCTTTTATTAATAAGGTATTAAATACTGATCTTCAGGGGAGTTGCTGTTAGACCCACTAAAATACATGTATTTGAATGGCACACAAAATAAGAAAAGTTACATATCTATAAGGTAACAACAGTTCTCTTATATGTGCCACCCGTGTATTCCCTGATCTCATATTCTTTCTCTACGCTATGGTATCCTGATATATCTGGCAAGGTCATATTCTCACCTTTAATTGAGAAGATGGATTGTTACATGTTTTGTGTCATTTACGAAGATGAAACAAGCATACTGTGTACAAATGTAATCCCAATACAAATAAAATCATACCTAAAAGACTCTGACCTGAATTGTGTAAGGTAGACACACTAAAAGTGGAATGAAAAATATTGGGTTTTATCAATGCATTTCAAAGAATTTCTAGTCATGGATCAATATCTGACTAAGAGTTTCCAAATTTTACATAGCACCATCACATCTCTTTGGCAAAACCCTGCTTTGTAAATAAGAAAAGAGATTATGAATGTTTATATCTGTTTTCATAATTTAAACCATAAATATTTGAATCAACGACTCTTCCTCACGTAACCGTATCAAGCCAGCAGATGATCAAACTGTAATAGGAAACAGTAATAAACCAAACCTTACCTAACTTGTTTCTTATTTTTGTCAAAGCTTAACTATGTTGTTTGTTTTTTATTTGGTGAAAGGATCCTGTACGCATGATGAAGAAATTTCCATTTCTATCCCCTTGACCAAGTAGGTGAAATCCTTACCAAACAGATACAAAATCTGTGTTGCGCTTTGAGAAGTTTTTGCTGCAGAGCAAGGTAATGAGTTTATGAGTACAAAGGTTTAACAACTAATGATGTAAAGTGCATTACAGTTTCATCTAATTCCTCCATCCTGAATGGCTTTCTTCCTGCTCTTTGCAGTTCCCACGCAGTATTTTGATTAATTTCTGTCATGGAAATTACAGTTGTTATGGTACCGCATACAGAATACTGAATGCTGTACCTCTTTGGTAACATTTTCTTCAGAAGGATCCTATCAAGTGAAAAAGGCATGACCCATAAATTCTGGAGCTCCTAGTGTTTCACTTGTTCCTCTGTTCTCTGGTATCCCAGAAGCTAAGCTCCTAAATGCTTCTCTACTCTTGGTATTTTATTTTTTTTTAGGATACTTGCTGTGTCTCAGATTTTGTATATCTGCAATTTTCTTTTCAAAGAAGCAACAGATCTTAAAAGGCACATATACACTGAGCTTATCGTTGTGTAATTCTCTTACAAAATACAAAAGTATTGATCAGCTTCACTGTTTGTGGTTCCTTGAAATGACAAGAAACTGGTGAGAACTCTTAAGCACTGAAAATCTCCAATTTTATCTTCTTAAAAGGTCAGTTCTGCACAAACTGGGAGTCAGAAATTTCCAGCACTCATTTACTCAAAATCTCCTAGCTTCCTTTGTAAGGTGCTATCTTTCACTTGTGAAGAGGATGCAGGTTGTTATCTGTACTATCCTTGTGTGAATCCCTTTTGGGTTGTGAACTCTTATTCTGAATTGTGTTTTCGAATGATTCTGCAAGCTTCACTTTTGGCAGAGGTACATTAGAGATGGTGGATAGGTGCTCAATGCTCCAGTTTCTGCTAGAGAGCCAAAATCTTCCAGTTCTGAACACTCAAAAAAGCAAATCCTTCTGACTGAGGTTAGGAGCAAACCTGCCAGTTCAAGGGACCTGAGATGTTTACAACATTATGCTGGTAGAAAACCCCTCTTCAGCACGATGCGCAGAAAGAGTCAGTGAAGGGACACTGCACCATAAGTGTTTGATCAGCTTTCTCCCACTTCTCTGTATCCAGTCGTCTCCCAGTTCCTCCCCATCAATATTTTTCTGCAAAATACTTATCTAAGATAGATGAGGAGGGGTTTATCCTGAGAAAACTGTTCATTTAGGATCCTTCCACCGCTGAAAAAGGATGAGAAGTACTTTCAGTGTCATCTTGTGTTGCCATAGAAAAACCTCATATGATTAGCTTAGGTCAGATGCAGAACTTTTTCAGGATGTTAAAGTCAGTGAAATGAATCTGAATAATAATGCAATAGTCCCATCTTTCTCAGATTTCCTGCTACTATATCTGAACTAAGTTAACATAGTTAAACAATTTCAGAAGTCAGAATTCATTTTCTGCAAAATGTTGTACAAAGGGGCAACTGCCTCACTATGAGACTTAAAGACTTTCAGCAAATTATGGACATACAGGTGAGGCTACACTGCTGTAAAGGAAGAATTTATGATTCTGAGCTTGCTTGCATTGTGTAACGAGATCACACAGACACATATTAAACCAGGTGTGTAAAAGAAGGATGTAAGCCATAATTACAGGCAAGAGTCAATCAACTCCAAAGAAATGCCAGAGCATGAATTACAGTTGACCAGAAATTGTGAGGTAAACCTCTTTCGACCACAGCCATTAACAACGTGTAAAAGGCCTGCTGAAGAAATCAATCCATAATTGCAGCGTTTATCAAGTTCATATAGATTTGTGTTGTTCCTATCTAATTTGAACGGTATTACCAAGAAGATGCCCACAAGTGGGATATCAAAACAACACCTGGGAGGCTATTTCCTCATTTTGTTTTATCCTTTTTGTATTCTATTGAGGAATAAGATCTGATGTTAACTTCAAAGGACAGGCAGAATCTTTGAAAATAGACTGTTATTGACCATAGGTCCACAACTATGTTAGAATGCTGTGTAAGCCTTTCCGTATATGAATCCTCTGTGTTGCTTTTCCTCACATATTTCTTTCCACCTATGCTTTATGATTTTTTCTAATTACACCAAAAAAAGCTCATCTAAAGGATAAGCCAGAGATAACATTTGGAGCTTGTTTATATTTAGCTTTTATCTTGAAGGGGCTATTTATGCTGAAGAGGAAGGAAAAAGCCAACAAAACAGATAAATGAAATAAAAACTGAACTTAAGTTTCCACGGGGCAGTCTCAGATCAAATTTGTTCAAATAGCAATATACCTTAAGAAGAAAAAAAAAATAAAAATCCCCAAAGATATTTTTAATGCCTACAGTGCTTGCAAAGTCAAATTTTACAGCAGTCACCCTGCATGAGGCATACCCGCAGTAAGAATTCTCTTACTGCAGAAATCCACAAAATAAAAAGCAATCTGTGACCCAAATGTTGCTTTACTGCACAACACTGAGATTCTTCACACAGGATAAAAGACTAAACGGAAAAGGAAATTAATTTTCTGAAGGCTCCTTATTCACCTCACCAGCTCCCAGCTCCTTCCCCCTCCTTTGTATTCTGAATATTTTGAGAGACAGAAAACAGATCCCTGGAGGAAAGGAGAAAAAATATTGCAATAGTGCAAGGAAGTAAAATTAACATGTGTAGTTACAAAAAAGAATAATGTGATTAAAAGATTCAACCTTTTGCTTTTTTAAGATAGACATGAATGCATGTATTTATATGTATACCACCACTGAACTCCACTCCATACATAACAATACCCCAGTAATGACAGAAGACACATAGTTTTAGTAGAGAACATATGATTTTGTCATTATATTCTACTATATGTTCAAGGGAGTTTGAAAGATCCTTTTGTAGACCCTGGGAATTTACAGCTCGTTAAACCACAGGTTGGTTTTGAGTGTGAACTAGCTGGGCACCCAATCAAGGGAGCAGGTAGTGACTTTAAAACAAACCGAAAGAGGTGGTACTCTTGTTGGGTATTGATAAGGATCATGGCTGAAAACATTGTGGCAAAACTAGTTCAGCCAGGAGATGACACATTCAGAGCAGGGGGAACTGCGATCTACATATCAACGACGAGCTAACGAGCCACAGATCAGGCCGGCTGACCGGCTGACCGACCAGAGATGGAGGATGTGCTGGATAGCCCCATCTCCTGATATGCCCAGCTCAGCAAACAGGGGAAAAGTTGAGACCCTTTGACATGGCCCGGGACTTGTTGAGACTTGTTGATCTCTTGCAATCATCCCTTCCCCCTTAATTTTCTACATGACACAATGGGCAAAGTGGAGACCCCTCAACATGGCCCACGACTTGTCCAGACTTGTCCCTCTTTTGCAATCACCACTTTCCCCCCCAAGACTTTCCTCTACTCTGGGAGCTGTAAAAAGCTCACCTAAACAGCACCGGTTAGGGGCCTACCAGTCTCACCAAAGGGAATACCAGCTCGGCCTCACCCAGGGAATCCAGCACCCTGAGGACCCTCACTCTGAACCAGACATCAGAGGACACTGCACTCCTGACCCCAGCATCCTCGCCGTGGAACACTGAGGCCATACATCATTGTACAAGTCCTGTCATCCACACTCTGGGGCCGTAAGAGACTGGATCCCTCACTCTTCTCTTTCTTCCTTTATCTCTGCTCTTTCCTTCTCTCATTTTTTTTTTTCTATACCCCCATTTCTTTGTCTCTCCTTCAGTATATATATTACTCTCTTTCTCTCTCCCTTATACCTTAGTTTTCCTTCCCTCTCTACCACTCTCTGTCTCTCTTTCCCTTTTGAGCATCTAAGGATAACACCATCTTTAAGCTCTGCTGTTGATTTCTGGTTAAATTTCATATTATAGCTACTTATGGTTGCCAATATACTGCTCGTAGTAGGATTTTTGCTGTTAATGTGTTGATAAGTTCTGTTATACTTTTGCCAAGTCACCATTCACTGTAAACAATATTCCAACAAGTAATTTTAGTAAAACTCACAATTGAATTGGACCCCGGAGATGATTGTCTGTCATTCACTTCACGTAACCGCGCAGAATTAACCCAGAGTTAACTCACAACTGGTCTCATCTGTTGAGTCAGGGCACGTGTCACATCTAGAGTTAACTCATCCCTCATCCCATCTGTTGGGATGGGACAACTCTACACAATACCACTCAGTTCTGGAACACAAGATGGTTCAGGTGCTGAAAACAGCTGTTGATTCAATTTGTGGTGAGACAAATATATTGGAAAAAAAATCAAGAGTTCACACAAAGGCTGTGTGAGTGCACAAAGGCAACATCACTAACTGGTCACCACATCCCTACATTCTTCCCTTAACATCTATTTTTCACCTGTCAGAAACAGGATGCTGGATCACAAATACTGTTTTTCTAAGCCATTATGGCCCCTTTTAGTATCCAGAAACATTAACCGAATGCTGAATTAATAATTGCTATTTTTTTAGGCATGTTTTGCTTTGGTTTTGTTTTGAAAATATTTAGTTTTTTAGTTTGCGTGTTTTGTTTTTCTAAAATACAGCAAAGCTGGAAGTATGTGTTTCTCTTCCATTTTCAACCTGAAAGATAAAATGTATCGGAAAGCTCATGGCTGTAGATTTTTCTAAGCTATATTTTAAGTCAATGCATATATTTTAATTGTTAATGTCTGAAGTTATACACATGCAATCAGATGTTCTAACTACTTATATTTAAGGTAAACAACCTTTCTCCAGAAATCCTCCTATTCTCTCCTTTTGCAGTATTACAAACTGAAATGTCTAGTTGCTACAGGATGTCATGTCTCTATATCTCTTCAACCTCTACAGTAATTTTGAAATAGATAGATAGTTACATTTTCTTAGATTTCATTTTTTGAGCTGATAACTATAAATGGAACTACAAAGAATAATTCAAATTACATTCCAAAAAATCATTCAAACCAATTATCCTTTCACCACTGCCGATACCAGCATGATTAAAATATTTGGAAAAGGAAAAATATTTACATAGCCCTTTATCCCTTCTTCAGAACCTACTGACCCATTCTGCCATGTTAAATGCACACCCTCTAGCAAGAGGGAGATACTTTCATAAAACAGAAAACAAAGAACAGACACACCAATTTAAAGTTTCTCAGGAGCATATGTTAGAAACCTGTGAATCAAGCAACAGGCACCATGTATCCCTCTAATTTACTGGTATGGAGTGGAAGTTGGTAGGAAGAACTAGCACAAGCCCACAAAGAAGCATGCTTAAATTTATGGTGTAGGACAAAGTGTCCCTTGTACATCTCCATAGCTACCATTTACTTTATCATTCTACAAACATAACACTTACTAGGCAAAAGCATACCCTTGCACAAATTCAGCAACAGTACAAGAACTGTGTAATATTTATATATTTAAATAAATAGCATATTTTTTTAAGTGCTTTTTTAGCACAGGGCTTACACAGAACCTCAGTGATACTGAAGTCATGTGGCACATACATAAACTATAATGCGAATTTCAGCTAATGGTCTGTCTGCCAGGGCTTGTTAAGATTATCTTCGTTGCTTTTGTTGCACTCATTTGAGTAGTCATTATTTATTTTTTTACCCCTGTTTGGAGTTAAGAGCCTCTGCTTAATCAAATATCTCTTTATGGAGGCTGCTCTGCCATGTAATCAAAACATCTCACAAAAGATTGCTCTTCTAGAAACAACAAATTAGCTCCATACACTCTCAACCAAAATCTAGAAGCGACTGGCTACAGGAGAACCAGTAAAACTCACGCTGGGTGTACACCACCATGATGATGGTAATTATTATTTCATTAGTTCTAAGGCTATCCAATTAATATAAAGGTCTGAACTAAATGTTATTAATAAATTCATAGTTTATTTGATTTGGCAAATACTGCGTGATATTACAGTACAATTGTGGCAGTTTAAGAAACTTTTTTTAATATAACATTAAAATAGTTTTAATAGGGACACAATCATGTGTGTACACAGTTGTCCATATGTACATGCTTCTTGATATGTTAAAAAGTATATAGGATGGACATGTAAAGTTTCGTTTGGTTTTGAGTACACACAAACAAATGAAACAGATTAGCAGTTTACAATATTCTCACTATATCAGACCACTTGCCCTCCGGCTATTTTTGGTATTTTGACAAGAACAAAATAAATACAAAGGTGCTGTTTTTTTATGACATGTAGCAAGTTATTCAGAGCAGGTTCCAGTGAGACATGGACTCCAAAAATCAATACACCACCATGACTACAGAAGATGCATGTTACATTTTCTATGAGTTGTATTGCTGTTCATGGCACTCCCTGGGAAACCGAATTCACTGTACAGCGAGCCACCTTCGAAGTCCCCCTTGTAAGAAATGTCTTCAGTCTAAACAAAAAAAACCTCTCAGATCTGTGAAAACAAGGAGGAATAGAGTAGCTGAGGATTGCTTAAATTCTGTAGGAAACTCTAGTGCAAATTTACTCATGGCCGGCAAGGAACAGATTGGACTGCGACATGCTCATGGAAGATGTAGATGCCCAGCAGCACGGCACTGGTGTTGGCATGTTATGATAAATGCTGAGAGAGAGTCTTCTACCAGTCTGGCTTTGTGTGGAAGCACCTTTCTCCCTCACACTCCCCTGCCCCACATCAAAAAACCACAATTGTTCTGGGACAACAGCAGTATGGTATCTCCTAAAAACCTGAGTGGTCTGTGAGGCTAGCTAACGTACAGTTCTGTGAGAAGAAGATTACAGATGATACCATTTAAAGTCCCTTCCAATCCCTAACAGTCTGTAATTCTGTGTGATCTAGCAGTAAAGACCCAGGTTATGCTTTCTGCGGGGTGGATTCCTTCTATTCTGCTGTGACACAGCAAATTCAGTGGCTTTTGTTTCAGCTTTGTTTTAATGCACTGCAATGGAGTTTGATGCTAATGGTTGGTTTATAAATGAGCATAACTAGACCCAGCACCTCTACCTATATTTGTTTTTGTCAACCATGTCCTAAAAGAATAAATACATTCCTAGCTATAATAGCTTCATAGCCTTCCCTTCCCCAGTGAAATGTGCAACTACTCAAAGTCTCATCTCTCGTTTTGCAGGGAGTGTTTTGGACAGATGTTTCCTCTCCTACTCCTTTAAATTCTCCAGGGTTTTTTCTTAATCTCTTATATTCATGGGAATAAACCGTTACAGTGGGTAAGGCTAAAATGCTGTGTTTGTTTTAAAACAGGGGCTCTAGAGCTTTCCCACCATCTCAGAGTCATACTCTAAGGGGAACACCCTCTTCCTTTCCTCTCTGTTTTCTTATCTGTTGATGCAAAAGTGAGCTAAAATACTGCTATCTTATGGATACAAGAAAGACAAAGTGAAAGCTACAAGAACCAGAATTAAATGAAAAGCTTGTTAATGCTGTTAGCACAGAATAAAATAAAAATAGTGAAGAATTTCAGCCTTTTAACACCTTAATTACTTTTTAATATTTGAAGTGATGTCGTTTTCTTCTCTGGTTATTAATACTGTTCCTAAATGTAAATCCAAGGTCAAGATAAGCATAAAATTTACCCAGCTGTTATCTGTTCCTGGTCATCTCCTCTTCACTTTTCCTCTTTCTACTGAAATAGACCAGACCTGGTGTTGCCACTGCAACAAGACGGTTCCACAGAAATGTGGCTTTTGCATTTTGAGTTATTTAGCTAACATAACTTCGGCACCATCCCATTTTTTACATGTTTATAATGTCCAGCAAACTGATATGATTTTTATTAAATATAACTCCACTTGGACTTCAGAAAAAAACAGACATTGGACTTGATGATCCTGAGGGTCTCTTCCAACTGAAATGATTCTGTGAAAGTCTATCAACACTAAATAGTTTGAATATTATTGTGTAATAGTGAAAATATATATATTCTTCTGCTCCATCTGTCTCGTCTAGAGCTCTGCGTTTTTGTGAGACCCTTGACAGGTGAGGCACAAGTTAAATTTAGAAGAGGCAGCTGGGTATTTTGAGCACCAGAACATTATAAAAAACACATTATGTTCAGTTTCTGAGAATAGACTAAGATATGAACTTATTTTAAGTTTTGATCCTCTGAGATCTTAGCAACAAGCTAACCGCACAGATGAAACCATCTCTGCAAACTTCTGATTACCAACTCTGGCTATTTCCCGGGGGTGTGAAACGTCAGGATGGACAGGCCACCGCTGTGGGCCAGGGAGGGTCCAGGATGTGTGCCCTGGAAAGCTGGGCTCTGGTAGGCTTCCACTGATGGTTGGGCTGCTGCTCCAGGTGCGACGAGCCAGGAGGTGACCCCTTCCAGCTCGTCGCACAAGGCTCCCTTGGATGTTGCAGGGAGACAGTTTGTCTGCATTTAATCTTTAAGCACTCCCCAGATGTCTTTTTTGTTTTGCTTATATACATGCATATATATCTGGGTTTGTATATGCACATGTATATAAACACACATGCATTTCTTATAATCTCAAATTCGGAGAAACAGTGATTACTGCTTCTCAAGTTGAATGCTATCAGCCTACTCTGCTCTCAACAGGCCTGAGTTGAGCCAACTGATAGTTTGCCCAGGCTGCAAAGCCACTGTGTGTGCTTCTCTATACCAGGGCATGAGAAGAAATGTGAAAACAGCCCCTACAGTCTGGAGGAGAAAAAGGTGACTCACACAAACAGAAACAAACAAAAAAATAGTCAGCAGTCCACATTGCAAACACACAAGAATTCAAGTACCGCAGGAAAACACAGCGAAAAGTTTGTAACAAAATAACTTTTTGAAAATGCAGTGAAGGCACTTGCTACTCTTTATATATCATTAAGGCCTTTACAGACAGAGGGTGAAAAAAATCATGCTAGCAAGGTTATTGAGGGTAGTGCAGACAGTGCAAACTTTATGTGAGATGGAGCTGAACTTTTTCTATTTAACTCATCCTATCTAGCTCACACCAAAGTCAGCACTTTTCAGCTTGTGTTTTTACAATTCAAAGAAGCTCTTGGTTTATTGCTCCTAGAAATAAGCACTCAGTACTTCATCTATAAGGTGAGATGCTATTGCATCCCCCACTGTGTGAGTCCTTCACTTGGAAAAATTAATTATTAATTGCCAACTATAAGTCACAGGATGAAATGCGGCTGGAATAATCGCATCCCATTTCACTTCTGGAGAGAAGCATGTGAAAGCGTGGTCACTTCTAGTTTCATTTATGCAGGACACTTTCCTGTAAAATAACACTGTTCCTGAAAGTACACCTCCTCTTCCTCTCCAGGAAAACCAACTCCAATCAAGATGGTATTTGCAATGAATCGTAGCCATGAGATTACTGAATTAATCAACTTACACTGCAGTTTAACGTGAATTTCTCTGATTGTGTGCCAGCTTCCAGACCCGTCAGACTAGCACATCTCATCACACCTTCAGCAGACACAAAATGACATTTTCTTTTCAAATGTCATCATGTGTCCAGAGCACCATGAAGAAAGGGTATCGGGTTTTCACCTGGGAAGATGGAGCTCATGTTCAGGCAGCAAAGCACAATATAAAAATCAATCAGGCTCCAGAGAATGCTAAAAGTTAAAAAATAAACTGGTTTCACTGTATACCAGTATGACCAGAGGCTGACAGTTTCAATAGTGTTTTATTTATGGAAGGCTCAGAAACCTCCTTTTTAAGAAAAATTTGCATTTATTAAGTGTACATTGCAAAACAGTCTCAATGATGAACTATGCCTCGATGTCTATCATACCCACTTCTCCTCAGTGGCCTGTACCAGTGACAGTCTGCAAGAGACTCTGGATTAAGAGCAAATCCTTTATACAACAGAGGTACTGACACATAAGTCATCCCTCAGATTTCCCTAAACAATACAGTGAATTTCAGGACTTGTGTTTAAAGGGATGGGGGGAAAGAAAAAAAATTCCAAAATGCTGCTGGCTCCAAACAGAACTTGTCACTCTCTAGAGAGCTGCTCTGTTTGCCAGTCTTGATGCAAGTAACAGGCCTGCAGGACACAGGCTTTCTCTGGTTGAAGCACTGAATGGTTGGGATAGCTTTAGGAAAGGAACAAAATCCTTACATTACGTCCATTGTGCTTGCATGTTAAAGCAAACCTCCTAAGGCAATGTTAAGCTAATTATTCACAGTGATACACTCTAAACTACCAAAGAGATATATTCCCTTCATTAACGTTCCACTGAAGAAGAACAATCAAGTGAAATACAAATTTTACATTTTATCAGAAATATTTTATGCCTTCTGCTAGAGTAAAATATATGATAATAGCTTTTCTCAGATACAAGTTTGATAATGCCATTAGGGTTTCATCCTGTCATATACATGCAAGGAAAAAAAATGAATAAGAAACATTTTGTGAGAAATTTTGCCCTCATAGTTCTTATTTTCTCTCTGTTCTGACTCTTGTTATGAAAAAATAATATCTTCTCCAAAGGAGAGATCTATATTTAGGACTAAACTCCAAAGCATTCCCATTTCTTCAAAAACAGTCCCCCATAATTTAACAGCAGCTACAAGAACTACCTTTGCAAAGCCACTACACAGCTGCCAGTAGGCCTACTGAATTCCTAGGATCTTCCCAGAAAAATCTTCCCAGACAAACCACTCCCTGCAAGGGGAGTTCTCTGCCAGCCACAAGTGACTCCCCATGATTCCTGTGCCCAGCAGGCAGCTGCGGGTGCACACCCCTTCTCCAAAGGGTGGCATAAAGCCTCTTGGCTGCTCAGGAGCTAGAAAACCTGCTTTTTAGCAATGAGACTCCCTATGTGCAGCTGACACGAGCAGGTGTATCTGGGTGTTACGCTGAGGAAGGTAGAGATCTTCACCCCTCAGGAACTGGTTGGGTGCAAAGCAGGACCTGGCCATTGCAAAGGATAAAAAAGACTGTGGGCATAGGAGGAAAGAGGGGACTGGAGAAGAAAGCAATGGGACTGGAAGAAGAATGAGCTTTGTAGCAGATAAAGGCAACAGGGAAAGGGCAGAAGTGAAAAAGAGAACGATGACATTTTGGGTCTTTAATAAAAGAACTACTGTTTAAAAGAAAAAGGTGTAGGTCATCAGTCAAACTTGAAAATGTCACTGTCACTTAAATGTTGTTGTACTTGTCATCGTGAAAGATAAAACAAACTGCTTTTAGAGATTTAGATCTCTCACTCCTGTTATAACTTTTAGCTTAAATTCAGATAGGGGAATTTATTATATCATCCTTAAGATTTTAATAAACTTGAAAGAAATAAAGAGTCATGTAGATGATGATGATCATAAGATTTGTAAATGGTGCCATAGTTCTATGGGAAAAAACGTATTTTGTAGATAACTTCAATATTTCAAGATTTGGATCCTAATAAAATAAAATCCCTGTGAAAAACTAATTAAACCTCCATCCTCAGACCAGCACATTCCGCTAGGCCTTACTTAAAATGATAAATGTACTTTTAAGAACTTTGTTCTAAACTTCAATTTCCACTTAAAAAAAAAAAAAATCAGTAAAATTCAAAGATGGCAGGGAGATATCAGAAAACATCAGAGAACCTGTTATTGTTGTATATGCTGCAATTAACGTCATCCACAGGTTTAAACAGAGCACTACTTCTAAGAGAAAATATGCCTGTTTTACATAGGTTGCCCTGGGATAAAGTCTGATGAAACTACAGGAAAAATTCTGAAGTATTCTATTTTGCAACATCTAATTTTTTGTCTTCCTCAAAAAAGCAAGCTTTTACTGTCTCTAAAATACTTCATTAACCATCCGCCTCCGACACACATACTGCGTTTCTGCTTTTTGAGACTATACACTTCCTCACACTGAGTTTCTATCACTTTATAGCGTGAATTGACATATTTATATCTCAGGCCAGCTTCAGGTTCTTCATGAACACTTAAAAAAAAAAATATCCTGGGAAGGAAAGAGGGATATTAGAAAAGACATTTCAGGAAATCCTTTTAAGAATTACTAAAAATATCTCATAATGATGAGAGGCAAATTAGGTCATATCCTCCCCATTCCTAATTTCTCATTTCAAATAAAATATTTATTTATTTGAAATAGTTTAGTAAGGAAAACAGAGAAAAAGGATCAAGGAAGATCTTTAATTTCAGAGGAAACAGAAATTCCTCAGCACTTGAGAGGATTTTGTCTCAAGGCAGAGGAAGGAGGTAGGATGAAGGAGAAAAAGGATATCTGAAGAAAACAAATGGAGTTTGGAAGACAGGTGAATTTATTTGCATTCTGACACATAAGATGTGCACTGAGTGCAGGTAGAGACACTAAGGCATTACTTAAAAAAAAAAACCAAAAACACACACAACAAACAAACTCCCCACAAAACAAAACAAGCAAACCCACCCACAAACCACCACACACACACAAAAAACACAATACCAAACACCTCCCCCAGCAATGACATTGTCTCGTACCACTTACAGGAGTTTTAGCACTAATGTGGCCAGAGATGCTTATTTGCTGAAATATTCTACCTCATTTGAAGTACCTGCAGGGATATGAACCCATTTAGTCCTAAATGTTATCCTCATTCCTTTCCACAGATCACTTGTTTTGTGTCCTCCTCCACAGTTTTACCAAACCCTTGAGGGAATCTGCGCTCCACAGAGTCGCTGTGAGCCGGAGGATAGATGACCCATGATTTTGGAGTTATCATTATTTTTTCTTTGTTGTTCAAATTAGATCAATGGGTAGATACATAAACTGAGATCAGAATATCTCTTTTAGATGGTGCCATAGTCTTTTATATTGAATACAGTAGATGTAATTTTCTTGGATATTAATTAAACACAACAGAAATGAAAAAGTGGAGAAAGTGGTCGCACAAGATCTCCCAGTGGTAGGTCAGGTGAAGAATCCAGGAGTGAAACTCAGGTCTCCTGTATTGCAGCTCAGTGCCACCTCCACAAAAATAAAACAGGAAAAAAAAAAAAAAAAAAAAAAAAAAAAAAGAGAGAACCTTGATATTGCATTACTGTAACTTTAATTTTTGACAACAAACAAGGTGAACAGAATCTCACAGAATCGACTGGGTTGGAAAAGACCTCAGAGATCATCGAGTCCAACCCTTGGTCCAACTCCAGTCCATTTACTAGATCATGGCACTAAGCGCCATATCCAATCTCAGTTTAAAAACCTCCAGGGACGGTGAGTCCACCACCTCCCTGGGCAGCCATTCCAATGCCTGACCACTCTCTCCATAAAGAATTTCTTTCTAATATCCAGCCTAAATTTCCCCTGGCAGAGTTTAAGCCTATGTCCCCTTGTCCTATTGCTAACTGAAGCCTTTTGCAGCAAGCTGGCCAAATACCCCTCTTGTCACTCATCGTGCAGTCTTCCACTGAAACAGATAGAAAAAGCTTTTTTCCTCATCTTTCAGGTTTTTGAAAATCACTTGATTTCTGCAAAGGGAAAAAAAAAAAAATTCCACATCCTGGCCCTCAGAATTCCTCCCATCCCTTTGCATTCTTTTCCTGGTTATCTCTAGCTCTTGCAAGAAACTGCACCAATAAGTACAGCTTTGGCTACAGAATGCAGATGTGATGTTACTGTAACCGCAGTAGATTACAAACAGAGGTGAAATTCTCTTCAGGTACAGAATTTGTCTAGTCTCTGGGAGAATATATACTGGCAACATCTCCAGAGATGCTATAGTTTAGAAGAGGCAGGTTATAAAACCTTTATTATGAAGAACATAAGTAAATCTAATATGGTACGTAAATTTTCTGTGACAATATGAATTTTGTGCATCAAGTGGGTGACAAGTAATCTTTTATTTTTGATGCTATGAAATGGATTCCACTCCTTGAAGAAAAAAATTAAATACAGAGTATTTTTTGCTTCTTTTCTGGCAATTGGTATTCATTTTATGAGTCCTACTCAAAATAACACAGGTATAACAGTCCTGTAAATGACCACATAAATGTGTCTTTTTATTTATTTTTTCTTCTCTAGACCAACCAACGATGAAGAAAAAAAATCTTTAGATTTAATAGAAAATACTTCCTACAAATATTTATTTGTTTGGGTAATGCAAAATGTATACATAGATGAAAAAATCACACTTGTTTAATGTTGGCATTTAAGAGTCTGGATACAAAAGATGGATTATTAGGAAGGGCGCACACATCCCCAAACTTACACGGATTTTGCACATAAACACATTAAAAAAGTAGAAATTGTTTCAAAAAAAATTTTTAGAGAATAGACATCATTGCATTGGCACCCAAAACTGGCTCAGACTTATTTTGTGACATTCTGTGAAGAAAGTTAGAAGAAAATTCTACTCACAAATCATGTGAATAAAGTCCACTCCCAAAGAATAATAATTTTCTAAAAGACTCTGTTCTTTCTATTTTCTTTGCAATATTTTTTCTATTTCAGCTTTTTAGACTCTACACTCCTCTTACTTTAAGCTTACACCTGCAAACATGAAATCTAAGAATTTTTTTATCTTTTCTTTAAGGAAAACTCATTTTCCTCATATCTGAGAGTTTGAGATTCACAGTTCAAGCACAAGACTGGCTTTCCTGTTGCCAGCATAGAATTGATTCCAAAAATTTTCTCCTATATAAAATACCTAGTATTCCAAAAAGGAGAATACCCAATGCTAAATTATTTAAACAAGGCACCCTGCAGCATTAGAAGCGAACATTACTGAGCAAAACATGAATTAGAGAAGAGTGGTTTTCGTGAATAGCATTGACGCTGCTCATGGAAGGGGCTGCTTGAAAGCCAGCAGCAGTGCCACCTGGCTGGGCAAGGACCCTACTGGGGACCATCAGAAAAGGCAATGGCACCTCGCCGTTGTACACACTGGGCTGCCTCTGGTACCAGCCCTTTTCCCACGCAGTCACAGAAAAAAGACTTAGACACATGTTTAAATTCCTATGCAGCAGGTGACATGCTGTACTGGTTTTCGCTTGGTGAGAGTTAATTCTCTTCATAGTAGCTGATATGGGGCTGTGTTTTGGATTTGTGGTTAAAACAGTGTTGATAACACTGAGGAGTGTTTCAGTTACTGTTTACACAGGGAGCCAAGGCCTTTCCTGCTTCTCATCCTGCCCTGCCAGTGAGGGTGCTGTAGGTGCACAAGGAGTTGGAAGGGGACACAGCCAGGACAGCTGACCTCAGCTGACCAAAGGGATACCCCAGACAACAGGACATTGTATTCAGCATATAAAGCTGGGTGAAGAAGGATGAATGTGAGGGAAGTTTAAAGTTATGGCATTTGTCATCCCAAGTCACTGTTATGTGTGATGAAGACTGACTTTCCTGGAGATGGCTGAACACCTGCCTGCCCACGAGAAGTACTGAATCAACCCCTTGTTTTGCTTTGTTTGTGTGGTTAGTTTTTGCTTTCCCTATTAAACTGCTTTGATCTCAGTTCATGAATTTTATCACTTTTACCCTTTCAATTCTCTCCCTCACCTTGCTAGCTGGGTGAGGTTGAGCCATAGCCCAGTACCCAAATACTTGCGTAAGCCAAACGATCCACAGAAAGCCTCAGTTCCCATGGCACTCAGCAGGCAAGATGACAGGCCACGTTAACACCTCCAGCTCAGGTCAGGTCAGCTCAAGCCAGTTTACAATGACTCTGGAAGCCAGAGCCAAAAAAAGCTTTGCTTGCCTCAAAAGGAGGTGTTAAGGTCACAACGAATAATATTCATGAAGCCAAGTTGGCCCAGATCAAAATAGCGCTGGTCAACCACTGAAGCGTATGAGTGACAAATTGATCAGTTGCAAACTACGCTGATGGAAGATATTTGCCTTCAGGGAAAGGTCACACCTTCAGAAACATGTCCTTTGCTTCAACTGACCAGTCAGAGTTAGCAGGAGTAACCCCTCAGTGCTGCTCCTACGAGAACAACATCCCCCATCATCTCTGAGGTAAAACAAAAGACTCAGGATACAAAATTCATAGATGCACCTTGTAACAGAAACAGAGAGCCCTTGATAAGCAGCATACTGTCCTATTCTATAAGCATAATAATAACTAGTGCTCTTGTAGGAAACGGGGAGCATAAATTTGTAGTCAGTATTGTTTGGGATGAATAATTCAGCCAGGTCTAATTATGAGTATAGCGTTCTGAAACACTATTCATGAACAGCATCCCATAAGCCTCCGATAACAGCTGAAAAAGAAAATAATAACTGGTATATTTCATGCTAAATCCTAGATTAATAAAAATAATATAATATAGTTACTTTCCCATCTATCTATTTAGGAGTTCTACAATTCATTTTATACACATGGAACTGGAAGTCTGCCTAGTAACAAAACACACTGAGATACAGAAAATTCAGACACTTTCTGAGGAGGTCCCCTGTTTCCCCCAAGGCCTGAGTCCCCATCTGTGGTAGAATTGCTTGTCTCCCTTACTTGAGAAGGAAAATATTTCTAAAAGGAAAGGGAGGATCATGCAGAAAGAGGAGATCCAACAAGCAAAAATAAGGATCAAGAAGTGTTGTCCAACCCACAGTAAGTATAGAGTACCTAAACAATTAAAAAAATTAGCATCACAAAGGTAGGTCATCATAAATCACAGGACTTCAAACTGTTTTTCCTTTTTTTTTTTTTTTCCAAAGTGTGTTGTCCTTTTGTATTTCAAAACTTTGAAACAGATGTTAAGAAAATGTCATATCACTGTTGCTTTTCTCCCCCTTTCTACTACTGTGACTTCTGTGAATAGATTAGTGGAAAGTTCCAATTCTGGATGCTGCTAAAAATCATTGCACCACCATAAGTTATAGTTTAAGTTCTAAAATGGGTCACACATCACAAAAACAATATCGAAAAAAACCCTTCCCTGTTTCATTCTACTTTTTCCTAATATTAACAGTATTTTTCCACTAATGATATAGATTTTTTAACAACTTCTTGAAATAATTTTTAGTAGCACTGAAACAGAAATGACTCTTGCATACTGCTGATAGACAAGAGATCCTTATTGATCTAATCATGGCTCTGAACTGCAGATAGCAACAGGTGAAATGTTACAGGTGAAATCTTATTTTGGATTAAGCCTGACAATAAGATTTGTCATTGTAGCTATCATCATTAACTTAACGTTTTTATTCACCTACTTAAATTCTACATATACTGGGGGAGGGACATGGTAAAGGGTGTAAAAACAAAACAAAGCAAAATGACCAAACAAACAAACAAAAAAACCCCCACAGTGTAGCCCTCACTACACTGTGAGGCCAGAGTAATAATAGCTATTAGACTGAGTTTAATAAAACAGATAAGCTAAAGTCATGGAAATACAGAACACTTTAGGAAAAATAAGGTCATTATAAAGAAGAAATTTTTTTCTTAAATCCAGAAAAGTTTCAGTCAATTAAATCTTTATCTCTGCAGGATCAATTATTATGACATTTCATTCAAAAGATACATCTTTCATATTTTTTCTTCAGTTTTGTTGAAAAAAAATCCCAGTAGGATATATACCTATGGCAGTATGTCATATGAAGAGACATACTAATGTGGGACATGCAAAGATCATCTATATATAACATCTGATCCCATCTTCCCCTCTGTTACACACCAAAAGCTTCTATTGTCACTGCCAGTTTTAAAAGCTTGAAAAGTAGTTCAATAATGTATCACGATCAAAGCACAATTACAACAGCGAAGTCCTCATGTAGGTTATACACCTGCTGAAATGATAAATACTGTTTCCACTACTGCGTTACAGATGTGCTATGACTGTTCTACAAGGGGAGGAGGGAGTCCGGGGAGGGGGTTTTAGTTTTAGAAATGCAGACCTCAGATATCTTGTTTTCTTATTAAACTATGACTAATTGCAGTGCATAACAGATGCGGCAATACAACTTTGGATAATAGCTTCACAAATACCACATATGCTCTTTTATACTTTTAATTAGCTCTTCCTTCCAAGTATATGTGATGAGATTACTTGAAAGTGTGGAAGTCCCACAAGACCTTGCACTGTATCATTCCATGCAATTGCCCATTAACACGAGTTCTCCATCTCAAAGATGCATTAACAACCTCAGGAATCTTCCATTAACCTGTAAAACACATTGCCAGTTGTATGAGCTCTTCCCAACTGCACAACAGCTCTTTAGGCAGAGATCATCTAGTCCAACCCACCTGCTCCCATGCCAGCATACTTCTTCAGTCCTTATGATTATATTATAGACCGGTCTCAGTAAAACAAGGCTATGAAATGCCTCCATCAAAACTACCAGCTTGACCTGTATGACTGATGGTAAAAGAGGACTGCTTCATGTGGGTTAAGCACTACAGAAGGATCCCTCACAGACAAAAAAAAAAAAAAAATTCTCTCTCATATATGCAATATAGAGGAAATAATTTGCTCTATATTTAGGGTCACCTGGATGACTTGACCCTAGGAAGCCTTTGTTTAATTATGCAGAATCCTCAGACCTTGCCTGAATTTGCCTAGAACCAAACACAAAGCAACGGCTGAAACTGGGGAACTCCTGTTGAAATCAATGCCCTAAACTTCACCTGTGAGATTATGTAGGGAAGAAGGGGAAGAGTGTTTTCAGGTGTGTAAAACAGGTGTGGGATTTTTTTTCTGACTCTTCAGCAGTCAGTGTTAGCACTTAAAATGTACTAGTACTTAGTATTAAGTCCCTTAAATTTGATTATTACATTAATAATAAAATAAATTTAATACATTAATAATTACATAATTAATAAACATTAAGTTGGAAAGTATGTGTGGTATTTTAGCTAGCAATTACAATTAAACCCTCATGGTCACTGACACAAAATGGTGACACAGAGTTTAAGGATGTTTTGTAGATAAGAATATGGAGCTTGTTATGACTGAAAATAATTACGTCTAGAAGGTCTGCATGTCCTACCTTGATTCAGCTCTTGGGAGACATACTTGAAAAACTGATGAAGTAAGCTGTCTTTAATTTAAAGAAATACCTTTATTTGAAAAGCAAGCATTGTAATGTATGGCAGCCTGTTTATTTGAATATAGGATGAAATATTAATCTTTCATATATTGCAAAGGCTATTACAGGACCACGCGGTATAGGACATTGCACAACTATATTGCTTTGCTATAACTGCAAAACTTTTTCATATCAAAATGGTTCAACTGTCTTCACTCTTGAATTTTCATTTGTGGGAAATTTTGGGAGATGAAGTAGATAAAGAAGAATTCTAGATCAGAACAACATTTCAAAATGTGGCAATCTCCTTATGCTGAAGATTCAGTTTCCTGACTAGCTGTATCTCTAAGCTCGAAGGGTTTACAGTTATTATGGAAACAGCAAAGTAAAAAAAAAAATAAAAAAAAATAAAAAAAAGACACTTTATGGAAAGTTCACTGTATAACTGTCCTCACTGATGTCTCCCATGATGTCCATGGGACTTGCTGGGGCAAGCTGTAGGGAGAGATGAGAACCTGCTCCTGTTGGTGTGCACCATTGCAGTAGTAACCCCATTTTCCTGCAGTTGCATCGTCTTCACTCAACCATTATCCAGTAAAGTGTACAGTGCTTATATGACATCTATCAGAATTTTTCTGAATCTTCTTTATTCTCTTATGAATAATTAATATAGAATTGAATTCTAATAATAGCTTTTTTAGGAAAATACTCAGAAGAAACATAAGCTCTAAGCATGTTCTCCTCTACCAATGACAATAAGGAAAAATGCTAAATAAAAAATGTTTGGTATTGTTGATGATGAAAGAAAAACCCAACTTTTTTCCACAACACCCTTGTATTATTAATGTTAGAAAATAACTAGAAATGTTTAAGAAAAGAAACAGTGAAGTAAGTAGAATTTGTCATCTTGAAGCTCTATTAATCACAATTATGCGTTAGATGCAAAAATGTAGCATGTAGCTGCTGACTGTAGTGAAGGTTTTTAAGCTCTGCAAATTAAAGGCAGTAAAAATGGAGGCTTAGGAAGTTTTCTTGGCATAAATGAACTATAACATATTCATATACAGGAGGTATCCTGTTATTTAAAAGAATTACATCAACACTCTTTTGGGCGAATAGTAAAAAATGAAAATATGGTGCTTTTCTTTAGTTTGACAAAAAATATTTGCATAGTCTGTAAAAGCTGTATTCTAATATAGGAAACAAATGTGCATTAAGAGATGCTTGCATACTGATTTTCAAAAGAAGGTAAATTACAGAAACAAGCTTAAGAGAAGTAGTTACTTTCTCTGGTGATGGGTTGCACACCATGTTGTGATATGGCAAGTGTCAGGAGCAACCCATTTGAATCCACGATAAGATATTCCAGTATTACTTCTTCATGTCAGCTTAAATAAACTTGCAATAATTTCAGGATGGTCAGTCAGAGGCATAGCTATTGGTATCAGCATCTGATCAACACGGGGAACTTCTGAGATAGTGGGAGACCGGTGAGATGAGTGGCAGATCCATTTGTCAGATATTTGCAAGTACAGCTGGGGGAATGGATATTCCATTTCAGATGTGACCACTTCCCTGCTCATAATGAAGCCTAGCACAAAAGGACTGAGTAAGCATTGTTATGCAGAACAGAACTGAAAAAAGGAAAATTCTCCTGGTCTGTAATAAAGTTACTACTCATTTGTTCAGTGCCTTGGAAGCAATCTCTAACCCCTACATGCTGCAGAGGTAGTTCAAGAAGGGTAAATCATATTTGTTAATTAATTTGTGCAAAGCCTTACTATATAGTTTTACTAGTAATGTGCCCAATCCCATTTGTGCAGTGTCAAATGGACTGAAAGCTGGATTAGCAATAGCTTACTCTTGGTTTTTTTTTTTTTCTTTTCACAGAGGAAGACTTTTGACATTTCTACTTCTTTCTGAAACTTTCTGTACCTCAGATGTACCATTTGAAGCCTTACACTCTTGCCTTCAGACTAGTACTTGGAACATACACTTGGCTTCTCACTCAGTTTCAATGAAATATTGGAAATAAAAACTCAATATATAAGCAATTTCAAAATATTTTCCCTAATTATTTAAACTTGACTGTCTTGGACGTTATCACTTATCTTGCTCCCAGCTCAGTGGCAGCATTAACATTTACACTTTTGTCTGACGGTGGATTCACATATGTTCTTCCCAAAACTATTTCTGAGCCTGACAAAGTCTGATGAGCAACCAAATGCCATTTGGGATGGTGAGTCAGTGAGCCAAATGACAATTCTGTTGTAGATATTAATTTTTTTTTTTCAGACAAAAAGCAGCTAGATTTCTTTTCTGTAGTAGCTCAATAAAAGAGGACAATAATCTTGACATCTAGACAAATTGTTTCACTAAAACCCTCTTCACATATCAGCTATATAGCAGCCAATCCATAGTAACAAGTAGCAGTCATCCAAGACTTCTCTGCTTACTGAACACAGTCCTTAAACCCAACTGTTGATTTCATTTATATACATGTTATTGTACAAAACTACCACTCACAGATGCTACCACATAAAATTACAGACAAACAGAAACAGATGAACATATAGATAAACCGTATAATATACATTTTGATATGAGGAAGCAGGAACAAAAATAAACCACAACACAAGCTGTGTTCATTGTTCTGGAACTCACCTGAAAATAGATGTTAAATAACTCCCATGAGGAACATCTTTTCTGAGATATGCCATAGAAACTGTAGAATAGCTGTGCCATCAGGAAGATTAGGTTCTGATCTTTTCCAAAAGCAGAAATGCGACAGGCATTGCCACCCTCTGCCATTCACATCAGGTTTGGGATGTATGCTGTTGGGGAAAATGCAAATATTGAGAAGTTTAATCATTTGTTTTCCCTGAGAAGGAAAAAGATATGTAAAATAACTGCTTGCTATTTTTTTCTGTCACTTCTGTTAAGCAGTGGTACAAGTGCAAACCTAAATTTTATGGCTTTGTTCTGAGGGCCTGTTTTCTCTCTGACAAACGCTTCTGTGGATTCATTTTTGAGCTGGTGAAGTAATGTGACCTTATAAACAGCAAACATGCACCAAAAGCAACTTATTAAGCCAGCTTAATAAAGATGATACAAGCAAGGTTAGTTTGGTTTAATATAATATTTGTTGTTTGTGGTTTACGTGCCAGCTGATAACAAAGCACCGAAGCAAGCCAAAATAGAATTTCGCCTAATGAAGCCATACGGTGCTTGACCCTACAGGGTCCTGAATCTGATGGAATCTTTTGTGTTGGGTGAGGGAGAGTATAGAATGGCCACATAAGGGAAAGCATAAAGAATCACACAAGTTATAAGGCAATATAAAGTTGGCAAAGGGTTCATTTCTGGACAAAGAACTCTCAACTTTTCCCCCTACAGCTAAATTCTGCTCCCATGTCCACAAGCACAGATCAAGAGAAAGAGCGGAATGGATGGATTTACTTCAGTTCTAGGTACCCAGGAACAGAATTCATCGTGGTGAATGAGATCTAAAGTATAACTTACATTTGTACTAATTGCCTCTCTACTGTATCAAAGTTAAATGAATGAATTACTTCAACCACACAGAGACTAGAACCATTTAACTATTTGTTTTGGTAAATACCTTGCTTTTCAGACATTCACATGTTGACATGAAACACATGCAAATTAAGAGACAGCATTTGAATATAATGTGCAAAAAAGTAAAAATTATCTTACTTTTACATAAGAGTAGCTGAGGCATTCATTGGCTTCCTGAGTTTCAAGGAATGTCCTTCACCCCTAACCTAAGAAAAATTACTCTAAGTGCTGATCAAATAACTAACTACCTTCTGCTTTTGTTTGTAAAAAACCCTAAACCAAGATAATTCAAAGTGGAGTCACTCTACAAATCCTTGAGTACCCAAATCTATACCACCATATGCACAGCAGTGGACAGAGCACCCGTTCCTTGCTGTAACGCTCAGGCTCATAATGAATGAAGACTCCAGTGCTGTGTGACCTCTGAATGGTCTATAAATACCCAGATTTGGAATTTCCATAAATCAATAATCTATGTTTTAAAATGTATTTTTGCCCTTGCTTATTTTTTCTGTCAAAAGATAAGTGAGGCTTTCACCAAGTTATAATGAAAACCATCAAAGTGGCAAACAAGGATCTTTGTGTTACATTACAGAACTTTAGGTAATCATGGTGATTAAAAAAAAAAAACCAAACAGCTTCAGAATAAACCAGCATACCCACCAGGATAAAATGCAAATAAAACATCAGCTATTTCAATTTACCAGCCCTACAACATTTGTCAGGGAAGTGTTCAAAACACTCCCTTTCTACTCCCACCATTTTCTCTTTATAACCTGTTAAAATAACACTGTCTACAATTACAGGGTAATTTGTTATGCATGATATAATAGACTGCAAATATAAAAAGGCATTATCATTACTTTTGTCCTTTGTTCTTCCAGGCCAGAATATTGCATAGTTCTTTACTTTGACATTTATTGCTTTTAGATTGGTAATAGAATGGTTTGTGTTGCTCATTATCTTGAATGATGACAATATTAGAGTTTGGGGAGCCTGCATTCCATGTTAAGTAAAGTAAAGGCTTCATGAAATTTACCAAAGGTTATTACTGGACAATTACCCACAATACAGTTCAAGTCTAATAAACGTTAGCCACATTCACTCTTAAATACCATATCTGTAGAATGGTTTCTAGGAAACTGCAGAGAACGATTTATGTCATCTACGTGCGTGGGAGGAGGAGGGGTGTTCATATGTCCATATGTACATACATATTTTTATATTTATTTTTAGCATAAACTAATGGGTGTCCTTAGGGAAAGAATTTCACTCAAAGAACCACCTAGTGATACAGCTGGGACTCTGAGCAAAGAATGGGAGCAGAAGAGGGATAAGATAAAATGCCAGTTTTTTTCCTTTATATTAGGAATATAACGGAGTCATTCTAGATTTCAAGTAATAAAAATTATATCACATTTTGGCCTAAGACTTTACATAAGAACTTATCCAACAATCTAATACATTAAACCAATCAATTAGCACAGCATTAAATTCAGAGTCTGACTTCATCCTCCCATCCCTTTTCTCTCTGGCCAGAGTTCCTGTCCCCCCCTGGTCAGCAGCAGGACGCTGCTCTGGATGGGTTTCATTCACCGCCTGTACCCTGGGATGGTCTCCATCCTTGGTGAGGGTGGCTGATGGTTCCACACCTGGGAAACTCACTGCATTGGGAATCCTTGGCAATTCAATCCATTCCCAAGACTGGCAGATGTTTATATGTAAATAACACACTGTGTGCACTCACACATATATAGGAACACCATTTTTTTTCTTCTGTTCCTTTTCTATTTGGTGCTTCAGTTTGCTTGCAGCCATTTATGTTCAATTTAGGTTCATCAGTTCATTTCTCTAGCGGCAGCACTTTCAATGAAATGTTTGTTTCGTGCCAAGTAATAGTAGCTAGAGCTATTTGCCCTATGAATCTTGGTAGATTAGTTTTTGTAATTTACATACATATCCAATTTCTACCAATTTTCATTGACAGTTTTCTCTTTGGACTTTGTTTCATTTCTGAGCTGTAACATTGTTTCAGACTTACAGCTCTCCGTAAACTTTATTATGTGTTCTGTATTATTATAGTTATCTAGTAATGCAAAAGTGAGAGA
Organism: Streptopelia decaocto; assembly: GCF_964273445.1. Lineage (NCBI taxonomy): Eukaryota > Metazoa > Chordata > Aves > Columbiformes > Columbidae > Streptopelia > Streptopelia decaocto. The sequence continues at coordinate 89,952,652 of NC_138663.1, forward strand.
AAAACCTTTAACTCCAAATGTTAAAACAGTCTGCAGAAAACTGAGTTAATGTTTCATGAAATAAATGTCATAATTTGAAAAAAATATTTTAATGGAAATTTGTTCAAAGCCTCAAATGTTTCTTTTTCGACTAACATCATTTAATATTCTTCATATGAATCATGAGCCCCAGACTGATTAGGTCATCTGGTTCATTCGTATGGTAATAAATAATTTTAGAACCACACAGATTAGCAGTTGCAATGAGCTGAGGCAAGACAAGTACAAGCCTGTGAATATAACCACAGCTGGCTGGCACACCTGTGATTGGTTTGCTCTCCAGACGGAGAGTATTGATGGCCAGTGTTTCTGATATTGTTAGAACAAGATAAGCTGTAAACCAAGATAATGCTCTTCCATGCTGTGCTAGAAACGCTCAGCAGATGCGCAGGTGAGGCAAAGAGAGCCACACAATTGTTGTTATTACATCACTTGATATTATTATGGGTGGACAGGTGCAGGTAGGAGGTGAACACCTGTGAAGCTGGCCAGTTTTACTCAGCATGTGCCCAATCCAGTCATTGCTCAGGGTAAGGGAAGGCTTTCCAGAACCTGCTGCAGGATTTCAACAGGACTTAACCAACATACACATGCAGAAGCTGGACAGACCCATCCATAACCACTTCACCCCGCCATGCAGAGTGAGCCTGGACCCGTGACTCCCATCTCGTGCACAACAAGTGAATGCACAACATCCAAACTCATTTGGTGCAGGGCACAACATAGCAAGTATAGCTGTGGTAACACTAATTCCTGATGGATGTGGACCTGCAAACTCTGCATTTTTGTTAAAAAATGGAAAGCAGCAAGTGCTGTTTCAGCAAGGGGTGCTAGGTGCCCAGAGAAGGCAAAGAGCACTTCTTCCCAGACTTGCAATAATACAGAACACATCCATGAGTATTTTCAAAATAGCCTGGACAACTTAGATACACAAATCCCATGAAAATTAAATCAACGTGCTTGTTACTCTCACCTGCTTCCAATAATCCAACTTATTTTTAAAAAGCACAATGGAAACAGACATAATCAACGGGTCTAGTTTTTCAACTTTCCTTATCCTCTGGGCTAGAAATTGTGGGTGAATTCCACTGCACAGCAGAGAAACAAGATAGCAGACAGTTTTCCTGTATGACAGAAATTAATTCTTCCAGGTCTGTATATCTTGAAAAAAAAAGTGTGAACTTTTTCCTGTACAGCCATCTTTCAATAAATGAAAGAAAAAGTCAGAAAATGTGTTTTCAAATCTAGGTAATAAAAAAGCAGCTACATTTTTGTGAACACTGTAACATTCAGCGGAACAACAGAAATATTCAACTCTGCAGTTTTTATAATATAGCATGTCCCAAAGAGTCTCTTTTGTTTCCAAACTGAGACGGGATCCTCATAAAGTTGGAAAGCCTGCACAGAGTCTCATAACTGAGCTGCACATAAGCTAAAATTCAGCAACGAGAGTAGTCACTGTGTAGTTCAGTGTCCAAACTCAAGTCACTGAAGACTGAAAGATCAAGCAAGGGTAAGTACTGTTGATGCAGTCGTCCCCCAAATGGATACTGGTGATGAATGCGTTTCAAATACCAATAATCTCAACCTTTGTTCAGTACCGTCCAAGCTTTGCATTACAATATTGGCAAACACCTTGCTGCTATTTGCCCCTACACTGCCATTTGGTGCCTGCCCATCTGGGCTTGCAAGTGCTTCTTTGTTTTTCCTTTCCGCTGGCTGTAATTATTTCCCCAATGACGTAGCAAGCCTAGCAAACTTCTTCAATGAAAGTCACCTTGGTGCTTAAGTACATTTTTAGTTTTGTCTTGTTCAGTCCATTTTAAATGTAAGTTCTACAAATAGGCTTGTATATTCATTTTAGTTGATTCACGTTTTTATTAGTAGCTTATTTTAGTGTAGCAGCTCCTAAAACAAATGATTCTTTTTGATTTGTTTGTGCAATTCACACTTATACATCAGCTCTGTAAGGAGATTTTCCTTCAGTGAAGTCTTTAAAAGATTTGCTTCTTTCCAGGGCTCAGACAGCACCTTGCACCCTGGCTGCAGGGAGTGTCCTACTTTTCGTGCCAAAGTAAACTTTGAATTTACTCTTCATTCCCACCAAACACCATTTCTAGTGCCATTCGTCTCCTTAATCCAGTTATATGGTGGTTTAAAGTAACAGAGATATCTGTTCAAATCCTCTTTTTCTCTTAGGAGAACCTGAACCTACACCCTTTCCAGGCCACAGAATGTAACTAACCTGTTACAACTATCTTGAGACGCAGATTTTAGTGCTTCTTTTTCAAGCTGTTCTACTTTGGTCAGAACAAATGAAAATGCAAATTTTCTCTTGTTGAATTAGCTTAATTATGTCCTGTTTAAAAAGCAGCACATCAAATTCTACTATAAAGAGTTCAGGTTTTTCTGATACACAGTATTGGCCATGGTACTTGAAACAACACTGCTGGCACCATAGCAAAAGTACAAACCTCTACCACTACAAACCAATTGCAACATCACTTTCAATTTGCTATGGAATAAACATAAATACACATCCATCTCTTTCCTGTAAACCTTTGCAGGAGGTCCAGCTCTGGTGACTACAGGAGAGTTCAGTTTTAGTCCCAGAGAGCTTCCAGTGACTGAAATCTGATGGCAAGGGCTTGCACAGCTTACAAGTGTCGCAATAGCAAGCTTTGAGTCATGCAATTCAGTTTGCCTGAAGACACTGCAGTGGGTACCAGGCCAGCACTGCTGTCGCACAGTTTTTCCTCAGTGGGAAAAGTCATGGTATCCTTTGTTTCTTATATTCTAATCTACACAGGTACCTAAATTCCCATCTAATAAATGCATTTAAGAGCAAAAGCCTCAACCAAAATATGCCTGCAGCTGCCATACACGTACAACAGCACTGCTGCAACATTGAATTCTGTGGGCTGGTGAGGATATTGTCTTATGGGGTGGGAGACTAAGACCTGAACTAGACAGATATGCTTGGATATTAAGCAGTGTTTGTTTGCCATTTGCTGTTGGTTTAAACATTATATTAAAACAATGAGGGATTATTAATCACTATCAAAATAAAATATCTAGTTGCACATATAAGAAATTGAGTAAGCAAGGGTGTGATCAGCAAATTATAGCATTCACATATGCTAAAATAACCTGACATAACAGGTCTCTGGAAGACTTTTGGGACCCTCAGAAAACAAAAAACATTTTTAACCCCTGGGAATTTTGCTGTAATACACCTGAATGAAACATTTTAAAGTATAGTATTCTTCAGAGTTGTCTGGGTTTTTTGTTTGTTGAAAAAGAACGTCAAAAATGAAGACAAAACCACCATAATTAGCAAATTTTTCCTAGTATTATTCTTGTTACAGAAACAGTAGCATGTAAAACAAATAAACTTTGAGCCTTTGCTGGTAACTGTTCCTCTTCAGCTGCTCAGACATTAATATCAAACAGACAAGCTAAAAAATCATTATCAGTAAAGCATATGATCTGTCAAGCAGGCGTACATATCTGGGTTCCTCTCCTGTGCAGGCAGTGACTTTCAGGGCCCCCTTGATGCCAGCCAGGCTGCGCACATCACCCCACATGTGAGAAGTCCCGTCTGGAAGAGCGTTCTTCTGAATGATGGACTCTGCCTGGGCATATCAGCTTGGGCTTCCACAACTGTCACAGGGAAGAAATAGGCTTTTTTGTGCCCACTGTGTCATCCCAAATTACAGACTAATTGGTTCCACAAAGAAGTTCAGATGAGTCCTTCCCTAATGCTCACTTCGTGTCAGCAACAATGTGGCAAGAGGTGAGAAAACCAGGTGTAGAGCTACATCTACTGTAGATACCTGAAGTTATGTGAAATTAATTCTGCCAGATATTTATTTTTATTAATGGTATTGACTCAAAAGATCATTGATGCTAAGGAAGGCAAAAAGCTGTTATTTCTATTTGCTGTAAATTCTGGATTAGGCTTTGATTCTCACCCCCTTCTTGTTAATATTCAAGAAATTATAATCTGTATGAAAATTAATGGAAAATGAATAACTGCCTTATATAACCAAATGAACTAGGAACACAGATCCAGTTGTCTAGAAATTTGATTTGTGCTGCCTAGGGAATGCAGTCCTGGGAGCTGCAGTACATCATGGTGAGCGACAGAAGTGGATATTTTATAGACTTTGTATGCTTAAATAGGTAGTACAGCCACTTGAGTGTAAGGTGTATGAAAGCTGCTGGGTTTGATTGTGCAAGGTCTTCTTGTGCTAAATTACTTCCATTTTAATTGGTGATGAGGGGATGGACTCACAAATCTATTCTCACAGGTTGATATTACAATAAAAGCTCTGTCTGGAAGAAAGAGGCACCTAAAACTTACCAAGTCAAAGTAAGCTGTCTCCTATTAACATATACTGTACCAAAATCCTCTAAACAGCATCTCAAATTTGAGAACATGTCTGAACCATAAGGTAGGGGGCTGTGGAGCACCCTGCCCCCCCTCTTCTCCCACTGCATACAAGGAGATGGACAGAGACCTGTTGTAAAGGGATGGGAGGAGGTTTGTGGAATACCCACACAGCTCAAGGGATTACAGCCGCAAAACTGTCTCAGATCTGACATGCCAGCCTGACACGGGTGTGTTTGTCCCCTCCCTGGGCAGGGTTTGGGGAATACAAGTGCTGTGGTAAGGCTTGGGTCTTTCAGAGGTGAGCTGGGGATACAGGCCCTTCTCCAGTACACAGGTGTGTGCAGCAGAGATGGGGGAAATGAGATTCACAGTGTGAAGCCTGGAGACTTCATGTCTCTGAAAGCCAAGGAAAGGGAGACAAGAAAGAAAGCATTCCTTAGGAATCCACCAGGTGAGAGAGCATTTGGCTGAATGCTCCTAAAATCATTGTGGCTTTATTCACACTTCTCAAACACCTTGCAGCTCTGCAGGGATCAATTCTCATTCCAAACAACAACAGACTAACACTCTGCTGTTCCTCATCAGCCTATACAGGAGACCTGAGCCACACTATGAAAGCTACCTGTCTAACTAGAGATTTGACTCTGCAAAGCAGAGGAAGACCTTAGAGATATGGCATCCTCTACTCCATGCAGTGTATTCCTGAAAAGCTCAGGCTTGTGCCTTTCTGAGTCTTCAATAATATGGCTGCCAAGAAGTGAGTTTATTTTAGGTTGATGCTATCATCTTTTATAGAGCCACGACTATGGAAACTGGCCATTGAAACCGAAAAACTCTACGTGAAGAGCTGACAATGTAAGACAAATGGAAGGAATAAAGTCTCTTTCTGTTCTGAGGCTGATCCATAACTTATTTTAAGTAGCAGACATTAATAAGGAAAAGAAACTGTCAGAAGCTACAAACATAGCTCTCATTAATTTTTTCAACCTAGTCTAAAACCAATCTGAAACCTGGCTTTCAATTCAATAGAAAACAAACAAAAGACCTAAACATTAATCTTGTTTCTTCAGAACTTTTCAATTTAGTTTTGTTCAAATTTCCATTCAAAATCCCATTCTTTTACAATCCTGACCTGCTATTCTAGACAGGTAAGTCTAGAAACATTGGCACTGCTTCAGAAAGACAAAGGTGTGCAAATCCTTCTAAAATTCTTAGTTGTGAGAAAAAGGAAATATGCCTGGAGGAATACCTGCTTAATAGCAAGAAACTAGAAAGCAGATAATAGAAGACTTTTTTTTTTTCCTTGTGTTTTACTTACTTTTGCTACATATATCAGCATTAACTCAGCATCTCCCTCAAGGCAACTGATTGGGGTCTCTGGAGCCCAATCTCTCTTTGATTCTATCTCCAAGTCCCATTGGGGGCCAGCACGTGCCCCAGCTGCTGGCTGGGGCCTTGGTTTCTCTGGTGTCTGGGTCACCCTAGTGTTGTGAGTGGCGTGGCCTCTTGTGGGCTAAAGAAGCACTGGAGACACTGGCCCTTCTCTTCAACACGTGCTGGGGCTCCCCAGCTGAGTGTGTCTGGCCAGCAGGGGAGGGACCTGGCACCAACTGCCCCAGCTCCTCATGCAGCTCCTCCTGCACTCTGAGGTTGGGAGCAGGAGGACCCCCGGGGGAGATAGTGGGGCCAGGGGTGGCCATGGGGCTGTCCTCCTGCTCCTTGGCAGCATAATACTCCAGGAGTTCTAGCTGCCGCAGGATCTGCTCACCGCACTGGTGTGCAGTGACATCAATTAGCTGGTGCACAAATATCACCATCTGGTGTTGCAGGAAGGGCTGCAGCTCCCAGACCAAAGCCTCCTCGTCCAGGCTGTAGCAGCACAGATTTCTCACGATGGTGCCCTGTGTCACAGCCACCTCCCACCAGCAACTCCCATGCAGCACCTTGTTCACCCAGGCCAGCAGGGGTTCAAGGATCTCCCAGGAGTCCTGGAAAAGGCCTGCTGAGACCTGGGGCTGCAAGACATGTAGGTGGCTCTGCAGCCCCCTGCTTGTCCTAGTGGCTATCAACCAATGGATCTGAGGGGTATGGAATATCCATCTCCAAAAAGTCACCCTCTGGCCACATTATAGTGTTGACAGTCTGCCTGCAAAGGGGGCATGATGGTCCCCTCTTTGCGCACCACAAAATGCAGCCCAGGTAGAATTGGTGGAGACAGGAGGTCACATAAGCGACGTCATCTTCAGCATTGCAGCAGATGGGGCAGCTCCACTCTGTCTCCATAGCCATGTTTGCTTCTTGCAGCAGGCTAGTGAGAGATTAAGACCAGGAGCTGCTCCCCCTTGCTGGCATCACACTGCTAAAGAGAGAGAGGCTATGGTCACTCGCTGCCCCATGGACGGGAGGAAGAAATGCCCAGACTCCTCAAGAAGGACACCCTCCAAGGCTCCCCAAGCCCCATCACACAACCATGGCCGCCCCGGGGCGGGGACATTTCCCCACACACCTCACCTCTGCTGCTGCAAGCATGTCCCACAGTGCCCAGCTACCTGAACAAGGCAGGGCTGGGGAAGTGGGATGGTTCTGGAAAAGGCACTAAGATCTGCCAATGGCAGCACCAAAGCACCCCCCAGCACCAGGACAAGCCTCAGTCTGACCTCCAGACCTCGTAGGCTGCTTGGCAGGAGTCCAACCATGAGTGAGGCTGGGCCAGGCTCTGCTGGCACCCAAAGATATGCAGTGAGGGACTTGAGGTCACAGTCCATTGCTCGCTGATGTTGCCGTACACTATTTGCTCCTACAGTGCTTTAACAGGTAACGCTCTGGCTGGCACTGGCACTCATGCTGATGAAAAATGTAATCATTCCCATATTCCTTGAACTTAGAAACTCACCACTCCTCTGTGACTTGAGGAAAGGGGGCAAAGAGAGCATGGTTCTTAGATAAGGTTCATAGGGATATGGTTTAGAGGTGGACGTGGCAGTGTTAGGTTAACAGTTGGACTCTATGATCTTAATGGTCTTTTCTAACCAAAATGATTCTATGATTCTACCACAGTCCTCTGTAAGGCGTGCTTCCCATGCTCCTTCCCTGTTTGTGAGACATTAAGGAAAATGGCATGGCAGTAGCAACATGAACTCCAATAAACCTTTTGATCTCTGTAACTGAAATATAAAGGAGGCAAAAAGAACATGTATGCTACCTCAATGAGATTACTCTTACAGGGCAAATATAACTGAGCTATATCCCAAAGCAACACTATATCAAACAAACATAATAGAGCTGATGAGCTTCTACATTCAGAAAGGTGTGATATGCTGTCCAGAGCTGGTGTATTTTATTCTTGTTAGAAGGATAACTGCTATCACAACAAACAAAAATCCTCTCAATCCATTTTACTGTAAAAGTAGCTTTTTATACCCAAACATCATTGTGAAAGTAAATTCTTATTTCTTCCCTTCAAACACATTCTCAACATCCTCACTTCTGCATGTTTTTGTGTAATATATATGAGTTCACACAATAGGGAGTTAAAAAAAAAAAAAAAAAAAAAAAAAAAGAGCAAGAGAACACGTGTCCTATCCTGAAAACCAAACCGCAATACTAGAAAAGGAATAAAGCTTCATTAGCTGCTCTCTGGCACAGACATTGTAGCAACTTCTTGGATGCACCCCTTACCAAAAAATACTGCATGCAGGACTAGAGTTTCTGAAAACAAGGCTGTTCTTCATGTACCATGGAGATTTACAAAAACCTTTTTCTGTTTGGCATCATTTTCTTTCAGTTGATGACTTGTAAGGTTACGAATAGGAATCTTTGTTAGTAATTTAGTCTGTTACCAATTTTTTTAATACCAAAACAGGTATTACTGTGCTTGAGCTGTAGAAATAAATTAGGCTCACTTCTTTGTGTAAAGAATAATTTTATTTCTTGAGTCACTACATCCAAATCTAGCAGCCTACATTTTTAGGTCATCTGTAAGCTAGAAATTATAATCATACATCTAAGTTCTCTTTTCCTTTGTCATCCCTATGATCCATCACTGAATACATTGTTTGTCATTCTTTGTACTAAAGTCATGAATAGTTTAGAAATGCCTCTACTGCAAAACAGATTAAAAAGTACACTGTAGCCAAAGATGTGGCTAAACCCTCCCCCCGGGAAGCACCTAGGCAAGTTTATACTGTTCATCTGTACACCTCCTCTCTTCAGGACCAAATTCCTTTTTCTTATTTATCAGCTAAGGAGCGTAACAGGTGGCACAAAATAGGCAGGTCATGAATGAAACTTCCCCATTTGCAATGACCTTTACATAAAGAGAAAGCCAGAGTAGTTCTGCCAGAAGCTGTAGTGTGTTTGCACTTTCCATTTCAAAGGTGCTTTATCTTCTCTGAAGAGAAAGTCCATTAGGTCCAAGAGTATCGCACACATTCATATTGCTGTGAGATCTGCTGTGCAGGATAGTGCTTATACTTCAGATTTGGACTCACTTGAACAAGGCAAATCTAATATGCAATCCCAAATTATAAGAAGTTCACATTTACTTTTCTTTTGTGCACACCTGAGATTTAAGTTACCTATATAACTGTTACCAGAAAGGTTGTAATTATTCACTATTTTTAATTATTCACTATTTTTAATTATTCATATTTAGCACAGCCTCTGCATAACACCCACTGATTTTTTGAGGAAGTAATTTTACAAATACTATGGGACTGTAAAGCCGAAAGAGCCCTCCTACGTTGCTGAATCCAGTCTTCCACTGTTAATAGCAAATGTGCATCTATGTTACAGTCCTCATTTTCACATACTGCCTTTATAAAATTTTCTTTCAAGGATTAAAATTATTTTTTATCCTGTAGAAGGCAAAGACTGAAAGAAAGCCATGCCCATGAGCATCTCAGATGTAGTTAGCTAGCCAGAACCTCATTGCCTCAACAATCTGGTGTTTTAGGAGACCTTCTAATGTTGACAGAGCTGAGCCATCTGCTTGCTACCCATTGAGGATTCTCCAGGGGCAGTTGTAAGGGACTGTCCTCCAGGCACTTTCCTGGGCTGACTTCTCTCAAGATGGTGTTTCACTGTTATGAAATTGCCTGGTCACTTCCATATATTTGTTCAGGCCACGTAAAATAAAGTTCAAAACATTACCTAGGCAAAAAGAAAATTTGTTACTCTTTCAATTCTATGCTGAAATGCAATTTACTGCAAGCCATATGTCTACTCTTCTACCATTCCAGGGATTACTAAACCAGGGTGCCAGCAGAAGTCAATCAACAAGCATTCAATGTCTGGAAGAAAAGTCAGAGGCAGACATTTCTGTGAAGGGTTAACTCTAGCACTGTTTTCTACCATAACAGAATCCACTGTTTGTTCTAAGGACAGAGATATATCCTTATAGTACTTCCACAAAGGCCATATCACCTTCATTCTCCAGGCAAGTGACTGAAGAACAGATTTTTATAAGGTATTTAGGCTGTGCTTACTTTTTTGTTGTTGTTTGTTTACTCTCAACATTTTCTGTCTTTAGATCAAAATGGTTTGTATGCCTTCTGGTTAGCAGCCCAGCCTCAACAGGACACACAACAAGTTGCAAGCCCATTCACATCTTCTCCCCTTCTCATCTTTCCTGTCTTATTGTAGCCTAGTGGCTGTGACACTCTTCCGAAATCAGAAATACAGCTGTCCTCTTCCAAGTTCCCACTAAAATCCCAGGTGAACTAGATTGCCACTGCTTTTCCCACTTAACTCCGGTCAGTGCTTTCATCCACATGGCACAGCCTGCATTGCCACCCCTGCTGCCACAAATCCAGATCTCTCCAGCAATATAAAACCCAGCTGCAGACTAAACGTACAAAGCCATTAAAGTAAGATAAATGAAACGGGAAGGTTTTAATGCCATTTGCCCCAGACAATCTGGAATAAATCATCCCATTTTTTCAGGTGAATGATGCAGCTGACACACTGTTATTTAAAAGGCTGGGTATATTTTTTTTATCTTGAGTGAAGTGGGAATCAGTTCACAGAATCACAGAATCACAGAATCACAGAATCCACTGGGTTGGAAAAGACCTCAGAGATCATCGAGTCCAACCCTTGGTCCAACTCTAGTCCGTTTATTAGATCATGGCACTAAGTGCCATGTCCAATCTCAGTTTAAAAACCTCCAGGGACGGCGAGTCCACCACCTCCCTGGGCAGGCCATTCCAATGCCTGACCACTCTCTCTGTAAAGAATTTCTTTCTAATATCCAGCCTAAATTTCCCCTGGCAGAGTTTAAGCCCATGCCCCCTTGTCCTGTTGCTAACTGCCTGGGAGAAGAGACCAATCCCCACCTGGCTATAACTTCCCTTCAGGTAGTTATAGAGAGTGATGAGGTCACCTCTAAGCCTCCTCTTCTCTAGACTACACAACCCCAGCTCCCTCAGCCTCTCCCCATAGGTCTTATGCTCAAGTCCCTTCACCAGTCTTGTTGCTCTTCTCTGGACTCGCTCCAGCACTTCAATGTCTTTCCTGAACTGAGGGGCCCAGAACTGAACACAATACTCCAGGTGTGGCCTCACCAATGCAGAGTACAGGGGAAGGATCACTTCCCTTGTCCTGCTGACCACGCTATTTTTGATACAGGACAGGATACCATTGGCCTTCTTGGCCACCTGGGCACACTGATGGCTCATGTTGAGCTTCCTGTCAATTAGTACCCCCAGGTCCCTTTCTGTCTGACTGCTCTCCAGCCACTCTGCGCCCAGCCTGTAGCGCTGCAGGGGGTTGTTGTGACCAAAGTGCAGCACCCGGCACTTGGCCTTATTGAACTTCATCCCATTGGAATCAGCCCATTTTTCCAGTCTGTCCAGATCCCTCTGCAGAGCCCTCCTGCCTTCCAGCAGGTCGACACTCCCTCCCAACTTGGTGTCATCAGCAAATTTGCTGATGATGGTCTCAATCCCTTCATCTAAATCGTCAATAAAGATGTTAAATAGGACTGGACCCAACACCGACCCCTGGGGAACACCACTAGTGACTGGCCGCCAGCTAGACGCAGCCCCATTCACCAGCACTCTCTGGGCCCGGCCCTCCAGCCAGTTCTTAACCCAGCGTAGAGTACACTTGTCCAAGCCATGGGCTACCAGCTTTTGCAGGAGTATATTATGGGAGACAGTGTCAAAGGCCTTGCTGAAGTCCAGATAGACCACATCCACGGCTTTCCCCTCATCCACCAGGTGAGTTACCTGATCATAAAAGGAGATCAGGTTGGTCAGACAGGACCTGCCTCTCCTAAACCCTTAGGAGTTATTCCTCCTAAGTTAATACAGTTAACACTAAACAACACCAAAGTCCAGGGATGGGGCATGTGTATGTTTGCTTTCAGTAATGACTTTACATTGTGGATCTTTTCTGTCACAGATTTTGTTAAAAGCATGATGACTTGTGTCATGGATGAGTGGAAAGCATCTCACTCAAAAGAAAGAAGCATCAATATGTTTTATTGAGGTAAAATAATAATTTGACAGAGTTCAATGAATCTGATGGAATGTAACAAAGTTTAACAGTGGTTTGACAAGGTTCAAGAAGTTTGATGGTAAGATTCACCTTATTAATTACTGCATGGAAGAAACATACAAAGGAAAATTGAGTTAGAATCGAGTTGGAATGATTCACACAGAGACCAGAGACACAAAGGGTAAGGAACTCCTGTTGAGTCATGAGGTTCGGAGTGGACCTTTTTGCTTTCTGAACTCTTTGTGGAACCTAGGTTCAGCTAGGTCAAGTCTTAGTCTCAGAATTGGTCAATGATTTCTATTTAAGGGTAAGAAAGACACTCCCCGGTTGAGACACCTCCTTTATGAGAACTAGAGGAGTTCTTGGCCCAACTACCGATCAGGCCTTTACCTCCTTCGGAGCCTACGCCAAACTACTGCTAGTTAAGGGGTCAAATGTGCCTGACACAACTTGACTGCAATTTTTCACAATTTACATAGCCACTGAAATTGGGAAAGCAAACAAAACTCTAGTCATTGAAATTAAATCTTTCTAGTGATATTTAAACAGTCATGTATTGTGGCAGGAATAAGAAACTACAAAAAACATAGGAAATGGTTTTATGCTAAGAGTCATATTAACAAAATATTTGCAAAATTTTGGTCCAGGTGGTCAGCTCTACTGTTGATTCTCAGACAAACAGGGTCTCGGTCCTGGCTGGGCTCTACTTTATAAAATACAAGACTGTAGGGACAGACAACTCCCAAGCAAATTCTGTGTTGTACTGTTAAAGCTAAGACTCTTCTGGCTGAACTGTCTTATGACACTGGGTCTATTAACAGACAAAAAGAGGCGCTACAGAGTATAGTTAATGCGCATAAAACAGTCATCAGGAACAGCATCCAACTCCTAAAGCAAGTTATCAGGGCAATACACCGGGATAGATATTAAAACTTAATCCATATATAGATCAGCTTCTCAAACAGAGGTACAACTCTGTGGAATTACCTCGCTTTCTTCCCTTGTTCATTCTCTGGTCCAAGAAAGCAACGCATTTCCAGCCAAGCAGGACACCTACATGCTTTCTTTAGTTTGGCAACTGCATTTTTTCAGGAAGTTTTCCAGGTTTTGAGGGGTTTTTTTGGAGGATAGAAGAGGCAATTATTTTAAATACTAAGCTATGATTACAAAGGTATCTATATTCCTTTCAATATTTACCATATGATAGTTGTCTCATAACACAGAGGAGCTATAATTGTGGACATATAAGAAATGCTCTTGGCACAGCATTTGACCCTTTGCAAACATCCCTTTACAGGAATCTTTTTTTGCTGCCACTGGCAGAGACTGAAGCCTGAAATCTGGACTCAGTCAGGACTTGGCAGCCTCCAGATGAAAACACAGCCCACTGTCTGCCAAACCAACACCCTAGCAGATTATGCTGTTACCCTTTCTCCCTGCTGGTGTCCACCAGCAGCCCAAATGAATGAATTGCCATTGTGCTCTTCATAAAAGAACGTATCACAAATTATTTGGGCTGTCAGAATGAGCTTCACATGCTCTGCACTCATGTCGGAGCTCAGTTTGAATTGAGCTTTTGTGTTCATATCCTACTGGAAAAGGTTGCAAGTAATTGTGCATGTGTGCTCAACCCTTTTGATAGGATAAATTCATAGCACAGAAACTGTTATGCAAAGGCTTTATACTGGTTTTGCCGTAAAGGCTTTTGTAGGATTCGTACAGTTTTTTTGGCTGTACCACTATATTTAAATCCAAATGGACTATTAGCAGGTTAGACTGGTAGGTTCTTTAGCAAAGTGCTTGAGTGAAATTGGTTTATATTTGCTAAACAAAGTCAACATGAGTTATAGGAGCTGTTCAACTTGCTGGGAGATGCCCCAAAGAATAATCAATTGCCTAGCTGTTTGAGATTTGTTTTTAACGTAGCTGATACATTAATGAGTTTCTAATTCAGCACATGCAGTATTGCTTTTAGGAAAATCAGATTGTTTGAGGGACAAGGAAAAGCGGTTGACTTTAAGCCATCTGAGTTAAAGTAATATTTCTGCTTCCTTCTTTTCTTGTCCTCAAAGATCACAAACTCAAATTTCTGTAAATACTCCTACGTCAACACAAGTTGGTATAGAAAGTGAAATGAGTTATTACATTATAATGGATGTTTTATATTGTTTTTAATTGCAGACACATATAGGGCTTTTACTGATGCAGTTAAGCCACTTACTAACATAATTTGAAATCTTCCAGCCGACATAGTTAGGCCACTAAGACGTACCAGTCATGATCCTGGAAAACCCAGAATTAAGGTCTGAGAAACCTGAGCACTACTGATGTTCCAACAAGTCAAATATCCTTTACTTCCCTTTCTTTCTTTTTATTTTTTTTTTTTAATGTTGTTAAATGCATGAAAAAAGGAACTTAGACAAACCTTGTCTCTTTTTCAGTGACCACAGGGACAGCTCACTCCTTTCCAATGATATCAGGCTGAGGAAGATGTCCTATGCAGGAATAAGACTACAAACTCAGGATCATAGGATAAATCAGATTAGAAGGCACCACAGAGATCCCTGGGAACTTCAAGAACAGCAAAATAATACTCCATTGCAGCCAGTAAATCACCTCCTGTTCCATACTCATATCACTAACCCAAAGAAATTGCATTAAAATATTTACCAAAAACTTCACTGTGAGGGACTTCATGAGTTAATACTTTTATAACTGAATTGCAATGTTTGAAAAAGCTCACAGTAGGTATTCAGATGCTCCAGTCTGATGCAACAACAAACCACAAACAGGAAAGTGGAACTTACGACTACTATCACTAGCAGCAAGAAGTTTCCAAGAAGGACTTCAATGAACACAAGAGGAACAGGCACATACAATAGCTACCAGCAGACGAATGCCGCTTTTAAATAATGTTCAATTTGTTCAAGACCTGTGAAACCTGATTCAGTACCAGCTAAAGACAAATTATTTCCCCTCTTAACGGCAAACTGGGCAGCCTTATGAAAAAGACATGGCATTGCTCCCTTTGCAACACAGCTGGAATGTGTGGATAGCATTCAACCCTCCAGGTTTTCCAGAAAATATCATGTTAATGTCTTCACAGAGAGGACTTGTGTTCCACATCAGCCAAGGTATGTTTTTCAGGGACAATCAAAAGAAAATGTGTATCACAGCCAAATAGCTACCTTATTTCATTGTCTGGCAGCTCTCCCTCTTATCTTTGGGCCTCTGTCTTTGTTAGGTTCAATTTCTCTGTGTGCAATAGAAATCTCATCTGCTGTACCAAGAGAACAGCTAGTTCTGTTTCATCCTTGGCAGCCAAGATACTGAACCTCCCCAATGCCTGCTTTTTTTTTCTCCCATTTGCAGGTAGCTATAGCATTCTGCTTGCCATCCAAAATGAATGAGTGACTCTCTTGGTTTAGATTTTACTTTTTTTATTTTTTTTTTTTCTTTCCTTTGGGAGTAAGAGCTTAAGAGTGATTGCTGAAGACAGAAGTATTTGCAAGCCCAGGGTGGATCCCTTTATTTCTGACCATGTATTTCTTGGCTGGTTTATCAGCTCATTTTGTTCTCCTCAAGTCAAATGGTTATTCTCATTTATAATTCCTGTAACCAGGCTTTCTTTGTCCCAGCTGACTGCCTATACACAGTCCCACTGTTGCAGACTTGTCATTTGCTATTATTTTCCAGTGTATCCAAAAACATATAGCTTTCAATATGCTCACAGACTCATAAGTATCCATTGGTGTGCACAGTGCCTAGACAGCTGACTTCCAAACACCTGGATTAGTCTCAGCAGTAAAATCCAACATCTCCTTTAAGTAGTCACTCCTTTAGCAAGGACAACTGCATCAAGCACATGACAAGTAGCTGGGGAACAGGAACTACTTGCATGTAGTAGAGTTTAATTCGCCTTCATTCACAAGTTAACATGCTAGGTAGGAGGACAAATCAGAGTAACTTAAAATATTCAGTATTATAGACCTGGCACAAGAGCATTGGTTTTTGCTGCACCCATCTTTTATCAGGGTGTCAGCTAGCCAATTTTGCATCATTTTCTACTTGTTCTATTGCTTTTTACCTTAAGTAGCATCACTGGTTCGAAGGGGAACACTCACAGCTGATCAATTCTACGTACTGCACTTGGAGCACAAGCAAGCTTTCAGACTTTATAGCAAAGAGAAAAGATTATTTTCCATAGCCGCTTCCTACACCACCTCATGAACTTTACACTCTGCTAACAGTAAATACAACTGTCTTCATTTTCTACTGAACAGGTACAGACATCTCACAACCTGATCTTGAGAGAAATGAAATATCTTGCAAACCTACCAATAAGAGAAAGATATCATTTTCCTTCAGAAGATACATGCCGAAGGCACATCAACAAATGTTTAACCTAAAGGTTTCAACTGCCATAAAAATGGAGGCATGGAATAAGCATCACAGTTAATGTTTTAATCTTAACAAATTTAGTTTTCACATATTAAATTACCCATAAGTGTTGATTAAAGCAAAATGATAATTCTGGAGCATGGTAAATAAAATGCAATTAAAAACACGAGTATAGGGGCACACCTGGGACTTATATTTGTGTAAGAAAGGAATTCAGTAACAGACTGGGGAAATACATCTCTCAAGGGTCAGTACTGGGACCTGTATTATTCAATATATTCATAAATGGTTTGGATGAGGGAATAGAGTGTACTACCAGCAAGTTTGCTGATGACACCAAGCTGGGAGGAGTGGCTGACACACCAGAAGGCTGTGCTGCCATCCAGCGGGATCTGGACAGGCTGGAGAGTTGGGCAGAGAAAAAAATAATGAAACATAACAAGGGCAAGTGTAGAGTCTTGCATCTGGGCAGGAACAACCCCAGGTTCCAGTATAGGTTGGGGAACGATCTATTAGAGAGCAGCGTAGGGGAAAGGGACCTGGAGGTCCTGGTGGACAACAGGATGACAATGAGACAGCACTGTGCCCTTGTGGCCAGGAAGGCCAATGGCATCCTGGGGTGTATTAGAAGAGGGGTGGTTAGTAGGTCGAGAGAGGTTCTCCTGCCCCTCTACTCCGCCCTGGTGAGACTACACCTGTAATATTGTGTCCAGTTCTGGGCCCCTCAGTTGGAGAAGGACAGGGAACTGCTGGAGAGAGTCCAGCGCAGGGCAACAGCGATGATGAAGAGAGTGGAGCATTTCCCGTATGAAGAAAGGCTGAGGGAGCTGGGTCTCTATAGCTTGGAGGAGACGGAGGAGTGACCTCATTAATGTTTACAGATATATAAAGGGTGAGTGTCACGAGGATGGAGCCAGGCTCTTCTCGGTGACAATCAATGATAGGACAAGGGGTAATGGGTTCAAACTGGAACACAAAAGGTTCCACTTAAATTTGAGAAGAAACTTCTTCTTAGTGAGGGTCCCAGAGCACTGGAACCGGCTGCCTAGGGGTTTGTGGAGTCTCCTTCTCTGGAGACATTCAAGACCCACCTGGACATGTTCCTGTGCGACCTCACCTAGGCGTTCCTACTCCAGCAGGGGGATTGGACTAGAAGATCTTTCGAGGTCCCTTCCAATCCCTAACATTTTGTGATTCTGTGAAAGCTTCTCTGACGTATTTGTGGGAGGGAGGGTAATTATATGCTCTTTGTTTCTTTTCCAGCTAGTTTTGTCATCCCCTTCACCAGGTCGCTTCCTGTTGTGTACAGATGAACTCCCCTTCTGGTCTTCCAGACCACCCACAGCTTAGTCCCTAAATCTCTGATCTGTGCAGATCTTGACACATGCCTCTGTGATCCACCATAAGGCAAAAGAAAAACAGGAAGAAAAGGAATAGTTGTCTGCAATGTGTCAGGGCCAACTTCTGCCATATCCGTGAGGGTGATGACCTTGCGAAGGGTGCCTGTGGTTTTATTTGGGACTGGGTGGTTGTTAGATACTAAATGAGCCAGTGAGGTACCTTCCTTTCAGTGAGACATTGCAAGCTCTATTAATCCTGTTATTACAGATGGAAATTTCTAAATTTTCCAGGCCATATGTTAAGCTTACAACCTCATTTGTTATTGCTCACAACAGGTCTAGTTAATATGCTTTTATTATGTGGTACATATGTGAAAACTGCTATTGCTGGAAAGATGAGATGGTGTTACATGCCAACAGTGCTTCACCTGGTTTTAGTAGGTGATCTTTACTTTTCAGTGACCAGTGCATGAGGAAGTTTGCGCTTATAACCATGAAGAATAAGGAAAAGGTTTTCGTCCACACACAGCTTTCCTGAGGAGGAATTCATTTTGTTTGGTCATCACAGTTGTATTTTGTTGCCATTAAGATGAGTCTGCTGAATCAGACATTTCTGAGATTTTTGTAATTTATTAAGCTTATGCCATAATTAAAGAAATCTGCCTTTTTTTTTTTTTCCATATGTTATATTTCATTAAATTTTTCCCTGCCCAACTCTGCAGCCTGTTCAGGTCTCGCTGGATGGCAGCACAGCCTTCTGGCATGTCAGCCACTCCTCCTAGTTTCATGTCATCAGCAAATTTCCTGATATCACACTCTATTTCCTCATCCAAATCATTGACGAATATATTGAATAATATAGGCCCCAGTACTGACAATTGAGGTACTCCACCAGATACAGGCCTCCAACTGGACTCTGCCCCATTGACCACGACTTTACTGAAAGGCTATTTCAAACCAATGCAAGTCCAAAACTGGAAACTACCCTAAGTACCCGAAGCAAAAAGTAACAGTAAACCACTAGGAAAACAAGTTGCAAGAATGTATTCACTGACTCTCCTTGCAAAAACATCTTTATCATGTCACTTGAAGGACATGGAAAGAGTGTAAAATTCACACTAATTACATTTGCAGGTGATACTGAAATCTAGGACAGTATTTGCAGCCGAAAAAAATAATATACTGTACACATCTGGAGAAAATGTTGTTTGTAGAATTTCTCAGTATGCCTATTTATAAGGTAAATTTGAAACAAAATGAAAGTATGGGGCATAAGTAAGGCAGATTTTCTTAAAAAATAATCTAGGACAGTAGTAGAGAACAAATATAAAATAAGTTGGCAATAAAGCAGTATTTAAACAAAGAGAAAAATAAGTAGGAGCTTCCTTCCCCACATAACTCGGATGCTTAGGAAAACACTTGCACTCTCTGGACAAGCCCTGAGCACCCCACTTCTCTTTGTGAATGTACAGCACTCTTGGGCTCTTTAGGGCACATTGGTGAACCCAGGTATAAGACACTACATTGAATTCTGGGTCCTTCCGCACAGGGGACCTGAGGTGGGTGAAGAAAACCAGAAGCCCAATGTGCAATTAACAAGAGCTTGAAAAGTTAGTTTAGGAGAAAACTGAAAACAAAGTGAAGTGGTTTGTTAACCTGTTGGGTTATATGACACCTGTTTACCAGTAAGCACTGAAAAAGGAAAGGGTTGCTATGAAAACCCCTGGGAACATTCAAGTCCAGGTTGGACAGGGCCCTGAGCAACCTGATCTAGTTGAAGATGTCCCTGTTCATTGCAGGGGGGTTGGACTAGGTGACCTTTGAAATTGCCTTCCAACCTAAACTGTTCTATGATTCTAAGATCAATTTGATGAAATCAGAGCCAGGAAAAACAAGCAAACAAACAGACACAGGATCAGCATCAAGCAATTTCTAACAGTGAGATGCAGAGAAGTCTGTCAATACTAATTGTGCAGATACCCTCAAGAAACTCTTTTTAAAGAGATCCCCCAAATCCCCATGCCCAAAGTGTATATAACAGAAAACAATCTAGTGCTATTGGGGTGTGAGATAGGTGACTGACCTCTAATGTTTTGTTATGACAAGCTTCTGGCACTTACACTGCCAAACTAACATCCACAGGGATCTCAGCCAGAAATAAAAAATCCAATATCTTAAGAGGGTGTGCAACATATCATAAATTCAGATACAACAAACTTCTGATCTAACTTTCACCATGGTTGTTGAAAGCAAATGGGGATGTAACGATCATTTCTGTTGTCTGGGAGAAAGAGGGAGTGAGATGTCAGGGGAAAGATACAGTTAATTTCTTGCATCCTCTTCCCAGGCACCTGGCACAGGCCATTGACGGGAACAAGAGACTTGGCTAGATAGGTGTTTCACCCACCATTGTAGATGTCATTATCCTAGAGAAAGCATATGCCAAACTTAGCAATCAAATCACACCCAAGAGACTGAAGAAAAGAATTGTCATGGTTCTGCTTCAATGAAAAACGCAAACTAACGGTATCTGGCTACTAACACAGAGATCAGAAGGAATATTAAATACTTAAGAGTATTCTGAGATGTCTATGTCTCCGGGGGTCTCCCATCTCCTATGTAAGGAGACAGACTGACACAGGAAAGGTTGTGGTCTTCCCAAGTCTAGACAGAGAGGAACTCAAGGGAAACGCTGAATATCTGCTCTGTTATCTCCAAGAAAAAAGTAAATTTTTTGGTGCAGATTTTCTCTACATAAGTGGTATACTAAATGCATCAGTTTGTCAGTATCCTCTGGCATTGCTGAAACACCAATGCCTCACAGCTACAGCTTACATTCAAAGGAAAGTCTTGACTATGAAACAAAATGCAAGTAATTTTGCATTTGGTTGAACTGCAAAAAATTACAAGAAAAAAATATTGCCAAATGCCAAGCATCTGATATAAAAATAAAATGGTATTTTTCCCCATAAACATACAGCTAATCACAGAAGCATAGAAGGCAGAGCTGGAAGGCACATCACTAGGTCATTTAGTCCATCCTTCTTCCTCAAGGCAAAAATCAACTATTCCAAAAAACAGAGCCTGAAAATTAGCTTTCATTTAAATGTGCAGGTGCCTTTCACTGTTTTTCATACTGTGGTGACAAAGAAGAGAGGTCCAGAACCTATTTAATCCACATTTCAAAACAACAACAAATAAAATACGTAATAATTTATGTAATATATAAACATTATATGTAATACTACCTATCTCTTGCTTGCAACTGGTATGCAAAACCCTTATAATTGCAGCAGTAAAGTGTGAGGGATGTGCAAAAAATGAAGAATACCCATCGAGCGAAAGAAATGAACATTGTGAAATGAGTGATTTGTTGGATACTGTGAGCACAAGCAGACATGAATCCTTTTCAGAAGCAGTCAGAAAAGCTTAGAGTGGCTCATAAATCTAAAGCTGGGGGGCAAAACAGAGACAGGAATAAAGGAAAGTAAACTCTTTAATAATGGAAGATCTCCCTCATATGAAGGAAAGAGAAAAACATTACTGGACACTGCCAAACAACAGGATGCTTAAGTTTTGCTCAAGCATGAGAGATGACGCAGGAAGCTACCAGTTTTATCTGGTTGAGAAGATCCATATTCACAACCAGTCTGCAATCAAAAGCACCAGATCATTCCCTGCTGTCACTGCACTGTAGCTGGGGAGGAACATAAGCTATGCTTGGATGTTCATGTATATCAAGTTCATTGTAAAATCTGGAGTGATGTCCCTGGCTTAGGCCTCATGCTCTCTGGCCTTAAATGTTGACCATCTGCAGTGGGACCACTTCCAAGGCATAACATGGCTTTGACACTCATCTTTACAGGGCTGCCTAGAAAGGAATATATGAAAGATATCAAAGTGCATATACTTGTATTTCAGCAAGGGGCTTACCACAATTCAAAGAAATAAAGGAGGCAGGATGATGACACCAGTGAAGTACACAGGTCTACTGCCACGTCTAATGATATGTGAAGCACTGAAGCAGTGCCACACTTACATGTTAGAAAAGTTGTGAGGCTATGTCAAAAGGCCCAAAATCCATACCCTAATTTAGCTGAAGAGAATGTGAGCCTCTGAGCCACATATGTTTTAGACTAGATGTTCTCTCTTTTCCTCTCTTTCTATAGAAGTAAGTATATCATGGCACGTAGGTATTATTTTGTAGACATATCTCACATTTTGGCATTGGCCAAGTGAAAATGTAGACTAGTAAGAAATAACTTGATGATAACAGAATTGCTTTTAATGTTCTGTCTTACTAGGTAGCAAAAACTCAGATTGCCTAGCAAATATTAGGTTAGAAACGTTGTTTTAGAGTAATAATACATGCAGTCTCTTTTTCCAATTAGAACCATGAGGACACAATTTATTCTTCTCTTCCAAACACATGTTTTCATAAGAATAATGTCTTTGATAGCTTTGGACTTTTATTGTTAGTACTCCAGGTATTTATAATTTTGGGGCAAATGGCAGTCAAAAGGCCTGCATACAAACATTTATATTTATCTGCATGACGCTGATTGGGAAAGAGCTATACAATACATATGGAACTTCTCTTATTCCTTCACTGTGGTGAAATACAAACATGCAGGAATCCAGTTAGTTACCAGTTGCACATTTGTGCCCTAACTATAAAATGGCAAAAGTGACATCTGAATTTTTAGCTAAAATAATAAATAATTCTATTAAGATCATAGTAGTCTTTGCCTTCAACATTCAACAAATGCCAAATTCAGTGAAAGTTTATTGCAATGTGAGTGAGGCTACCTTGGTATAACAAGAAAAACCTCCAAGGATTACAGTACCTAATTAAATAAAAGATTGAATTAAATAAAGCCAGAATGGAAAAAATAAAAGGGATATGCATACAAAGAGAACATGCTGAGTGAGAGTAAACTGCGCAAGCATGCAGAAAAGTTGCCACTATCTTCACTTGCATTGTCTCATTAGAGACCTGGAGAGAATTTTCAACATGCTAAGAGGGTGCTGTTGGTCCAAGGTAAACTGAGCTGTATCAGAGAGATTGCTGGCTTTCCTTACACTGAGTGAGCTGAGTGTTCATGGAAGATGCTGAACATGCAGACTCGACAGAGAGGTCTTCTTAAGTTGGTTCATCGTCAAAGTTGCAAAACTGCCAGTGATCTGTTTTCCATGCTCCACTGCCACTGCCATAGAACCTTGGTTTAATGGACTCTATGCTGGAGCGAAAAAAAAGCTATTTCCTGCTATTAATTGTTGTCAGTCAAGAATATCTGTCAATTGGATCAGCTTGTGTTAAATTGTGGGTGACCCAAGCAAGCTGGAATATATTGGTAGTTTCACTTTACAATAATGATAATTTCTGAATTATCTCTTCAAACAACAATTTTACATCTTTATGAAGCGATACAATTACCTATAGTAACTGCCACTGTAACACTAGATCTTTTTCAGGTGTTCAGAAACATGACCTTTGAGACTAAAGTTTCATACCATAGGAGCCATAGTAATAAGACTAGTTTTAAGACTTAATTGGCTTTAATTAAGACTAATTTGCCCTGGCTACTCATTCCTGGCCTTATTCAGCACTGTATCACTCCTTGAGTTGTGCTGGTACAACATGTTTTAAATCAGGTTAATTAAATGACCCAGGCTGAAAAACAACTCTTTAGGCAGATTTTTTTTTATTTGGATCAAAGATCATATTCTTGACATATTTAACAGGATAGCCCACAAGAAGTTAATTCAACAGACATGGGGCATGTTGCATACTAGAGACCAGAATATGCTGCTAGGGGAAAGAAACAGCTTACACAAAAACCACAAAAAAAAAAAAATATATATGTGCAGTGCTGAGTTACAGCCTAAGATTCTACCTCTCATGAAATCAGTGTGTGTCTAAACTTGCTAAATATAAATTCTCTGTGTTCTGGGAAACTAAGAAAAGAGATTAACTGATTTCAGGCACAAGCTGGAAGCTACAGAACATGTCTCCAGATTCTTGTCTCCGCAGTCAGTGATTTCAGATGGAAAATGCCATCTGTGCAGTGCAACTGCCCCAAAACCTGGAGGTCAGTTCCCAGCAAGATACAGACTCAAACTGCCTTCAAAATTTCCAGTTTCCTTTTTTCAAGACCTTTATGAATATTACCTCTACCCCAGCTCATCTTGAATCCAAACTGAAAAAAGTAAAGACATTTTATGTGCCAGCTAGAGCAACTACTGGTATTGCTCCTAACAGCAATTTTTCCTTATTGAAGAAAGCATGAAATAGCATCAGCAACAGAGCAGACCAATGTGCTCGCTTCCTGGCCTCCCCACTGCAGTAACAATACAAATGTTTTCCACTTTCCAAAGCAGCAATTCAAGCCTGTTTTTTCTGTAAACCACTCTCCTCCATTTTGAGCAACTCAGCTCCCACCTGCAGTTGGAGAAACAACATACTTTTATTCAAAATGAAATAGTCGCATTATTCCCATTTGTTCAGATGCTGATTTTGAACCAATTTTCTTTTGTCTCCTCTTTATTTTATAAAATTGACATTCACATCCCTTTTCTGGGCATGTTTGGCACAGGCAGCAGAGGGATTCAGGCTGACAAGAGCAGCTGATGGATTCAGCCCCCAGGCAGAGCATTAGCTCTATGGCATGGAAGACCCTCTGCCCCTTTTTCCCCAGCATTTAGATTTGCAAGGACCAACCTGAATCCTCATCGATGGATTGTTCTGCTTTGGTCCCGTTTGATCTCAAAACTAATAAATATTTCACTAAATGGGAGAATTATGACATCAGCAATGACCCAGCCAGATATCACAAAGGCAGCAAATTAATTTGTGCTCAGCTTTTCTGTTGTTTAAGATTCCGCACAAGGCCTTTCACGTTTTGATAAAGTCGTGGTTCACAGCTATATCATAGCTCTAAATATGACCCTTTAATGACATTGCCATCAGGAGGTATATTTTTTGCCAGCTGGCAGTGGAATTTTTGCTATATCCATTAGATAAAAAGATTAGATAGAGATTGGAGAGTATATATAGAAAATACTATCAGCAGTCAATCTGGAGATACAGGCAGCTTCAGGCACATGACACTCACAGGTTATTTTCAAGCTAATGGAATTTAGTATCCTCCTCAGTCTAACATCTGTATTAAAAGAGTCAGTCACCATATCTTTGTCACAACATCAGCATTGTTGAACATTAGCCGAATTTTGTTTGGTTTGGTTTTGTGTGTTTATTTTTGTTTGTGGTTTTGTGTTGTTTTGCTTTGTTTTGGTTGGTTAGGGTTTTTTGTTCGTGTGGGGTTTTTTTTTCTGTTTTTTGTTTTGTTTTGTTGTAACTGTTGTTTGTTGTTTTGTTTTTCTTCTGCCCTGTTCTAGGCAAACATGCTTCAGATCAATAAAATCTCCATTTCACTACATCATGATCTCATTTCTTATTTTGAAAGGGTCTTAGTAAATAAGATATTTTAGAGGAAATAAGTGTACATTGTTCCAACTGAGAAGTTAGTTTTGACACATATTTGAAATAAAATATTTGTGAAAAATCAGAGTCTTGTGCAAATTACACTATTCAGCCACTAACAAGAAGTCTCACAAGCTCTGAGAACCTTACAATTCAGAATAGCACAGTATTTTTCTATTAAAAAAAAAAAAAAATCTGCCCCCTCTTGGCTTGCTTTCATTAAAAAAAATGTGTGTGTGAGCATATACGGATGAATGTATTATATATTTGTATGCATCTGTGGAATGGAGGCTACCCTTTCCTTCTTCCAGTGCTTTCTACCTTCGCTCTTTTTATTTGCCTGAAAGCTGACACAAATCCATGGCTTTGCTCCTACACTGGATGGATCTCATGGGTACACCAGCATATCTGCAGAAATAGTTCTGTTAGTGACAGTACAGGATCACACAAGGAAAACCAGCTGGAAGATTACATGGAGCACAAAGCCATTAAGAGGAAAATCATCTTCCTTCATGATGGGAGATGATCCCATGACATAGAGCAAAGCTCTGAACCAGAATTCAAATGTTACCTGAAGGTCAGTCTGGGTACAATCCCAGTAGAGAAATAAATCCCAGCAGCAGAGAGTACACGCATATTACAACTTCCATGTAACCCAGGAGTGCTCTGGTGACATCTGTGATCTCAGTGCAGGCCCTGGCAAAAATGTCTTCAGGGCCAATTTTTCATTTCTGACAAATGGAGAATTTCAGAGTTTTGCATATCCATATTATACTAATATATTCCTACCACATTCTTTCATTTAGGGAAAACTCAAACTGTTCGAACAAATATTTAATTAAGCCTCACATGGCACAGCAGGGAAAATATTTTTAATGATATCCCATGGTCAAAACCAAAATTTGCTGACAGTTACTTCACAGTGGTGCCCAGTTTTTATGCTTTTTTTTTCATACCAATTAGAGAGTTATGTTTAGCAATAGTTGGCAAAGCCTGACGTTTCTTGGTCATATCTCACAACATTGGAACGTGTTGGGAGTGAAATATGTCCAGTGTTGGAGAACATCCAGCAACCCTGTGTGACGGAGTTCAGGACAGGAAGCAGTGAGAAGGTAAACATGTCGGGAAAAGATATGCAGTTACCTTCACCAACACCTGCATAAGAGACCACCAGCATTTGTACTCTTTGATACTAGAATCCAAGATCTACAAGAAGCAATTATGACCTTAACATAACTGGTTTTCAAAGGTTTAAAAATACTTTTTTTAATCATTTAATCATCTATGTCACAATATAGATAAGGTTAAAATTAGAAGCTGGAGATAATGGCTTAGAAGCTTCATGTATGCATCTCTGTGTTTTGGTACATTTTCCTGTACTCAGAGGTTTCTGGTCAGCCTTTGGTTAGAGAGGTCAAGTTTTTCCTGCTGGACAAACTGAGTGTGGGAAACTTTAAGCGCAAAATGCAATGAATAGGTAAATTCTCAGTATGGCCCTGCCCTTTTACAACTAGAGATGTTATCTCTCTCATCCTTAATGCGATTGCGTAATATGTGGATCGATATTAACTAGCGTATTTTCAGCATCTCCGTTAAAGAGATTTGACTATCCAGTGGAGGAGTATGCTGGGAATTGGTCATCATCCCTCAGATCCTATAGGAAATGGAAATGTGTCATGATGGAGGGGAAATAAAGATCTTGATGCAATCAAACCAATTTAGTAACAACCGTTCTGCAGATTTCATGCGAAAAAGGGTTTTTTCCAGATTGCTTCTTCAGCAACTTTGCTAGAATTTGTAAAGAAATGTAATACTGATGAGATAGTAATTATTAAAGAAATACTGTCATGGCTGAGGCTGTTACAAATTACAAAAAATTATTTTAATCAAGTTCAAATAACTTCTTTATTTTCAGTTGTTAGTGAGCACACATTTTAGAAGTATCTCCAGTAAAAATAAATTAAGAATTCCTTCTTTTTAAATGGTTGAAAGTGTTTCAGGAACCCAGGTAAGAAAACATACATTCATACATGCACTTATATTTGATATTACTTTCAAAGAGCAAAAAGAAGCATCAAATATTTCTTAGCAGGTAGCTGCAGGTTAAAAAAAAAAAAAGAAAAAAAAAATCAATTATCCAAGAAGTTGTTGAAGGCTAAGAAAGTAGCTAAGCCCTAAATCAATAAATTACACAAAAATACTATTTGACATCATAATGTCACTGACTATTTCTCTGACACAGACACATTCACCGAATTCTGTCAGTCTTTAGCTTTTTATTTCGTTAAGAAATAGGAGGAAAACTTCACCTTTGAACATGACAAATGTCACTATAAGCAAAAATGGACAATGACCGATCCCTCAGCGATCAGAGTCTTCTCCTGCTTCATTTCCATCGTCTATACTGCAACAACACAACTGACCAAGAAAAGACATAGATCATGCATGTGTGTGTGTCTAATGTACTAAGAAGGTCCTTTGGAGACAGACTTATTTACCTACTAGACTATTTACCTTACTAACTGCAAGATAGTCATACTTTTACTAAAAGGAAGCACAATACACAAGTGTTTGGGATACTGCAAGGACATCTTTCCTGCATTCATGTGCACGGCACCTGTTGTGTAATTTTCAGATGTTAATGTTAAGTCAAAAATACCACTCCCAGAGTGGAGCTACCTGATAACAAGAGAAGTGCCTGGAGACTCCCAGGCACGAACATCCATACGGAACACCAACATGGCACACCAGACTGATTACATCAATTCTAGATCCATTATTACTCATGATAGCTAGATATGCTTTGGCACATAACTCTATACCAGTTTTAGCCAGCATGTCTAAATAAGTGTCCCAAAGAGGCAATTTTCATGGTTATCAAGAGACAGACCAAAACAGGTCAAAATTTTAGCAGTCGGCTTTGTCTCTGCCTGTTAATTTACTCTATATTAAAAGCCAGACAGCGTAACTGAACCAGAACAAAGCTGTAAATTTACATAGCCAGAATTTTCAGACATTATTGCTATGTTCACAATTAACCAAATTAATCCCAATTTTAAAGAGCTTTTAAGAGCAGTAAGGAGCACTTGATTTATGTGTTACTTGCTCTCCCATTTATTAACTGTATTGTTTCACTGTTCTGCAGTTAATAGCAGTAAAGAATTCCCGTGTGAAACCAAATAAAATACTTCTTTTGTAATGTTAATGCTACTGTCTTTATAAAGCCCTGATTCCAGCCACAGCCTTAGCTCCTTACTGGCTTGATTTACGAGTAGGCTGACCTGGGCCTAACCCTGTCAGTTTTAGTTCTGAGACAGTTCTTAGGATTATGGGCCTCTGATCTGGCAAATTCCTGAGAGGAAAAAATGTGACTGAGGAAGGCCCTCTCTGATAAGTGATAAAACCCTGTTCTTTTCAAGTTACACTAGAGATTGGGTTGTGGGCAGAATTAATTGAGAAAGACAAAGGAACACACACACACCAAAAAAAAAGATAAAAATCAAGAAAGGAAAAATAAGAGAATACAGAGTTATAGGAGAATTACTGAAAATGAAAGAAGGAAGGGTCGAAGGGAAGCAATCAATTCCCATTTATAAGGTAGGGAGTCTAGCAAACTAATTAACATTAGAGCCAGATCAATTTTCTTACACAAAGTATTTTATGAGATTGTTACATGACAGTATACTAATTAAAACTGATTGGCCTAATTAGAGCAACATTAATAACATAGCAGGCAGTAGTAGCAGCACCGCTTAGCCCATGATGAGCTGTAAAGATATGTCAGAGTCATCACAGACATCCCTTGTTTTAATGTAATATTTTGTTTTGCCGCAAACCAATAATAAGTCTGCGATCACACGTTGGTGAATAGTTTGCTGCTTTTCTGCAGTGGAAGAACAGAAAGGAAAATGACAAATTGGCCAGTATAAAAGAGAGAGAAAAACTGAGAACTGAAAACTGTTGGAAAAGCAATTAGTGAGAACGAAATATAAAGCACGGGCCTGATTCTTCCATACCCTGAATATTATGAAGTAATTTACTGGGACATAGCCCCTGCAATGCCTCGCCCAGGCTTTACTATTGCGTAAAAGACTTCATACAAACGCAAAGCAGCAGAGAAATAAACTGTCTAGTTCAGCAAATTGCAACCCTGGCATCTACAAACACTGATCAGTCCACAGGTCTCCAGGCTTCCCCCAGGACTTCCTGAATAACTAGTGTTTCCCAAGGTTGCTCATGAGAAGTTGCCCAGTATAGATTTGTGATAAGACCTTTCCTTTATGAGAATTTTTTTTCTGAACATGATAAAATCAGGAAAACGTATTTTTTAAGGAGAACAAGTATATAGTATATACAGTCCTGGTTTTATTCTTTGATGAATTAAGTGGAATTAAGTGGAATATTCCCCCAAAGTATTTTGGAGCATTCACCCACTTCTGTTTGCCATTTAGACTTTAACTGCTGTGATTCTGCCACGATAAGTTAGAAATCAACATGCACTGAAAAATCAGGACACTTAGCATTTAACAATATAGTTACTGCAGATCGAGGTACTGGAAATTTTAGATAAATGAGGGAGATAGTTATTGTAAGTAGGTAGGCAGTTAAACACAAAAGCCTTAGAAAGTAGAAGGTTTCTTTCTGCAGGAAGACTTCCAGGCTATAACAATTATAGTGGTAACACAGTATTGCTGCCAATGTTCTGTTCATCATTGCACGATGGTGCAAAACAAAACTAAGCAAAATGATAATTTCATGGTCTGCTTCCAAAAGATACCACCTTGAAACCACCCACACTGGTTACTACTGTCTTCCACAGTAACTACTAAAAAGTAGGTACTCCATACACTTTACCTGCAGAGGAAACGCACTTTCACTTTTGTAGTCTACCATGATGCACAGCATCTACCAAGTGTTACCTTAAGAATTTCTACATATTTTACACAAATATACCTCAGAACTGGGGGCAGACTTTACTGACATTCATTTGATAACATCTGAAAAATTTAAGACTTGGAGTTACAAATAGTTTATTATTAAGTGCAAAAACATTTTTAAAAAACAAACCTCACACAGAAACTGACCATTCTTGCTCTGGCACTCATGTCTGAACACTTCTGTATAAATTCCTTATGGGTTAAATGCTGAATGTGTATTCTGCAGCTGAAGCTCATCCCCTGGGCTTGTGTGTCCCTAAGTCTCCTACAGCACTACCTCCATTTCTCTGGCTCACTTAATCACAGAAACACAGAATGTAAAGGACTGGAAGGGACCTCAAAAGATGATCTAGTCTAATCCCCCTGCTGAAGCAGGAACTCCTAGATGAGGTTACACAAGAACGTGTCCAGGCGGGTTTTGAATGTCTCCAGAGTACAAGACTCCACAACCTTCCTGGGCAGCCTGTTACATTGTTCTGTCACCCTCATTTAGAAGTTTCTTCTCAAATTTAAATGGAACCTCTTGTGTACCAGTTTGAACCCATTACCCCTTGTCTTACCACTGGTTGTCACCGAGAACAGTGTGGCTCCATCCTCGTGACACTCATCCTTTATGTATTTGTGAATATTAATGAGATCACTCCTCAGTCTCTTCTTCTCCAAGCTAAAGAGACCCAGCTCCCTCAGCCTTTCCTCATACGGGAGATGCTCCACTCCCTTCATCATCGTTGTTGCCCTGCGCTGGACTCTCTCCAGCAGTTCCCTGTCCTTCTCCAACTGAGGGGCCCAGAACTGGACACAATATTCCAGGTGTGGTCTCACCAGGGCGGAGTAGAGGGGAAGGAGAACCTCTCTCGACCTACTAACCATCCCCCTTCTAATACACCCCAGGATGCCATTGGCCTTCCTGGCCACAAGGGCACAGTGCTGGCTCATGGTCATCCTGTTGTCCACCAGGACCTCCAGGTCCCTTTCCCCTACGCTGCTCTCTAATACGTCGTTCCCCAACCTATACTGGAACCTGGGGTTGTTCCTGCCCAGATGCAAGACTACACTTGCCCTTGTTATGTTTCATTATTTTTTTCCCTGCCCAACTCTCCAGCCTGTCCAGGTCTCACTGGATGGCAGCACAGCCTTCTGGTGTGTCAGCCACTCCTCCCAGCTTGGTGTCATCAGCAAACTTGCTGGTAGTACACTCTATTCCCTCATCCAAATAATTTATGAATATATTGAATAATACAGGTCCCAGTACTGACCCTTGAGGCACTCCATTAGATACAGACCTCCAACTAGACTCTGCCCCATTGACCACAACTCTCTGGCTTCTTTCCTTCAGCCAGTTCCCAGTCCAGCTCACTACCCAATCATCCAAACCACACTTTCTCACTTTAGCTGTGAGGATGCTGTGGGAGACTGTGTCAGATGCTTTGCTGAAGTCAAGGTAGACCACATCCACCGCTCTTCCATCATCTATCCACTTCGTTATGTCTTCATAAAAGCCTATGAAGTTGGTCAAGCACGACTTCCCCTTGGTGAAGCCATGTTGACTGCCCTTAATGACCCTCTTATCCTTGATATGTCTTGAGACAGCACCAAGGATAAGCTGTTCCATCACTTTCCCGGGGATGGAGGTGAGGCTGACCAATCTATAGTTACCTGGGTCCTCCTTCTTGCCCTTTTTGAAGACTGGAGTGACATTTGCTTTCCTCCAGTCCTCAGGCATCTCTCCTGTTTCCCAAGACTTGGCAAAGTTGATGGAGAGTGGTCCAGCAATGACCTCAGCCAGCTTCCTCAGCACCCGCGAGTGCATCCCATCTGGACCCATGGATTTATGGATGTCCAGATTGCTTAATTGTTCCCTAACCCAGTTCTAATCAACTAAGGCAAACTCCTCCATTGTCCTGCCTTCCTCTGGGGTCTCAGGAGTACGGGGCTCCTCAGGACAGCCTCCAGCGGAGTAAACAGAGAAGGCATTCAATAACTCTGCCTTCTTTGTATCTTCTGTCACCAGGGCACCCACCTCGTTCACCAATGGGCCTACACTGCCTCTGGTGTTAGTTTTATCTGCCATGGATTTGAAGAAGCTCTTTCTGTTGTCCTTGACCCCCGTCGCCAGGTTTAATTCTAAGGAGGCCTTAGCTTTCCTAGTTGCTTCCCTACATCCACTGACAGCAGCCTTATATTCTTCCCAAGTGGCCAGCCCCTCCTTCTGTGATCTGTAAACTCTCCTCTTCCACTTGAGCTTACCCAGCGGTTCCCTGTTTAACCACGCAGGTCTTCTGGCTCCCTTCCTTGACGGGTCAGGATGCTCTGGGTTTGGAAACTATACCTGAAATTCCATCTGTCACAAGCTTCAGGACCTCTGCTGAACCCCAGATCCACCCTGTTATTTAAGTATATTTTTTCCTCAAACAGGCAGATCTGCTGGCAGCCTGGGTTTACAGTTCTCTTATTTGGAAGCATGTAATATTTGACACAAACTGATGCAAAGAGTGAAAACATTCCAAAAATCTAGACACTTCTATACACAGTACAAGAAATATATGGATAAAGTGGGAACAAAACAAAATCTTCTTTCAG
Organism: Streptopelia decaocto; assembly: GCF_964273445.1. Lineage (NCBI taxonomy): Eukaryota > Metazoa > Chordata > Aves > Columbiformes > Columbidae > Streptopelia > Streptopelia decaocto. Next base: position 89,985,328 of record NC_138663.1, read on the forward strand.
TGCTCTGCCTCAGTTGATCTGTCAGTCCTGACTGGCTTTTGCACTTAGAGCAAACTTATCTTAGTACTCCAGATGACTTTGTTTCTTCTCCAATCCATAGCTTTTTCTGCACACAGTTCCTTCATCCTCAGATGGCCCTGTGAGGCATGGAAATGACCTTACAACCCTTGGGATTGTAAAGAAGGTATGTATTTCCACGGCACCGGACACATGGGGAATAATTTCACCTAATAAGTGTGTAAATTTACAATAGCTGTGAGCTTGGCTAAATGCAGTAAAGTGTTACATATCCATAAAAGTTTTAGGAACGCCTATACATATTCATAACCTCTCCCCGAGAAGGCGGTTCTTATTACAGTGAGTTCCGGGAGATCATTTCCATAGTCTCCACCTCTGGCTCCTCCTGGTTGCAGCTGTGCAGTGATCGTGAACCCAGGTCCTCTTCTCTGTACATGGTCACCTTTGGTCCAGTGTGATGAGTTTGTTAGGACTCAGACTGATGAGTTGGTTAAAACTGGTGTATCTCCTGTCCTGTGCCCAAGTTTCTGTTATCTAGTTCACCCAAGAATGCACCAAGGATGCACCCAAGGATTATTATCTTTGCAAAGCGTCAGTGAAGTCCTGTTTCTCCTACAATAAGTTACACAGAGCTAAGCAAGGCTAGGCAATAGTGATGTGGGTTAAAGGGTTAGCTCTTTGTTAGCTCTTTAAGTGTTAGTTCTTTAAGTGTTAATTAGTTAATTGTTAATTCCTGCTATCACCTGGAGCTAAATTACCCCTCTAGCTATAAAAGACTTTTCTTATTCCTTAATTCGTTCATTATTACCTTTCATTCTGCTCCCTTTTCACTTTTGTCATTCCTTAAGCTAGCAAACTAGTACCTAGGAGTTTCTTTTTACCCTTTACAGATTCTTTTCAGTCTGCAAAGTCTAATGTGAGAGGCTAGAAAAAACAGTTTTTTCATAGGCTGCATCCAGACCATTTTTCCTGATATTCTCCTCTGACAAAAACCAAAGACTGACTTGGAAGAACCATAACTCACCCTTCTAGTTATGCCTAACAGTATATGACTAACTCCACATACACAAGGTTACTTCACAACACCAACCAAAATTCATAAATTGTACAATATATGTAAAAATATTAAAATTTTCAGTCAACAATTCCTATTATGAATGTCAGGTCAGCTTTATTTGTGTGCCTAAGTATGGATTTGATAACTGTGGATCAGTTTCAAAACTCTAGTTCTACTAGAATTGAAAATTATAGTGCTGATTGTGGCAGTGTGAGACATATATATTTTGAGTAATAGCACAAAAAATGTAGCTCAGCATTTAAGCTGATCTAAAGAGAAAGGGATATCTAACCTTTGCTGTCAGTCATTGCTGTGCAGATATATGAACTTTAGTTAGTTAAACAAAGAACAGAAATCATTTGAGTGTTAACAAATATCATAATGCTTCTGAGAAATCTGAAACTTTGAGTTATACAAGAGGGATGCCGTGCAGAATTGTGAAGTCTTGCATCTGTTCAGATTTTTTTTTAACACTTTGAAAAGGCAGTTGTCATCTTCTTCAACAGTACCCTAAAGTGTATCAAAATACCACAGGAAGGGCATTAATAAAACAGAAGTGCATCAAACGCATAAAAATAAGAAAGTGCTGAGGGGCCTGAAATTTTAGAAACTGTAATCATGTTTCTGAGCTTTTATTTACTTTTGTTGAAATATATCACTAAAATATACCACTTAATGGATGTTAAACATATTGGTCCATATCCTCAGCTGGGAAAAAAAAAAATCAATAAAGCTTAAATAGATTTATAGCAGTTGTGGTTCTCCTCCTCTATCCTGATATTTACGTTTCTGGCAGTTCATTTGTCTTCAGTCTGCTTCTTGAAGAATTTAAATATTGTAAGCCATGAGAAAACTAAGACCTTTTAGACCAGGGGTGTCAGACTCATTTTCACCAGTGGTCATATCAGCCTTGCGGTTGCCTTCAAAGGGCCAAATGTAATTTTAGGACTGTATAAATGTAATTACATTCAGCCCTTTGAAGGCAACTGCAAAACTGATGTGGTCCCAGGTGAGAATGAGTTTGACATCCCTGGTCTAAATTTATGCCAGACTATCTCTGGTGCAAATCTCACTGCTGAAAGCATAATCACCCTTTCATATAATAACAATTTTAATGAATCTGTTCAAATGTTCTTACTGTTCAAAAGGAAAATTAACAGTCCAGTTTCACACATTCTGTGGTAGGCTATCTCCAGCTGTACAGCCAAATACAATTCACTTCTTAAGCTGTATCCTCCCAATTATTTTTACTTGGACCTTCTACAGATTAAAAAACAGTGAGTCACAACATCCAAGAGATGAAATCACTATGAATAAACTTTCAGCTAAAACAGACAGTGTTTGTTTGCTTTAAGAGACCTTGCTATTTATTGTCACTTAAATTCCATCACCATATTTCTCCTCAGTCCCAAACCATCAATTACATTGCACTTCACTGCGAACTCTGATGCTCAGTAGACCATTAAAGGGTTCGCCTTCCCAAAAATCTGAACTGGAAGTAGCTTAACTCCAGTGACAAAGATAATCATCCTGTGAGGTAATGCTTCACCTGATCATTTACACTTGTAATGCATCTGCTTTCAAGTGACATCAGAGGCTTCAAAGTCCTGTTTCTCTGAAACATTTCTGAATAAACTGTATGACAAGTCCTGTCCCTTCTCTGGACTCCTGTGACAGTCACGGGAAAGCTGCAGAGGACCAGAGACAGATGAGAGAGAGAGGCTCCGCCACCATGCATGGATCTGGTTGTGTGGGCAACTTGAATAAAAAACACGATAGAATTCAGGTATATCTATTAAGAGCTTAAGAAAAACATACCACAGAACATTTATTCTGCTGGAAAATAGTTTCTTCAAACCCAAACTTTCTATAAGAATAGACTGGTTTTGGTGGAACAGAAATTTTTCATTTTGACACTCTTTGTATAAATGTTTTGTGAATGGAGGTGGTGTTTGAATATGTTTTATTTTAAACACACTAGATTTAAACAAGGAAAAAAACATCTCAGTGTTATTGGAATAAATACTTCCACTGACTCAGTTCTCACTCTACTGTCCCATCAAAATTGTGTTAGAAAACCTCAATGTGCCTTAATCTGGTTACAAAATATTTGCAATAGCAATCTGTCCTACAAATGGGAAAAAAAGTATATTTCGTGCCTGGCTACAGAAGAAATGTTCCAGTTACTGGAACTAATCAATCTTTATATTCACAGTTAACTCTGTGGTGAACACACAGCATACCATACCTGTTCTAGCATTGCTAAAAACAAGACTAGTACTGTGTGACCAAGTGCCTTGATCAAATTCTATGCTGAGTGCTGCAATGAATGGCCAACAAATGTATTTCTTTCAAAACATAAAAGGGGAAGAAAGAAGCCCCCAGTATTCACATAGCAAAGCATTATTGACTGAGCTAGTGCACCACAACCCTGAAAAGCACTCTTGATTACAGCAGCAACAGCAAAGCCCCAGGCAACTTGCAGGTCAGTTTTGCAAGGGCAAATTGTGGAAAGGAACACAAAGGAACCAAGGAGAAATTCCTCATCCAAGGTGACACTGTACCACAACAGCTGGGAACAGAGCCCTGGCTTCACCCAAACCATTTAATGTACCATCCAGTTAGCACGCTATACATAATTCCGCACAACACAAGGATAAGGAAGATTTAAAGAGAGACATTTAAAGAAATGCAAGAATGTACAAGCCATGAATCAGAATAACTTTCAAAAAGTGTGACTACACTGCTCACTTGCCTGGAATCATCCCAACTGTGGATGGAATAATTTCACAAAGACTATTTTGACTGTGAATATATGAGGAATTTGGGGTCACAGAAGCACTTTTGCTGTTGGCAAGCCTACAAATCAAACAACCACAAACCAGGATCTGAATAATGAGTCTCCATTTTAGATAGCATAACTGCTAGAAGTCTGTTAAAAGTGGGTCTACATTCAGATCACTTGGATCATTTTTTGACTGCATTGGATTTACAAAACACACCGATTTCTCTTGCCAGGCGGTGTAAGACTTATAACTAACCCCTCCACAACAACGTCTCACAAAACTGAGTAGGCCCATAAACTGTGAAATTACCTTTAGTGGTACTTGGAGATAGTTACAAAGGGTTAAGGAAAGACATAATGATTTATGCTTCACTGTCACTTGAACAAACAAAGACAGAGAAACATAAGGTGGGTGTTGCCTCAGTTTTTTTAAAATAAGTCCAGGGTAGTTTGGGATGGCAGTTCTCAGCATGTTCTCTGATCATTCCTCAAGTAGAAAAACAAAGTGTGTTCTGAGGAACTGACTCTGCAAGCAACTGCACAATTGGGTCTGAAATAATAGAGAGGAAATTAAGTAGCAATCAACTAGAAAATCCCATCCTTTCACCATCTGTCTGAGCTGAGAGGCCTTGGAGGGCCCACCTCCATCGCATGAACCTGCATGGAATGCAATAATGCAAGGAATTCAGGGACTCTCTGAAATAAATGAAGGGACCCAGTCCGTCCTGAAGTATATTGTGGCCAAGCACCTTTACCTTACAACTGGACCCTCAAATGCATTTTTGGGGTCACCAGAAATCACCTACATCCTTGCTGGGACATTTTCTGTTCATCAAGGCACACCTTGTATCAAGAAACCATTTCTCTGAAGAGCCCTGCTCAGAATGCACATACAGAAAGCTTATTTGAAAACATTTATATGCCAGTATGTAACACAATTGTCCCGTTTTCCCTGTCAGAGTAGTGCCCTCCCCGAGTTTTGTACAGTGCACACAGCTTTTCTTCACTGAACAGTTTGTCAGTCGGCCCTGAGCTCAGCCTCACAAGTGGTCCCCACCAGAGAGCTGCCATCTCACATGGCCCCTTGCCCAAAATGTTCCCCTCTCAGTCTTGCTGAGTGACAGTCATGAACAGTTCAGATCAGGACACTGCTTCAGCTTTACAAAACAAATCAGCAATCCTTTGCCCTCCCACCCTCAAAATTACTCTGATACTTGTGCCAGATATTATTTTGCACTGTAAACCCAGATTATACAGGTACTCTTTCACACACTTACAAATAGACAGGAAGACACTTCTGAAATTTTTCTTTAAAAACATTTAGTTTTTTAAAAAATAATAATCTGTAGCACTGAAACCTCCCGATAAGAATATTTCTTTTTGAAAATGACATTTTCCCAAAACTTTTATGAACTAAATTATTAAAACAGCCTAAGCTCTTTTTCCCCTTCCTTTCTGTTCTTCTTTGACTTCCTTTTTGCTGCTCAATCTAAGAGCAAGAATCTTTTAAATATTTATGTATCATTTTATTCTTGGGCTTTTTTTTTTTTTTTACTATTAAAAACAAAACAAAAACAAGTAGAAAGATTTAGAAAGTGGAAGACTAATAAGAAACAAAACCATTTAAAGCAAACAAACCCAATCACTTCCACCAGATACCATTTTTGCAGCATAATAAGAAAATAAAAAAGGAATAAGCACACAGAAGAAACGGTGAAGAGGTATTGTTGAAAATATGCTATACATAAACTGAAAAATCTTGCAATCCATATACAGCGTGAAAAAAAATTGTAACCAAGTATAGTCATATTGATATACCTAGCAACTCGTTCTGGAAAGGACAACTTCATGACCTTGCTAATACATCAACTTCACCACAAATAACAGGCAAGAAAGCATTCAGAGGATGCTGCCTCCTGTGATGAGCCTGTGAGGAATCTCAGTATGACAGTAATAATTTTACAAGTATTATGTGCCCCATTTGTGTGATATTTATGCATTTTCTTTATGATTCCAAGATGTTAACTCAGGTAGGAAAACAGGCAATTGCTTCATATAGCACCATTTACCAACTTTTAAAGGACAACACAGGTGGGTTTTATGCTATTCTGAACTGCAGCATCTGGCTTGTAAACAGAGACATAGGAATTTAAGTCAGAAAACATGTAACATTTGGTGAACAAAAGCATGATTTCAAAGGAGTAAGAGAAAATGTAGTGAGTAGTTCCATGGATTCCACCGAATTCCCCATGGCTATCAGAAACTGGAGAACCCTGGAAGAAAAAAAGCTACTAAGCAAGTAATTAACCTAAAAGGTGCAAACAAGCCTTTTTCTGATGTTCAGAATTTATTTTCTTTTTAAACTTCTCAGCTTTGTTGCTTTTGTTGAAAAACGATTACATTGTGTTCCTAGTCAGTGCCTGAGGAAAGAATAATAGTTATTGAAAACATAATAATCAAATAAAACCTTCTAAGACCAGTTTTCAAATTGTAGTCACCATTGGGACCTGGGCTAAGGCCAGAACAACCACAGGATTCTACCCTGCAATAAATGGGCAGGTCCATCCGTTTAAATTGGTGTCCACTGAAACAAGTTGAAGGAAGAAGCCCCGAAAGACCCAGCTGTGACACTGACCCCAGCTGGAGTTTGGGACTGCAAAGCACAAGCCACAATTTCCTGACAAAAAAGCATTGGCTTAGGTAGCCAGTGCTACCCAAGTCTAGAAAATGACAGAGCATTTCAGAATTCTTTTATTTGCAAAGCTAAACAGCACTGGCAGGACCCCCACCTCAGTTCAAGTTATAGGATGTAACCCAAAGTTCTCTGTCCTTATGCCATCAGCTGCACTCATAGTGTTGTTTCTCCCTGTGACTATAGTAGGAAAGCGATAGGATGAACATAATTTAACACACACAGACTTGGCCATCATCTTCCCCTGAATAGCACACAATATCTCATAACAAACACATGGAACTGTTGCTGTTGAACTGTAACGTGCCTGATACTTTTTGCACCTCTCTGCATCTTCCAGTTTCGTTCTTGGGAATGTACTCCCCATCTCTACCTGCTTCTGACTTCTACCTTGATGTTTTGAATGTTAGGTGCTAAGCTGTTCCCACCTGTAGGTTTCCTCTAAATGAAGAAGCCCCTATAGTTTCCACATCACAAATCTTTACCTGGATAAGGTTTTCATTTGGAAAGCAGAAGTTGAAAATTTTAAGCAAAAGATCTATTCCAGTCTTCTTATAAATAATATTAGAATTAATTTCAAGCAAGAGATCAGAAGCAAAACAGGATATAGCTATATGCGTGTGCATGCAACAGAAGAAATGATGAAAGAACCATGTGAACTTAAATAAAGGCAGAACAGGCTCAAACATGGGATTAGAAATAACACCACCACCCCGGCTCCCAAAAGTATACCCAGCTTAAATACAGGACTGGTAGACAAAATAATTTAAAAATCATAATTTGAGGTCTGTATAAATTATCTGCACATACGAACAGTTAAGTCATACATTTTATTCTGCACTGCTGCAGCTTCTGTTATCCCATAAGAAAACCTGTATGGATACGCAAGACACTACCTGGACAAAGGCTTTCTGAATCAACAATCAAAAATATCTTTGCAGTTCCTGACACAAAGGAGCTTATAAAGGGTGTGAAAACTGGAATAGTTTGTGTTTCCCTGAAGGTGGGAAGTCTTTTAACTTTTCCTCTCCAAGAGACCCTCACAGAACATGACATAATTTCACTGTGATTATGGACATTGACAGGGGAAGGAGCAACTCTCCTCTTTGCACACTCTCCACAGAAAAGAAAGTTTCAGAACAAAGTGAATCTCCACAGAGCACATAAAAGTGAATGCTTTGCAAAGTGGGGATACCCCTTTCCCTTATAAATAAGCGAAGCCCATGAGATTATATCCACCAGCACTACCATATCTTAAACCCTTAAACACGTAGTAAAGTTATAAAGACCCTAAAACTAACAGCTGCACATGACTCACACTGTTTGAAGAGATATTATGATCTGTCATCAAATTGTCCAAATACATACTAAACAATTCTGCTAACTCTTTGGTAAGGGTCAGGATTCTCACATGTTCTTGCATGCTGTGATCATGCGATAGAAAAGCATTCATAAAACTACCTTTCCCTATTATATATATATGTATAAATTTGACACCAAAATAAATTCCTGGATGCTTGGCTTTTCATTTTATAGGCACTTCTTTGCATCAGGAGACACACTAATTCACATTGATGTCACTAGAAAATAGTCTTATTAACTTCAATAGTTTTGGCTCAGAAGTGTGGTGGAGGTGGAACCTGCAATGATACAACAGTAGTCAAAATATAACTGCAGACACATATCATGCACAGTTAAAGAGCAGCTCAGTTTTCAACAGCTTTCCTCCCACAGCAAAAAGGTACTTAATTCTGAAGTCCTTCTTTTCTTCCTTCCTCATTATCCCACACTACGCAATCATCCCCTCCTATTGCATCAGAACAACCAGCTGCAACTATATGCTGATCCCACAGTCTCTCATTACTAGAACCACTTGTTAGGGAAAAAGAGCTTGAAAACGTCAGAATAACTTGGAAGAATTTTCACTATGAACATTTGTGAAAGAATCTATAAAATAATGAAAAGTTCTCTGTCTCTTCCATTAATTTAACAAAGGAAATGTAGAGCAAGCATTTTCCAGGGTAGATTTCCTTTTCACATAACAAAAGTTGTAAATAGCACATTATCTACTTTCTCATCTTATTTGTAAAGTAGGAAAAAAAATCTATTTTATTGAACTGGATGCTCAGTGCTTTCTCACTTATGTAATATTAAGAGACCTTTTCTATTACTAGGCCAGAACTTTAAATTAAACATCAGATATATTTTGTCAGATGAAGCATGGCAAATGTCACCTTTCAAGTAGGGCTGACAGTTTAGCTGTGTGCGCTGTGGGTCTATCGTCAGGCATTACTGACTAATGTATCAGTGCCTGATAGGACACAGTTCTTGTCCAGTAACCAATTTAATCTTTCTCCCTCCTCCTTCCCATAAGGGTTTTTATTGATATTGGTTCCTCGAATAACGATTCTTTTCTGAATTCAATCAACAGCTGTTTTAGCAAGCCAGAAACAGAAAATAAAAGCTTTGAAGGCTTGTTTCTTGATTTAAAAATCGTTTTCAGAGTCTGAGGAAAATATTCTCTGTGAGAAAGAAAAAAAAAACAAAACCAAAAACAAACCACAGTTCTGGATTGCTGATTCATATAGGTGCAAGGAAATTCAAAATATAGAAAACATTTGCATTATATCCCCTTTAAATACAGAAAAATGAAGGATGTTAGAAACAGCTGAGGGTTTTAGGGACTATTTTATGCTTTAATTCCATTAGTATCAGCTCCTTCACGAAACTTAATAAGTTGAAGTGCTTCATCTCAACCTTGATTAGAATTGTAGAATGGTTTGAATTGGCAGGGCCCTCGAAGACCATGTAGTTCCATCACCCCTACCATGGGCAAGGACACCTTCCACTAGACCAGGTTGCTCAAAGCCACATCCAGCCTGACCTTGAACACTTCCAGGGATGGGGCATCAACAGCTTCTCTGGGCTACCTGTTCCTGTGCCTTGCCACCCTCATGGTGAAAAATGTCTTCCTTATATCTAATCTAAATCTACCCTCTTTCAATTTAAAACCATTACCCCTTGTCATAACAACTACAAGCCTGTGTAAAAAGTCCCTCTCCAGCTGTCTTGTATGTCCCCTTTAGGTACTGGAGGGATGCCATAAGGTCTCACCAGAGCCTTCTCCAGGCTGAACAACCCCAACTCTCAGGTTGTCCTCACAGGAGATATGCTTCCATAAGAAATAATTTGTTCCTTACTGTTTAAAATCAAAGACATATTTTAGCAAAAAAAAAAAAAAATTACAAGATCACTTTTTAAATTAGTTGCAATCTTAAAAAAAAAAAAAAAAGGCAAAACAATTAACAGAAAGAAAAGTATAAGGCATCCAGAGATTGGTTTAAAACTAGCTTGTGCTTGCACATCTCACTCCACCTTTATATTGATGAACCACCTAAAAACAGTATATGTGCTTTTATACAGATAATTAGTCTGTTTGTACCACAACACATTTATTTAAAATTAATAAATTGCATAGATTTCTTAGACTGTATCTTTTCAGTAACGACTAGAGTCCAAAGCAGACTTCTAAGGAGAAAGGAAAAAAAAAAAAAGCTCAGAATTCTCCATTGTTTGGAATTCAAAATTTTATTTGAAGACTTTAGCTTCTTGTTTTGAAGCATTTTAAAAGGACAGAATTTTCAGAAAATAACCGTCTCTATTTTCCAAGAAGCAGAAGAATATATAGCATCACAAATATTTTGTATGCAGCTAGAGTTCCTTTAGTTGAAATTTCAAGGCTAGGTTAGGTTAACATCACTAATTTACATTAGCTATATAAAAAATGTATGTATATTTTAAATGTACTTTTATGAGGGAGCAATTAAGAAGAGACACATTTTGGTATAAGGTTTTATAATTTGCATTATGCAAGTCATGTGGGAGCAGGGGGAGCACAAAACCTTTCAGGGGGTACTGTGTTAGGTAATGAGGTCAGTTAAGAGCTTCACAACGGCAAAACCAAACCTACCGTCTCTCTCTCTGGTGGCCAGAAGAGGTCTACCTAATGATCTGGGGCAGTATCTCACTGGGGAAATAGTCTGAATTCTCCAGAAATAAGAGAGTTGCAAAAAACATTCAAAATCAGCAACTGCAGCAACAAAAAACATCACACAGACATCTGCTAGAAGGTGAGTACGCAGACACACAACAGCCCTAAAGTTCTTTGAATTTGCCAGAGAGAAGCTTTTGTTTCAGATGGTCACTGAAATAGGGCTCTTCAATGACCTGGAAATCAAAGGGAGATGGTACAAATCGTTGGAACAAGGACATGTTGCTGATGATGAGTAGAAAAGGACAGTACAAGGACATAGACACACAAGCAGAACTCAGGCTTTAGATGAGCAACAGCTATCAGGGGACAAAGGCAATAAGAAAAGGTTCTACAAATACCCTAGATGTGAGAGGAAAACAGAAGTACAGATCCGTTACTTACCACACAAGGTGAGCAAAAAATGTATGACACAGAAGGCTGAAGTGTGAAATGCCTTTTTTCCTTTATTTTTTTACAAAAAAGTTGAACTTTAAACAAATGCTAGGCACAATTATTATTAACAATAACAACAAGAAATGCAATTAAAAAAAATAACAACAGGTTAAAGAATATCCAAGCAAGTTAAATGCATCTAAGTTGAGAAGTGGTGAAATTGATAAAAGTGATCTTTGCATCCTGAGGAGTTATGGAAAAGGGTAAATACCCAGAGGATTTAAATGCAAACATCTATCCTTAAGTGAGAGAAAGGAGGAACTATGGTTAGACAAACACAGAAAAACAAACAAACAAACAACAACAAATATATATATATACAAAATGTATTCTAACAAAAAGATAAATAATAGTAAATAAAAGAAATATAGCTTGACTTCTGAACCTATACAGAAGCTGAAGCAAGTTTTCTATCCTCCTGAGATGGAAAGAACTAAAAACCATAGATAAATACAGAGAAAGAATCACAACATCTCATTCCTCTTTTGAACAGGTAGTTTGAATAGATTAGAGGGCAGAACCAACTTCCAACACAAAGCAAAGCTTCTGGCACAAATATTGTGTGGCACTCTCTTTAAGCATCTTTCATAATTATCTAGGTCTATGTTAGGTAACTGGTGTTCTGTGGCCCCTCCTGGAGCATGAGTTTGATCCAGAAAGTTTCTGAAAGGAAAGGAGGAGTGCTTGCCCTAAACTGAAAGGCTGAAGGGCACACATGGACACATCTCACCAGGATACTTTCTTCCCTGCTTGTTTGCTTATGTTTCCAGGTATCTTAAAATTACAATGTTTGAAAATTACTGGTAAGCTAATGTATTTGTAGGGAATAAACAGCACATAAATAGTCATCAGTGCCTCCATCAAAGCACAGCATTTTAAATTAGGCTCTGCAGGACATTATCCTTGATGAATTTGAAGAAAAGCACTAAGATAAAATTAAACAAAATTATTTTAGATCAACAACACTATAGTAAAAAAAAAAAAAAAATCTAGGAATAATAGTTGACCAAGTAAAACAGGCAATAGCACTGGGACTTTGTCAGCATGCAGTACAAATTTTATTCCATCTTCTGGACAGGCAGAGCAGGATAAGACAGGCTGGTTGACATCACCTGGAGCATTTGCTGTAACCAGCACTGGGAAGAGAGCTTCAAGGCTCAAATGTTGAATGAGCACTCAGCATCCATAGTATGGCTATATGTGCATGTCATAACTACACTGAAAGTATTCCCATTATGACTTGTTCAGCTAATGCAACAAATCACTGTAAATGGTTCAACTTATAGTTGATTTTAACATAGAAAATGGTTGCTATACTGCATTACCAGAACACTTTATAGAATATAGTATTATTCTGTTTATAGAAGAGATGGGGAATCTATGCAAGTTGCACCCGTAGAAACAAAATTCAGGCCTAGTTATCTGAAAATTACTAAATCAAGCAAACCATAATCACTGTCCATGTGGGATGGAAAACATTAATCTAGAGGAGTAAACATAAAATAAGCTATCTTATCTAATTTGAACTGTAATTTTTCATTTTTCTGTAGTAAACCATTACTGATTAAATAGGAGAAATATATGATAGATAAGTGCTACAGTCTTAGAAACACAAAAATAAAGGTGAAAATAAATAAAATACATCAGATTCTGTTTTGATTTACAATCTAGCTTAATTTTCATTTGGATTGCAGTGAGTGTCAGATAAAATTTTGATTACAGAAACTCATAGTTCCTTATGTACATAATCTGTATGCATATAGATACATACTTTCAGAGATGGATGTTACTAAAATTAGTAAAATATTTGCAGTACAAAAGTAACTGAAGTAACCCCAGCTTAGACAAGAAAAGGTCTGCCTATACTGTCGTTGTCTAAATAGCTATTGAATAATTGCACCAAAGCAAGGCAATTAGTGTTTGTTTTGGTCTTGTCTGTGTGATAATAAAAGTCATTATCCTTATTATGAGATATTTGATTAATACAAGTGTCTGGTTATTTCAGATTATTATTCCCTGAACCATAAAGAGACACCCATGCACTAGCAAAATTGATGTAAATTGAAGCTGATATAAATTATCTAACACAAATTGAAATTTACAAAAAACATTAAGCTTCACAAACGTGAAAATAGATCACACTTGGCAAACCTTTAGACTTATTTGCCTTTTCTATAATTCAGATTACTCAGTGAAAATTATTCAAAATTCTGTCCCTAGAACAATTAACTCAAATGAAGCAAATGAAGACATTCTGAGCTGGACTTTGCTAATCAGTGGCCAACAGCGACATCCCTGATGCAGCACATGTTATATTTAACTGTTCAATACTCCACAGGTTTTACTGAGAAATATAACAAATAATGGCCATCGCTTATTAACATCCTTGGAACATTTTTGTTTTCTCACGTTCAGGAAACAATGTATTGTTCTAAATACTGATGGTAATGTAGAAGAGTTTAATTTTTCTATAAATTCAGATTGCAATAAATCCATATGCTAGACATAAGAATGACACATTGTTCAGGTCATGCAACAAGTGCTAGAGAGCAAGACCAATAAACAATGTTGCTACAGGCACATTTTACTTTCACCACAGTAAATTAAGAGCATTTCTTTTTCTTTCTGTTAACAACCGTCAGTCATTTAGAGCATCCAGGTACAACACTACACTTAGTCTGTGCTCACAACATATCTTAAGACATCATCACAAAGCATTTATTATTAACTTGCTATTTGAGTGGAGACAACTCAGGATTCACAGAGGCTGTGGCAAAAAGAAATTATTTTAGAAAAGAGAAGCTTATAAGCAGGAAAACCACTGAAAAGCAGTGGGATTTTGTCAATGAACAAGAGAGGGAAGCATTACCTCCTTTTAAACCCTTCCACATGAGAGAGAGAATACCAGCTCACAATGACATCAGTTTCTCTATCCTTAAATTACTTGGAAGAGATCTTGATAAGGATGAAGACTGTTGAAAGAAGCTTGGAAGAAAACATTTTGAAAGGCTGTAAATGTATGTGAACTAGTAAGTTCTATTATTGCATTAGAAAAAAAACAAACAAACAAACAAACAAAAACATACCCAGAAGATTTTAGATAATATAGAAAAAAACATAGTCACACTAAAATAAACAAGCAAACCCCTCGAGTGTCAAATGCTGTTTGACCCCACAGTTATAGTACCATGAAGCAGGAAAACTAGAAGCACTGATTCCTTGCTGGGACAGTGGCAACGTACAGCAATGTTGTGGCAGTGGGCAACCTAAAAGTGGCTTGGACAAGCCAGCCCTGGTGTCATTCGCAACCAGTGGGTAGCACTGCTCTGGGTCAGTCCTGCCAAAAAGCCCACCCTAACAGCTGCAACCATATGACTAAGCAGTGAGATCTCCTATTTTAAGATGTCTCAAAGAAAAAAAAGGAAAATAACCTGAAGATGTGAAGGCATTTGCAACAACAGTTAAAGAGCATTAAACCTTTATATGTTGCTTCTACTTAGAGGTAAATTGCACTTGAATTGCTGTAACTTAATCCTCATTAGAAACTTATTTTAAACTCTCCTGAACATCCCCGTGCTTAGACATGGCCAACATTTGGGAAGACTGTGATAATCCCATAAGAACATAGAATAAAATTATTTTTATTTATTTAACTACAGAATTAGTTATAATCTTAAGAGAGTGGTGTCTTTGACACAAAACGTGGAGAAAAACAAAAGCCAGTAGCTATGGATTTCTCTTTTCCTCTTGCAGGCATCAAAGGATACAATCAGGATCAACACCCCTACACCCCCTAAATAAACAAACACCACACCAAAAAAAACCAAACAAACCAACCCCACAAACCACAAAAAGACAAAACCGCAAACCAGAAGAAACAAATAAACAAAACAAAACAAAAAAAAAACCCAAAACACGACACATACCAGCAAAACCAAAATCACTTCACTTTGGACACCATTAATCCTGACTTCTGGTTCACTGCAGAAGTTCTGATCAGAATTAGTGTGGTTGAAGTTCCAATTAACAATACATAATTTTAATGGGACCACAGTTCTCAGTCAGTGATTTCTCCCTGTGCTTTACAAAGAGCAGGATCACCAATACAGCAGTGCCAGTCTCTGCTTCAGATGGATTCCATATATTTGTCTGAACAAGTTGCTTGATCTCAGGGCTGCTGTAGAACTGTTGAAAATTAGTTACTTTGCTAACAAAGTAGAAAAAAGTTTGGGGATTTTTTTTGTTTAAATCTCATGATTTAGGGTAATTTGGCTCATCTTTAAGAATGTCTGACAACACTAACAGAAAATAAATATGAATATGTGAAAAGAACCTTAATCCAATAATGAAAGATGCATCTAATCCTAAATAACTAAGGTACCTGCTGCTGTCTGTTTTTTGAAGTATTTTTATTTTCATTGCTGAAGAACAACCATCAAGTATAACAGACTAGAAAATATATTTGTGTTTATGAATCTATTTTTAATCTACATATAGATTTATTATCTGCAGCTCCCTTACTTCCAAGGAATGTATATTTCAGTCACAAGGATTGTTTTGTTTGGTTTTGTTGTTGTTTTAAACTGCAGTCCAGTTTTTAGTTCCTCATAACTTTTTCAGCTTTTCTGCCTGAGCCTGGAAGGTCTCCAAGCACATGATGCATTGCAAGACACACGACCATGCTCCTGGGAGCAAGCAATGGATTGCTCCACTGTGCTGTGCTTTGCTACCAGGGGCTGCTATTGACTGCCCTCCTGACAAGAGAAATTCTGCTGATGACCACATTTGACTAAGAGGTTACTACTACTACTGCTTCATTTGCCTGGTCAAGTTGGTGCCTCTTTGATCCCAAGATGCTGAAATATTGTTAGTTTGCAGCAGAAGCTGACTAAGAGTGCCTTTTTCACAGAAGCTCTTCTGAGATTAAAAGGCCCATTTAGTCCTGCTCTTTAGAATTCTGCTTGCAGCAACATTTCAGGCTGAGGTGTCCTGGTGCAAGGAAAATAAAGTGAAACCACTTGCAAATTATTCTTACTTGCTGTCAGAAGCAAGTTCAAAAATCACATTTATAAGTACTGTAATAGAAGGGACTGGAAGAAAATATAGGATTTTATAGTTAAAAACTGACATTTATAGACAAAATAGAGATATAATGTGCCTGGACTGCACCCAGAGATGCATCTCAACCTTCATCAAGTGTTGAATAGAGCTCATGGAGGGAAATACAGGTGTTATGTATGCTGACTGAATTTTAGCAGTTGCTGGTTACTGATCGGCTGGGAGAAAGTTATTATATTAACAACAGCATCCTGGCTTGTATCAGGAATAGTCTGGTCAGCAGGACTAGAGAAGTGATTGTGCCACTATAATTGGCTCTAGTGAGGTCCCACCTTGAATCCTGTGTTTAGTTTTGGGTCCCTCATCATCAGAAGGACACTGAGGTACTAGAGAGAGTGCAGAGGAGGGTGACGAAACTGGTGAGGGGCCTGGAGCACAAGTCTCATCAGGAGCAACTGAGGGATCTGGGGCTGTTCAGCCTGGAGAAAAGGAGGCTGACGGGAGACCTTATCACTGTCTACAACTACCTGAAAGGAGGTTGTAGCATGGAGGGTGTTGGTCTCTTTTCCCAAGTAGCAAGTGATAGGACAAGAGGAAATGGTCTCAAGCTGCACCAGGGGAGGTTTAGATTGGATATTGGGAAATAAATTCTTCACGGAAAGGGTTGTCAGGCATTGGAACAGGCTGCCCAAGGAAGTGGTGGAGTCACCATCTCTGGAGGTGTTTAAAAGGTGTTTAGACAAGGTTCTTAGGGACAGATTTAGTGCTAGAGTTAGGTTATGGTTGGACTTTATGTTCCTGAGGGTCTCTTCCAACCAAAATTATTCTGTGATTCTAACTGAAACAAACAAACAGGTAATTATCTTGGTCACAGAGTGCAGCCCATCTGAGGATGATGCAGTAGATGGTATACGTGGCTTGCTTCCTTGCTCACACACATTCACCTTTCGGTTTAGTACCTAGGTATTCACTAAGGCAAATGATGAGAAAACTGGTGGGAGAAAGGAAAAGTAAAAAAACCCTTCTGCCAGCATGATGGAATGCAGGTCTCGCTGATCAAGTTTTCAGAGAGCAACTGTTCATTTTCACACAGCACAAAATCATTACTTGCTGATACAAACTTGCTTCTGTTGCTTGTTTTAGAGCATGTGATACTTTTCTAGCAAGGCAGCATTTATTGAATAATATTGCCAAGTGAAAGTGTAATCAATCAAATGTAATCAAATGGAAATTTCAGACTGTATCTATTTTTTGGTAAAACACTTTCCATATGCAACAGATAAGATAGGCTTGTCAGAAAGGATTAGTTCCAGTGCCCTAGCTCCCTACAGTTGTCCCATGAAATTCAAAGTACTAAACCAATAATGTCCAACTTCAGATGCGAAAAACTACATAACCTTTTACAAAGACCCCTGAATGCTTCATATCACAATTCCTTTCCTCTGCTATGTACTTCAATATGTACCCACCAGGTTATAAAAATGCAGAACTCCTTGTGACAAAATGGGCACATCCTGGCACAATTCAGTCTCTGGTTTCAGGTTCAGTGAACCCATGCCCATTCATGCCAAGTGTGTGAAAGAGCCAGCACACTTGTTCTGGACAGAGCCAAGAAGAAAAGCTACAGGTGACACAAGTTGTTCTTACAGGCCAGACAACAGAACTACAGATCCGTGGGCTGACCTCCCCTGGTTGAACAGGCAATTTTGAATCAGTAGTGCTGAAAGCCTGAATCAGTCAGGTCTTTGAGTAACAGCAATATAAAAGTTGTGGAGCAAATCCAACCTCTTGCAACTCCACTGACATCAGGTAAGTCCTATGAGGGGTGAATCTGGCCAGGATCCTCTTTCAAACCAGAGTAATCAGTAGAAATGGCAAAATGTTTATCAACAAGAACATGAACTGGCATAATTTATCTCATCTATTTTGCTTATAATGATTTTCCACATATTCTATGAAAATAACTATTGACGAAAATTAACTCAACAATAAATTTAACACAAATATTAAAAATATTGACAGAATGTACGTGTTTAACGTCAAAGGCAAACGTTTTACGTCGAAAACAGGTTTAAGATATTTTCTCACCTAATGAGATAATAGCTTACAATTCTCTTCTCTATTTAGTCAGAATTAACCACCACATACTGAATTTTAGTACTCCTAAACTGCTCAAAAAAACCACAAGTGCATCAATGAGGGGCTCTTTAGCTGTTTAGCAGAATTAGTCCCTGAAAGTATTCTATAAAAACATCTTAAAACGCACTTCTCATCAGTTTATGAATTTATTACTTGCAAAATTAAAAAAACACATTTTATCTTCAGTTCCGGCATGCTGAAAATCATTCTCTAGAATGAATCAGCACAGTAACTGGTGTGTGAGTAATCTGGGAAGGAACAGGCTATGTATTTACAGTTATTTTCAGCATGTAACTTGCTCTATTCCACCAACTAAAGAACTGTTGCAAAGCTATTTTACTGGTTGCCATCCCAATAGTCTGTTTATTTAGACAGAGACTAGTGTTTGTGAATCTATTAATATCATTATACTTGTGTTTGACAAGATTAACAGTGAAAACAAAACTCCAAAGATGCAAAGATGCCCGGAATCAAAAAATGGGATTTCCAACACAATTTACCACTTCTTTGCTGAGTTTTAATATTTTTTTCCTACACAGAGAAGATGGCAGTCTGAAATATATTAGTAAGCTGCCATGCTAGTACTCTAAGAAAGTACAAATATGTATGTTGCTTTGAGCTATTCCAGAAAAGCCACAAAAAGTCACGTCAACTAAAAGTTTATGCAAAAGGCAAGTGAAGGTAGCAACACTGTATAAAATACTGAATGTTTTTGCTGAAAGCATGATGAAAATGTTGAACTTCACTTGAATTAAAGCAACATAATTAAGAGCGGGCAATCAATCATTTGGAAGATTATTATTAGAAGGATGACAAGCTCTTAGAGTAACAGTTTTAGTCATAGTGGTATGTGTAGAAAACATTGCCTAGAAAAGAAAACAACAAAGGTAATTCAATATCTTGCCTCTTCCTTCCTTTTTTGACATATGCTTCAAACACTTGCAAAATGATTTTGTAGATCTCTTCCTTTGTAAGATACATAAGCTGAGATGTTCAGAAACTTTAAAGAAAATATCTTAATGAATGAGATTGCAATCTTCTTTTATGTCCCAGTGCAGGATATTTCCTTGTCAAGACCATTTATGAAATGTTTATTTGCATACAAAATGCCATTAAAAAAATCCAAGTTACTCTATTTTTAGATGAACACCTCAAAAATACTCAGAAAATGTGTGAGTGCACCCACATATAGATAAACTAACTTTAAAAACTACTGCAAAACAACATTTTCTGTTTGGCCATAAAGTAAAGAACTATTGACATTTTATATTTTTCTCCCAATATTTTTAGCTGATCTTCCAAGTTGTGGATTTGGGGGTGAGGGAGATGTTTTTTGCTTTGCAGGTGTAGGTTTTTTTGTTTTTTGGTTGGTTGGGTTTTTTTTGCTACACTGGCAGCATTCGTCTTGCATTAGAATTCCCTTTACTGTTCTGTGCAAAGGAAGCAGATTGTTAATGGGTAAATTGGCTTTATACCATAGTGTCACAATCAGACATCACATGGTTCAAATCTATAATAGACCAAGTGAAATCACCCAGCTACTTTTACTGATTTTCCGTAAATACTGTATGATACAATAGCTGTTCGCCCCATCCCATGTCATTCAGTGGAGTGTTTTATGTAAGCCTAGCTCCTGTGGCTGGGATGGTAATGGAGCAAATCCTCCTCAAAGCCCTTCCCAAGCACATGAAGGACTCAAAGGCAATTGGGAACAGCCAGCACAGATTTACCAGACCAGGTGCAGTCTCACGAGTGCCAAACAGAGTGGAAAAACACAGAGCCCTGCATGCAGTCAGCTGTCACTGTTGCAAGGATGCGCTGCTGCTGACTTGCATTCAGCTTGCTGCCCCCAGGGACCTTGAGTGCTTTTCTCCAAAGCAATTTTCTCTGCCATGGGCCCAGATTATGTTGCTGCCCAGGGTGACCCCAGCCCAGAGACCAGATCTGGCACTTGCCTGTGCTGATGTCCTGGAATTGCTGGCCAGCCCATTTCTCCAGCCTATCCGGGTCCCTCGGAACAGCAGCCCTGCCCTCCAGCACATCAAATGCATCCCCCAGTTTAGTAGCTATGACTAATTTGCAGTGAGTGCACCTCTGCCTCATCATCCAGGTTGTTAATGAAGCCATCATACAGCATTGGTATCAGTATCCACCCCTGGGAGATGCCACAAGCAATCAACCATAAGTATGTCTCACTGCTCACCACCTTTTAAGTATAACAGTCCAGCCAGTTTCCATCCATTTTTTCATCCACTTATCAAATCCATGTCTCACCAATTGGGCTACGTGCGAAACCATGCCAAAGGCACTGCTAAAGGTGTGGTAAACAACATACATTGTTCCCCTCTTGTCAACACCACCACTCATCTCATTACAGAAGAAAATGAGGTTGGTCAGGCATGATATGCCCTTGATAAATCTAATCTGGCTGTCCCAGATAACCATTTCCAGGAATATGAAGGAGAAGGTATCTGCTGCGTCTTCACTGCTACAAAAATAACACAGATTACACTTCTTTGATACTTGGCCTTGTGGTTTTTAGCAAGACAGATGCTTTTCAATTGTGAGTTCTACATAATGCCTAGGCCTATAGGTAAGCATGGCCACTGCATCCATAACTGACAGTAAGTAATAACTCAGTCCCATCTATTCACTGCCAAAGGATCATGTGGTTTCCTCTACGAAAACATACAATTTTGATGGGTCCACAAATACATTAGGTAGATCAGAGTAAACTACCTCTTTTAGCAAAATTTGTTTCAGCCATATAAAAGCATGTGATTACACCTTCTGTTTTTAAATTGCTCTAATAGGTAGTGCTGCGAAGAAACAGCCTTTGAACAATTTCAGAAAAATCTCTGTGCAGGTTTATATTAAGCTCAAAATTCAGCAGGAGTCTGTTCAACATGGTTGAGAAAAGAATTGAGTTATGGAGCTTACAGCTTGAGGCTATCAACTGAAACTGAGCTTTAATTAAAATGGATTTGATAAAGCACAGTAGAGTTTGGGATGGCTTCAAAAAACATTTCAGAAAGCTGATGTGGTTTGCCAGCTTTCATGTGAAGTAACTGAACTATAGGGATATTGGAGTTTTAAAATGACACTTAAGAAGACAGAGATGAATTCTGGGTCAACCAACAGTGGGAACATCTTCTAAACAAAAGTGTACTAACAGCATACCTGTGGTACCTAGAAATTTGCTTGTACCAGTTGTGAGGCCGTTGGCCAACACCAATGAACTGAGGAGATCAGAGGGCAGCAGTTTTCTTACATGAGCAGCTGGCATTGCCATCCTTGCATTAGGATGCCAGTATGGTGATCTCAATGCTCCAGATCACGTGTTGCAAGCAAAAACGATTAATATAAATGTAGTTAACTTGAAGGGGAAAGCCCTAATTCTAGTTTGGGGGATTGTTTATCTTTGCTATTCAGAAGCTTTAGATAATTTGGCCTTATTACATAGCTAGTCTTTTTGGCTAAAGAGAAAGGCAGGAAATGAATAGGAAATGTTCTAGAAAGAAACAGAAAAAGTATCCTGCTCAGTTCATAGCTGAGAAGGTATCTTTCTCAATTTCTCAACTCTAAACTTAGGTTAGATATATTTGCTGTGGAATGTTGATATTTTTTTTTTTCATTTCCCCTTAAGACATGAGAAAAATCTAAAGACTGCACACATACAAATACCTTCTAACTATTGCCTTTTCTTAAACTTTCAGCAAGTATTAGTTTTCCAGTTTTAACCAGTATATGTTTGGAAAGAATAGCTCAATTAAGAGAAACTGAAGGATTGCCATCTGATGAAGCAGTCTGACTCATATTCAGCCCTGAGGAGAGACTCAGCTAAAAGTTTCAGAAAAGCAAACAGGAGGAAACAAGTTTGGAAGTTAACCACACTTTTTTAAAGTGACCTTTACTATGTAGGTTAGTAAACATGGTGCTACAAGATACCTAAAACTGAAGTTCAAAGAGACACCAATCACAAAATCTCACAGTATTTTTGCACCCTTAGCCTGTAACTGCACTCTCAGCCAGGTTTTCAAGTAATTGTAGAAGAACAACTGTGCCTCTTGCTCATTCATCTAGTTACTCATAAATTACACACACAAATTGAGGATATATACTCACTGTCAAAGGTAAAAGACAATGGGTACCAGAAAGTACCATATAGTTACTCCCCAATCAAAATAATGTTCAATGCACAAGGCCTGGACTCATTCGGAAGTCTGTTACTATGTAAAGCACAGCCGTTTCCATACCCATTTTTGTCAGTATCCTTTGTTCCGAACAGGCACAGATTTTTACATGTAAATACCCAATAACTGGACAAGACTCCTTGCCTCACTGAACGGACTTAATTGGATGGACCTGGTCAAACCAAAAAAATGCTGATTTTTTCTGAAAAGCTGCGACCAGCACTATGTCTAGCAAAATTTATGATTTTTTTTCAAATGTAGTATGCAATAATTCCTGGGGTGGGGGGAAGGGACGGGCAGGAATTTTTCAGGTCAACATTTATTTCTACCTGTAAGCTTTGTTTCATGCTGATCTTCTATTCTAATCTGCTGAGATGTGCTTTTTCTGCTTTATTCAATATGGTCAGTAGTAGATTTCTTCATTCCTCTAACCAATGTTAACTGGTCTTTCTTCCTCACTAACCCTGCAGGTTTGCAAGTTGTTTCCCAGCTATGTAGATAACCAAAAACTCCAGGAACGGGAATGAAGATGCTCCATTCCACATCAACCACAAACAAACTGTCCTACAGCAGAGCGGTCCAGCATAAAATGATAACCAGGCACCATCCGGCAAACACAAAGCTAATGCTCAGGGGCCGGTAGG
Source organism: Streptopelia decaocto (assembly GCF_964273445.1). NCBI lineage: Eukaryota > Metazoa > Chordata > Aves > Columbiformes > Columbidae > Streptopelia > Streptopelia decaocto. Next base: position 90,008,400 of record NC_138663.1, read on the forward strand.
ACCCTGTCTATGAGGGTGCATCACACTCTCTGCTCCAGTGCACTGAAAGCAAATGGGATTTGGGCTGTAGGAAGACCCAGGCCCTTTTTCTCCTGTTGTTTGACAGAGACCTGAGGAACAGAAGCCTTTAGGAGATGGACTTCTGAAATTCAGTCCTTGTTACTGCCTCAAGACACAGATGACCACCTTGTGGAACTCCGCTTCCTTTATCTGGAAACTTGGAAATATCAGCTTCAAGTTCATGTTCTTTTCAGCAAACAGACACTTTTCAGGCAGCAAGGAGTCTTTCCACATGAGAGCTGTTACTAGCCAATTAAGAGTTACTCTTATTGAAAAAGACTGAAGGAGAAAATATTATGTGAGATGAAAGGTTGATAGTGGGAAACAAAGCTTTTTTCTCTCATGCTTACAACTACCAAAATGGCCACATGTTAAAATAATCAGGCTTTAAAATGCAAGATAAATCTGATACTTTTTTATTCTTCCAACTACCATTCAGTGAATGACCATGATCTGTTTTCAACCTTTACAGTGTCGTGGGGGAGTAATTTAGGGTTCTGCTTACTGTAGAACAATGTTTAGATTTCTCAAAGAGAAGTGCAACTTTAAAGAGTTTGGTGGCAGTTTCATTCTATTATTTACTGAGTTGGGGAAATATGCCAAGCCAAATGCTGCTTACCTTCTCTCCACGAATCTGATACCCAGTCATAGAACAAACTTTCAGGCTCCAGCAGCCTGATACTCATCACAGTGCAAACTTTCAGGATTCTTCTCTCCCTGATAACCATTCACTCCATAGTCTGTATTTGAGAGCTCCAAAGACAAAATTTCAGGGGAGGCCTGTACCTGTTCATGAAAGCAAACTCTCAGGACTCTTCTCTCCCTGATAACCTTTTGCTCTGGAGTCTATATTTTAGAACTCCAGAGGCAAACTTTCAGGTGAGGCCTGATAACTGTATGCAGAGCAGACTTTCAGGACACAAAATTATCAGAAAAAAAAAAAATGGAGTAGAATAGCAGGAGGGCTGGCTCAAACTGGGTACCTGTGCAGATGTCCAACCTGAGCATAGAAAACCATAGACCTTTACAGCTTTACAAACCTTACTGTGATTCGGTCCAATAGCAATATTTCACTTTGGGGCCTTCTTGCTTCTCATTGGATCATTTTCACCGACCTCATATTTGCCTTTGTTTTGTTCAGCTGTAGATGCTTTTTATGGTCCATAGCCTTGCAGGTACTGTTTTGTCTTAATAAATCCTTTCTTCTCAGCAAAGTGCAAAAGAGGCCCTGATGTACAGATGTCTATAATGTCTCCACATTAGCCTTGCATCGTTATTTTTTACCCAGTTAGTTCCCAGCAAAGTGCAAACTGGACCTTATGTTGCAAGTGTTCAGTGTAGTTTGTAGCTGTCTTTGGTAAATATGAGCAGAACTTTACAGCTTAAGATTTTAGCAAATCCAGCTTACTAAGTAACATGAAGCAAAGAGTATATTAAAAATCATACAACGTTATACTTCTTAATGATTCATTATATTTAGTGTGCATTTACTTAAGCTAAATTACTAATATTAAACTTAAATTATGCTCATCCACTGAGCTGTGAGGAGTAAAACCATTGCCATACAGCCCACTTATTTAGCAGAGAGAGCTCAAAGTAGGCTTACTCAGGCTGACATAACATAACGAGGTTGACCCATAGTCGGATTGCATACAGTAGAAAGGTCTGCATGAGACTCCCTGTGCCCACAACTTGTCAGTGTTCTGTGTGTCATTCTGCTTCCTTGTGTGTTTCCTAGAAGGAGTTCTTACCCTGGCTACGGCTCAGGTCTTTACCTCATCTGGAGTCTGGGTCAAACTGCTGCTGGTTCTGCTGGGCGGGGAGTGGGTCTGCCACACACGATATGAATAGGAAGGGGGAAATCATTTGGAAATCACAGAACGTTCTTCACTTGTACATAATAGTTGAACTGTAAGCGTGCAAGAAATTACAGCTACACAGGGGAAAGATGACTAACTTCAACTAGAGTTCTTGGTTATTCTGCATAAGGATAACACTGACAGAGTCATAACCTGATTTCTGAATTAACCGATCCAGCTGTCCCAGATCAAAGTGCAGCATTGCTTTGAGCAATGTTCCAGTGAATATATTACCACACACACATCATTATCTGTAACCAAATCCATTGATAATTATCTACTCTAGCAAAAACCAAGCCATTACAAAAGGTTGTTGGTTTCATAACTTATGTAATGATATTCTCTAACATTTTCAGTTATCAATTCCAAATACATACATCCCTGACCTTACTGCTGACAGATCATGCCTAATTACATCCAGACTTTACCATCCTACAGAACACTGCAGTAAAATGTACTGTCAAGTTAGTCACAAACCTTTTGATCACACCTCAGACAGTCTCCATCATCTGAGAGTTCTGGTGACCTCAAACAACAGCTTCTACTCAACTGAGCCTTTGCTCTACTTGATCCCTCACTCATGCAATGCAAATATGCCTCATACAATCAATTTAATTGAAAAGTAAATTCAGCTGAAGACTGGGGCTGGAGACTTGGCAGGTAACTGAATTTTGCTGAAGCCAAAATTCTGGAAGGAGGACGTCACAACTTTCATTGTGTGTTAATGAAGGTTTTTTTGTCATTTAAGAGAAAAGAGATCACTCTGCCTTAGAGAGGTTGTTTTATAACTTTCATTAAAGTTTGCTGATGAAATTTTGGCTCCTTTGCAGTCCATGTAAGACTTCCAATAATGCCTAATCAATGCTAAGATGTACAGTGCTCCCTCAAGGTATTGTACAGTTAAATACATGCTATGGAAGCACATGAGCAGACCATCAGCACAACCTCAGATTCCACAGAAGCTAGCATACTGCTTTAAAATATATAAAAATTGCTCTAGAGAAAACGTCACAAAAGGAACTCCAGAGTACATTTTTATTTTTCTTGTCAAATAAAAAAAATAACTTTGGCATCCATAAATAAATTTCCAGCCATTGTGAATTGTGGATATGCCAGTCATGAGAACTCTAAATACCCTGGGTTTTTAGATGTATTTGCTTTGATTGGTCTCAATTATGAAAGTTGCTGTTTTCTTCTATTAAAACAATAGACCTGCAGTGGTTTTGTGACCTGTTTCTCTTAGCAGAAACAAATGTATTCATAGGGACTATGAAGACAAAGTTTTGTGACTATTCAGTGGCAGTACACCCTTCATATTAGGTACCAACCCTAGCCAAACACTTCTCTAGACAATGAAATTTACAGTTCAGCCCAATCTGATAAGTAATATTCACATATTAGTTGAAGGCTACCATTCTCAGAACTCATTGTTTATTGTTCATAGGATTTGAAGAATTTGTTGAGTAAAATAAAATAAAATAAAATAAATCCCCCCACAAAGGAAATGATTAAATTAGGAAGGTATTTAGATGACAATGATTTTGATCATCCTGAAGATCAGAGTGATGCTTTCTAATGCCAGAAAAAATTATCCTCTCTGTAAAATTAGTGGAAATTAATAACTCTTGGATATTATTTTCAGACAAAGACATCACTATTATCAGTTTACAAGCTGACATGAAAATAACGGATTTGTTACAAAAAAAAAAACAGCAGGAAGAAAAACAGTGTGTGTGTGTGTAAGAGGGGAGATCGCACAGCCAATTTTTGATGGTAAGTAGGCAGCTTAGTGGAATAAAACATTACAAGAAAGGATTCACACAGGGAGAGAAAAATTGTTTTAAGACCAGTATAGGGCAAGAGTAATATATCAGCTATTCTCTTGCAACATTCATATCGTAAAAGAAAATTGAGGATTTTATGGAACTCCCAATGCAGGGCATAAGGTGGGCTGGCAAGATCAAGATAGTGGTCCATATAGGAAGCCATAAAAATTGGCCCTGTTTATCTCTGCAGGTTTTTTTTTTCCACAGAAATACATGTGAACAGATAAGATTCAACTCCCACGATTTCCTCCCTCATGAAGAGCTGTGTTTTTTTTCCTTATGAAACATTTTGCCAGTTTCTGCTTCCAAATTCAAATAACCAAATGTTACCCTAAGTGTCACAGAGAGACTCCAAAGTTAGTTTTAGTCAGATAACAAGGTCCAAAACAGGCTTTTATTCCATCCAGAAAAGTTCGGGAAAAGAATCAATTAGAAAAGGGGTTTATACAATCAGTTAGCACTCTGACAACATAAAATACAGATTTGGATATCAACTTGAGGAAATTATTGGGGTACAACAAATAAGAATAAAGGAGATCCACAGTGTGCATACACGTGGCTCATCAAAAACAACGCCAGAGCCGTCCCTGACTCCAGGAAGAAAATACACTCACGTGTCTAGTGAGGAATTATATTAAGGATATACGCTTGCCTGAGTCTGGCAAGGAATTATCAAAGAAAATACACGTGCTTATATTTAAGCATGAATACGCTTGCTGGTCCAGCGAGGAAAATACTAAGTTATCACTCACCCACATGCTGAGATGAGGCAGTCCCATTTTTCAGGAGGTTACCTTAGACGGCGTCACAGTCCCGTGACGGCCTCTTGGCCCGCGACTCCCAGAGGACCACACAAAGAGCAGCTTCGGTGGGATGTCCCATTTCATAGTCTGGTCGGATCTGGCTGTGGGCAGTCTAGAAGCTTCATGGCTTCTCTGCACCCCCCTACTGCAGCAACGAGCGCCCCCTCCTCTCCCCTAATGACTCTGGCCTGAGTCTCACAATAAGAGCCATTAACTTTCCCCATTGCAGGAGAGGGGGGAGATGTTGGGGAAGAGGGGGGGTGTGCACACATGCAGCTGCCACATCAGTTCTCAGTAGAGGGAGAGGTGGGGGGGAGAGTGTACTGCCAGACTAAGTCACACCGTGTGCCCACAAAATACATTATTCAGTCACTTTCTGCTTAGATTTACATGGATAAATACATGTGCACAAGTTAGATTCAGGACAGGAACTCTTTGGAACAGGAATTGCCTCTTAACATTGTATTCCTACCAGAGTTTCTGGGACCAGCTTTTGGTCAGGTGCTAGGTATAATCAAAAGAAATGAAAACTATAGTGGCATACATTTAAATCCCAGACTCATAACTCATCCCTTCCAGCCTCATTTGTCTTGTGTGTTTAATTTCAGAGTACATGCTTCTGCATTATATTGGCTCCTCACATAAAAATCAAGTTTGTCTTTCAATCATCAACCTTGCCAAGGGTAAGAGTGAAATCAGTTATCTTTGTACTGAGACTTGTGTCACCTTTTCTATTGCAGTAGCAGGAAATGACAGCTCAATTTCTGGATCCCACTTTGCCTTCTTGCACTAAAAATCTCAGCCCTCAGAGACTCCCACCACTGGAAGAGAAAGACAATTTCCTTTTCCAGGTCATCCTTCCTGACAGTGTTAATTCAAAAACCTATATCTTCTAGTAAATCCTCACATTGAAATGTAATTCCTTTATTGTTAATAACGTGGCTGCAAGTCAATGTTAAGCCATCAGCATAGCCCTGATTAAATAGCAGATGTCCCCGAAAGAAAATTTGTTACAGTTCTGTGGATCTGAACCTGGATATTTATCTTTACCCAAAGTACAAATTTGTATGACTAAGTAAACAAAAATCTTCTACAACACCATCAGTGTACAAAACTAGGGCTCCCTCATCAGGTGAATGCATGCAAATTAGTTTGAATCTGCTGTATCAGGCATTGCTTCTCCCATTTCAGCAGGCTGGGAACTGCAAGAACCACGTGTGGCCTAAGCTTTTGCCTGCGTTGCCCAACACCCCTGCTTATTGTCTCAGTTCTACAAATGCAGCTGCACACGTCTTTGCTCCTCAGCCTGGCTGTTCCAGCACAGCCTGGGAGATGACAGTCCTCACCCAAATCTTCTTAAAGCCTTTTTTCTTCTGAAGCTCATGCCTGAGCATCAGCAACAATAGTATTATATTAAAAATCACAACATGTAGAATGTCCTCTTCCCTTAAACATATTCCTCTATCTCTTGCACTTTCTGCATATCCCAGCTACTCAGTGCAGAACAGGGATTGTCTATTGTTTTTTGTCTCAAAAATGTGCTCAGCACAAATTTTGTAGCACTTAACCAAAGCTAATCTTTTTGGTGAGAATTAAGTGTACAGTCATGGATCAGTAAGGTATCCTTGTACTCTAACTGGAAGACTTTTATTTCAGCACGTTTCTGTACAATAATAAACTCTGTATGTCTAGAGCTTGCTTATGAGACTGAGGTTTGACCAGATATTTAATAATTGAATCAGAAAGGTCAATTACCTTTCCTGAGATCACTCTTCATGAAGACAAAACAAGACTCATTTGGTCCATCTTCCTTCTACCCAAGGAAGCAGGAAGTAGAGCATTTTATTTTATTGCACTGCAAAGCTGAATGCTGTGGGTCGCTTGTAGGGAAATTATTATAAATGCCACACGTTTTGCTTTCTCAGGGAAAATAGCAAACTGCTAGAGTAAGCTATACTGAGCTGTGCAAAGGCACTTCTGTGATGAACAGGCTTACAACTTTATCAACAGATTTAGAGTTTCTAAGAAATTCAAGATCCAAGGCTTCTGCCTAAAAACCGTATGAGGTCATTGACTGATCTGGGTTTCAGTCATTCCAGAAAAGTTTCCAATCTTGCTCCTCCCTCTAAGGAGAGATGCAAGAGAGGAGCAGACATCAAAAGGAGTCAGATACAGATCAGCAACCAGAAGTTAGGATGCTTATAAGAAATAGTGGAGATCTTAAATCAGCAGTGTTGATGATATTTTTATCTCCTTGTTTAAAATCTAGAAATGTACACAGGAACTAGAATTAAAATACAGCTTTAATTTTGGTTTGGGTTTGTTTTTTTTTTTTAGTGTCACCCATAATCAATAACAGATTATTTATCTAATTATTTCATGGATGAAATCAGAAGTGCTAGAAGACCAGAATGTTCATTTCTACGTGTATTTGTTATGACAAAAATCTAACATTTTTTTAGAAAACAAACAAAAACAACAACAACAAAATTTACTTCTGTTTGATCAATATCAACTGCCAGTGCAGATTTGCTCAATTTTCACTAAGGCCCAATCAGACTGCAGATAGGTTAGCCTAAGCAATTTTAAAGGAAGACAGTAATAGGAAGCACTAGACAAAGCGCCCTTTACATACTTCTACAGAATGGTGTATATAGCTGCTTGGTCTGTCCTGGAGATGAATGTGGTCCATGGTAGCTGTATTTGACTCTGAGCAAAGCCAGTGAATCAAATCATGTACAAGATTCAGTGCTTATACTTGCCTGTAGATGCGCATATCTTCATTGGGGTGTGTCATCAAGGTTTTTTTGGCTAGGAAATGTGCAAAACATTTGAACACAGGCAGTGCAGGATTTCAGTTACAAACCCCAATGTAAGAGATTTTTATATGATTCTAGAGTTCATTGTGAAGGCGAGCAGTACATGCATCATCCCTATGAAAGACATTAAAATGTCAGAACGCAAACATCTGTATGAAAGGAAACCACCGGGCAAATTTTGTAGTAGGTAGTTCACAAATTACTTGCACAGTATATTTGTAAAATATAATGAATCAGTTATAGGAGTGAGGACAGACCGAAAAAATCTTGGATTCCTTATCCTTTTCTGTAATTATTCAGTTACTCTCCTCTGTATTCAGGAAGATTATTCTTTCAGTTCAGTCTCCCTTGATTGAAAAACATTTCACAGACAAATATTATCTTTTACAGCATATTACATTTTCCTTAAGAGATCAATAAACCCTAATAATACCTGTAATGTTTTTGCCCACATTGTTTATCACCTGAAAATGCACTGTACTCTTTTAAGATTTGGGGCTGGGTGAGAGAAGAACAGGGAGGCCAAATTCTTGCTTGGTTGTTTTTGGGGGGATTGTTTGTTTATTTGTTTTGTGGTTTGTTTTGTTTTGTTTTTAATTTAGCTTGTCACAGAAAGTCCTGTGATTGATTGGGCATTAATAATCATGACATCAAGTTGGCTGTAATGCACTCCTTTTCCAGGAATGTCATGTTTATTGCCTCAAGTGAGCTGCATCAAATTGAAAGTCCAAAAATATTATGTGCCAAACATTCCTATGGGCACAATTTGTCATCCGCCCTTTTCCAAGCCACTGGCATGCAATTAAAATAGCATCATATAAATAGATGGGGAAAGTTTGAGAATATTTTAATTCCTTGGAGAAGAGCAACTTGGACAACAGAGTAAATTACTTTTTATTATCCTTCTGGTATGTACTATCATCTTTGGGTAGGAGACTGTACTGAAGAAAAACACAAAGTTGTGAAGTTTGGTGTTATTACAGAAAGTCACTATGCCACTTTTCTCTGACATCTAAAGAAAAAAAAAAAACTAGCTTTTTCAGAAATTCCAAATTATGTGGTTCTATTGAATACCAAAAATCTAGATTTAGAACATAATGTTGGTCTTGATTTTTAGTTATCTTTGCTTTGCTTGAGGAACTGTAACAGAGAAGTCTAAAAAAAAAAAAAAAAAGCCTTGTGCAAAGCTGCACAATTCTCTAAAAAGACAAACAGAAAAAAAAATCAAAATGTATAACAGTTTTGAAATTGTAAATACAAGAAGATAAAGATAGAAACTTATTTATTTTAAAATTAGAAAATACCTACTTTCTATGTTTTTGTATTGCAAAGTAAAGCAAGAGGGTAAGAAATACCATTATCTGTCTCAGATGGGCAAAAACTTAGACTAGAATCTGAAACTGTAACAAGATATTTTGGTGCAAATTTTCAGGTTATTCTAAATTCACCCCAAGATTCTTTTAACACAACAAAAAAGTTGCCTGTGAATAATCTTGCTAGAAAAATGTTCATTTTCTTCTCCACTGCAAGTGTGGCTCATGATGAATACCAACTCAAAGCCCCAGAAGCCATACAGTTCAAAAGTTGCTTTGGTCACCACTTTGATTTAGGTTCCTCCACATTTAATTTGTTAGTTGATAAAGTTTTTTTAACATATGTGGATGATGCTGGATTCAGTAACCTTTTAACACCTGTGCCTCAAGCTCTGTGCAGTAACTTGTCACATATAATGGGAATTCAGCAATCACCAGACGGGTTAAATTTTCTCATATCTAGTCAGCCAGGAGCATCAAAACTCTATACACTCATTCTGGGTCATGCAGTTGCCTTCTATTCAAAGCTGTTTCTTGCAAGATCATCTTGAAAAACAATAACAAGAAAGCCATATACAGTGTTCACTGTAACATGTTTCCCTTCTGATGGTGGTTGTTTTTCTAGTCACTACATCAGAAAATTTTTAATACCATTTTTGGATAAAATATGCATCATTAATATTGTGCATGCCTTTTGTTACATTAAAGCAGATTCTGCTGTTCTCTTCAGATGACTTATACTATGCATTTCCCAGGAAAGAGAAATACCATAGAAAGTTATTAAGTCAGTTTTTTATAGGAAGTGAATTGCAGCTTCTGACATAAACCCTCCAACTGTTCATACTGAAGGTAAATGCTAAAAATTAATGGTTGTTTTCAAGGACCTTCTTTAAAAAAAGAAAAAAAAAAAGTTAAAAAGTTACCCTTCTTTAAATATACAGGCTCCAATACAGCAAATAATTGAGCTTAGCCAATGCATTATTTATGTGATAAAGTTTTACATTACTGCAGCAAACTCAAACAAAAAAAAACAACAAACAATATTTAGCTGCCTAGCCAGAGGGCATAGGTCATACCAAAGTGATTTCTAGGGAACGTAAGGAGGGCAAAGCAAGCAAAGGAGAGTAAATCAGTACACAAGCACATAGCAAAACCAAACTCCCCATCAGCAACTAGTCTCAAGACACGGAGGCTGATGTAAATACCTGCCTGAGCAGACTCCCCTGCACAGGCTTGCAAAGGACTGTACTGAGAGGTTGTCTTGTACTGACAGATGAAGAGCTGAGGATGAGAGGAATCCACACCAGTCCACTAAAGCACAATCTCCTCACTGCACGCAGCCATGGCCAAACAACCCAGGAGGCAGGTGTCATCCCCCATCTTCTCTCAGGCCATTCTCTTATGGGGTCACTTTCTGCTTTGCAGACACCTGGGGAGCGAGAAGCACAAAAAAAAAAAACACAAACATGACCACCACCACCACCCACTAATCAAAATACCCACTAAAAAAACCCCAACCAAAACAAACAAAAGAAAACAACCTAACCAAAGCAAACTCACAAACACCACCACACACACTCCTTTTTGCCCAAGGGCACCACACATACAAGCAGGCACAAGGGAGCAAAATCACTCTGCGTTTTTTCTCCCTTCGGTCTGGCTGTAAACTTCCAGAGGAGAGAGATTCCTGTAACTTAGGCAAAACTTCTGCAGTGTTCAGCAGAGAGGCTTATTTTTAAGTTTAATGGAGTTAAAAGAAGACACCTCACCCACCGGAGACTAATGTTTGCAGCCAGACTTGGGTTAGAGAGGGGAAGAAAGCTCCTGCACTGCAGAGCTTTCCAGTCACAAAGACAGAAAGAGGGCAGGGGAAGAGCGGCACTGAAAGGGAGCAAAAGTTTTTAATAAAACTACATAGAAACACTATGGTTTAGGTGAAAACATGCTGCTTTAAAAGTCCAATTTTACTATCATTGAGCTCCTACTTAAACATTACCTGCCAACTGCCTTAATAGTAGGAATGTTTCTGTTTAGCAAACTGTGCTCCTAGGAGAAAGCACAATCTTTTTCATTTGCTTCTTTATTTAGATTTCCAGATAATGCCTATCAGAAAGCCTTTACAAGCAAAAGACATGGCTAAACATATCATGCATAGGTCATGACAAGCTCACAGACAACTATGGAAATTTTCTATGCATAATTCATTCTGTTTTTCCTGCAAGGGACAGCATTGAATAGGTGTTCAGGAGGTGTGAACTGAATGGAAAATTACACACCTATTTTTTCAATTGTTGTGGACAAAACCCCACAAGACAGTGTGGTTCATCCCATTTAAAAAAAAAAAAAAAAAAAAATCCCAAATCCTTTTCAGACTTTTTCCATTTTACCACTGAAAGAGAGCAAGATTACAAGGGTGATCTGATATTTATTATTATGCTGGGGAAAATTAATAGATGCTAGCAAAGCATGTCTTTTATTTATAGGCATTTGGGGACTACTGAAAATGGTCATTTTGTGAACTGTCCGTCACGCCAGCTACAAGGAATAGATTAAAACTTGGTTATTGTGGAGTAAGATAGGTGAAACAATAAAAATACATGAACAAAGGAAACCAATATAGGCATGCTTAAAGAGTGGAACCCTACATTTTTTTCCCAAATTTCTGGTTACAAGATCACATTACTTTTAATATAGCCTACAAAACAAGCAGGTTGAAGCTTTGACAGATTCTAGGAGTAGCACTAGTGTGTAAAAGACCAATTTATCCCAATAGCCTGCCTCTAACAGCAGCCAAAAGTGAATGTTTAATAGACATAAGGAAAGGGCAAAGTACACATCAATATTGCCTTAAAACACTCCTCCACCAATTTGTGGTCAGGTATTTTTCGTAGACGTTAGAGGTTTTCTCTGTTCATGAATTTGTCCAATCTCTCCTTAAATTAATGTTAATTTTTAGCATCACCAACAAAATGGGGCAAGGGGTTCTACAGGTTAAATAAAAAACATTACTGATTATTTTTTATTCTGGACATGACACTTGGTAGCTGGTTTGGATTAATCAGTTTCTCTGCATGAGAGGAGGACAGGCAAGACTAAATGGTTGCTAACTGCTTGAATTAACAGGGATCAGACCTTCCATAAAACAAACAAACAAACAAACAACCCATACCACACCAAACCAACAACAACAAAAAACCCACATCACAAAAAACAAACAAATTACAAAAACACCACTCCACAAACAAAAAACACCAACACCACATTACACTAAACCTTATTTTACCCATGCTTTCAAAGGGGGCAAGGGAAAGGGAACATTGACATCTTCTGAAAAATATATTAAAATAACAAAAAACAAGAAATAAAGCTGTAGGTAACAAAACTGATTCCTAGAAGAATCTCCACATTAATCACATCTGTACAGACAATGCATTAATCAATCAGCCCATATCAAACAGTCAGAACTTAAAGTCTATAAAGCATTGCATATAAAAGTCCACCTATTTAATTATATCTAAAAATTAAATGAAAGCCCATATGTTGTAAATATGAGAAATATGCTTCATATTAATGCTTATCAGCAAAGCTAGAATAACCATTGCTGTTAATAATCATTTTACTATTTTCACTAAGTCATTATAACAAATCCCAACATGGATTTCTGCTTACTTCACGACAGCATTTGAGAAACTATGTTTTTCTGACCAAAAGCAGAAGAAACTTCAACATAAATTGCAAAGCCATGGAAGTCCCTGCCTCTCTGAGGCATTAACGAGAAAAATCAGCTCTTTTGGACCCCATGATAAATCTGCATCTGCTGCCACAAATCTGTAAAAGCTAATTTCAAAGTCTCATGAGTCAGTATTCATGCCAGAAGTACTTGAGCACTCACCTGATCAAGGAACAGGCAAAACTTCTCGTGTGGCTTGTTCATTCCATCACAACTAATCAACAAACCTCAAAGCAGCAACTATCGATCATAAAACGCTGTCAATAATCACTCGAGAGACATGCAAACTATACACCTGAAATAATTCTACCTGATAAAAATTAGTCTGTATTCAGATATTGACTTGTCATGATTTGATACAACTTGTTGATGTAGTTCTGTCACCATGTAAGTGGGTGATGGAGAGAGAAAGTGAATATTTCATTGCATAAGGCACTAAACCTGAAAGGATTAAAATTTGCTTGGCAAAATTCAATGAGAGTTTGAAATCAGAAGGTTTTGTTTTTTTTTTTTTTTTTTAATAAGCAGACCTTCTTTTTTAAAAAAAAATCTTTCGAAGCTTCAATCTAGAGTTTTAAATCAAGATATTATCAGAAGGAGCCATGAACCGTGGGGAAGCCCAATATGAAAAATTAGTTCAGGGTGAGCTCCTGAACTAGTCCATCCTTCTGTCTCTCCCCTACCCCAAATTACTACAGAGACTTTAAAGTCTCATTTTCATCCTGATTAATAAAATGTGAAAGTCTCTAAAGTAAAAAAAAAAAAAAAAAAAAGAACAAAAAAAAACAAAACAAAAAAAAAAAAAAAAAAACCAAGTTTTTATTGTGACCTAATTAAAGTTTGTTACACTTCGGTTTATGAGATCAGGGTCCTTATCTCAAACTCTATGATGCACATCACTTGCTTCCAACACCTTGTTACTCAAAAATCGTTGAGGTTTCCTGACAATGAAGAATGTTTGAAGGCATGATTGTTGGCATCCACAGCAAGTTAAGACAACTAACATTTAAAAAAAAAGTGAAAAACTTGTACCTGAATAATCAACCACTTCTAAGGTGACTGAAATTTCCAACTGGTATATTCACGGTAACATATGCTAGAGGTCAAATATGTGAGCTACTAATGATTAATTCATATTGCAAATGAAAGTCACAGATACAAGTGCTATGGCACTCAAAGAGCTGCAAGTCCTAATAAACGATAACAACTACAAGCACCAAAACTACAGAAAAGTATTGTACTTCTAAACGTTCCACAGTTGCTCCCACAGAGCCACACAGTAAAATCTATCTGTTTATCAGGATTGAATTTCAAACTCAGTTTATCCAAAAGCATAAGATTGGATTTTATCTCACCTAACAATAAACAACATCAGTGATAATAATATTATCAGCCCTCTTTAAAAATGGAGCCACTTGTCTCACTGTGACCTCTTGCAGGAGTGAATGCTGCAGGCTAAAACATGCTTTGAAGAGATAACTTTCTTGTTTGGATCCTAATTTTAGCTAATGTTAATGTCTATGATAAACACGGCACATACTTATAAGTAACCACTTTACCTTAAATATAATTCTTTCTTTAGTTGAGAAACAGCACACACTCTAATGAAATAAATAGAGTTCTGTAAACTGTTTTTACCCTGCATCCAAGTTCAGTCAAAATCTGAATTTGATGGTGAAGTTGCTCATTTCAGGCTGAAATGGGCACAGAACTCATGGTTGCTTGAATCTGTAGGCTCAGTGTCTTCTCAGGACATAAGCAATTTCTGCTGTCATATGTGAACACATAGAGCACTTTTATAATCATAAATGGAAATATTTTTCTTTTTTATAAGTATGAACAGATTTTTTTTTTCCCAAAACAATTGTACCTTTCCTTTGTACCTCACCTAACAGTTAAAAGCTACATTTATATGTTGTCTCTGAACTTGGGCTTGGGCTCTGAACAGGTGCTTGACAAACTGACAGACATGGTTTTGCACATCCTTTCTGAACAAGACATTTTATTTATTTTGTTTAGGTTTTTTTTTTTTTTTTTGAGAAGACTAGAGAATTGTTCAGCTAGGGGGGCTTCCTGGAGCACTAAGAGTTTCTGAGTTTCTTACCCTAAAGATGGACTGAAATGTAAAACTGTCCAAAGGCTGGATACATATTTGCAAGCAGTTCTCTTCAGGCCTCCACTACTTTCATCTGAATACCTTTTGGGAAAGTAAGTTAACTTCCTTGTACTCCAGCCCTTAGTTCTGTAACATTAAAAGCATCATAATTTGACCATCTTTATTGTCCTTACAAAGGACAGAATATACTTGTAGAAGCACAAAGTCATGTATGTCGATAGAAGTCCTGGTAATAAGAGAGCTACTGACATCCATGCCCTCAACTTTATGGGTGTACTTGCTTTACTCCTAAGAGTTTTACTCATGAAAGCATATGATCACAAGTATTTGAATTAGCTACATGCTACAAAACTAAAATATTTACGTAGTGAGTCTGAAAGGACAAGGTAATATCCAATGACAATATACACTGGTCTAGCTGGTCAGATGAAAAACAAAATCCTGTGCTTTTCAGTTCGTACCATGCATAATAGAGACAACACTGATTTCCTGTCGAATCACTTCTGAACTTTCACTTTTTCAAATTATTTAATTTGCTCCTCTTATTGTTAAATTAGCATACATCTGCCACTAGTATGAACACCTTCCAAACATTCATTACTCTAAGGCAGCAAAGTGCCAGAAAATAAGCTCTCCCCACCCTAAGGAGATGCCTCCAATATTATTCCAAAAATCCAGCATTTCTTGGGATTGTTTTTTGACTTACTACATTTCTAATAAGATGGTCCACACATTATCTTCATTGCAAACTTTGCAAAGTATCTGAAAACAAACTGTTACTTCAGTTATTCTGAATAAAGATTAGTCCGACAGAATTTCATTTCTATGCTCTGTCTGTGCTAGTCTTCAAACATGAGATGAGAACAATCTCACCTTGCTTACGGATGCTTACAATGTACCTAATTCATCTGAACTAGTTTTTTAACCATGCAAGTATGAAATAAGTACTTATGGAATGAACATTAGAATGAATGATAGAGCAACTAGCCCTGAAAACCCTGTTCAAACACAGAAAGAATGAGAAGGTGACTGGGAGGATTCAGCATGGATATGAAAAGGAAATCATGCTTGATCAACCTGATAGCCTTCTACAGTGAGCTAACTAACTTCATGGATGAGGTGCCAGCAGCGGACATGGTTTGCCTTAGACTTTAGTAAAGCTTTTGACACTCTCCAATAACACACTTGTAAACTAATGTGTACTTTGTCAACTTGTCTAAGTGCACAGTGGCATGGATTGAAAACTGGCTGAATGGCTCCAGCACAGTTCACAGAATCATAGAATAGTTTGGGTTGGAAGGGACCTTCAGAGGTCATCTAGTCCATCATCCCTTGCAATGAGCAGGGACATCTGCAACTAGATCAGGTTGCTTAGAACCCCATCCAGCCTGGCTTTGAATGTCTCCAGGGATGGGACATCCACCACCTCTATGGGCAAAGTGTTCCAGTATTTTACCATCCTCATTGTACAAAATTTCTTCCTCATGTCTAACCTGAATCTCCCCTCTTCTACTTTAAAACCACTATTACCCCTTGTCCTATCATAAAAGACCTTGCTAAAATGTCTGTCCCCATCTTTGTTGTTGTGATCACAGTTGTTATAATCAGTGGCTCCAGCTGCAGGCCAGTCACTAACAGCCTCACCCGGGGTCCATACTGGGCCCAGTATCATATAGCATCTTCATTTACAACTTGGGGACTGGGATAGACGGCACCCTCAGCCAGTTCAGAAATGACAAAGCCGGGTGGCATTGCTGATACACCAAAGGGTTGTGCTTCCACTCAGAGGGACCTCACCATGCTGGAGAATCCAGTTGAGAGGAGTCTTATGAAGTTCAAAGAGAAATGCAAAGTCTGGCACCTGGGAAGGAATAACACCCCAGGCAGTGGTACATGCTGTTAGCTGACCAGTTGGAAAAGCAGCTCTGTAGAGGAGGACTTGGGGTCCTGGTGGACACCAAGTTGACCATGAACCGGTGATGTGCCCACACAGCACAGGCAGCCAACAACCTCTTGGACTCTGTGAGGCAGACCACTGTCAGCAAGTTGAGGTAGCTTAATCCTTTCCCTCTGCTCAGCACTGTGATACCACAACTGGAGCACTGTGCTCCCCAACACAATAAATTATGGGCTTACTGAAGCAAGTCCAGCACAGGGCCTCAAAATGACTAAGTGTCTGGAGCATCTCTCCTATGATGAAAATCTGAGAGAACTGGGATTTTCAGCCTAGAGAAGGCTCAGGGAAATCTTATAAATAAATACTTGATCGAATGGAATGAAGAAGAGAGTGCCAGACTTTCTCTCAGTGGTGTTCAGTTACAGAATAAGAGCTAATGGCAAACTGAAACACAGGAAATCTCATCAGAACATAAGAGAACACTTATTTATTATGAGGGTGGTTAAGCACTAGAACAGGTTACCCAAAGAGGTTGCAAAGTCTCCATCTGTGGAGATAGTTAAAGCCTGACCGGACATAGTCCTGGACAACCTGCTCTATCTGTCCCTGCTTGAGCAAAGGGGTTAGATTAGATCATCTCCAGATGTCCTTTCCAACATAAGCCACACTGTGAATTGAGGCTGACATATGGGGGGGAGGGCAGGTGTGTGTGTGCAGGGGGGAATGAAATTAAATACAAGAATTATGAACAAGCAGTCAAATTAGTACTGGCAAAACCTTGAAGTGTTACCAAAAAACCTTATACATTTGAACAGAACTTGGAAGCAGCTGAAATGACAGTGTAATTATCACCAACTACCATGTTTTAGTTAAGAATAGACATAATTAACAAAAGTACTTTTTAGAAGTGTGTTGTGTACCCACATTTGTTTTCTCATTTATTGTAATTTCTCAGACAAAATCAAAAGTATTTTGTTAGGCATTTATCTGTCATGCTGACCAAAGTCTACCCTGGGATCAAAAAGTCAACTATTTTGGAATTATTTTTTCAAATTAGTTTCTTTGCTGTTGGGCAATCTGAGGATGCAAAGTGCATAATAACACAAATATGATTTAGGAAAGTTCAGACAGAAGCTTTATTATCTTTTATCATAGTAGGGGAACATTTGGTCAGCATTTTCCCCTCAGATCCCTATTCTATGCCAAGTGATTACAGCAACCCAGCATATATACTGTCTCAGGGTTGGGGGGGAAGAGGAAAATTAAAAAAAGGTGAGGAAAACCAACAATTTCAGTGTTAAAGCCAGGTATCCATTTCTGGGAAGGATGGACTCCTTAAGAAGCTTGCTGTCACACTTCTTAGAAGTAATCCAACAGTAAGGAGACAATATAGAGAGATAGCTTTCAGTGCAGCCTGTAGGAGTGGCACATGCAACATTATCTTAGTGCACAAGTGGGCAGTTTTCAACAATCATAGACTGATAGCTTTCAGTCAAAATGAATGTTACTTTAGTTAGGATAAAATTCTTAGCCATCAAATATTAATAATTTTACCACCACACCACCGATCAACCTATAGAGTAATACAGGAAAGAGAAAACCTGTAGAGTGTATGCAGTATATTAGACACACAAGCCATGACTGTTTCTTCTCTATGTGTCCCTAGCAAATAAATCCTCAGTTGCTTCATTTCCTTTAACTGACAGTTGTGTAGATGAATGCTTGTAAATAGTAATAAGGCTAGAAAGAAAATAGGGCTGAAGGAAACATATAGTGTTTATGGTACAAGCAACAAAAAACCTCAGTTTATTATTTACAAGACAGGTGCAATTCAACTATCTTCCAAAGGGCCACTTGCTGCTCAAGGAATACATTAATTGAAAGGAAACAAGACAAGATGCTCAGAGATAAAGGAAACAATACCTTTGCTAGGTCATAATGTTATTTTCTAGTTTACCATTCAGCCAGAAATGTATCTCCACACTCTTCTTTCCAAGGAAACACGTGTTTGATTTTCTTGTGTTGTTTCTACAGCTAACCACACTAATTCCTTTCCTTCCTTGTATCTGACAAAGGATCAAGCCAAGAAATCTAAAGTAAATAATTTGGAAGGAAAAATGTTGTATCATCTAGAATACTACATTTTTTTGTTTTGTTCCAGAAAAACTTGTTTGATCACAATTTAAATATCTTTTTATTTTGTACCATGTATCTTGCTAAAGTCTATACAAAGTATCAAGTTACTTCAACATATGTTTTATTAGTTAAAATATCCATTTAAGATTAGTCCATCTTTGAAGAAGCGATAAAATGAATTTTATTCAAAATCTCATTTGCAGTTTGGTGAAGAATAGGCAAGACATAACGAAGGAAAGAGGCTTTTGTTACTTCTGTTTGGATAGAACCCAGAGTTTGCATATTTTTCTTTTTCTTTATGTATGAACATACTGTATTACAGGACAGTGTGTCTGCAGGTTTTCCTGCAGTAAAAAGGTAAATGAAGACAGTGTTTGAACAGTTCACCATCCTTTAAGTTGTGGCCTGCCCAAACATCTGAAACACTTGAATAATGGTAGATTTACCTCTAAAGATGACAAACCAATGATAACATGGTTGCACTTTCTCCAAAGGCAGTTATAAACAACTCCAAACTTTGTTTTCAACCATGAAATGGTGTCCCACTTCTAAAGAGCAGAATAAAGAAATCTTCAGCTGGCAGGTAACTGCAGCTGAGTAACCAACATAAAATATAACAAGAGTACTCTTCCCAGGCTTGTTTCACAGCATAAGAGAGGTTTATATAATCACTATATTTTTTTGGTATTCATCCTTTTCTCTTAGAAGACTTCGCAAATCTTTGTCTGTTTTCAACTACACTTGGCAGTGACACTACAAAGACATTTAAAAATATTTGTAAAAACAGGCTGCAAGTAAATACTAAAATAAGTGTTCACAGAAAAGAAAGCTATAGGAGTAAGCTCAATCTCATTACTAGGCACTACAGTATTCATGTAGGGGAGAGCCACAGCAAACCAAGCTCCAGAAGTTCTGCTGTTCAAAAACCTTAGTCTTTGTGTGACCATGAAAATTAGGAAAGAGTGATGAAAGTAGGTGGTCACCTGTTGGGAGCTAAAAGGCAATACTGTGCCTTTGTGAATTGCTTTGAATCCATAAAGTGGATTTTATGTGGTTCCTAACACTTCTCCCAAGCCTGGACAGGTGAACCACATGCTAGGGTTTCAACTGTACTAGAAAGTGCACCCTGTCAGAGCAGAGGAAAAACAGAAGTCTCTGCTCGTGTCCATGTAAAACCTTTCTACAAGCAACCACAATAGTAGTCAGTGGGCAGATGCTACAGATACCATTAGTTGCTGGACGCTCCTTTCTGGACTTAAAAACAAACAAAAAAAGTCTTAATCAACCCTATGAGGTTTCACCTGTAGGCGATTTACACTATGTTACATTTGGCCCAATACACAGACAAAATCTTATTCCTCATGACAAATACAAATTCTTTTGTGACTCCTTAGCAAGAAAAACATACCAAATATTATAATAAAAGATTAGTAAAATGCACTCTTTATAGGAGTACTTTAATGAATTCTGTTTTGTAGTATGCATCATAGAAAAATATCATCTGTATACAGCTAAGTAAGGTTATCTAACAACATTTCCAGAAGAAATGGGTCACAATACAGAAGCAGAAATCTACATTGGCAAAAGATCTCCAAAAAAAGCCTACAAAATGATAAAAAGCCTGTTGCTGATGCTATTTATATTCCTAAGGAAAATAAATGAGCAATACTTAGTAGCAAGATCAAACTATCCAATGCACTTCAAGCTATTAGAGAAGGAAAGAAGTTCAAAATAAATATTTTCTCACTGAAATACCAAGAAAACACCTTCTGCAATGTATGTATTCAACTATCCAAAAGCATTTGTGAGTCCTGACATTCATCATCAAGGCAGGGAGAGAAAGTATATACAGAGAAAGAAAGGCACACCTTGCAATTTCCATGTAGGTTTTGAATTCAGATATGAAGCCTGTTCTTCATCGTGGTATATGGTTTTCCATTCATTTTGAACATAGGTTTTTGGTGATGTTTTGTTTTTGTTGTTCCCCCCAATACATCTTCAGATTAATTAACATATATTTAGCTATCTAAATAATTAACATTTTCAGAATTTGAAGATGCTTAAAAATTACAAGAATTAAACTTTGAATTTCTCTACCACTCTTTTCATTACTTTGCTTCCTCACATCTAGAAAAAATATTTTTATGTAAAGTTAATGCTTCACCTAATTTTGTAAACTTCATACAGATCTTAACCCACAGAGCTAAAATATTTCATTCAACAATTGATAATAATAAACTTGCAAATTGAACATGAAAGTAGGAACAAGTATTTTGAAAATTAACCTTAACATAACCACACTAATAGAAACTAAATTTCCATTGCCTCAAGCACTATGCATTTCTTAAACTTTTTACAAAACCTTTTTTATCACTAAAGAAGTCTATATTCTGCAACAGGAAGGAGTACTTCTGTCCAGAAGGTAGCTATATTTTAAAGCATAATCTTAAATGTATCTGTGATTATACCACAGAAGGGGAAAAAATAATTTCCAACATAATATAAAAAAGCAAAATAAATATGTAGAATATCAATGACAACAGAATACAATCTAAAACGAATATAGCAAGAAATACCAAACCCAGCCTCCAGGTGAAGCCAGTCTTCTGAATGCTTCAGTAGCAGTTGAATTGAAGCAGGCAACTGGAACACCACAAAGTGGAACACAAAATGAAATTGCAAATGAAGCCAAGGGGCCTAAAGTGTTAGATAAATATTTCCTAACTATTAACTTAGAGCTGGTTCATCCAAATCAATTTGCAAAGTGCTCACTTTTTCAGATTTAAGAACCCTTCAAATTAAAAATTGATGGTAAATGCATCCTTGAAGACCGATTCTGATTTAACATTCCGTAGCAATTCAGACAGTGATAAAATTACATTTAGCTGGAGGTGGATGCATAGGAAGATGAAGTTTACAACTGCAGGTTAGTATTAATCTGGTTATTTATTATGTCTCCAAAAGCAACAGGCTAAAGTAATGCATATTGTGTACACAGTGTATTAGTACAACAATTTAAACATTTAATTTATTTTAGAAGAATTCAAAATTAGGAAACATGTTTTATGATGGCCTAGATCCTTCATCTAGGAAGTCTTCTATCGAAAGCAGGTCTAACAGTTAACTAGAATGACTACTTAGCAGATCAGAGGTATAAGACAAATAATATTATTACCTGAAAGACTTCTATTAATATTTTAATGAGAAATAGGTGAGTCTGCTCACCACCTGAAAACACATTTGACAGGATCACCAGAACTCACCACCATCCCAGTGGTGGGGCCATGGTATGCTGGGAAGTCAGGTAGCAACAGCCCATAGGGTTTGCAGGCTGGAAACAGAGTTCCCAGCTATTTGTCTATGGTCCATTTGGAGCAGCAGCATCAGATAATGAGCCACAGTATCTCTCTTGTGTAGAGAAGGCCACTCATGAATGTCATCCTCACTTCTGGTGTATTTATACATTCTCACACTGCTGCTTTAATTCCAAGGAAGAGATACAGAGGAAAAAGAAAAAACAACCAACCAGCCAAACAAAAAACCCACACACCACAACAACAAAAATCCAATGCAAGCTTTAAGCCTAGTTTAATGAATTCTGAGATCTAAAAACAGCCTGCAAGATTTGCAAAACCACAGACTCCATGAGATTTAAACATTTGCTGAAATCAATTAGCTTAATTTGTGATGCACTGTTTAGCCAGCACCCTTGTTAAACAGCAGCTTCCTATAATCCCAGTAAAGAACAAAGCACAGCAGGTGCTATTAGGTCACCAGCCCACAATTACATATGTGCCTTCCCAGCTTTTTCAGTTATGTCTATTGAGACTGAGGTAAAATGGATATAGATTGAAAAAAAATATATATTTTTTTTGCATGTTCACTGCTCAGAAAGCTTTAGACAGATACTAAAATTGAAAGAATTAAAATAATTTTGTCAGAAGAAGAAAAATACACTCTTCTCAAGCTTTTGTTTTCACCTCTATGGCTTTGGAGGGCCTAAAACAAGACAAATATTTTATGAAGCTGCAGTTGTTTAAGCTAAAAATCCCCTCTACAAATTCCTACAGATACCCCTTATCAAAAGGATGATTTTACAACTAAAGAGGCAATTATGTAATTGCAATTGTAATTTAGTTTGATGGAAGAGTTAATGAAACATTCTTAAAGATTCTGAAGTGAAGTTTTACACAAAGTTAACCCCAGTCACGTTCTCAGTTGGGCTCTGGATTGATCTTAACTTTGGAAAACTGGCTTCAAGTTGTAGAGAATTAGAATTTAGACTACCGAAATAAAAATTTGTGTATTCAGTTCAATTTTAAAATTACGTCCAGATAATTCTGCTCTTAATACTAAAAAAAAAAAAAAACAACAAAAAAAAATACCACAACCAATAAACAACAAAAACCTGAAGCAGGCATTATTTTGCCCTATCTACTTTGTTCATCAATTTTGGGTTTTTTGTGTTTGAGAACCAAGCCAATCCAGAGTTACTAAATACTAATCACATGACATCACTAATGTCATGTACTGGTTACCTTCTACCAGGGGCATATAACACTGCCATCTTTTTTCCACCACCCCCTCCATATTTTTAACAGATATTCAGACAATAGTTCAGGCCTACAAAAGCTTGATAATCTCTAGCCAGACTGGTTCCTTTTCATCTGAACTTCCAATAGCCCAACATTCTCTTGAAGACAGAGTATCATTCCTCAAAACCCTCTCCCATTTCACTTTTTAAAAAACTATTTATTCCCCCAGTTATCTGAATAACTGGTATAAGAAAGAAACCATAAAGTTTTAGTAGCATCACTTTCATCAAGTATCTTTTTTCCAGTAAGCATTTCTAGTTTTTCTTGGTATTTGCTCTAAAAGCAGTGCATTGTAACTCAAGACCTGAAGTCTGCTGCCAGCTTTATCAACAGCCTCCTGGATGACCTTGGCCAAATGTCTTTATTTCTAGGCTTACTTTTCTTCATCAATTCTCCCTCAGTAACATGGCAATACTGATTCTCCTTCTAAGACCATATTCAATACTACCATGCCAGGGATAGGGTGTTTCACATCATTTTCTGTTGAGCTTCTAGTAAGCAACTGAATGACTTTTGTTCACATCTTCACTTCTTCCCAGGTGCAAAGTAGAAAGGATGGATGTTCAGTTTCTCCCTACCCAGACTACTGTTCCTCAAGGACAATACCTTTTAGTAGTACATCTAAAAGCCTCTCTCTTGCGCTAATTCTCTTTCTACCAAAACTTTTCTACTGGATTTTACCTGCCTCAAATAGTCAAACCAATCATCTGATACATATTAGAACCAAGGGGAGGGCAGGAGCTGAGAGAGGAAGTTCATTAGCTGATTGTAACAACCAAAAACCCAGGAGGAAACCCTTTCATTATTTGACAGAGGCAGAGAATCATCCACATGGAGCAATGCAGGGTACTGAGGACAACTGCTCTGTGCTCAGAGCCTGATCTGCAGGGCTGATCTGTCAGCCCTTGTTCAATGGTACCACCTCAAACAGGCTGAACAGGACAGTTTACATACAAGTGACTGTAGATGTTGGTTCTTCATTATTTATGACCTGTAGGAGAACATTTGACATTGGCCTTTATATTTATCTGAAAACATTTTCACATCTATCTGAACGTAGTTAAGAGATTTTGGTGCTTTGTAACGTGTCAAGTAGAAACATTACTGATAAGATAAATCAGGAGCATTACAATTCCTGTTTGCTTTACCAATACAGCCCCATTTTAAATGGAAAATTCTTCTCTTGTCTCCTTTCATCATTTTTATGGAGTTGGAGCACTGAAAAAGTTCCAAAGCACGGCTATTTATGACTGCAAAAGAAAACATGGTTTTCTGTAGGAGAACCCACTGTTTCAACTGTGACATTAGACTTGAAAAGGAATGGCTTGACTTGAAGTATGCCTATTTTATATTCTGCTTCTTGAATGAAGCTCTCATAATTTTCTTTGCTAGAGCTGTGAAAAGTAAATTCTTACTTAGACCAGACTGAGAATAAAATACCATGCTCATCTGTATTTCAAATAAAAGATTTCACATATAGCACTTGAAACAAAGGAAGACTCACCTATAGCATTTTTGGTGGATAAAACCCCCTAGTTTTCTTAATCAAAGAAAAAAAAAAAAAAGCAACCAGCATGGGTAGCCTGTTAGACAATTGTTAGTGGTAAAAATAGCAGGGACTAAAATATTAAAATACAGAAAGTTTATTTGAAACTCCTGTAAAACTCCTGAGGAGCAGCAACAGTGCAGGTCTCACAAGATAAGCTATAAGACACAGCACGATCATTACACAAAACTAGCAGATACTGCTGTCACCCACAGTTTTAGCAGGACTGCTTGGACTTCAGAAATAGAATTTCTACTGAAAATGAGTTTTGTTTCCCTTACATCTCAGGCATATAAGGGGAAAATAGATGCATTTCACAAAACTTCTTTGCCTTTTGAAGGGTGTGCAGTGGACAGAGGTCAGTTTTCTTGCATTCATTATAGCTCTGACAAATTCTTTACCTCATCCAGAATAGTTTAAGTAGCACTTCAACAAAATGTATTTGCCCACAAAATGTAAAATTTTTTTATATAAAATGCTGTAGAAAGCAGAGTTAGAACAAAGTGTCAGAAGAAAGTCAAGAAATAACCAGTATTAAAAACCAAACAAACAAACAAAAATACCCAAACAACCAACATTCTACTCTCTATTCAGGTCAGCTAGAAGGCTGTTTCAGAAAGCAAAACAACTGATAACATACAAGATACCATTCAATTTATATCACTGACTATCTTCCATAGTTGAAATAATCCTTTTAACTCTTGACCCACTTTACCATTTTGCCTCTCTTCCATTCTTCTTTCTTATTTTATTTATTTGCATAAGGGTGGAGGAAACAGTGAAGGCTAAGGTGTATGCCTGATTCTCACTCAAAAGCAGGAATGTACTTTGCGCAAGAAATTTTCTCCTTCTGAAATGATGTGCAATACTTCATTTTCTTCTGTTTTCCTTATTCTTTTGCCCAGCTGTGCTGTAATTTGAACACATGTACATGGAATGCTAATAAGTGTTTATATGTTTGTATAGAGAGCAATATACACACAGTGCATATACATTGTTTTTGTGTTTTTTGTGGTGGCTGTTTGTTTTGTTTTGTTTTTAAGGAAAAAATAGAGCTAAAAAATGAGGGAAAGATACTTCATCTTACCCTGTCAGGTAAGTAAATACAATATATCTTCCAGGTTTAATGTTTTACTATACTTGGTCTCAATAGATACTTGGCACTTGCAACATCCATTGACTTCCAGGGACTTGGAGAGAATCAAAGATTCTCAGGAAAGACTGTTCGCATTTTTAAATATGAAGTGGTTAGTATATCAGATTCTATCAATTTAAAATATCTTTCTTCATACATAACCCCAGAATCTTTAATACCACATAATGAAGTCTCAACCTACTGTCAGATCAAAGAAAGCATCACAGAAAGAGGAAAGTTCTCAAAAGTACACTAAGAAGCCTGGACTTATTTATGCTACCATTGCAATGTGATGTTTTCAGATGCCTCAAGTTTGTTGCAATAGTGTTTATGATCTGGAAATAGTTCAGCTTCTT
This sequence comes from Streptopelia decaocto, assembly GCF_964273445.1. Lineage (NCBI taxonomy): Eukaryota > Metazoa > Chordata > Aves > Columbiformes > Columbidae > Streptopelia > Streptopelia decaocto. Next base: position 90,034,591 of record NC_138663.1, read on the forward strand.
AATAAGAAGCATTCTGAACTGTAGCCTAGAAATTAAAATCCAAAAGCATGACCTATACAGACTACATGTTACTGTTCCACCACATCATCTGCAGCTGAAGTGATGTACAGACACCATACACCTCTCCTTACGAGCCTAACACTATAGTGGGGGCTCCTGCAGACACATCTGAAAGTGCCCCGTTTACATAACAAACTCTGAAACACAGAAGCAGCAAGATAATCCCTTGCAAGGACAGTGCAATGGAAGGCAGCAGTCAAAGTTTAACATTTTAAATAGTGCATCAAGAGCACTAAGACCTTGAAATAGGCGGTGGTTTATAGCAGAATATAAATCAAAGTAACAGGGGGTGGGGGAAAGTGAAAAAGACCTAGTGTTAAATTGCTTATACCATCTGGAATACAAAATTTCTTTGGACTTCAACATGGACAAAATGCAGGGGTTTTTTTTTACTATCAGTGATATGCAAATTTATAACAGCAGTTTTAAGAAAAACATATCCTTGCAATCCACAAAGTTTACCTTGATCTGTTAATTTATTGTGAACTCAAAATTAGTTCGTGTCATCAACGGACACCAAAGGAATAGGCAGCTCAAAGCTTTTCCTGGTTTGTGTATGACACAGGGAAACAAAATTAGTTTACGCCTGAACCACAATATTAGATCCAACTAGGGTGTGTGCTGCAGGGAATGGGGAGAAGGAAGTGAGAAACCAAAACTGACACAACAATTTTCAGACTTTGGTGGGTCAACATCCTACCTTCTCAGCAGTTAGAGGCTGAAGGAAATCAGTGCAATGCATAGGTTTAAAAATCCTCCAGGTCATCTAATGAGTGGACTGAAGTGACCAAACGGTTAAAACAAAAAGCCAGTATAAAATAAGCTTACACGTGGTCCCTCTCCTCCACAATTGCTCATGAACTTCACACATAAAATTATTTCAGTTGCTTATTAGCAATTATCTCAGGGTGGAGGGAGAAAGCTCACAGATTTGAGACCAGCTTCTCCATTTGCAGAGCCTCTGTTTAGGTCACAGACACAGCGTAGGGAACGTAGTGTAGAACAAGCCTTGACATCTTTTTGGATCCTTCATGTAGATAAAAGGCAGGTTTTATTAAAAAAAAAAAAAAAAAAGTCTGTCTAGAATCTTGCAATTCAGAGTGCAGTAAGTTGAAAGAAAAAGCCAAACACTAGGGTATATTTTGCACTTAAGATATAGATGCACAATTTTTGCTACTTCAAAGGGGACCCTGCCTGTGTGCAGGCATAGGATACAGTACTGAGAAATCCCACTCTTTAACAGAAAGGTTCTGAGCTCTCTCCCATACAGCTTTCATCTTGCACCACCAATGTATTTTAAGGGGAATTTATGCAGTTCTCATAAGGTTAGTGAGGAACACATTTATACCCTGCACTGAATCTGAATTAATACCTATACACTCACACACAATATACTTTAAACTATCATCTCATCTATTTCAGTAGTACTTCAAAGTATTCTTTGCAAGCAGCATACCTTAGCAGTAACTAAAGCGTATTTGGAGTAAAATTACTCTTACTGGCTCTACAGAAAAAAACCAGTGCCCTTGCATACAAACTGCATTTGTAGCTACTCCAAGGAGAATTAAAAAGCACTTCATAATGCAAGAGCAACATTAATCTTAACATTCTATTTAAGTATTAATTTGCTTTGAAATTGTATACACCATATCTCTTGCATGACACACTTCACTGGAAGAAAAAATAATAACCCATGAAGAGCTACAGAAAGTTGCATATGACTGGTGCTTTGGAGCATAATTACCTGGAAGAAACAATCACTCTAATTCATGCTTAGTGGATCAGTCTCAGAAGGAGGAGTGATAGATGAGGATAGCTGCACTATTTCCCTTTATTTTATTAGCACACTCGCCAGCTAAGCTTCCCTTCGTACTTAATGGATACAGTAAATACAGCAGCGTCAGCAATCAAAGAGGGTAAACTAAGTACTTTTAGTGAAAAAAGACCAGTTTTTAGATTCCTGAAACAGCCAATACTCTTCTATGTGGAAGTGTTATTGCATGCTCATACTTTGCTGTCCCAGTAGCCCATTTCAAACTCATGAACTATCTTGAAGAATATAAATAGAAAATCCACTTATCCCTTATGCTTTGGTATCATGCCCTGGGGCATGATAGAGGCTGCACAGGTAGGAGCTGGCTGCATCACCCCACCTCACTCCTGGCCTGGTTGACTATGTCAGCAAAACACAGTTACTGAAGTAGTGGAGAATGCATTAGTTGAAAGGCACGTGTAAAATAATCACACACAGATTCCACTCCAGATCAAAGTGACTGTAGCTTGATATTGTTATTTAATCATATGGTTATGCCATGTACTGATTCAACAGAAAAAATCCTGAAGCCTCTAATACCTCAATGGCAACTATCACACTAGGTTTTCCAACCTGTTTTACATTTCCTAGGTAGATTTTAATTTTTTACTTTTTATTCGTTTGTTTTTCAAACGGGAAGACGCTTCTGCTTTGATACACAGCATTCCACTTCACATTACTTGTTACGACTCTTCCTCATTTCTCCAAAGCATGGTTTCCCCAGTCTGCTACTGCAAATGAACATAGACAAAGCAGGGATAGGAGTGGAAGGAAATGTGGAGAGATAGGCCTTCCCAGCCATCATTCCCTTATTATGCACAAATATGATATATGTCCAAAGTAAGTATTGATAAAATATGACTGAACAGTGAAAAGTTTACAAATTATGTATCAGAGACAGCTGGCGAATTGGTCTTAGCAAGTTACACACACAAACTTGGATTAGACTGTATACTGTTCACTATAGAGACAGAAAACTAGCTCACAAGCTAGCTCAAGAAAACTTGCCCATCTAACAAGAAATACCTGGAGCTGCAGCAGAAGCAGCATGCAAGCTTTATATAGAGAAGCATTTTTGACCGAGACTGGGCAGAAAGCAAATAACTATTCTGAGTTTAATTACCTCCTCTCTATAAAGGAGTTTCATTCTCCTATAGTGGTGGGGGTAGGAAAGCATAAAACCTCCACCCAACACTTGGCTGTTTTTAAATAATCATTTTTCCTCACTCCTATGAGACTGGATTATGCTTTAGAGGTTGCAACACACTACTGAAGATCAGGTCAGATGGAGCCACTGGCATTAAAAATTTAATTAAAGGCTAAAGCTATCATATGAACAGTGATGAAACCTAAGCTAGTTTCAGGAAATAGAGATGAAACCCTTTCCATAGCAGAGACTAAAATAGAGCAAGCAATTAGCAGCTGAAAGGAACATTCTGCATAGGCTTCAGAAATCTAGGGTGTTAGTCTGATGCATGTTAAACAGAAGATCCTGAGACATCTACTGGAGCCAAGGTTCAACTGTGAGACTTCAGAGAAACAGCTCAAATCATTTCCACAGGTAATTACTGACAGCCCTACCACATCCCAAGGGGCTAATGAAGTGACACAGTTTAGAGACTATTGCTTATTCTATATGCACCCTAGATCTGCAGAATTTATTTCAAAACAGACACACCTGAGCTGTTCATCAGCAACACAAACATTTGGTTCTCTTCATCGTGATAGATGAACATTGCATACTAAATCTGAACCATTCAAATGAAAAGAATTTGGGTGCGTGAGGAACACAATGCTCAGCTTGCAGTGTTTCCACTGCTAAAAGCTCCAATCAAAATATATGCTTCTGAAGCTTTGCACAGAACAAACAATACCGAAAATTTACAACTAACTTCCACAATACCATATAATATTTGATACACTGCTCAACAGCTTACAAAGCGCCTTACTGGCTTTTATTATAGCAGCAAATACCAGGGAATATGATTGACAAACGAACTAAAACCCAACCAACCAACCAACCACAACCACCAACCAATAAACCTACAGGAACACTTCAGAAGCGTGTCAGGAGCACTAAGCTTTTAGCTTGCTATTGACCATTGACAGGGGCTTCAACAACAGCTACCTACTAGGAAGTGCCAGTGCTGTGCCACGCTCTGATAGAAACAAGTTGCTGTCAGATTGCAGCTAGAGCAGAACTCCTGAGAAATATGTTGATTTTCCTTGTTTAGAGTAGAACTTGTCTCAAGAGCTCTGCTCTGCTTTGATATTGTACAAGAAAATGCAGAAAAAAGTAGTATTAGGTGCACGAAAGCAGGTATGCTGCAGCATTTGGGTCTACAAGAAACAAAGTATTTTTCAGAGATGCAAAGAAGATCATTCCTAGTGAGTTTCTGGAAACTGATGGATTATCTATGAATAGAATAATGATGGCTCCAATAAAGCAATCAGTTTCCACAGTTTAGGACATTTTAAAAATGGAAAATAAGCTTCGTTCCATCTCTCCATGAGTGCCTCCAGCAATGACTCAAGGGGAAACTGTCCTCGATGTAACTCCTTGATGAGGCTTTCCTTTCTGCACAGTAATACATATGTGAGCTTTTTTTCCTTGTTCTTTAGGCTCTTACAAACACCACTCTAACAGAGACATAGTCTTTCTAGCAGGCAAGAAAGGAAAGGCTATTCCTGGCATTGCACTCACCACTGCATTGCTGAAGCTTACTCACTCCCTTGAGGCTCTTATTTAAATACTAAGGAAGTTTAAGGGAACTTGGTTTTGACATTTGAAGGTGCACCACCACCTTGTCACATGGCCTGACAGCATTGTGTGTGAGCTATTACTTCAAAGTAATTTTCAATTTTCTCCCACTCTAGTTCAACCCCATTAATTCATATTCATGAATTTATTTTGATGCCAAATGTGTATTACTTTCCACTTGTAGACATACAATTTCATTTGCTCTCTTTGAGACCACTTAAATAGCAGATCTAAATCCACTTTGAATTTTATCTGCTGTTCAGCAGTGACCTCAATTTTTGATTTTGCGGCATCGGCAAATTCAATCAGTTTATTTTCCACATCTAGGTCATTGATGTTGGCTAGAAACAGAAGAGGTCAGAGCACTGACCTCCATAGAACTCTCCCTGGCAGCCAAATATGCCTTCTCCATTTTCTGTTGTGTAATTGGGTTTTACTTATTTTTATCAACTATCTCTAATGTCTGAACTTCATATGCACTGAACAGCAACCTGCCAGCTGAAGTTCCCTCTTTTTTGGAGCTGCCAAGAACATAATTTCATGAAAGTCAAAATTATCACTATTCTTATTTGCTAGACTAAAAGAAGACAAAAAGGAGAAACCGAACAAAGCAAACTAGATGGAGGGTTTGTTTATAATTAGTATATCGCAAAGTGTCAGTACCAGAAAGACCTATTTAAGTAAGAGTTGATGGCTAGTACAAGTTACATGCAAGAACAACACTTTAAAGGACTTTTTCTACAATCCCTGCTATAGCTTACGAAGTCTTATCCTGATCCTCAGCTGTTAGGAAGTCACAAATTAATTCAGGTCAGAAGGGCTCTGGAAGTCACTTAACCCGATGCCTGAGCTCAAAGCATGTCTGTTTGTAATAGGTGGTTCAGGGCTCTGTTGAGTCAAGTTTTTAATATCTCCAAAGACTGACACTTCAAACTACTTTTGTTACCTGCTCTGGTATCTAACCTCCTCCATGGTGAAGAATACTTATTCTTATATTGAGCTGGAATTTCTCACATTCCAATTTCTTTTTTTCTGCCAAGTATCCTTCCACTGCACACCTCCAAAAAAGTCTGGTGCCATCTTTGCTAAAAGCATTTACACTCTTGCCAGTTCATTGACCACCTTAAGTCAGGTCTACACATTAAATTCACAGGCCAGTGGAGAAGTACACAATTGAAAGTGAGACAGAATGAAAAAACAGAGTTGTCTGTAAGACAGCTTATCACAGCTATGCTTATAAGCTATATCAATGACTCTACCTCCTACAAGACTTGCCCTCATTCCCCTCTAGACTAGAGCATGGCACCTACAAGACTGGTATTTCTTATGTCACCGGATCCCTAAGAACTGGTGGTCTCTTACACCAACAGTAAAAAAATAAATGTTCCCACTGGCACATTAGAGATTTTCTTTTGTTACTTTTTGGCATCACACCATTTTTCACTCCATTGACTGAGTTTCTGCAGATACGAAGCTTAAGAGCAGTCTCATGATTTCCACTTCTACTGAGTATGATTTATTTGGGCTTGACTCGTAATAGAACGTTTGCTAAAACATTGAATCCTAAATAATTTCTGCGTTGGTCAGTTCAGAGACAAACTCTTTTCATTATGAAAACAAAGCAAAGTAAAACAGAAGCATTACACAAACTATAGGAAAAATGGTTAGAGGTCCAAACACACCATTAATGAAGGTCTAGCTGAAGATGGATTGGGAAAAAAATCTTAACCATTAAATTGTCCAACTGAGATTTTTCATTTATGAAAAAATTAGGAAGCATCATGTCCTATGAGTTTGTGGAGCAAACCCAGAAAAACTTGGTGACAAGATGATGATTGATCAGCCACCAGCTGATGACTTATATACACCAACACTACAAGTTCACTCTACATCCATGGTAACAAAGTATTGCCAGTTGGAGCTTTTTCCACCATCTGTTTATCAACATAAAAAGAAGGGGAAAAAAGAGAGGAAGAGATCCTTAGCAAAGCAATGGCCATTCAGCCTTGGACAGCTTCCAGTAAGCTGACCTTGCAGACAGAGTACCTGTAGTAGGTAAATGTAGCTCTGAGAAACACTAATTTTTAAACAAGCCTAATAGTTGGAGATAAACCAGAAACAGAATTTCTGATGTTATCAAATTATGATTAAAAAAAAAATGAGGTATAGATACCAATAAGCAATACTTCATATTTATGTAGTCATGGAAAATATGTTTTTGAAACTATTATGCAAAAGTCACTTCCCAGTCATCCTTGTTCCTATTGAAAAGTGAAACAAAACAAAACAGACTGACAAACAAACAACAACAAAATATCAATAAAATCTATCAACCCATCTAACACAACTGGAATGAATCACATTGTCATCAGTTTCTGGGTACCTCTACAAGACCATAGTAGTTGAAGAGGAGGGGAAAAAAAAGATCTGGAACTCACTAGGTTTGACTACGAAGAAATGGATTTTGATTTAAACAGCCTACTACACTCTACAGAATGCATGACTCTCAAACTGAGTCAGGTATTTACTATTTCACCAAACCACAGCTTCCTCAACTGAAAACAAAACAAAACCCCACACAAACAGGACTTTGCTTTTACAGTAATCACCTGGGTTCTGTTTCAAGGTGGATCACAGAAGGACATTTTCTGAAGCACATTGTTAAGCAGATAGGGTTAAAATTTTAAAGGAACTTAGAAATTCTTCTCATTTGTTGCACGTGTAATGCAAGAGACTTTGGGAATTATGAGCTGTAGGCAGGTATTTTGCCAAATTCAGCTAAGCAAAAGAGCAAAACAAGGCATTGGCATGCTAAGACCCTGGTCACCGCTCAAAGAATTTCATTTATTTCCAGCACTAGAGCCAAAGCTGATCACTCCCCAGTGAAAACAGCTACTTCACAAAATCTTTGTAGCAGTACATACTGTTGGTACTGTTGTTAAAACTGTGGTCTTCAGATTATTCCCTCTGTTTTCACAAGACTTTCCATATGCTTTTCTTTGCAGCTAGCTCATTTGGCAGCATGTTACATGTTGGCAGTCTAATAATATCTGAGAAAAGTGAAGGACTGAGACAAATAAGAATACTTCTGAGCAGAATGTACGGAGGAGTGAAGAGTAAAGATATCAGAAGGTAAGGATATGGGGAACTGTCAAACTGCCAGTGGAAAACTCTCACCCTGTTAACCATGACTATAGCACCCCCACTCTAAAAGCTCCACAGCCAAAAGCAAGTAGCAGTTTAGCTCAGAAGTTAAAACAGGCCCTGTAGGCTTATGCAGTGCTCATCCTTGCACAATGCAGGAAGATCAGTATAGATGGCAGCATGATATGGTCAGGTACACCAGAGTGAATGTGCATCCCTAGAAAACAGTCCAGACAACAAAATGCATGTTGTGCAATCAAAGGAGATGTCTTGTGGATTTTACTTTTCTTTTTTTCCTAGTCACCTTTGCTTCTTTTGAAATGTTTTCAGCTCCTTTATTCATTTACAGATGAAAGAATTGCAGCATAGATTCATCTGACAGCAACCCACAAGCTAGTATAGGAAGTAAAGCTAGTATAGGAAGTAAATCGGACCTAGTCTTTCTCTTTCCATTAATGAGATGTTTCTGAATAGTAAAACAAAGAACAATATTTCTTGCAGTAATAGATGTCCTAAATAAGACAACGAATGAATTTGGTCCAGCTTAAGATACCTTAAAGCAGATGCCTTTTGCTGTTTCAGTCTCCAAACACTTTTTAAATAGGACATCTTATAAATAGTTTTCTATGCAAATCTAAAACCTTTTCAATTTACAATTGCAAAGTTCACCAAATCCCAGAAGGCTTTTTATGTATCAAGAAATGTTTGGCTATACAAGCCACAGCAGCAGGCATTGGCATTTGAAAGCTATGAAGTAAGGACTTTTCCTTTATTGTCATGCAGAATCATCAGACAATGCTTTATTTAACACAAACATTAACAAGTTTTATTATATTCCTTCTCAAAAAAAAAAAATAGATGAATGTTACAGAAGGGTTTTAAAGAAACACTGCAAGAAGTATAATCATAGAATCAGAGGATGTCCTGAGTTGGAAGGGACCCACAAGGATCATCGAGTCAAACTCCTGTTCCTGCATATGACAACCCCACAGTTCACACCGTGTGTCTGAGGGTGTTGTCCATTCTCTTTTTGAACACTGTCTGGCTTGGTGCTGTGACACCTCCCTGAGGAGCCTGTTCCAGTGCTCCACCACCCTCTGGGGGAAGAACCTTTTCCTAATGTCCAACCTAAACCTCCCCTGGCACATCTTCCTGCCATTCCCTCAGGTCCTATCACTGGTTGCCAGAGAGAAGAGGTCGGTCCCTGCCCCCTCCTCCTCCACTTGTGAGGAAGCTGTAGACCACGACAAAGCCTCCCATCGGTCTCTTCTTCTCCAGGGAATGGATGAACATGGAGGAAATCAGGCATGAGATCTTGCAGAACGCAAATTTCATCGAAATGTAAGATTAAAATTACTATAGTCATCATCTAGACAGGTAAAGGATGCCAACACTTATCACAAAAGCAGTTATAGAATTGGATCTCATCATCTATAAAAAGCTGAGCTTCATTCCTTATGTGGTTCATAGGAGTTTCAGATGGAAACAAAGGAAAGTTCAGCTGAATCTAAGCAGCGGCAGCAGAACCTGACACATATGTGCCACTTTTACTGAGACTGTAGTAAACTTCCAAGGCAATCTACATTTCTGGCTGTTAGGAAGTGCTGTTTTTTAAGCTGCAGAAGTGTTGCACCATCTCCCACACGTGTATAAACATCCAGGTTGTATCTCTTCACATGATTAGACAACAGAGGTATTGAGCAAACTGACTCATAGAAGTAAAACATTTTCCTCTTACTATTACTTAGACTGAGTTATGACTGACAAACGCAGAACAGAAAATAATTCCTGTAATGTATTATTCCTGCCATCACTGATGGTGTGCTATAACTGACATACAGATTTGTGTACCATCATGCCAGGATGGACTGTGTGCTATGGTTTCCCCAAGGACTTTTTATGAGAGCTGTTATGAAATATTCTAACTCCAAAGCTGTGGTCTATGCTGAAATTAATCCGTGTTTACTTACTTGAATCTAAGAATTCCTGCTTACCCGTGCTTGTTGGAAATGTGAAAAAAATGCTTGCTTGAAAAAAGAAAAAAAAAAAAAAAGAAAGCTCACCACTCCACAACAACAACAACAAAAAAAAAACATTTCAGACTTAGAAAGGCTCGATACACCCACCTGTTCCAGCTGAATTCTGCACGAGAATGAGAAAGAACTGCACATAAGGGGTTTGATCTTGCACATTTTCAAGTCATTAGGAATTTTCTCAGTGACTTGAATGGTACAAAGATCAAGCCCAGGGAGCATAGCAGGGCAGCCACTTGGTCATGAGGTATTGATTGTGAGCCCTGTGTCCTTTTTGAAATAGTATGTTTGACCCTCAGGCTAAATAGACTGTCATAGATGATCTCCACTGAATAGAACACTACCAACTCAGGTATTAATTGAAACACTCACAAAATTTGGCATTTCTCTTCTTCCTCATGTGCAGACTCATGTAGCTATGTAGGAATCTCAGTATGAAAATGTTTTTAGCCCCAAGTCATAGACAGCTTGAGAAGTCAAAGCCCTAAAGACTCAAAAATCAGAAGGCATGTCAATAACAAATCTGAGGCTCACCACTTTTTGTAGACCAGAGTTGAGACTTTTAAACTTTTCAGACAACTGTTAAAAAACAAAACACACACCAGTAAGTTTTCTATTATTTTATGTCATCTACTAAAAATAGGAAAGCATAAAACTAGAACTATTTATTACTCTAAGTGGGTGAAAGTTATACAAGTCCCTTAACTCAGATATGAAAAAGTTATTTTGATTAATAGGAAGTTACAGTACTTGTTACTTTGGAATCTGAGTATTTTCAAATGCTATAGCTACTGCAAATACCTAGATGCACCCCTCCAAATATTGGGTTAATTCTGACACAATGAAGAACTATTTTGAATACAAGTATAGACAAGCATATCCATATATTAAAAAAAAAAAAAACACCCACAAAACAAACCCAAAAAAAACAAAACAAAACAGCTCGTGGAAGATAAACATGCTTCTGCAACACTGCAAAGAATTTGTCATGTAAAGTCTAAAACAAAATCAGAGCCATTAATTGAATGGGTCATAATTTTAGTTTTCATCAACAGTTTCAGACTGTAGAAAGTCTGGTTACTTTGGAAGCAATAAACCCCATACTGTACTAATCAATAGAAACAATGCCACACAAACAGTAGAGTGGAAGAGTTAGAAATGAAGTGTGCTGGCAGGGTCATTTTCATGAACAAGTTTGTTCATTCTAAAATGCATTTGAAAATAATGGGTCACTTTTTTGTTTCCTTCTCACTCCAAGAGAAAAAAAGACACAGCTTCCTGAGAAAAATACATTTCAGACAGAAAAATTCAAACACTGCTGTGATAGATAGTATATGATTCATATGTTTTAATTTACTCTGTATCATACTCCTTCAGGAAAGATGCAGCTGGTCAGTACAGAAAAAGGTCTCCTCTTTACTTTCAAATTGAGTTAGGTAAAGGGATGGCTTAAACTCTCCCAGAGCAGAGATTTTACAGGCAGAAAATAGAGGAAGTCAGAGAGCTCCATTCAGTTGGACCCTACAGCAGCAATCTAGACAGGGAGAGCCCTGTGAAGAGCAGGAAGAAAATTCAGAAAATTCATGTTGTAATATTCACAGCGCTTGAGAGCCACCACCAGGTGGTCAGATTGAGAGAAAAGCTGTCAGAAAGATTTCCTCCCATGAGGATAAAATGGATACCAAAGTGGATTTATTTGCAGACACTTACTGTTCATATTCTGTGCAAGTGTTCCTGTCATTAAAAGATCAATAGTCTAGTTTATCTTCCAAAAATTAACATCCTCTTACTGCTTTGGGGATGCTCACTGAAGAGAACCATGTAAACAGAAACATCAAAATCCACTAAGCAATTTGGAGTCCCATCACTCTGTAAAAATGCAACGATGAAGATCAAAGTGACCATTGCTCATTTCTTGTGACTTACATCAGGTCAAAAGGGCTTATCGATTCATTGACAGCATGTAATTAACTGGGCAACAGAGAACTATATATTCAGAATCATTATCAATGATGCAACAGATAAGTTGTGACACAAGACACAAAATGTTAATGAAAACCTATAAATTTCTCAACATCCTTCTGCAACCCAAAAAGCTGTGGTTACTTGTAGCTGTAGTTACCTGCACACACACACACACCGGCCACGTATGCTACACAGGCACACCTCCCCTCCTGGGGCACACAGGGTCCCTACCAGCATATCCTCCTGTGGGCAATGTGGGTGAAGAAGCAGCACAGCACCCTGCTGCTGCCCGTCCCTTTGCTCAGTGCTGGTTGGACACAGAATCCCGTGGGAGGCCATGCTTGCTGGCCTAGGCAGAGTCCCATTTACCAGGAGTCCACATTTGCCGTGTGGACTTCCTCACAAGCCACCAAAATTAAAATCCTTGTGCTGGTTCTGTCTGGGGTAGAGTTAATAAATTTCTTCACAGTAGCTCATATGGGGCTATGTTTTGGATTTCTGCTGGTAACAGCATTGATAGCATAGGGATATTTTCCTTATTGCTGAGCAGTGCTGACAGAGTCAAGGCCCTTTCTGTTCTTCACACCACCCACCAGCAAGAGGGCTGGGGGTGCACAAAAAGTTGTGAGGGGACTCAGCCAGAACAACTGACCAAAGGGATATTCCACACAATATGACGTCATGCTTGGCAACGGGGGAAAGGTTGACCAGGGAGGCCACCACTCAGGGACCATCTGGGCATAGTGTAGAGGTGAGAAATTGTTTTCAGTTGCATCACTTGTTTTTATTGGGTTTTATTTATCTCTGTATTATTTTCTTTTTCACTACAGTTTATTGTGATTATTATTTATATTTCATTTTGTATTTCTCACTTCTACCCTTCTAATTCTCTTTCTTCCATCCTTCTGCAGGAGGAGTGAGTAAGCAGCTGTGTGGTGCTTAGTTGCCAGTTGGGTTAAACCATGACACCTATGAATCCTGCAGGCTATAAAACCAAGTGCCTGCATAACGCTGTCTTCAGAAGGTCTGCAACTAATAAGATCATAGCATAATTCAGTTTTTAAGGGACCTCAGGAGGTCTCTAGTCCAACCGCTGGCACATTCAGCTATAGGATCAGACAAAGCTGCTCAGGCCTTGGCCCAGTTGAGTCTAAACCCTCTAAAGCTGGACACTGTACAAACACTCTGGGTAACTGCTCCATCCCACTGTCCTCAAGGGGAGGAAAGTCCTTCCCTATATCCACCCTGAACTGCTCATTTCAAATTCTGCCCATCTCTCATCCTCCTGCCACATACTGCTATGGAAAGCCCTGCTCTGTCTGCTTGATAACCCCACCATTGGTATGGGTGAGCTGTTCTTAGACCCTCCTGAGGCCATTCCTTCTCCAGACTAAAGAAACCCAGACATCAATCCTGATTTGCCACCACACAGTCTATATCTGAGCACTTTAGGCACTAGAATATGTTTTCCTTGAGTTTCTTTCACATTTCTCCTGAAAAAATAATTATTCTAAGACATAGAGAGTAATACACAAAGCCAGTGGGTGCAGGAAGCACTGTCAGGATATTCTGTTTTACTTAGGACTGTAGTTCACTGTGGGATAGGGAAGCAGACACAACTACATGTGTTATCTAGAGATAAACATATTATGCAAGACAAACTGAAAAAACCTCTCCCAGAAAAAAAAAAAATATATATATATATATATAGAGAGAGAGAGAGAGAGAAAGAGAGAGAGAAAGAGGCTTTCCAATGACTTAGGTGGAGAATTAAAATGACAGTAACAAAATTACAAAATAGAACTTCCACTGTCAGCAAAGAATGCCTACTAATAGTACATTCAAGTCCCACTGAACAATGAAAAATAAAGCTGGTTGACTCTTAAGACAACATTAGGCCATAAGTTACCTCCAGCTCTGATCTCTATTTACCGTCTCAACAGATGACACTTCCAATATAATGCTACCCTTAAAAAACCAAAAACTATTCAGATACTCTTGAAGACTGACACTCTCCCAAACCCAGAGAAGGTATGGGAAGTTTACCTGGCCTCCTGGAGTGAGCTACAGAGAGACCAAGTAGCAGGACTGTTCTGCAGGGTGTTACAGAAAGGCAGTCTCACTCTAGTAATTTTTTTGAATTTTGATCAGATGTTGGGGATAATATGATTGAGCACATACTCTATGGCTGACAAGCACTAGTGCAGCAAAGAAACAGCAAAATGAAAGGAATAGTGATGTCTAAAAACACAAGATGATACTTTCTCTTTCAACAAGGGCCTGGTGCTGTTCAGAAGTGAAAGACTTCTAGGTCTCATCAAGCTTAAGTATTGTTGGCAATCAAAACACTCAGTCATGCACACAAGTTCCCTTTTATGCTACCCTCAGCACACCATGCTGTTACAGAGGTAGTTGTCTTCCCCACCTCCTGCCTTGACAAGATTGTAAATTCTACCTACTTAAAAAGTAGGGATTATGTCATTAATTCTCAGCAACAGAAGACTCAGAAATCCCTCTGGCTGTGACCTGCCATAACACAGGCCACATACCAAACACCTGTGGTTCAAAGGCAAGCTCTATAAAACATGCTTCACATCCCAGCAAAACCCCAGGGTGGGTGGCAGTACATTCTAAACAGTCTCCTCTCCTCTGAATGACCTGGACAGAAAATGCAATGCCAAGTGAATTTTTAAGGCTTTTACAGGGATGCAGTTAACTCATCTCGCCTGGGAAGGCTTTACAGACCAAAGATCTTAACCTCTGTCTGTAAATATAAGACAAAGCAAGGGTCCAAAAGTCAGAAATCAGTCCAAGCTATTTTAAAATTCATACATGCAAGGCAAAAGTACACCTTACAACTAATAGGTAATAAAATTTGATGCCTTGTAGATTTCAAATAATTTTAATGATTATATAAAACAAATCCCATCTTGAGCAAAAAAGCAAGGATGTGAAACAGGCCTGTTATCTGACTATTCCCTTTGTTAATAGATATACAGAAAGGACATTCTGCTTTTGGCACTCTTCCAGCCTTAGCAGCATGCGTGTCCTTCCATCACACAGCACTACAGGGATCAAACCAGAATGCAGTTAGCATACCATCTCTTTCCCCAGCATGGTTTCCAGCACAGATATTCAGCACTACAAGACAAATGACTGCTACAAGATGATGAACATACAAGGCTAAGTGTTAAAATTGGCAGCTACTTGGGAGGGTGGGGGATATTAAGTTAAAACAAAAAAACAAAAAAACAAAAAAAAGAGAGACTGAACAAAACGTGTCTATCACACTCTAAACAGAATATTAAAAATCTCACCCAAAACTCAACATTCCACTAAAAATGAGATACCAATACAGGTCAGCAGAACCTGTAAAACTCTGAAAGGTTCACAATCTGAGGTGGAAAGAACAAGATACACCAAATAAAAATCCTACTTTTTAACATCAGTGTTCATTCTTAGCACACCTGGAAATGTTAGTAATGTTTTCATACAACCAAGAAGACAGATACATGCACATTTCTCACCTGCAAATATCACACCCACCACTAATTTTATATGGTTTGAATTTATTTTATTCAGACAAACTTGTTATCTTTGTATTATTGTGATATCCTTGGACCCTCATAAAAAGAAGGATCATTTACAGCAACACATATTCATCCTATTAAGGATACAGAACAGTTTCCATGTGCACATCTTAGAAAGCATCCACAAGAAAAAAAAAAAAGTTTCTCAAAGTCATCAGACAAGCTTCAAAAGCAGAGACAGCTGTTGATTTAGTACTGAGAAAATGAGCATCATATTAAAATCTCTCTGCCCGCTCTTGTCTCAGCAGCTGATTCCCATTCCTACAGATGGCCTGAAAGCTTTTCTGCAGCACCCTCTGCCAAAACTGTGTCTGGAATGTCAGCAAGTGGGGAAAAAAAAAAGTTGTGTTCAGATTTTTGCAGATATAAATGTCACAGTGTGAAGTCTACCCAAAAGCACCACCCAAATAAATGAGATCTTGGCTGCATCTGCCTGGCTCTGATAATACAGTATAAGATAGAAAACAAGGAAGCAATAGATTAACATATCTACCTGTTGCAAAACACACATATTTTGTAACACATTTGGAATATGAGACCAGGGGAACAATAGCAGAGACAACCCTTGCTGGGGGAACACTTAACCCAGGCATCTGTCACCACGTAAAAGGCTGCAGCTTATGAAGGTGTAGTGTCAGGTTGACAGCTGGGACCCTGTGCATCAGCCAAGCAAACAGAGCAAGTGTCTCATTTCCCAGGACCCCAGCCTCCATCTAAACTGGATCAGAGGGCAGAAGCCTACATTGGTATGAGTCTGGGATATGTGTCATAAAACAGAAACTGCTACCAACCATCTATACCTGCCTTTATTAGTAAATAAATTTTAGGTTGTATGTCACTGAGTGCTGAGACATTCTTGTGGTCATCTTAAGCTCCTCCATGACAAGTGAGGTAATCACTTCCTATTTTATTTAATAGTGTTAAGCACTCCAGTACTCCAGAAAAGCAAAGGGTTTGGCTTTTCTTTGTCTTATCTCTAATGTCAGAGCTTACACAACTTCTAGGGGATGTACAAGGTTAGGCACACTACAGAAATGCACACTGAGATCCACCTGAACAGCTGAGGTCACCTGCAAGGCACTTAAATAAGTTTTCTCCTCAGAAAGCACTCACAATACTGAAATGGATTTTGAGAGCAGAAATTAGCTTGCAAGTTATAACCAAAACGTTGCAACTCCAGCTACTTCAAGGTAACTACAGATTTAAAACATCATATAGACCTCTTGATTTTGTAATTTTTAACAGGATAATTACTTCTGAAATATTAAAATGATCTCTCTCCCCTTTTCCTTACAAAAGTGATTCCATGAAATCATTTAATCATATTCAACTATTATGTCAAGCATAATTGACTAACCTAAGGTTTAAAGAAATCAGTTATTACTGGTTAAGCATTTTAAAACACATTTTGCTGAAGGGGCCATAACTGGAATTTGTAACAGAGCTTTACATGCTCACAGAGCAGCACAAGCTCTTGCTAGATTTCTACAGAAGTGGTACATATAATCTATTCCTTGTAAGGGAGCTGGGACGGGTAGAGGGAAGATGGGACTAGAGGACAGAAAAAGTATTTCTAAAATATAATGTCAAAGGCAGCAAATGCTTAGAAGATTTGGTTCTTGCAGAAATACAAGCAGAAGAAACAAACATTATGCTGCCTTTTTGTCTGACTGAACAGGGATTTCTGTGTAAGCCAAAACTGTTAAACTAGCTCTAGAAGGTACACATCCATACAGAAAAGGGAGAAGTTTAGGGGCTTTGTTCTTGAACCTCTGTAGCATGAATATATTTCTTCAATCCATGAGAAAATTCTGGTCCAATTTACATTATGAGTCTTGCCACTGACTTTTGCATGGAGGGAGGCAGCCAGCAGGAAGAGGAAAAAGAAATCATCAATATCAAACTTCACGTCTTTCAAATGCAAGTCTTCTACTAGGTGCTTAGTTGTATAAACTTATCAGTGTGTATATATAGATACATACACATACCTACCTACTATAAATATATATATGTATATATATATACACCTACCTATGTATTTATATACCTATGTATGCATATATGTATATATATATACACCTATTCCTGGTAGGAGACTTACAGCTTTTCTAGAAGCCTGCAGAAATAGCCAACAGTAAATGACAGGGGACTAGAGATAGCATAGGTCCAATGCAGTGTCTTCCATTTCCAAGTTCTGTCTGCAGGTTGCCTAGGTTGAATTTACCCCAGAAAGAGAACAACAAGTTGAATTTTATTCATACATATATACACACACATATTCTGATGCACATACACGGGACCCAATTCTTTAGATGGTTACTCAAGTTTTAAAAACATGACAATTCATCAGAACCCCTTGCTGTTTGCAGTGGTAGAAAGCAGAGACCAAATCAAATCTGAAAGTTTTATCTTTTTGTCATTATAAATACTAAAATCAGCATTCAAGAACAGCTAAGTAGATAAGACAGTGTGTGCCTCTCTCATGATAAAATGGCAATTTTAATATCCAGACTTCAAAATAGCAGCAAAAAATTACTGACAGGCAATCAGCAAAACCTAAAGTAATGATGAAGCCGTTTTCCACTTCTGTGCTGTATCATGTAGTAATTAACATCTGTTTCAAAGTTTTGTACATGCTGGGAAAGGTAAAGACATTACTGATATCCTTCCAGTGGTGACCCTTACTTTTATCTTGTCTGGAAGATGAAGACAGCTATCTCCTGATACCAAAACCCCAAGGAACCTTCAAAACGCAAGTGCAAGCCTGGAGAGAAAAAAAAAGCTCTCTAATTTTAGTACAGGAGAGCACAGCAAACTTATGCAATCCATCAATTTGCAGAATGGGGACTGCAGATATGCTGCAGTTATGCTTAGGTGGGCTGATTCATAGGAAAACTAAAATCTAAACATATCTGCCCGAGTAATACTACATCCTATGAAGAGCAGAATCACTCGCCAAGCCTCAGGTCTGAATGAGGTTCCCATTAAATAGAGATAATAAAAGTAGGCTGCTTCCTCCTGTTGAGCACAACTGTTGTCAAATTCCTTAAAAAACATTGCTATGGAGACATTTCTTCCAACAGTCTTTCTAGATACATTCAGGTTGAGAGGTAACAAAAATTCTATTAAAAGTGCTAATAAAAGATAAATGTCTGGATATACTGCATTAAACACATCTACCAGATGACCTGATTTTGATATTTCCTCTCTCTCTCTCCTGTACAAGTGATTTTTTAAAATTGAATCCATCACATCATGTAATTAAAGAGTAAAACAAAAAACATTCTACATCAGTAATCCAAATCTGAATTTGTGTTATAAATACTAAAAAAAAAGTCTGTCATTTCCAGGATTAAGACAGTGATCAGCCTTTGAGCCACATGCCTAGGTACATTTGAGTCAAGTGATTATTTCATGGAAAATAATACACAGTTTTCTATAAAACAACAGTTTCTTCCTTATTTTATTTTGAACATTAAATATACTTTTGCACATAGTATTTTTTCCCTTTGAAGAGTGAAGAGTCATTAGCAATCTCTACTGGCACAACGTACATTAGATTTTCTAAGTAGTAAACACTCTATTGATTTATCATTAAAATTAAACTAAGTGATACCAATTTAATATTGTGTTCTGTAGCACTGTTCTACTATACTTGGTTAGTTAAGCAGAGGAAGACTTGGTTTCAAAGAGAAGTACATGCTTAACTTTTTAAAGCATTTCTGATTTTGAAAAGGTTTTATCTACAAGCTCCATGCATAACCAAATCTTAATCTGAAGCATCTATTATTTAGTTAGCATTCCTCTGCTCATCTCCACTATAGGAGGTAGAATGAGGATTACATGAGATTAACATAGTTCTCCCCTGCTTTTGATTAATATAATTTTAACTGAGTCTTGTTAGCAATTTAAAAGAAAAAAAAAAATCTTTGAGGAGCAAAGGCCTTAAAGGTGAAAATCTCTCAAATGGTTGTGCCACCTACTATTGTACTGTATCCTTGCTACCCTTATGTGACCCTTCATAACTTGCACATGGCAGAGAAGTTATTGTTGTCAGACTGCTTTAAGTTTAAATAAGTGAGTACCATTCTTCAAGTGTCAAAGACTCAGAGCAAGGTACATGAGGTAAAAACAGAAGCACCATAAGAGGTGAGGAACATTTGCAGGGACTATAGACCCAAGAAAGACATTCCTTAATCTGTCAGGCAGACACTCTCCACTGAAGTTTATTCTGCTTCACTGCCATCATAATTGCTTGTTGCAATCATGAACTGTCCAAACATTATCAGAAAAAGCAATGCTAATAATAGAGCTTTATCTGCTATTTAACATCCATCGACTAATTCTTTATTTAATTCTTCTAATCACCGTTGACAGTAAAAATCTGCCTCTATTTTCTCTTAGTAGAAAATGATTCATAGGATAATTCAGACTGGAGATACCTAATCCTACCTCCTGCTGAGACCAGAGTCAGCCACAGAATCAGACCAGGTGGCTAATTTTGGTTTTGAAACCCTCCAATGCTGTAGATTGTACGACTGCTCCAGGTATCTACTCCAACACCTCACTGTCCTCATGAGGAAAAAGTTTCTCCTCATATCCAGTCTGAATCTCCTGTTTCAACCTGTGTCCACTGCCTCTCATCTTCCCGCCATGCACTGCTGTGATGTCTGTCTCCACCTTCTCTATGGCCTCCACATAAGGGAAGTCTACCACTATATACATCCCAAAGTCATTTCTCTCCCATGCTTAACAAGCCCAACTCCCTCAGCCTCTCCCTACAGAATTACTTCAACTATTTTGGTGGCTGTCTGCTCAACTAATTCCAGTAGCTAAGTTACACAAAGTCACACTGCTGCACAAAGCTGTGGATACAGTATTTCAAGACAAGACATACATTTCAGTTTACATAGACTGAGAGCAATTCAGAGATTTGAAAAAAAAAAAAAAAAAGAAATCAAATTACATGGAAAATTTCAACCCCCTATACTTGTTCTGTGTAAGTGGTTTAAGACATTTAATGATTAGATCTCAAACACAACGTACAGTAATGTTAGTCTTATAGGTACTTGATGTGATAGCAGGGATAGTACGAGGGAGGGAAGATGCAAAGCAAAGGGAGAGAGCAAGCTCTCTCAGTAACATACACTGTGGCTAAGGGACAAATCCAATGTGATTCACGACTGGACTATGGCACAGTATTATTGTATTCAGCGACCTACCACAATGCACTTGGGGGGTCTGAATGTTATGGGCCGTATTTCTCCTATTATCTGAAAGAAGGCTCTTATCTGTTAATGTTTCTTAAAAAGACCTGTAACTTCTCAGCAAATTGAGGAAAACTTTGCACAGTTGTGCTGCCTCCTGTTGCACAGACAGCTGGATTTCTCAAGTTACTGGTCTCCAAATTACACACAACAGGAAGCAGGTGATCACCCCTTTTTCTCAACAAGTTGTTAGTAAGGTCCTGAAGATGAGTGTCTTTGACAGAAGATTGATCTACCTGCCATAAACATGGGGAGGTAGAGATAGGTGGAAGGGAGGCCTCTGTTTCAAGTTCCAGAAGTCAAAACAAACATGCTATTTCTGCTTTGACTAGGGAAACATCAGCCTAATAGTAAAACCTTGAATAACCCTGCATTTCTGCAAATAAATAAAAGCCATTTAATAAGTCTGTTTAGGTGCGACTACATATAACTGGCATTGAAATTCATTCTAAATCCTAAAAAAGTAGGTAGTTGTTTCAATACAAGAGCTTTGCCCTAATTACAAGCTCAGATTTTGATCTGAAGAGTATTGGAAATGGCAAAACAAAGGGGAGATAAGTATGAGGATTCTTAGCCCCCAGTCACTTATCAGATACCCTCTTGGAGCAGAAGTAAACTTTTGCTCACATATCCGTTCCATAACCAATTTGTCAATGCTGGATGAGTCAGTCACAACAGCTATCTATAGATAACGTATGCCGTAAACACTAGAATGAACACAGTAGCCTCATGTGAGCATACTGGGAATTAAATGTAAACTTTAACAAGCAATAAGCAGAAGTTAAACACTGATCCCAGTAGCAGTTGAAACACCACATCATGATTTCATTTCCTCTCTAACACAACAATAGCTACTGGGGAGAACAAGGGGAGGAATAAGTAGAAAAAAATAATGAAGGAACAACATTTTTAAACTGTGCTTTTTAACCAAAATAGTAGGGGGAAGAAAAATAACTATAGGCAGTAATTACAGATCACAATGGGATGTTCTTAGTATTCTAACACAGCAAGTCTGAAGGCAGAGAGTTTATATTCCTTAGTACGGTTTCTGTTCAGGAAGAATTAATGCAAAAGGGAAGGTTATCATCACTTGTTCTAAAAGTCAAACTTATTAAATGTAAATATGTAAGGCAAAACATATCTATATATATACCTGCACACAAAACAGAAAGACAGATTTGTGGAGAAGCAACTGAAAATTTCAGAGACCTATTTATTCAAGCTTGACTAGAGATAGCAAACAGGGCTGTTTTATAATAAAATTAGGATGTTCACTTCGTAATCCAACTTTAAAGTAGTTAGTTATTAAAAATAGGTTCTTCATGGAATGACTGTATGTGTGTATATATGCAGCAAAGCTGTTATAATAACTACAATGGGTCGTACTGCACATGCTACAACTCCTGCCCCTACACTTGTCAAAAACAAACCCACACATCTGCAGCTACCAAAGCTCTGTCTGCAAAGCAAAGCAAGAGATGAGAAAACATTCAGATTTCAAAGATTCATATCATAAGTTAGGAAGAGGCAGAAAATTAAGGATACCTTTAAACTCTAGATCCTGCCCTCTGTCTCCTAAATCCCTTTCTAGCTGTCTGTTTAGAGTTTCCTTGAATTTCCCATTTATTTCCCCTTTCTTGCCTTCACCTTTCCACAATAGATTCTCACTCTTGCTTCCAAGCCAGGTGCCATTTGGAAGTGGTGTATACTCATGCAGAAGTTGCAAGGTAACATGCTTGCTATGGGACATCCCCTTCTGTGCAGCTGGGAGGACCACCTCTAGAATTCAGGCAACTAGATCATGCGACTATGCAAACAAAGCATTTTACCAGATTGCGTAGCTTTATGTTGCTGAAGAAGTTAAAGGCATTTATTCTTCCACAGAATTCCAGTATCTGCTTCAGCACACATCAGTCTTCACAGACACACCACTGAAACAGTTGTATGAATTCTCTAACGAGGTGGGAGGAGGGAAATCCTTTTATCTCTCATTCCAAAATGTTTTAACCATTTTAAGCCAAAATTTCCAAATAGAACTTACTGTGGCAGACAGCAAACAACAATAAGAAAAATCCGCTTTGAGGAAAGGGAGAATTTCACTTTCCACAGCTGAAGTCCTTATTTCTCTGTTTCTGTGTCACGCTCATAACATGCATCTTGTGAAACTTGAAAAACCAAACTATTTTGGAAATGTTTTCCAGTATACATAAGCTATTTATTGCTATGCTCTGCATGGAACAAAGAATGAAGGAAGGGTATGTTGCTTAGTACAGTTTTTGTGGTCTCCCCTAGAAGAGATGCCAGCATGAAGCTGCAGTAATCTTAAATGTTTTCAGTAAGCCCAGTTACCAATTTCAAGAAGTAAACTGCTTGCTAGAGAACGAGTTCCTCTTCCAAACACCTTGACAAATTCCACTTGTCCTCAGGATGTATAAGATTTCCTGTGGTTCCAAACAGCGATCCACCAATTTAGTGAGTACAGTTCCAATGAGCCATAACCTCCGCCTTTAGCAATGATTCATTATGTGATTTTCCCACTAAAGCTCAGTCATTTTTTTCAGACCATGACTGTGCAGCCAAGATTCCCTAAATTGGAGTCTATTTCCTGCCACCTTTGTGATGTTTAACCTGTCAAAGAGGAAGTCAGTTACCAAGTAGATGTAAGAATAATGTGGAGAAAGGAGTGGAGTTAATGTTCACATAGCCCAGCTATACTAAAAATTGTCTGTGAAAAGAAATCAGAGATGCTGAAATTCACCCTCAGACTCTGCTTGTGAGTCATGGACAACTGGGCAGTTGTGGTGGGGCAGGTGTGCGAGCTGTGTAGAAGCACTAACAAAAATGTTAATAAAAGCATCATCATTGCCCAGCCTGCAGAGATTTAAGAAACATCCACAGCTAATTTTCAGACTACAGGCTAGAAGAGCAGCTATTTGTGATCCTTCTGACAAACAGCAGGAAGATACTAGAACTATTTGAATTGTGGCTCTTCCCTCTTCACCCAAGTACTTGCTACCAGACAATGGCTCTAGACATGTTCTTATAACATAAAAGGACTTCAGAAAGGATTCAGAGACTATGATTCCTTCATTCGGTCTCTACATCATAGGTAAAACAACAAGAGAAAAATTACTACCATGTTACATTTTTCCTCTCCTTTCTTTAGCACATCGGTTAGCATATTTGCTGACATTACACAGCCTATCTTCTACACTCACAAGTGAAACCATTTTTTGAATCAGGTATTATAATCACTGGATCTACAACAAGGAAACATTCTAGCTGCCTAGTATCCAATATGTCTGCAACATTTGCAGGAGTTAATAAAGTAAGTAAAAAATTGTTCAACAATTTGTAGGAGTTGTTCTTTCGAAGCCAGATTTGGACATACTTCAATAATGTGTACCTACCATTTTCTCTTTACTGAAGAAAATTTAGAAAAGGGTACCAACACACATTAGTCTCAATGAAACAGAATGAAATTGTTTGGGAACTTTCTACCTATTAAATTTCTCATTTCTGTCTGATTTTACACAGATAGTACATGAGGAGTACCTCACTTCATATGTCATCTTCCACTTGTAACCACAAACAGATGGGGGAAAAAAAGATGGGGGGGGTGGGGAAGGGAGTGGGCAGAGGGAGGGTGCACGTGATCCTTTATTTTATATTTATTTATTATCCTTACATGGAGATAACCAGCTCACCAATATGTGCATCCTAAAACACTGCTCTGAAGACCGTAGAGAAACAGGAGTATACATGCAGAGATAAATTCTCATCTGTGTCTCAGGAAGCTATTAATGCTCTTACCCAACATCACCTACTCTAAGAAAATTACCGAGGTCTATGAATTACCTCTTTATGGCAATTACTAATAGACTGCACCTTTTCCCTTCGAAGTCCATAAGAAAAAGAATTTTTACTGTTTCCCCTTTATGGTTCATTTCCTGTTTGGGGTGGGAAGTCTCAGAGGCTTTCATTAGTCACAAACTTCTGTTCAATTCATTTCAGCTTTAGAAACTCACAGCTTTTGGTTCAAATCTAGATTTTATACCTGTCAAGTTTATAATTTAGATTCTACTCTCTGTAATACTAAAAAAAATATAGCTGTTGTATCGTCCTTTTATCACATACATGGTAGCTTTATTGCTATTAATGCTAATACTAAAATTAATTTAGAACATGAATAAACTAAATATAGGATAACATTAGCATGAAGTATCAATATTTTCACTTTTATCTCTCAAAAGCAATTTTTGTAGTTCAGTAATGTTTTTACTTGGATACATAAAACCCACAGTATCCTCCATATACAAACTATTAGGCCACTGAGAAAAGGAAACCACTGTAAGAGAGTTGTCTTAAATTCACTTCAAGTAAGCAACCTTTAAATGCTCAGAATTACCTATAAAATTCATTAATAATCTGATTCTAACAAAAACAGATACATTAAACATAATTCTGTTACTGAGACAGATAGATAGGTTTCTTCAATATCTAAATTTTCCCACTGGAATTCCTGTAAGTATATACAGAGAAAAATAAAACAGTCATCACCTTAACACTTAAGCACAGAGCAAAAGGTGGCAAGTAATTACATATGCTATCTAGCATAACAACAGCAGGATTCTAGTTAACAATTTTGTTATGGAAGTGAATATATGAACAATACAAAGTATTTGATCATATATTGAACATTCAGAAAGTAAATACACGCATACAGAAGATTGTAATTATGGATTGAAGAATGCATCCAATACTTAGATGTTTATCAGTTTTAAAACCAGCTTCCTGGAGCTTCAACAGATTTTTTTAAGTTGCACAGGGCTCCATTCCAGATTGATGATGTTAGAGGGAACTTTTTCAGTAACCCTAATATGCTGGTAATATCCGCAAAGGCCCCTGGTAACTAAGCTATGCAGATTGAGTTTTGCAGTTACACACAGTTCCTAGCAGAGCCAAACCCTTAAAACTCTCAAAAACTCTCAAAAGCAGAACATCCTGCTGAGCCTGCAGCTGGCTTTGCTTTCTACCAGCTTCTGTGTTAAAAACATCCTCTAGCACTTTGTGTTTTCCATGTCCCTTCCTGAAAGGAGAGGAGTGATTACTGAGTGGCCAAGTAGACATTTATTGCTGTCATCAGAGATCTTAAAACAAAGCAAGAGTTGAAGGGAAATGTAAGTGCATCTAACTACTCTAAAATCTAGTATGCAATTCGAGTATTTGGGATTTTTCAAGCTTGAGTTTAAATGAAGGTTTGTTTTATTTTGTTTTTTTAAGGGATACCAGAAAGCAAAAAGACAACTTAGTCGAAAAAATTATGAAAATGCAGACACTTGAGAGCAATGCAAGATAAGGAACTGCATAAACAACAAAGACATTCTCCAGAGGCCACCACAGATGAGCAAATAGAAACCATAATTCAGGTCACCTGGTAAGAACAAGGCTTCGTCCAGTACAACTCAGCATTAAACTGAAACACACAAGCCACCCTAGGATGTCTTTAGCCAAATAAGAGATCACACCTGGAGCACTTCTACAACCTTTTGCTTTTCTTGGGTTCCTCTAAATTCCTCACTTAGCCTGCCCATAACCCTACTTCACTTCAACAGTTGCCCTAAAGACTCAGCCACCATATCCTTTCTGCACCAGTAGATCTTTACATAGCCAAATACAGCTTCTCTCAAGACTCGTACCACACAGGCATGGAAGAGCTCCTCTGCATTAGATGTAAGCGGTAAAAGCCCAGGTAGCACACAGATTTCCTCAGTAGTCCCAGGCAGAACACACACTGAACCTCCATCAGCTACATCTTTGCTCTCACCTCACATCTGGCACTGCTCTGTCCCTCCCCAGTTCTGGAAGGCATGTCACTGCCTGCATCTCTCTGTTTCTCTCACAGCTCTCTTCCCAAGCATCTCCCTTCCTAATCACAGCTCAGCAACTTCTGTGAGCCTTTCTTTTCTATTAATACAGGGTGGAGCAGCACCTGCCTCTAATCAGCTGTAGCTGAGGCACACCAGTCCATCACCCTATGGTAGGATACTTCACTTTGTTTTGTCTAAGTCTGAAACCATGCAGAGAAGAGGATTAGTATGCATTTGTTACTTTTCACCTGTAAACACCCACCACAAACAATGCAGCTAATGTCACCTAAAGCAAGACAAATGCTCAGTATTTTGATAAGTCTTGAATACTATTTCTGTATTGGCATAAAAAAAGAAAAACTGAAAACACCAGAGATTCCTAGATAACACAGATGAAATCAAAACATTTTCTCTGTGAGTCCTATACATCTCAGATTAACAAAACAGTTAATTCAAGTCCGCATGAACCAGGGATAGCTTTATCTCTGTCCTTTAAAATACAATTCTACAATTAGTCTGAAGAAAAGGAAAAAAGGAGTCTGTCTTTCTTGGCTTTCAACTCATTTGCTGCTAGGAACAAAAGGCAGTCAGAGTCAGACTCCAAATCTACAACTCTAAATGTTGCTAAAGGCTGAAAGGTTCAGGAAGATGCATAAGGGAACATAAACAAAACAAAAAGCAGAAGTTAAACACTGAAAGACAGAACATCTTAAAGCTGTATAATTGCTGAAGATTCTAATACATTGTAAATACCCTACCACTTTCTCTATGTCTTTTTGACAACAGAAAAGCAAAGTGGCAACCTAATTATGGGGTTATGTTAGTCTCAGGATTAATAAATCTCTTTGTAACAAAGAAAACACCTGTGGTTAATTCGATGTAGGTGGGAACTTCTGAAACATCTGATAATTTGTTGAAACTTCTTAGTTTTCTAGCAATAAATGATAAACCATTTTTTAAATTTACACATTCCTACAGCAAATGACACCTCTTAAATATTCTTAAGTAATATTTTGTTTCAAGGGTATCTTGTTATTAATGAAGACAAAAAAAAACATACCACTGGACAAAAGCTTTATATTTATTCTCAGTAAAGCAGAGCTTTGAGGATGGTATAATCTTCCCCTCAAGCTGCGACAGTGTCTTTGATGGAAAAACATCAATGATTCCATCAATATCAGCACTTTCCAATATCAGGACATAGCCAACCCCCTAGATACATCCCTCAGGTTTACTAAGATTATGTGCCTTTCTTGCACCTGCTTTAAAGTCCACTGAAGGAAGTTATCTTTCACGTGATTTCATTGGCTTTAGGATCAAACTTCAAACCTTTCATCTCAATTAAGACAACACATGTGGGAAGCAAATAGAACTGATGAACTTCAATGGCATGCACCACACTCCAACAGAGAGTGGGCTGAACTTGCCAACTCAGTCCACACATTGTCCTGTACATCCAACAGAGGGTAAAGACTCTTGGTCTTTGCCAGCTTGGGCCTGATTTAAATTGATGGCCTTAGGAGCTGACAGGCTCTGGAACCATTAACATTTTAATGGTATGGCGAAATGGTTACATATGCATGTAAGAGTAAATTACTTTAATTTGATGAAGACACCTTCTTACCCCTTGTTGAGGTTGATACCTTCAACCATGCAGAAGGAATTCTGTTGCCTGCTGATGGAAGATAGTATCTAAACCAACTGAAGAAAAGGAAATCCCATTGCCATAGCTGCTTAACTCACCGCATGGTGCTTTACAGTCATGAATTCTAATAACATTGATCAAAGTAAGATGACGGGCTTTCTAACACCTTTTGTCTGGAAGACAGAACCTGCACAAATCTGAGAACTGGAACTTCACCAAGCAGAGAGGAGGAAAGAGGATGGGTAAAGACCTCCCCTATCTACCAAAATATGTAATGAGGGAAAGACTGGAGAGCTCATTTCCTTTACTGACTTCCCTAGAGCACTGTACACTAATAAGCAGCTGTCACCAAGGTGGGTAGAGCAATAAAATATCAACAGTCAGGCTGAACAGATACAGTCCATTACCTATTGAATCAGGCCCATACCGGTCTCTCAATTGAAGGATTACAGCAGTACCCAATGGGCTGTGCACAACAGTGTTGTATTACAGCTCTGGTTCATAAAATTTTACAGTGTATAAGTAAAAAATTAAATGCTACTGAAGACATAAGCATTTCTCTTTCGTACATGCACCAGACATAATCAACGATGGCTGAGTTTTAAAATGTATACACAATGAATTTCTAGGACAAAGTCTAATATCAAATACAATACTGCCACATGGATCTCCTAAAAAGACATCCCACAGAAGTCTTGCTTTTGAGTATTTACAGCTGATATTACAATCATGTTGCTATCGCTGAACTACTGTTTATCCTTATTCTTTATTTTGGAAACAGTTCAATGAGTTTATTGGCAGATGAGCCAGAACCAAAATACATGTTTGCTGGCATGAATTTGCAAGCAATCATCTCAAAAAAGAATATTCCAGCCAGAGCTGCATAACTGGAAATTTACACAGTATATCTAATTCTGAATGTGCATGAAATCCAAATGCCTGCCTTATTGTCACAGTATATCTCTTCTGAAAACTACACTTTTGTTCAAATAATATAATTGATTCTTAGAGGTGGTCAAATAGTATTCTCCAAATACTGGTTGGGATAAATTTGGGTATGCTTTCGTGTTGTGAAACATTCACAGACCATCTCCATTATTTGCACATCATCTTGGAAATACGTGAAGAAAATTTCAAGCAAACAGTCTTATCTGTTGACTATGCACAAGGTATTGAGCAGTGGTATTTGCTACTTGACACACAAGCCTCAAAATTAGTTATGTGATTAATCTGCCTGCTAAAATAAGCACACCGTATCAACATACCTAAATTTGTTCAATTTGTGCTCTTTACTCTCGAGGCTTTTTTTGAAAGATCAAGCACGGTCAAATAACATTTAATCTCCACTCCTGTTGTGGTATTTATGCTTTTTTACCCTTGGACAGTAATGCTAGGCCAGCTTTGTAAAATGAACTCCGGCATATACCCATATTTGCTCATCATGGTAAATTCCTAACCAGATTTCCTGCTGGTATAAGTGGGCTTAACCTAACAATTTTCACTCGTTTACATCAGCAGATAATTTGGGCCATGGTGTGCAGAAAAAAATATGCATATACACTTAAAACTGATTTCTGGAAGTCTTCCCATTGCGAACTTTTACCAAATGCTGAGATCCCACTGAAATTTCTGATACAAGCACATGCTTTAATCAACTGATCCTTTGAACAACAAGGAATTAATTAATAACTTTTGCTGAACAGGATAGTAAAAATAAAAATAATAAAATTGTGGCCTTATGTCAGTAAGAAATAGTGGTATCAAACAAAGAATTTTCTGTTGTTGTATCTACATAAATATAAAACAAGAGCTAGGCAATGAGAAATCATAGTCCTGAAAATTAAACAAGCACCTACTTTTGTATCAATTCTGTTGTTAGCTTGAAATAACGAGATATGCATGTAACAGTTGAATTATTATGATCAAACATTTTCTAACTGTCACAAAACTTACCGGGAATGGATGGATCGGTTCTTGCTTCACCTAGATATACTTGCCCCAGTTCGCTAAAGCCACTGTACTTGAAAGCAGCAGTCTGCACAGACTTCAGAATATGCTGCAAGTGAGCAAGCTGTGTCTAAGAGACCCAGCTACAGTTTTTTGGCATGATGCTGACACTCTCACCCTCTTCATGTCTTCACATGCACTGCTGGAAATAGCATTCCTGTTTATCCCCAAGTTTTAAACTTTGGGTAAAGTTGCTCTTCACAAAAAAGCAAATATTCACTCTGAAATTAGTTGTGTTCATCACTCATAGACTGTACACATTTATTACTAGTATCTTCTGAGTACATTAACCATATGGCCTTATGTCATTTCACTGTCTTCATGGCTTATACCAATTCAGGGCAGAAGTGCTATTGACACAATTCTGCTTGAACTGGTACCAGCTGACGAAATTCATCATCAGCCTATTGTTAATTACATATGAAAATCAGGTTAGAATTGTTTAGAAACTGTTTCAGAAACTACTTTACATTAAAAAAAAAAATAAAAGGTGTAGCCACTTAAAACTGAGCTGTTCGTTTCTGCTTTTGTAATGCTCTATTTAAACCTAGTAAATGGTACA
This sequence comes from Streptopelia decaocto, assembly GCF_964273445.1. NCBI lineage: Eukaryota > Metazoa > Chordata > Aves > Columbiformes > Columbidae > Streptopelia > Streptopelia decaocto. Next base: position 90,065,308 of record NC_138663.1, read on the forward strand.
CACAGAAAACAAAGAAGAAAATATGAAAGTTGACTAATAAATATATGACAAAAGATCATCAAGTAAGGAAAACATCTCTTTCGATACAGAATTCACCAATTAAATACCTTAAATAAAAAGACCCAGACTTCATATCTCCGGAGTCAAAGAATTCAGGAAATCTTAACAGCCCTTATTTGGCCTTAAGAGGTTTGGAGGCCCCTGTTGAATAAACATCCATGTCACTGGACAGGTATGTTGCCCCTTGTTTTCAAAATTGTCTGCTGAAATTCCAGCCTTACAAAATACAAAAATCAACAGAAAGCACTGGGAGAAAATTAGGGACAGAGTGATTAGTGACTTGAGGGTGCTTTTGGTGTGATATTGAAGAAGTGCAAGTTCTGAGGCTGCAGAAACCGACTCCCAGTGTGATTTCTCCAAAGAAAATCACACAATTTTTAAACAAAAGTGAGGTTTCTTTACAATATCAACCAGACTATTTAGGTTTTAAATATAGAAAACAGTGAGCAACAGAAAACAGTAGTTTAAACCCAGCTCTCTCTTCCTATGTTTGCATCCGTGCAGACAGGTCCTTGCTTTTACAACTGCTTTCAGTCACTCCGTGATTTTCTGAGTTGTAGCAAAATCTAACCAGTTCCCTCTCATTCCAGGGCTAAAATTATGTGAAAAGGTTCCAGGACATTGTTCTGGTACAAGTAGTCCTGACTAATCTTGAAGTGTGGAAACAACTTCCAGATTAGTCCCTTAAAAGGACTGTTCTAATGCTAATTAACTTTATCAGTAGTGAGTTTATTTTCTCCTGGACCACTGATAGCAAAACTAGTAAAGGAGAAAGTCTGGGAATAGATAGTGAGAAGATGAGGACAGCATTCACAATAACTGAGATTGCTTTGTAAACTGGGACACACCAAGGGGTATGTACAGCAAAACATCAGGTTAGATACCTAGGTACTAAGAGAAAGCCTTTCACAAGGCCACTTTTAGCTGAGGATACTGGTGTGGACTTTACTTCCACAGCCAGCTGTGGTGGGTTGATGCTGGTTGGATGCAAGGTGTCCACCAAAGCTGCTCTATCACTCCCCTTCCTCAGCTGGAGAGGGGAGAGAAAAAACAATGAAAGGCTTGTGGGTCAAGATAAGGACAGGGAGATCACTCAGCAATTATTGTCATGGGCAAAACAGATTCAGCTTGGGGAAATTAATTTATTATCAATCGAATAGGATCATGACAAATAAAAACTAGATCTTAAAATACCTTACCCCCATCTCTCCCTTTTTCTCAGGCTTACCTTTACTCCCAATTTGCTTCTTTGGAAAGAAAGTCCCTGTCTCAAAAAACTTACTATCTCCACAGATACTACAGGTTTCATGTTGTGGGGAGGAAGATGCACAAAAACAAGAGATGACTTTGACCAAGGTGAGTCCCTGCTTTCCCAAAGACACGGTCTGCCCCAAAATATGAATCAACCTGATCTCCTTTTATGATCAGGTAACTCACCTGGTGGATGAGGGGAAAGCCATGGATGTGGTCTATCTGGACTTCAGCAAGGCCTTTGACACTGTCTCCCATAATATACTCCTGCAAAAGCTGGTAGCCCATGGCTTGGACAAGTGTACTCTACGCTGGGTTAAGAACTGGCTGGAGGGCCGGGCCCAGAGAGTGCTGGTGAATGGGGCTGCATCTAGCTGGCGGCCAGTCACTAGTGGTGTTCCCCAGGGGTCAGTGTTGGGTCCAGTCCTGTTTAACATCTTTATTGACGATTTAGATGAGGGGATTGAGACCATCATCAGCAAATTTGCTGATGACACCAAGTTGGGAGGGAGTGTCGACCTGCTGGAAGGCAGGAGGGCTCTGCAGAGGGATCTGGATAGACTGGAAAAATGGGCTGATTCCGATGGGATGAAGTTCAATAAGGCCAAGTGCCGGGTGCTGCACTTTGGTCACAACAACCCCCTGCAGCGCTACAGGCTGGGCGCAGAGTGGCTGGAGAGCAGTCAGACAGAAAGGGACCTGGGGGTACTAATTGACAGGAAGCTCAACATGAGCCATCAGTGTGCCCGGGTGGCCAAGAAGGCCAATGGTATCCTGTCCTGTATCAAAAATAGTGTGGTCAGCAGGACAAGGGAAGTGATCCTTCCCCTGTACTCTGCATTGGTGAGGCCACACCTGGAGTATTGTGTTCAGTTCTGGGCCCCTCAGTTCAGGAAAGACATTGAAGTGCTGGAGCGAGTCCAGAGAAGAGCAACAAGACTGGTGAAGGGACTTGAGCATAAGACCTATGGGGAGAGGCTGAGGGAGCTGGGGTTGTTTAGTCTAGAGAAGAGGAGGCTTAGAGGTGACCTCATCACTCTCTATAACTACCTGAAGGGAAGTTATAGCCAGGTGGGGATTGGTCTCTTCTCCCAGGCAGTTAGCAACAGGACAAGGGGGCATGGGCTTAAACTCTGACAGGGGAAATTTAGGCTGGATATTAGAAAGAAATTCTTTACAGAGAGAGTGGTCAGGCATTGGAATGGCTGCCCAGGGAGGTGGTGGACTCGCCGTCCCTGGAGGTTTTTAAACTGAGATTGGACATGGCACTTAGTGCCATGATCTAATAAATGGACTAGAGTTGGACCAAGGGTTGGACTCGATGATCTCTGAGGTCTTTTCCAACCCAGCCGATTCTGTGATTCTGTGATTCTGTGATTCTGTGATTCTGTAATTCACTATTAACACTGGTGTCCTATTAACTCTTATTTTATCAGAACTAATTAGAAAACCTTAGGTTGTGGTTGTCTGAATCAATGCTGTGCAAGGACAACAGAACCTTTGATGCCCCTTTTGTATCAAAGTGTTACCCATACTGCAAAGAAGAAACCAACACAAGATACATATAGCACTCACTTAGAAGGAATTCCCTTCCACTCAGATTTTTGGTGTACATGTTAGCAGATGAATTTTTTTCCCAAATGCCCAAGTTGCAACAGACATCATGCATTTTCAGACATCACCTTCCAGAACTTTGCCAGAAATTATCTGACAACATTGAAATATGCTAAATGCATCCACTTCACTATCTGGACAATTAAAAATACAAAACAACAAAAAAACCCCATGTACCTTTTAACAGAGGTTTACATTTTTTTGAGCCTTGGTTGGGAAAACCCATATCAGATATTTTAAAAAGTAGAATTGATTGAACATAAAGTATTGGTTTAGAAGTGTTTTTTACCTATAAACCTAAATTGTCAAAAGTCTTAACTCCACCCTTCTGCAGGGACTAGAACAGTCTGCAAATATAATTTGAGATATCCTATTGAATTAGGATGTCAAAGGACAGTGGATCTACTGTCTTTTAGGCCAACAACCTACATATTTCCTATTCTTGAGTCAAGAGTAGAAATTAATGATTTATTTCTCTTCCAAAACATTTATTTTCACAGTCAGGGAAATAAGATTTGTGGTGCCAAAATTCCGATAGCATAGTATAAATATATTTATATGTTCTTGTAATTATATTTATACTATACCTGAGGGATTCCAACTCTGCAAATAAATCTTGTTATTTTCTACCCTATGCAAATAAACATTCTTTAGTAGAAATAAATCATTTGTCCCACGACAGAACCCTTCACCTCTAAAGCAGTAAAGTATTCTATCAATACCAACAGTCTGTCAGCCAGCAATGGTTAAGTCCCACCAAACTGTGGCAAGCTGTAGCTTCCTGTTAGCTGGATCCCATAGCTTGCTGCAGGGGGAAAGAACGGGAAAAAGGAAAAGCACCACTCAGTGAGCAGTGGGATGGGTGAGCTGTGTGTGTGCTCATAACAGAAGTCTGCTGGGACATGCACGGGGAATTGCCGACATTGTGCACTGCAGTTCAAGAACCCTGCAGCTGGCTCTGCCCAGGCTCATTTTCTTTCATTGCACAGTGCAAATTCATCCCTGCCCCTGAAAGAAGAAGACAAACAGCATCATATCTGTAGTTAAATAGAGGAAGGGTAAGCAAGGCAGTTTACATCTGCTTGAGTTTAGTGGCAAACAAGTTTGGGAAGTGTTGATTTTCTGCCATGCAGTATTAATCTTAATAAATTCAGCAAGGCAACTCTCAACTTAAATATATATAATTGTGAGAAGAATTAATCCTGAGTTTAATTTTGTTTACTTTCTTTAATGGCATCAGTTTGATAGCATCCGGGCATCCTGCATTATTTAATTGCATTTATCCTCACAACAGCCTTGCAAAGAGGAAAACACTATTATTGCTGTTTGACAAGTGGGGATCTGAAGCAGAGAGAAACTAAATGACCTATTCAAGGTCACAGAGAATTCTGTTTCAGTATAAGCACTAAATCCCAGATTTGCTGAGCCCTGTGACAGCAGAATCCAATAGGACTACTTGCTTGTGTCATCCACTCACTGGTACTGGTGATTCTTCCTGAAAGGACAAAAAGTATTTGCCTTATAATTGTTATAAACTATTTTTTGTAGTCAAAAGAAATTAGGAAAATGGGACAAATAAAAAATAAACTATGAAAAAGAATTTGACCTGAGATATTCTGCATAGCACTATAAACACAGACAAACAAACAAACAAAAAAGAAATCACTTTTCTACTTCATAAAGGCAGCATTTTCTTCTTTTAAAATATAAACTTCCTGATGACAGCAGTGCAGCATAAACAAAAAAGTAAAACACAGCATGCCTGCCATACTGAAGAAAAAGGATTTCCTTCCTTTCCTTTTTTTCTTTGTGCATATTTCATCTTCCCTATCCTTGCTTCTCTTCTTGCTTTCATTAAGAAAGATAAGTCATAACAATCAAGTTACAGACACCTGTTTCCCAGTTAATTGCTAGTAAAGACATTTTTACCATTTCCCTAAGGGTGATGCAGCTCAGACTAAAAATATTTCATGTTCAAATAAGTAAGTCTAGCTCTAGAGCTGCTGGGACATGCTTTGCTCAAAGCTAACCCGTCTTCAGAAGGATTGCTGTTCACAAAGTAGCGTGGACTCCAGGGAGAATTCTGGGACACACTTGAATTACACATTTTAGGAAAAATAATGTGAATAGCGAAGAAGGTAATTGAAAAGGTAACTAGATACATGTCTCAGGGAAGGTAAACACATACAGAGGTAAGTTAGTTTAATGAAAGGTCAGAGAAGAATCAGACTTGTTCTCCTTGTGCAAGCACACAGAGAGCAAATACTGAGAGAAACATACAATGCCAAGCAAATAATTTGCCAAGCAAATAATTTGCATGATAACTGCTGTGAAGAATTGGCAACTGGTACAAAAATGGCTGCAATTGGAGCACGGAGGGCAAAGGGAAGTTGTGAGTTAGTGAATGAAGCATCAGTTTGAACTGAGGAGCTAGACACTATATATGCTACTTGGCCAATGTCTGTTAAGCTGTTCTAAACACATTGTTTGCCTCCCATCCTTCAGTTTCCCTACTTGTATGATTCTGCACAATCATTATCAATGCAATCACAAAGTAATAACAATGATATGACTGGAGCTCCATGCTGCAAAGCACTTGGATTTCTACCAGCAAAAAGCTAAATATTATTACTGATGATGGAATACCTCTAGACATCTTAAATTTCTCTCCAGTGGCAGAGAAAAAAAAAAAAAAATCTATTGAAAAATAAAAACATCAGTGATTCATACTTTAATGCTGCCTAATTAGTGTTCTTGCTCTCTAAGACCTTTGCACTTCCCAACACCACAAAGTCAGAGTGCTTTTGCTGAAGCACCAAGATGCTGGAGTTATACAGGCCCTCCCTAGGAAGTGCTGATTGCTGTCCCCATGGCAGAACAGGTGCAGCTTGAGAACTGGCTTGAGATCCCTGCTTCAGCCCAGCTTTGTCATAAACTGGCAAGGCTACAGCCACAACCCAGGTTAACTCGGCCAACTGCCTTTTTGACAAACGGCCTCCTCAGGACAACTGGCAGCTGCTACTGCTTAGCATTTTGGGCCTGCTCTAATCAATAAGGCAACTGGTCAAAGAATTTGCCATAGGGTCAGAAAGATGCAGCCCATTTTCCAGCTTCCTCAGCAGTGGTCAGGATACGATGGAAAATTGTATCTTACTAGGTAGCATGTATTTTTCTGAAGCCATTTCAGAGTGCTGTAACACAGAGATTGTTAATGAAATTGCCTGATTCATTCAAAAAAAAGAATGCTCAGTTTAGCAAGGTTAGGGAAAAGGTCTGACAACGTGTATGTTTTTACTATACTTTAAATATCAAATGATAATCTACAGTTTAGGAGTATCTTACACAGTGGCAATCCATCTGCAACATCTCTAGTCAGATCTCCTTAATAATTTTTCAATGTCTAATCACTTTTAGTGAAGTTGTACAAACCTCTCTTACCAGCTCTTCTGATCACAGTAGCACCCGTGACACAAATAGGGCCCACAGATGCTGCATCTTCACAAGGATTGGAATGAGTAACTTTCTTGACATTATTGTGCACTATGGGCCATATAGAACAATCCGAAACAGAAGTATTGCCTACCCCACCTTATGATCTTGGTCAGTAATGACCAAGGCTTTTTGCTTTTTACACTTCCAAAAGTTTTCCAGTGGAAGTATGAAACCAGAACAGCAGATTTAAACTTTCTGTTTAAAAAACAAATCTGCCTGGTTTGCTATATTGCTTTTCTGAACAGCTTTGAAACAACTCACAGATTGAGGAATCCATAAATAACAGATTTAAAAATTAAGAAATCCTAAAACACACTCCCACAGTATCTAGATTAGCTTTATTAGAAGAGTGGAGCAAATAATCTTTCCAAGGTCATTGCTACGAATTAAACTTGCAATTTGTTACAATGATTAAACTCCCCAAGGGAAGAATATAAATCTCTCTAGTATAGGGGATATCCATGTTAGCTCATTTCACACTGCATATTTTCATTAGCTGGCACCGTGGAATGTGCTTCCTGTCTCCATATGCTCCAATTTTCAAACCGTCTGCAGATTTATGTAAGTTTGTCAGGTGAGTGATTCAGACCCAAATTTGGCAAACGTTTCCCCTGATGTAACATCTTGGTGTCAATTCTTCATTGCTTTTTCCAGAAGACTTTTCTCTGGGGGCAGCAGGAGACCACCCTGCTGTTGCATAACACTATGGGATACGATTTTTACCTTAAATTGTGCAGAAACCAGTGTATGCATAGGTGAGAATACTACGGTTATTATTGCATTCATCTTTGTGCTGACCTTTAAGATTCTCTTGTTGCAGTACGCGCACTCTTTATGCTTACTGAGCTTTCCTTTTGAATCAAGAGGTGAAACCTTACGATAGAGGTTGCCTATGTATGTCAGCTTTTGTGGAATGAAAATCTAACATTTACTTTTTCTATTGGAGCAATGCACTTGGGAAACGGCCCTCATGCTCTTTAAATATTAAATTCCTTTTGCCCAAAATTGCTGTTGTTGCTTTCAAATATACACAAATTTTCTTACAGATTTTCTTTTCAGATCCTGCTGGAAGGATAATGGAATTGATCAGGGAAAAAAAAAACACAAACAAACAAAAAAACTCAACAAACCAAACACAAACAAACACAAACAAAACAAAAAACAAAAACACAAAACACCACACGCAACAAGGAGTAGGAGTAGGAAATGCTCCTTAATAAAACAGCTAATCAGCTAAAATGGTATAGCAGATCTTTTCTTTCTAAACCTGAAAAGAAAACCAAAGAATTAACAGAGCAGGCACTAATAAATCTTTTGTGATCTAATTTTTATGAATTGAAGTTATGATGGCCAAAGTATATTTTAAAGAAAACAAGAGGGAGAACAAAACAGATGCCAGATAATAGCATCTTTCACTGTAAAATTGGTAATCCATACGAAAACCAGGTAGTTAAATTTAATTTTAAGATCATTCTTAGCATAACAGTCTGTTGAATAGATAAGAATGACCAAGGGTGATTAGCCTGTGGGTCAGTCAAGGAAGAGGAAGCTCAGTAATTGGTCAACAGAAGACACAAGAGGCCCCATCAGCAGGAATCACATGGAAAGGCCAGCACTGATGCCTAAGTTGGTCACCATTGGGAGTTAAAGACAGTTGCAGGGCTGAAAGACACGCAACAGGGCCTTGTCAAGAACTGGCCACTGAAACTTGGAAATTTGTCTAGACCTCATTTGTACTTTCCTTTGAAATCACATATTTTTGCAAAGGAAGAGTAAGAAATATTGCCAGCGCTACCTTTCATGTCAGGTGTAGTTTACTAGCTTGCAACATGAAGTGGATTTGTAAAAATCCATCCATTTGTGAGTTATGAGCAAAATAGTTAGAACTAATTTATGGTTTGTTGTTTTTTGTTGGCTGGGGACATATGGGGAGAGGTGTCATGTTTTATCCCTTCAAAGACCTAAGCATCTTTGATCCATCCCTGTGTAATAGTTTTCCAGTAACGTAGGACTGTATGGCACAGGATGCAGGATTAGTTGCACAAAGAAAATCCAGGAACATATTGGCAGTCTTAGAAAGCAACACTGCATTTGAAGAGTCTGATACTAAAGAAACAAAAAATCTTTTCCAAAACCCCACAATACAACATGGGGTTTAGGAATTTCTCTGAGGGCAGAGAGCGGCACGTGTCTCCTTCAGTAGCACTGATGTTTCCTCACCTGAGTACCAGGGAAGCAGTCTCCAGGACACTGAGCATACTGCTTGCAAGATTGTCTCATCATTTATGGTGTTTCCTCTGTGAAAGCTGGATTAATCTAACCACCAATTCCTCATGCAACTGATACCACAGCTTTTATTCACATATAGTGTGGATGCCCTCAGTCATCCTGAAATGAAGAAGAGGGAACTTGTCCTCTTTTCGGGGTCTTCCAGTATCCATCCTCAGCAATTTTCAGCGCAGGACACTGGTTGGTATCATGTGCTTTCAGTTACTTCACCTAATGTTTTCACACTGAACCAGAGATTCTTGTTCCTTCAAGCTCTTCACTGCTAATGTTAGCTTGATGTCAATATTCATCATGTTCTCCATATATAACCTCCCCAATACAATTCTCCAATTGTTATTTGGACAGGCAAAAGGAGGGGAAAAGAAACAGAAAAGAAGGCAGAGAAGCAACTAAGAAAACATGAGACTCCGTCTGGCACCTTATTAATGCCTCCTTCAGGTAGCCAAACATGTCTCAATAAATCTCATCTATTCTGGAGTAGAATATTTTTCAACCTTATTATTTCCAATATTTTGCCTGTCATTTCTGAATGGTTGCTCAGAAATAAAAGCTGTCCTTGAGAAGCAAGAAAAAGTTACTATATTTTCAATCTGAATCACCTCATAATATAAGCACTGCAATGCTAGGAGTAATGTAAACTCTACAGTAAAATACAATGATATAGTATACCTCGAAATACCTCTGCTTAATAGGTGTTGTGCCATTAACAGTGAATTTTATGGAAGCTAGTAGATGTAAATCTGTCAGGTAGACAAAGATTTACAGTAATATCCTCTGCAATGGACGATTTTCATCACATTTAGGACTGTCAGGCAACTAGTGTGTTTTCTTCAGTCCCTTTAGGCAAGAAGGACCCTTCGTTTTATTTAAAGGCTGGTCCTTTCACTTTCAGGCATTCTGCACTGCTGAACGAAGCTCTCCAATGCCCTGTCCCTTTTTACAGATAGCACCTAGAGCTCAGGTGACTTTGCACATCCAAGCCACTGTGTCCCAGAGAAGAGCCTTCTCGTGTGTGTTGGACATTAGACAGCCAAGACCCAAATTCATGGCATATGCATTCACAAGGTTAAAGAAGCATTTGCAATACAGCGCCTGCACATTCCCAGCAAGCAGAGTAAATGAGCCCTGCTTTTCTCCAAGCGGGACAGGAGAGGGGTGGAATAAGGGGGCTGAAAACCTTTTCAGCAGCTAAGAAATTAGTCTGGAAAGTACATATCCACATGGGATAAATCAGTGGCTATGAGGATGGTATGGGCAACAAGCACTTAAAAGACAGTATAGGCTTTTGCAATGCAAATAATAAAACATCTGTGCCCCACATCCATTACTATTTTCCTTTTAAAAAATATATATATAAAATTCATAGAATTTTAAAACATAAGTTTGAAAAAATATTTCAAACAAATTCAAGAGTTGCATGAAAGTAACGTTATGAATTTGAATTAGACAAACAGTGAAGGTAAACAAATAAAACACTAAACTCAATCCCATATCACGCCTAGACACACACAGTGCTACAGTGAAGGCAGACTGTGCAACACCACAGACAGTCAAATGGGTTGACTGGTTCTTTTTATTCAGCTACATATTTTCTTTTACCGTTCCTACTACTTACGGACAGAAAAGGGTTTACAGAGACATGGGGCTCCCTGTGAGGAGTGGCCAGGGCTGCCCCGGGCCAGACATGGCTGGTTCCAGCCAGCTCCAACCCAGCCACTGCAGGGCACGGCTGAGCCCCACAGCCACTGTGGGGTTGCACTGGTGTGACTGAGTGAAGAGACCCTACACAGGATAGGTGCATAAATACCTGTCTCAGGCCAATACAAAGCATGAAAATTTAGATAACTAGCCAGAATACTTTGAAGAGAGCGAGAGGTTTGAGCTGGCCTCAACTGACACGTGCCTCCCTAGTGCCTGGGGAGCCCCACCTCCTGACAGCGAGCAGATTATAGGGAAGGGTAATGGAAATCACAGTGGTTCCGTGACTGAACACTATATTGCAGTCGCTATATTTCAGTGAGGGTAACTTAACATTTGTGTGGTGTTATGCAATACATTTTGTATAACTCTGCTAAATCGGAAATCCTGTGTAATGCCAACTGCCTTCAAATAAGTAAATTCTACATTAAACATTACACTCTCCATGCATGGAATAGCTGAAGGCAGCTGGTTGGAGAGTATTACACTCTGGCATGCTGGGATATCATACTTTTAAAAAGGCAAAAAAGGCAGGGGGAGGGGGAATCTAAGGAAGAGCCCTGCAAGCACCACAGAGAAGAAGAGAAGACAGAGGGATGGAGATGCTCCAGTGCTTGGGCACAGATCTCCTTGAAGTCCCTGGAGAGACCACGTTAGCGCAGAGATCCACACCACACTGCAGCCGTGTGCCCCACATGGGAACTGACTGTGCCTGGAGCCCAGGACAGAACAGAGGGCAGAGAGGATCTTTTCTGACTGTGGTCAGCTGGACTGATCACAACCCCTATTCTCCATCCCCTGTTCCTCTTGAGGGGAGTGGGAAGAGGAGTCAGGAACTACAGTGAAGTTGAGCCTGGAAAGAGGGGGCAGCGGAGGATGTGTTTTATGTTTGTTTCTCACCATACAAGTTTATTTTTAATTGGCAACAAAATAAATTAATCTTCCTCAAGCTGAATCTATTTTGCCCCTGACATGTAACTTCGTAAGTGATCTCCCCATCTTTATCTCAACACACAAGCTTCTTGATCTTATTGTCTTCCCTTGTCCTGTTGAGGATAAGGGGAATGAGTAAGCAGCTGGGTGGGTATCTGGCAGCTAGCCACAGTCAACCCACCTCAAAGGGTTTGGGTGACATCTGCAAGAAAAAAAACAAAACAAAACAACTTACACTATGCAGGTGTCCAAAGTGAATATTGGAAAAACAAATCAAAACAAAACAAAGAAAAAAAAATCACTAAACAAAGAAAGCCACAAGCAAAAACAGCAAGAAGAACACAAAAATCCCTAAAACCTACAGAAAAAAGGAAAAAGACAACACTAAGTGGTTGCATTCCATTAGATGAGCTTTGAAGGTCCCTTCAACCCAAACTATACTGTTTCCTGAGAACAATGACTGGCTTCCTACCTTAACGTTCATTCTGTTCCTTTCTTCAGGAACTGACCCATGCCTGTCATGCATCTGGTCTTCATTCCAGCCAACAACAGAGGTAGCTGTGACCTTACCATTTTAAACTTGGTTTTATGGGAGGATAAATTAATTAAAAAGACAAAAAACACTATTGAAACGTTTAATTTCTTCTTTTGCAGTGCATCTTTTACCCCAGTATCCATATAAACACAATAGAATTTAGGAAGATTTCTCAAGCACAATGGGAGATGTTTTTCTGGGGATGAAAGAGAAGTTTCACAAGAATCAAAGTACAATAACAAAGCATACCATAATTTTAATTATATGTTACTATTTCTGCTTTCTTAACTGTCATCAGTACTACAAGAGCACAATTATTTGATGCACTATAGGCAATCTAACTATTTGGTACTTGCAGTACATATTCTACAAGATAAAGACCTCTGGCAATCACTGCTAAACACAGAGTCTAACTGTGCTAATAACTGAGGTAAATTATCTTCGTACCACAACACTCCAAAAGCAGGAAATCTTGAGCCAACAAGCTCCTCAAAAGCTGAGCAATTACAGGCTTAAATCTGCTTCCGATCAAGAACTCAAAAAGCACCTGATACCCAAAAGGAAGCCTGCCATGTTCTTCCTGCAGAGAACCCCTTATCATCTTCAATTCTAATTAATCTTTCAAGCTGCCTCATTTCCAGCTGGAAAAAACAACAGCAGCAAAATACCTGCATCTTACAGGCTTATTCACAAAACAGCTTTTTTCCAAACCAGACAGCATCACTGCCATTACTACAAAGTCAGATTTTTGGCACAAAATCCCCTAAATTATCCCCTAGCAACATATCCTAAATAATGCTTACCAATTACCAGTGAAACATATAGTATGTTCAATTGCATCCTCTGGTACTGAAACTAATAACTATGCAATTTCCGTGTTAAAACTACCTGCAAGATAAGTTTAAATACATGGGAATAGTAACATTTAAAGTAAATTAAAATATTTTGCAGCTTTACTTTTCACCACACACAGTCTAATGTGCATTTCATTTAAAGGCTTTTTCTCTACTACAGTTTCACCACTTAAAATTCTGCTTTGAACACAATCTGCCAGGTGTCTTCTGTCACCTTCACAGTGTGTTTCAATGGCTAGGACTTACAGATCGCAAGACTAGAGGAGTTCATTACAATCTTCAATCTTACCTTCTGTACGAGATGGCTGAATTTAAAAACAACAAATGACCACAGCTCTGCCACATCCCTAGATGGGTAGCTCCAGTAGTTAATTACATTTACAATTAAAAGTCTGTTCTTCATTTTGATTTCTCTATCTGTCCTAATTACATTGCTGGAGTCCTATAATGCCTTTGTCATCCAGCTAGCCGTTAGAGAAGGGTAACTTCTTTTTATAGCAGCACCAGTTTACTCCCTCTTCCTTCTCTGAAAATAGTTTTATGAAAATGTTTACAGTGGGAAATGGAGCCCTCTAACTCCTTCACTTTCAAAGGTACAGTGGCTCAAAAAGATTTAGCTTCCTTTCTAATATTTTGCATGTTTATTTTGTTCCATGTGTAGTGAATAACAATTATTCCATTAATGCTTTGTCAAATACATTCACAATTACACACACAGATTAGAGTGATTCCCTAACCCTGACTGCCTCCTATCTGTATTTAAAAACCTGTTTGGACAAATAGTTTGCAATTCCTGTTGCAACTTGGGAGGAATTAGCAAATGAAAATGTACCAAATTTTCATGTTTCAGGAACACAATTTCAAACACAGCATCAGATGTCCTAGAAAAAAAAAAAAAAAAAAAAAAAAAGAAAAAGGTGTAGCGTTTATTTGAGATTTCCTAGAGTAGTTGGATTAATTACAAATGGAAGGATTTTTTGATGCATTCCTATATGACAGAGACAATCTGGGTCATTTACCCAAATCAGTGAAAGGAAAGGAGGCTATTTCCAAGGGCTTTAGATAAAACTTCTGAAGACAGAATTACAGAATTACAGTAATATTCTCTGTATATTGCCAGCTATCCACACTGAGCTTTGCTTTCCGTAACAGCACCACCAAAATGAACAGATTCATCCATAATTAACGTGCAGATCCAAGATTAAGCTGCAGTGGGATGGACTGGAAGTCAGAATTTTCTGAACCGTATGTGTGTTTGGTTTTGGGTTTGGTTTGTTTTGTTGGTTTGGTTTGGTTTCTGTTGTTTGTGTTTTTTTTTTTTTTCCCACAGTTTTGAAAATTAATATACAAATTAATTTGAAATATGTGCATTACAGTTCGGCTCACAATTCATCTCCATACATCTGCAATATTTTACATGACCCAGCCTGGATTCCCTCACAATACATAGCTGTGGAATCCCCTCAACTTCGTATATTACCTTGCAGAATCTCTTCCTGTGGGCATTGATGTCAGGTAACAATTTCCTGAACTGCAATGTACTTAAATTGCTTTCTTTATTGATCTGAAAAGCTCCTAAGGATACAGGGGGAAGAAAGCAGGGACAAGGAAACTATAAGAAGAAAAAGACAAAAAACAAACAAACAAACACAAATAAACAAACAAACAAAAACCACAACAACTCTTTCTATAACTCCATATTAACTGCTCATAGAAGTAAAGGTTGTTATTCTGTTAAGGCTGAACTTTGCAGGGAAACTTCTCTTAAAGAATTTTCTTCTGTGATTGTATCCCCCAGAGCATAAATTACAGAATAAATACAGGATAGCTGCTGGGATTTAGCATCATTTGTTGTGATGACTGGGGGACTCAGTCCATTGGAAAACTACAGTAACATGTCGCCCTGTACACTGCCCTCCAGGAATTGCAATTTCACAGTTTGATTCCCAGCACTGCCTTGCAGGGCTGCTACTGTAATGAGTTTCCGGATCTTCACACACCATGTGAAAGACTCTTCACTGTCATTTCCCAACAGGGAATGCAGAAAACACTGGCGGAAAAGGTAGTTACGGCAAAGTGTATCAACACTGGGAGGACAGGAGAAAGCACTCTGAACACTTCACCAGAGACAAATGTGGACTTGTCTTATTCTCCTGCTGCACTGTCATTGTCTTTTTCTCTTCTGCATTATTATTTCAGAGCATCAAGACAGTTGCTCTTACACAGCTGAAGTGCAGGGATCACTTGGGGAAATAGGGAATGTTGTATTTTTTCACGGGTCATGAGTACTAATTGCAAACCATGACTTTATGCACTGAGAAGAGCAACTAAATTGAAAGATTCAGGAATAAGTGAACCAGGAAACTTCAGATGAGGGAAAAAAACAAAAACACACAACCATTACACACACAAGCTTTACAATAACATTGTTGTAAAACTGTTCATATTTCTTTTCAGAGCACTCCATATAAGTGTATTTTGGTCAGAGGAAGAAACTTCATACTTGGTGCAACCTCTCACATTAACTGCTTGCCTTTTTTTTTTTTGCATAACTGAGTTTGCAGATGTCAGAGTGACATATTAAGAAAACAGGACTATAAACCTAAGTTACCTTTTCCCGTGGCCACTGAAATCTCATGAGCATTTGTCCAGGACAACTACACTTTTATGTAACCAGCAGTAATAACACAGCTGTATGTTTGGCTTAAAATCTTTTACTTTCCAGGAAAAAAAAAGAAGAAAAATAAACCTATGGATGAACACAGGGAAGATGGTGGGCAGCCATTTCATTCTTATACTTTGAGTTTTGCTGTAAGCCATTGTTTCAAAAGCACTTTAATTATTTTGAGGAAAAAAAAAAAAACAAACCAAAACCAAACCAAACCAAACAAAAAAAAAAAAAAAAAAAAAAAAAAAAAACAAAACCCACCAAACTCATTTTAGATCTTCTCTACAAAGAAAGCTGAATAGCATGAAAAATTCAGTATAGTTAAAATATAAAGGTGGACCCAGAAAAGGGTGAGTGTAGTAACAGCATGCAAAACTGCCTGAAAAAGATACCTCACACACAGGAAAGGCAGAATATTAGTACAAGGCATGTTATAATCATTTCTCCAGTAGGGATTATTATAGCAGAACACTAGAATTGTTTTTATGAGTTGAACATGTAGGAGAGAAGAGGATCACATTCTTCACAGAAATAACGATACCAGTAGAAAATACTTACATAGATCCAGCTTAAGATCCTAAACAGAAACACTCTTCCCAGGGAACATTTTTGGAAATTGAAAAAAAAACAGCTTCAAAAAGACTAGGTTTAAGGAATACCCTGCACAATTACCACCGTCTTTCAGAGAGTAAAATGATACAAAACAAGTATCATATATTTGAAAGGAGGAGGGGGGCAGAGTGGAAAAACAGAAGTCTAAGTCAACCTTAATAACTGGGAAATTACAGATGTATAGATAAATCAGTGTATGTAGACTATGTAGAACAGGGGTGTCAAACTCATTTTCACCTTCAAAGGGCCCTTTGAAGGCAACTGTGAGGCTGATGTGGCCCCTGGTGAAAATGAGCTTGACATTCCTGATGCAGAAGAATCCAAATGAAGAGAGATGGATTTCTATCCCAGTTGCTGTCTCTGTCAAGCAGAAACAAAAGCAAAAGAAGAAATAACAGCCAGGATAGGGAATAAGCATATAACCCAGTTACAGCCAGGACTTTTCCTAATATCAACTGAAATTTCCCATGTTACAGCTTGTGCCATTTCTTCTTGCATGATCAGTTTACACCAGGCCTTTGTAGAAAGTCACACTTGCCCTTGATGAGCTCTGAGAGGCTCCAGCCAGCCCATTCCAGCTTGTTCAGACCCAAACAAAAGGCCACCCCACCATCCTGCATAACAGTCCCCTAGTTTTGTAACATATGTATTTGCTGAGTGAACTGTATCTTATCAACCAGGTTGCAAATAAAGATATTAACATGATTGGCATCAGTATTGATCCTTTAGGGAGACCACTCATACCCAGCAACTATTTCAACTTAATGTCACTGATCACTAACTACTCTTTGAGCCTGATGATACAGACACATTTCACCTGATTAACTATCCACTTGTCCAGCCCATATCTCACCAATCTGGCTACTATGAGAGACCATATCATTTCATTGCAAGAGGTACTCTGGGCAAACATGATTTGCCTTCAATAAATCTGCACTTACTGTCCCTAGTTACTTTCTCATTCTTCTTGTGTCTGGAAATGGCTTCCAATATGTGCTTACCAGTGCCTGAAGAGAGGGTGACCAGCCTGTAGCTCCCCAGATTCCCCTTCTTCTTGCCCTTCCTGACAACAGGCATGAGGTTTGCTTTCCTCCAGCAAACTCCCAGTCACCATGACCTTCCCATCACCCTTGCAGTGACATTGGCCAGCTTCCTCAGCAACCCTGAATACATCCCCTTTTTTTCCAGGCACTTGTATATGTTCAGTATTCCCCTAGTAGGTATCACTGTGAGGACAGTAGGTAGAACCTCCAGAGGAAGAGGGCTCTGTAGTGTGAGCTAATCTTCCACCACTAGCCATTCTGAAAAGCAACTGAGCTGTCCTGGAAGTGAAGTATGGCCGTTTTTCTTTAAATTGCTCTTCAGTTTGTTCAAATTGATAGAGCAGGGCAGGTAAATGGAGACAGTGCAGAATGAATTAAATTCTTCACTTAGCCAGAAAAGCAATCACATTTATTTCTCCCTGAATTTGTCATGAAGAAGATCCAAAGGACTTGAAGCTAACACTGCCACTTTAGGAACATTGGTGTGCCAAAATAAAGGCATAAAGAGCTCCCTAAGGACTATATTAGGTTATTGTTCAAAACCTGGACTTCCCTTGCTTTGCTTCTTCAAATGATCATCTCCTTCCCCCTCCAAAAAGAACAACAGATTTGGGATTGAAAACAGTGGAAACAGCACTGGAGCAGGGGTGAAAGATGAGGAAGAAAGTTATAAAAATAGATCTGAGTTGTCCTCCCACTATGCACAGGTAACAGCTTCTCTAACTGTAATGTCATACAAACAGCATTCTGAATTAACTTCAGACCTTTTTAATTTCTGATATCAGATTAAGCCTCCTCTATATGCCCACCCACTTTAAGAAAGATAATTTAATTACTTCCCTGAAGTTATAGTTGAAGAGACATGACAGCCACCCCCTAAAGGATAGAAAATAGGTGTGCTATTCAAAAGAAGAGACTAGGGGAAAACAAACACTAGGGATGTTAAAGCCTGTTTTGTGGCTACTTTATGTCATCTCAGGTGAAAAAAAGCAGTAAGAATGAAACTGTCCCATCAGCTTTAATGGCTGTTTAGGGATCGCCATATTTTCTTTTCTTTTAATACCACTCCTGGCTGCCTCAGTATCTCTGAAATTCCCTATTCTATCCACTGTAACACTATTTTTAGCAATTTTGCCATCTTCACAGGGTAGACTCTTGATTTCCTTTAGCCCAAACCCAGAACTAGACATAAGTTTTAGTAAAGATAGTATTAAAAGAGGTCAAATGAGGAAACTCTGCAGGCATCTGTACACCTTCAGCACATCCTTTTCATTTGAAGGACATGACATTTGCCAAACCAGTCTGGACATCAATCTCAAGCATAAGAAATCCTACCTGCCTAATTTTGGGCACCATTTAACTCACACTCTGAAGTTCACTATTATTTATTTTCTCATATCTGATCTGGATTTTGCTACTCCAGAACCATTAAAGCACCTCATTAAATATTCAAAGGATCACTGAGCCATCAGTCTACAGTAGGAGCCAAAACTGCATTTGCTTTCTTTTCTTTAATCTCCCAGACCTTAATTGCCATATTGACAAAAAAAGAAACAAGTTGTTTACCTTCTAAAGTCTCAGGAGTGCCTGCCAAATTAATCCTTTTAAGCAGTGTTTCTTCAGCTCCAGAAACAACTAAGTAGCATACAAAGCAGCAAGATGCTCCCTTAAGAGGCAGTAAACATACACACTCCTTCAAAATTAACCTTGACTATTATAACTTGTCAGAGATTTGTTCTTTCCTATTTCATAGAGTCCAAAGGTTCTAAAAGGTGGGTGGTTTCTTAAAGCAGTAGGGAGACTTTGAAACTCTTAGTCAAAAGAGTTTTATTACCTAGATACATGCAGGGGCCAAAACACATGCAGGGGTGGTGGTGGAGCAGTGTTACATGAACAATGAGCTTGTAGAAACTTAAAGAACATAGGGAGAAAAATTATTTTAAATTAGACTCCTGGCAAACATGAAAATGAACTGCACACTGCAAAGTCAAGCAATGCTCTAAAAGCTATGAAATAGTGCATAATAAAGTCTGTGACATTATGTCCTAAAGTCAGTACTGTACATTTAAGAGCATAATTATTTTTCCTCCCCAAGACTGACTTTTCATCCATTCTGTTGATAAATTTGAAAGAGTTGGAATTTCGTATATAAACTGACTCTTGTCTTAGAACAGAAACATTAAAAAAAAACCCAACCAACCAACCAAACAAACAAAAACTTCTTAAATTATGCCTACACTTCAGCTGCAAAGGAAATGAAATCTGCTGCATAAACCAGGACAGGGGATTAATGTTTTAGTACCAAACTGGGAGCACGTTGATGGGCTTTAGTTACAATCAGCACTACGATGGAAGCAGTCTGAATGATTTGCAACTGCTCTCCTCACATGGCCCTCTACCTGCTCTGAGGTAAGCCCTGGTGCCCTTGAGACAGTCCGTCCCATTGTGTCTGCAGTAGGAAATACATCCAAAATTGTTCTACCAAAACTGAAGCAGCTGGTTAATGGAAGCTAAATCAAGAAGCAGCTGCGTGTTTAGATGCAATTCAGCATACAGGATGCAATACAGCCACTTTCTTTGTATCTCAAGGCCTCACTTTTTTTTAAGGATCTCAACGGAGCCTTTATACAGTCCCTGACTGCCACCTCTAAATTCCATTGACTCTCAGTTGTCCCCAGCATTACTTCAGTTTCAGAAATTTAAGAGCTTGATTGCTATTAAAAGGCTATAACCAAGGATAAAGGAAAAACAAATTAGAGAGGAAATTTGTGAGAAAGGAGGCTCTTGGTGCTACCTAAGTTCTGAGCAAGTTCTATGGGAATAAAAGGATGCCAGACTGTTATCCTGAGTGCCACAAAAAACTTCCATGATTGCAGCCAACACCACACAATTTCTGCTCAGTTCTAGTAATCTTGCTGCACTTACTGTTGCCAGTATTAGAGTTATTATGTAGCCGTAACATCATTTTTAGGGCTAGCAGGAGCACTTGTAGCAGAAATGAAATCAAGAGGGCAAAAGGACACATTTTGTCAGTTTCCTCCTTTGTTTAAACCTAAATACTTGGGCACTGATTATGCTACTGAACATTTGGAAGGCAGCCTTCCCATAATTCTCAACCCAATATTTGAAAGCTTCTTAAAATATACAAGAAGATGTAACACCGAACTTTCAAGAGGAGCCTCTCATACTCTTCTCATAATGAAAATCTAAGCAGCATCTTACCTACATATCTCTTCAGGCAAGTAATAGTACGGAAAGTTGCTACAAAGTTACCATTTAGGTTAGGGTGCCAAAGAATGGGGTTGTTTTCATTTTGCTGATTCATTCTGTCACTCTTCAAGATTATTAAAGGAAAAATGAGCTGGTTTGAAAAAACAGTTCAGAATAGCATTTCACTTCAGATCTGCTCTCCAGCCATTAATGGGCCATTCCATTATGAAAAAGTGTAACATTTTAACCCCACTATTCAAGACTGACCTTTACTAGATGGACAATCTGTCTGTTGGCAAACAGTAACACTGGTCCCATTAGTTGTACTTTGAATGAACTGATGTTTACAATGAGATTGTCTGACTCTATTAATATAAAAATAGCAGCAGTAGCCAAAAGCCCATGTGCATCAAATTTTGTTAACAGCAAATAGGTTGAACACGGGGTAGTAATGAAGGGGAAAATAAATAAAACTCTTCAGTAGAACAGGCAACAGAGGGATGACACAAGTTTCCCCCTGGAATGCGACTGTTTTCTGTCTTCATGGATTTCTGTAACTTCATAGTGCACATAGGTATTTGCATTCAAACCCAGCAAGTAATAGGCTAAAAAGAGCAAAAGAACTTTGAAAATCCACCCTACGGATACTGAACAATGCTCTAGAAACTTTACATTAAAGCCTATTTTTTTCTAGGAATTACAGGCAGTGTGAACACAAAACAAACAAGCAAACAAAAAACAACAAACAAAACAAAACAACACACCACCAACCAAACTAAGTCTTATCCCAAGGTCTTTCCGTGTGCAAGAGACACCATATGTCTCTCACACATATTAATGCACCAGCATGCCTGTACATGTTCACTTCAGATTCATGGTACCCTTCCTGCCTCTATGTCTATCCCTTCAGCAGTGTTGGAAACAAAAGAATACACAGAAAGTGGAACTGCATTTGCCTTCCAGACAGTGTCAGTGAAGACTGTTCTTCAGCTTTTCTAAAGTTCCATGCACCACAACTTTTAAATTTGACTCCTTATACAACCACCCCTGCTCTGCATAGTTCACTGTGCTAACTTTGCATTGAGAAGTTTGTTTTAGATACACACTGAGAAGTCTACAGACCTGGGTGCAAGGTATAAACCAACAAAAGGTCGGATTAACAAAAGACTGCCAATACTGGGAAGTTATCAGAAAACAAGATGGACATGGAAGGTAGTGACACCAGCCAGAACTAAGGACTTTTCAGGTGACTAGTGCTTATTAGAAACATTTGTGTTTTAATGTACAGGGCAAATGGTGACTAGTGCACACTGTGGCATGGAAGTTACAGCTAAGCTTCCTGATAGAAACTAGAAATAAATCTTTCCTTCCTTCCTTCCTTCCTTCCTTCCTTCCTTCCTTCCTTCCTTCCTTCCTTCCTTCCTTCCTTCCTTCCTTCCTTCCTTCCTTCCTTCCTTCCTTCCTTCCTTCCTTCCTTCCTTCCTTCCTTCCTTCCTTCCTTCCTTCCTTCCCTCCCTCCCTCCCTCCCTCCCTCCCTCCTTCCCTCCTTCCCTCCTTCCCTCCTTCCCTCCTTCCCTCCTTCCCTCCTTCCATTTTCAATGTATCCCTCTGACTCCTGAAAATAAGGCTGGTCTCATCACCATTTTTTTAAACAGGAGCACTTTCTGAGGAGGTGAAGATCCATGTCATAACAGGCTATTTGCGTCTCCCAGCACATGACACTGATGATACCATCAAAAAAGCTCAGTGGTAAAGGAGATGCTGATGAAAGTGTGGATGCTGCAGAGAGTCAGTTACTTTCACCAAAAGTTTTTGTTTCTAATTATTGAGAGGGAGAAAAGCTTTTAAGGAAAGGTTTCCACTCAGCTTTTCAAAAAGAAGCCTTCTGGTTGGAGGCTTTGAGCAACGCAGAAGATCTCTGACAACTGACTCCCCAGGCTGTGGGAGGGTGGCCCACAACTCAGAGATTTTGTGGGATTTGTCTGCCAAACTTGGGCTACTCAAGTGTTAGTGTGATAAAAATATATGACTCCCACCAAAAGCCATGTTTAGACTCTAGCTCCAACACACCCCCAGCTACCACTGTCTTTCTTATAGAAAATAAGACCAAAAGTAGGAAACCGTCAGTCCAGGAGTCAGTGGCAGCAAAGTGCAGCTTTTGTTTGTTTTCCTGGATGCTGCTTCCAGGGGACCTGAGGAAAACAACCTCCCATCACTACCATGGCAGAGGCTGACAAGGCAAGGGGCTCTCACCTTCCGTGATTCTCAGAGTAGATCATAGGAAGTACCTTATCTCACAGGAAGAAGAGAGGATTTTATATGCCTTACTGAACCCTTTCAAAAATTCAACTAGAAGCAGAATCAATCAATCAAACAAACAAACAAACAGAAAATCCACCCATCATTGTGGTACCAGCTAGACAATGGCTAGAGCTAGACTTTGCATTGCATTGAATGGAAGGAGCAACAGCCACATCACACCAGCTAGAAGATCCTACAATAGTAACTGTAAAAAGCAATGAAGATTGTAAACACCCTGAGGGCAGAACCACTTTGAGTAGTACAACTGTTCAAAACTGTGGTTTGTGCAATTTTCTGTACAGGAGAATTTTTCTTTGAGTGCCTTGATGCTATACTAAGGCATTTAACTGGCTGCTCTGTAAATGCTTTAGAGTACACACCTCAGGCACCAAAAGCACTTGAGCAATCCAATTATTATTCCATCCATAGTCAGTTATTCCACTCCACCACACTGCCATATCACTACATTCCTACCTTTGGTTGTCCTTCCAAAAAACAAATCCCTTGCAAGACCCTGTCTGCACCCAACTACATCAAAGAAGTCATCCACTTTACCCAGGATATTACATTTCCAGCTCAACAGTCAAGTTCACTTTCAACAACTTGGCATCCTTTTACTCTGCCTTTCTCATCATGAAGTGTTAGGAAAAACAACAAAAAAACTCAAACAACCAAAAAAAACAAACAAAAAACCCAACCCCAAACAATCCCCACACCCACAAGTACTCAAAATGCCTCTTCCTACTTACTGATGCATTGAGTGTGCTGCTCTTACCCTCTGCTTTTCAGAAAGGAAAGCAACCATTTATGTGCACATTGTTAGATCTATTGTCTCCTAAACAATCAAGTCTCTCGTAAATGACAGTTCTCTCTTAGGAAAATTTGTTGCTAAATGTCATTCTAACAGCAGTGTAACATTTGGTTCAAAAATACTGCCCTTTCATGAGATTTGACACCTATTCTGATTTCAGTGACCCTCTCAACCAAGTCATCACAGCAGCACAGAAATGTTTTTCTTTTCTGTGTCTCGTGGTTATACATATTTTTGTAGTTACTTTTATTTAAATACATTATTAAACCTTATTGCAAACTGACTGAAAGAATGAAAAAAAAAAATCTTAAGAAAAAAATTATATTAGCTAATCAGCAACTTTGCACTGGGGGTCTTCTCTCCTGGGAAGGTTGGCTCAGGAATGTCAAAGTGGAGAGTCACATACCACTGTTCTGCTTTCCAACCTCATCAAGCTACCATGTTAGCATTCCTTCTGAGTGGTACCAGCTTTCTGCTAAGCAGTCGTTACTAGTAAAGCCTTCAGAACTAGTGAGACTGCTAGTTCCAATGATCATCAGTCTTTCTTGCTGTGCTGCTTCCCTCTGTAGCAGCTGAATCCACATAGCTGAACATATGAAGTTATGGGCAGCAAACCCACCATGTAAAGTTGCCAGTGCTAGCACAATGTATTATCATAGTTCCAAAAGAGTCATTCTTAGAGTGAAAAAGAGAACTGTAGTAGAAAAAGGCTTGTTTGGGCTGCTTCTCCCATTGTGGTTATTTTTTAACCTGCCTGCTACTGACACTAAATAGAAATGTCTTAGCTTTTTCCAAGAAGAATGACATCTGTACCAGTGTTCTGAGTTGTGCCATAAAGAACACAACAATAGGAGATGTGTACAACACATGAGACATGCCAGCAATACATTAAATACCATATCTTTGTTTTCTGCATGCGCTGATTTTATACCTCTAGGATCTGTGTCACCAGCATGACAGGCAGTCACTTCCTCTCCTTTCATCTCCACTTGGATTTGTACTATACCATTTTCTCCAAAGTCCTGCATTACTTTTGGTAAGAGCAGGGCAAAAGCACACAAAGAGAATAAACCAGTTATCTCTCCTTGAATCTTGAAAAAGATTTACGCCCCAACTGGGATGAAGGTATACAAGACCCAAAGAATAAGGTAAGGATGGAGTCAAGCCTCACAGACATAATCTCATGAAGACTGACTTCAGGTTTTGCCTATGTGCTGTAAGCCATTTCCAGAATCAGGAAGGAGGGCACACGGCCATGAAGGACTAGAAATCTCCCCGCTAATGAAACATTAATGTGAGAGTGGAAGTGTTACACAAATTAACAGCTGCATAACTGATTTCCTGGCACGAGTCCCATCAAAATGTGCGAACTTGCAGTTTTGTAATTGTTTGTATCGAAATCAGCAGCCTAAGAGACCACATGCAAGATCACTTTTTAGAGTAGCTATCTTAGTTCACTGATATTGACTGAAACAATTAAAATCTTCATTAAGCTATAGGCATCCAGCTAACCCTGCAAATTTGAGACAACTAATTAAGACTTGCAGATACTTGGCAA
Source organism: Streptopelia decaocto (assembly GCF_964273445.1). NCBI lineage: Eukaryota > Metazoa > Chordata > Aves > Columbiformes > Columbidae > Streptopelia > Streptopelia decaocto. The sequence continues at coordinate 90,090,237 of NC_138663.1, forward strand.
ATCATAATGTTTGATTGACTAATTTGTCACAACCTCATGATCTTTAGAAAGGCAGATGTGCACCATGTAATGATTTTGCTTTGAATTTGTCTCACTAGAAACTGTTGCCATACAAACTATTTAATGTAAAATAAAATGTAGTTTATTGTGGCCTTTTATTCCTCTGTCCACACAGTTCACAAGTCATTTTTAAAGTAGACCCTTATCAGAAACAGACTCTGTCTATGTTTTGATCAGAAGAGATTTTTAAAAAAAAAAAGTGAGGTGGGAGGTTAAGAAATTCTTTTTTTTTTTCCTAAAAGCAGGATGGAGGTTATGTAAGCATTCCCAACAACAATAGTTTTTCTGCAAAACAGAATAAAAAAGACAAAATCTATAAACACTCCAACAGCACGGATAGCATTAATGTTTTCCTCTGTATTTTTAAAGATTTATTGTCTTTGAAGATACTGCCTCTCAACAGTTCACCGCAGTAATGCTGCATAATGCTGACAACCCAGTCAGGGCTCACAGGAGAAATAAATAACAAGAGTGAGTTCTTGGAACAGAGTTGACATGAACCAAATTTCCCTTGACTTTACAGTTCCTCCACGTGACTCCTTATTTCTCCACCTGGAAGTAGTTAGATGTTGTAACACATTGTGGGACCTATTAACTTACTGACCTGTGGCCAATGCTATGGATATGTCTACTTGTTCCATTTATTATGCAATTCATGAGCTTGCTGGCCCAAACACTCCCACACGTTAAACAGTTCACTAGATAACTAAGAGCAAAGTACTGTTGCATTATATCTCTTTTAAAAAGGATAGTCCTAATTTTGATAGATCTTTGTATTTCAAGATATCAAAATTGTTGCAATTTGAACACCCTGTAATATCAATATGAAATCGCTTTCTCCTGAAAACACTGGCAACACTGGAACAGGTAAGAGGACCAACTGTCAATTGGGCATTGCTCCTTCCACTTAAAATAGTATTAAGGAAGTGATAATTGTATCCTCTGTTCCAAAACATTCAAAAATCCAATCCAGTTCTTCTGAGGGACTGAAGTGTATTATTGGTGCTTCAATATCTAGATAAGTTTGTCCTAAAATATTTAAGGCACCTGAATAAGAATTGGAAAATGGAGCAAAGCAGCACGCATGCCTGAAAGACAGAAATACTAACCCAGCCTACATCCCCCATGGGACTTCCAGGCAGGGTTTTTGCTCCCTTAGGTTTTTTCCTAAATGTACTCCTAAAAATTTAAGCAGAAAAATCAGAATACAAGAACACCCTCCTAATAGAATAAAAATATTAGTTACTTCCTGATACTTCCTGATACCTGCTTCATTGTTGCACACAGAATACCAGAATAGGATTGATTTTGTGGCTAAAGGTATCTCTTCAGTCTTTTCTCTGGTCTGCCACTGACTTTTTCTTCGACTTAGAAGAAGATATACTTAGTAGGACAGATCACCTGCTGTGTGCTCCAGTTCCTTGAAAAAAAGAGGAAAAAAAGGAGGGGCATGGGGAGAGAAACTCATTATACACCTATGATATGAAGGAAATTTGAAGCTGATTCAAGTAATGTTTCTTTATAAGGCACTTTGGAAAACTCTGGAATAAAAATTATTTAATGTAAAAAAAATTCCAGATGAACAATTGTTTAGGCAGGTGTTAAAGTCAACAGCATCTCCACAGTACTCATTTGAAAAAATAGTATACTACAAAGATACAGGAAAAACTAGTAGTACAATGGCTTGTGAGGGAGCTATGGGGACTGAGAAATAAATATTCAAGTAGCTAGCACAATTATCTCAAGACGTTCCTTTCCTCTTTTGTCCCCAGAAGTCTTGGGGGGGTTCACCAATGCTTTTCCTAGATGTGTCTTCTTCCAGGAAGTAAACAGTATAGTAATGGACCCTCTTATACCCTCTTCAGTCTATATAACATAAGTGCAATGATACATTACGAACAACATAAATTAAGGTTTTGGTCAGCACATCCTGGTTCATAAGCAAGAGCAGGTGAGATACCTGGGCTGCAGGGGACGAGCCTTCTTGAGCAGTGAGAAGGGCAGAACAACACCCTGAAAATGAGTTGAATGTCTTACTAATTCAAGAAAGGGAAACTTCAGCTGAACCTACCCTGGCTTTGTAATGTTTATCAAAGTCTTAATTTGCCTGCTGCAACTTCATTTACGAAAGAATAAGTGATGCATATTCTGCATACAAACCTAGCCAGGAACACCAGTAAAGTGGAATTTAAGAGGAATTAAGGGGAGTGGCAGTGAAGAGAAAAAAAAACAATTCCGTGTATACAACCTTGCTTACAACTGCCTACATATCTGTGAATAAGATGTTTCACATTTATTGTAGGCAAAAAGCCCACATGCATAATGTCAACATACAATAGCTACAGCCTTTCTAGTTTACCTCAGTAGCAATCTGTTCACGTAGCCATGTCGTTAAATACATTTCACTATTATTATCACCATCCAAGGCAACAAAGCATTGCAAAATTTCTTTGACTGTAATTAAATAGATCATTTCCTTTTATTTAATACTGAAAAGCAATAAGATGTTATTAGCAGGTGGAAGTTTTAATGCCAGTTTATTAGTATCACTGACTTAGTGCCTGCTGATAGTTACTGTGAAGGCCAAAAGGTTAACAAGAGTTGGCTGAAATCAAGCAGCTTGCCAGGTGTTTTTCTTGTGGTTGATGGAGTAAAGCCAATTGAAATTATCAGTTTAAAAACTAACCACTAGCAACTCTTCATTTCAACATCGAAACATCATTTTCATGAAAAAAAAAATCCTGTCTGTTGCTGCAAAAACTGCCACATAATTTGTAATAATTAGAGCCAGTATCAGCCAGCTTTCTTGCCGACTTCAACAGCTTCCTCACAAAATAGAAGTGCAAAGAAAGTGTAGTACTTTAAAATAATAATGAGCTGTTCAATAAAATACAGTTTCACAGCTTTCTGAACTTTGCAAGTAATATCTAAGGCACAGAACAGGTGTTAATTTTTTTCCAGAGGACTTTTAATTAACTAATTCTTATCTGTAAGGAGTTGTAATAAAATAATGAAAATATGATTAAATGGATAATAAAGGAAATGCACACTGTTGTTTTGGACTGAGTACACAGGTATTTGGTCCAAAATTAAGCAGATGGTAAACCAAACACATAAGCATCCCTTTTATCTTGCATATCCTGCAGTTTTCTGATTACTTTTATTTATTTTGGGTATTTCAGCACATCTGCAAAATTAGACAGATGAAAGAGGAGACGGATTCACGTTCCACAAATTCATTGTCAGAGGCAAAAAAACCCCAAAATTATCATATGCACAGCAGTACCATTAAAAAGGCATCAATCAAAAACAAGTAAATGATATTACCTGAGTATCCAAGTTATTCCCTTGTATTTCCTCCTATTTAGGACTATACCCTAACCAGAGAGTTCACCAAAGCATGACTCTAGACTTTTAGAGCTGTCCCTTTGAACATGTATGTGTATATAAATATACATGTGTATGTGGGCATGCATGTGTCTGTGTACACATAGCATAAATGCACAGATACACATGTTCATCAGTCTTTCTCAAAGGCCTTTTGCCATGAAATTATTAACTGAAAGAAAGACATAGTTATAACATGTTTTGATTGGCTATAACTTCAGCTCATTTTGTAAAGTATTTCAAAGGGTCCCAAAAGCCAAACTGAAGTTCTCACTATACTGCTACCAAAAGCAGCTTTGATGAAGTCAGGAGTTTACATCCAGGTAGCTAACTCTGAATAGAAAGAACAGCAATTGTGGACAGGGAGAACAGGGCAATTTCTGTGCAACAGAAACATTTAAAAACTATTTTCCAGATGAATTCTGCTCCCCAAAGAGGGGTTTGTATCTTCAGGGGCTTGCCTTGCCAGAGTTGCAAATCATTTAGGGCAATTTATTTGAAAATCTTCATATTAAACCGTTCAGTCTCATTCCTTGCCTGTCCATTGTGCTGCCTTTTCTGTTCAGAGCCCTATCATTTTCATCGCGCTGCTAACAACAACAGAACACTCTGTTCCCTGTAGGGATTTCAGAAAGATAAAGCTGAAGTATCCTGGAAAGACAAAGGATACCTTAGAACAAACTTTGTAGTGTATGATAATCATGACATGAAGAAAACAACTTCTCTGGGCAACAGCGTTTGTCCTTCTCCACAGTGGGGAAAAAAAAAAAAAAATCCTTAATACTAAGTTTGAATTTTCCAGATTCCAACTTCTGCCTTTTGTCTCTCATCCTGCCACTGTGCCCCTCTGAAGAGAGCCTCTGCCTCCCCCACAGCCTCCCAGCAGGCAGCTGCAGGCAGCAACAAGGGCTCCCATCCTCCAGCCTTCCCCTCTCCAGGCTGAACCAGCCCAGCTCTTGCAGCGTCTCCTCACACACCTTGTGCTCCAGCCCTCACCAGCACGGTGGCCACCACCGGGCTCTGTCCAGGACCTCAGCCTTTCTCTTGTGCTGGGGAGCCCCAAACTGGGCACGGTGCTCCAGGTGCGGTCTCACCAGTGCCAAATAGAGGGGAAGATCACCGCCGTCAGGCTGTTGGCTGCACTTCTGCTAACAGCTCAGGATGCGGTGGTTGGTTTTTGCTGCAAGAGCATGCTGCTAACATGTCAACTGTATCTCATCATCCAGATTGCAAATAGAGAGGTTAAAGAGCATAAACATCCATGTCAGCCTCTGAGATGCCACTAGCAATCAGCCACCTATTTGTGTCATTGATCAGAGTATTCCGAGCCCAGCAGTCCTGACAGTTTTCATCTACCTTATCATTCACTTGTGCAGTCCATATCTCACCAGTTTAGTCACACCAACAATATAACAAGAGATTGAGTCAAGTGCCTTGTTAATGTCAAGGTAAACAACACAATTACCCGTTTCACTGTAGGAAACACACAGGGCATGCATGACTTGCCCTTGGTAAATCTGCACTTACTGTTTCCAGGCACCTTCTTCAGTCACCTGGAAATAGCTTCCAGGAGGATTTGCTTCATAATCTGCCCAAGGTCTGAAGTGAAGCTAAGCAGCCTGTAGCTCCCCAAAACCTTCTTGCCCTTCCTGACAACAGATGTGAAGTTTGTGTTCCTGCAGCAAACCTTTGATCCATGACCTCTCCGAGACAACCTCCTCAAGATGACATTGGCCAGCTCCCCCAGCAACCTTGGAAGCAGCCTGTCTGGTCCTGTGGACTTCTGTATTACCAGCTGTCTTGTGTTACCTAGCTCTATCTTCTCCTGGACACATGCTCCATTCAAACACAATAGCAGATTCCATAACCTGAGAAAGCACAGGGCAAAATTTACCAGTAAAAATGGAGGGGGAAAAAAAAAAGTAAAAACCAGGAATCAAGTACCTCCCATTTTTTCCCCTGTCCTTCATCACTATGTCTTCTGCCACACTGAGCAGTGGGTTTGTATTTTCCTTGCTTCACCTTCCTTTTGATGCCACTGCATTTATGCCACCCTGCTGTTACCCTTCACATCCCTCACTAGTTTCAGTGCAGCTAAGCCTGGGCTTTCCTAGCTCTGTCCCAGCTCTGTCCCTGCACTCTCAGGCAGCATCTCTCTGTTACTCCTGGGCAGCCCATCTCCACTTCTACCTTGTGCATGCTGCCTTTGGGCACTTGAGTTTGGTGAGGCGGTCCCTATTCATTCATTATGACCTCCTGCCATGCTGGCTTGACTTCCTGCCCATTGCAAAGGACTGTTCTGCTTCAAGGACATTGTCCTTGATGATTCTTTGTTGCAAACCAAGGCACCATGTCTTCTAGTCTGCTTTTGAGGTTATATTTGCATTGTCAGGTGCAATTTAGGCACCACAAAGCCTAATTTCCATTGATTACAGAATTTCATTGAGGACACTGAAATCCCCCCAATACCAAAAATCTTTTTCAGACTTTCTTCTTGCTATTTAGGCCTGGTAATATATTTAAATAGCCTCCATACCTAAATGTCACTTTAAGTCAAGAGGTAATTGCCTCCTAAATTCTTAACACACCCTGAAATCAGTAAAGCTTTTGTAATGTTTCCCTCTGTTCAGCAAATACAAGCAAGGCCCAGTCCATTGCCCTCATAATTACTATCATATATCCTTCTTCTGGAGAAACCCCTCTTGTTCCTCAGTAAGCAACTTTTTGTTATTAAATTGTTTGAAATTCAGCAATAGCACAATACAATGCATTTTTATTAGCACACTAGCCAAGAATGATTCAAGAGCATAACAGCTTTTCTGAACTGGATTTAAATTACTATCAATCATTCAATAAACTATAACAAAATTTTCCCTTCCTGCACATTTTGTTGAACACTGCTGCATGTTTTCCTGACTAAGGCTTATGGTGGCCAAAAGGCATCTCTGATAAGACTATACTGTCAAACATGGGCATGCAGGACACAGTATGTACTTTAAAATACAAGATTATGTCTGGACTTTATCCCCCTCTCCCATTATTTCATTTCTCTTCAACACTGCAGTCTTCACAAGAATAACATATCATCATTTTTCAAAATGTGTTTTGACGTACTGCTCAAGTAATCACAGCAACCGGTTTCAGCAATTTACTGGCATATATATTTATTTTTCTCACTATTCCTTTGTGTTCCTCTGCTCAGTTTTATCTATGGCTTTTTGCTTTCCCCTTTAATGTAATCCAGTCCCATAATAGCTTTCTTGCCATGCATATGTAATTTCTGTTTGAATTGCCCAGGAATCTAATTGGCTGAGCAGCAGTCCTACAGTTACTTGTCACACCACTCTTCCCCATCTAATCCAGAAAGCATTCTGATTCCATAAAATTATCAATATCCAAAGTACAGTTAAATGTGGTTGGCAGTGGCCTTGCTGCTGCAGGTAGATGCCAAAATAGCCAAGTCTGTACCTATTCTGCAGCTAAGTCAAGGGCAGTGTAGTCCAAGTCTGAGGCTTTTGACAAGCATTACCCTGATTTAAAGTAATTCTAGCTAATCTTAATACAATGTCAAGTCAGGACAAATGCAATAATCCTGCACTAACTCCAATTACTGTGTCGTTTCAGGGCAACGTACAGTCTTGTTTTATCCTTTTCGCATGAAAAAAAAATGAGAAGAATTATTTCTCAATTGCAATTATTCATGATTCTATTATCAAAACTTGACATTTTGAGTATGTATGCCTTTGTTTCCCTGGGCATTTAAATTTTGCATGTCAACCTGTTTCTATTTTATAACAATCAAGTAACACTTCCAGCTTGGTACAGGCTCACAAAGTAAGAGTAATTATGTTAACTACTATGGTACCAGTCATCCAGGATAGAAGAATGCTTTCCAAAAAGTAACATTTGAGTATTGAGAGGGAATGTAGCAGATTCTATACAGCTGGATCAAAGTAAAGACTCTGACAGACCGCTTCACAAATATCTTGCACAGAAGAACTCATTCAAGTAAATTTGAATATGGATGTTGAGGTACAGAAAGGTTATGGAAGGTTATGGTCCAAAAATAATAATAAAGTGTCATGGGGAATTTCCTGGACAGCTTCATTTTTCCAATATTTGCTAAACTTTGCCAGTAAAAACTGAGGTTTCAGAGTTTGTTTGACAGCACAGGTAAAGAAGATGGAAGTGAAAAGGGTTGAGCATGATCCAGAATCAACGTGGCAGATCAACCATGCAAAAAAATTAAGCAGCACACAGAGTCTGTGAAGCTCTACAAAGATGGAACTGTAATTTATATCATTCTGCTCGTTGTCTTTTTTGTTTGTCTCCTTCAACTGGTAGAGCTTGTCTTTCAGACAGTCTTGTCTTTGGAACAAGACTTGTTATTTTGCTATGTGCTTTATTCAGTTCCTAACATTGGTCCCTGCATGGCTGAGATTCCTCATGGTATTACTTCAATATAAATGTTAAACAACAATATTATTGTTATGCTATATTGCTGATCCGCATCAAGGGATTTGGAGTTGATTCATTCATCATTGTCAGCCAGGCAGTTTAAATTCCATTCAAGCCCACATGAAACAACCCAAGAAAAGAAGTCTTGGGAACAATTTGAAATGAAGGACATTCCCTTAATAACAGAAGTCAAACTGGAGTTCAACAACTTGATCCGTATTACTGTACCTTATTGGCTGCATCTGTGGTTAGTGTGCAGGTCCATGAGACTTGTCTGCAGGACCCTCCTCAAACTGGTGCAGAGCATGTATCTGACATTCCCAGGAGTGAAACATGGGAGTCAGAGCACTCTGCTCTCCTGTACCTACTGCCATGTGCCTATGTCTTGATACCATGGACTGGTTCTAGGCAGGCGAGATAAGAGTAATTCCCAAAGCGACATAGTACCTCTTGCCACAGCCATCAGTGAGATTTTGTAGGCAGCTGGTACTTGGAGACATTAGGTGTTGGATTTGGGATTTTTCACAGGATGGTCCTGAGACCTTCCTGCCTTGCAACTCAGCAACAGCCAGCAGGCCAAACACAGCAACACTTGCCAGAGAGCACATCAGGAGACAACATCTAATTCAAGCATATTATTCTGGGAAACAAAATATTGAGCTCTGTAGTAGATTCCCTGATTCCTCATCCATCCAGCAGACTAAGACTGAAAGATTTCATAGAGCACTTCCGAAAGATTGAAGACTTTCTTTGGTGTATGAATGCTCTTTCTACACTCACAGTGAAGCTTCTGCGCTTTTCTGAACTCAGCACTCCATTTCCTCCCCTACAGGAAGGTGTATAACTAAATTTCTTTTTTTTTTTTTTTTTTTTTTCTTTCCCCCTAATCATTTCTAAATCAAGCAATCTTTCAGAAAGTCTGTCTGCTTTAACCAGTGATCATACTTCTATCTGAAGTGGCATGGCTACCATCAAAATCATGTGCATCTACCTGCATTAGTCTCCAACACAATCACCAAACCTGAAAGTGAATTAAAGTTTTCAGGTAGTCTGAAGCAAGAACACAGAGCTTGATCTGGCTCCAATTTCACTCAAGGCCTTTTACCTTTATATTCATCATAGCATGCAAGCAACACAATGCAAACCTAAGTATAAACCAAGGTCTTGACCATCTGTGTTCATTGAAAAACCCAAGGGATTTTTGCAAGTTTGAGCATTTAGCCTGTGTTTTCTCTAAATGCCAAAATACGTGGAATTCTGAGTATCTGATTTGCACTGTACTTCTCATTTGGAAAACTGTGTTGACTGTATTCCAGGCCAAAAAATAACTACGTAAAGGCTGGTGGATTTTTTAATTAAATTCTTCACAAGGAAAGGCAAGACAAATACAGCTTGAGATACCACTAGGCATTAGGATGTCATTTTTAAAACTCTTTTTTTTTTATGATAGTTTGCTCTAAAAGATGAAGTTAGAAAAGGTACATTTAAAAGCATGAGTTAAAGATGGGGTGTTTTATCTGTATGGTAAATAGAATTTGATATAGCAAAGCATTTTTGCCTCTTTTTTTTTTTAAAAAAAAAAAAGTATTCTCCTTTCTTCTCTCTCTACAGAGTTTTATCTTTTTTTTTTTTTTTTCCATTTTAACTAACAGCTGTGGGGTCAACAAACATTCCCCACAGAAAAATATTTTCTTTTATTTCTAATTGCTTCACTTGCTCACCAGTTGCCTTCACTTAGGAAAGTGAAGCATCTAAGCACTCAGTAGTGCGTGAACTCCTGCATCTTTCCCATTGCGTGCTGGGGTACCCAAGGGCAGGAAAGCAACCCTCTCAAATGCCTAACAAATGCACTCAACTTGAAAGAGACAGGTGTGTTGTCATTGGTCTCTGGAATCAGCTTGCCAGCTATGGGGGCAGGAGGAGGAGAAAATAAAAAAAGCACAAGGAAAGGGAGAGAGAGGGAGGCAGAACACACTGTACTGTAACTGTCACAAGAAAGGTAAACGCGCTGTGTTTGTTTACTAACAAAGATGTCAAGTGCTTGTATGATGCTTGGGAATTTTCATATTCACTTCAGAGATCTGACTGCATTTTGTCTTATGAGTGAGGAGCTTGCTGAGGGCTTAGAGGTGCAGTGTTGTTTTGTTTTGGTTTCTTTTTTTTTTTTTCATTTTTGGGGTTTTGTTTGTTTTTGTTGTTTTCTTCCGTCCTTCATTTTGCTGGCTTATACTTAAAAGCAGAAGTACACCCACAAAAGTGCTGTTAATAAAGACATGGTATCTTTCAAAGTGGCCTGAGAGACTTCTCCAGACAGCTATGCACAACCCCCGCATATCTCAGGTGGCAATGCAGTAACCGAGCCCCTACAAGGCAGTCAGTGGGGCTGCGATATTGCTCTCCTTCCCCGTTGCAAGAAGTGGGCTGCAAGTGAAGTGGTTCAATCTTTCTGCTGAGGTATACATTTAGGACAAGGTTTTAAAGGTATTGGGTGATGACGGGAGGTGAAGAACAACCATATTAAGATAATCAATTCCCAGCAGTCAGCCTAATCTTTGAGAAAAAAAAAAAAAAAACAAAACCTGTTCAAATCTTTCTTAAGATCATGTGTCCTTCTTTATCTTTTTTTCAGCCAGGTACCACTTAACACACAAAAAGTCTGAATGGAAAAAGGAGTGCTAGCTTGAAGTCACTGCAGCAAATATCCTGACAACTGTTTTCTATACTCCTCTCACTGTCCTTAGTATTCGGATCACAGTAAAATGCAAGAGCCCACAGAGTTTTCTACAGCCCCTGCATTTATTTCCTACATCCCCATGGAACTTTGGTCTTTAATTCAAAAGCTGCATATGTTTACGCATCATTGCTCCATGAGGTAGTGGTCTTTAGCTGCTACCATTAAAGTTAATATGAAATATATTAAGTCCCCCACCCCACCTTTTCTATATCCTGGAAAAATAAAAAGGCTTTCCTGATTCCTGGGTGTTTGCTGATCCTTTGAAGAGAAACCTAAAACAAGGCAAAACAACACAGCCAGAAAAATAATAGTTTTCTTGCTACCAACACCTTTTAAAGGCTAACTTTTCTTGCTAGACCTGCTTTTTGCTCCTGCTTCAGACCCTTTTTGTTCTTCTATTTTAGCAGTATTTTTTCTGAAACACCACCACTGTCCCTCACTGTGACCATGGTAAATTGCGTACCAAAACAGCAGCTAGGGAGGATAAACCCTGAACCACCACGGCCCTGAGCAGGACCCTTAATTCCTCTCCATTCAGAGCAGATCCTCGGATAATATTGCAACGTTCATTTGGCTGATGTGTGCCATCATGTGGCCAAATGCGGTAAGACCCCAAAATCACAAACCTTAGTTCCGTTTTGCTACTCTAAATACGAGATGACAGTGAGGTAGACAGAGAGCTGACTACAGAAATGCACTCATTCGGGCCTGCCACTGCAGCAGGAGCTCAGGATTCCTCAAGTGACATTTGCCCTTCCTATTCCTGCATGGCTGCTAGTGAGCCGAATAAAGGTTATAATCTTTGTACTCCTGGTGAGTATACTGCTGCCACAAAAATAAAACCCTAATGCATCTTTAGAAAGTTCTGCATTTCTAGTAGATGCCATTATATTCTTGCAAATCAGAGAAGAGCTCAATCCTGCTTTACCGCTGCAGAGGAGGTGCTGACTGACCACCCCACCGAATGAATCAAGCTGATGAGCTGTCTGCAGCAAAGTGCCAAGGGCCCAACGCAGAGCGGTCACCTTTACACATAACAGCACAAGAAAATTACAACTTCAGAAACATTTAGACACTTGTGTTGCTTAACACAATTTCATGGCCTCACAGCCTTGCTGAGTGGCATTTTATTCTCCTTTCTCTGGGCAAGGCTAAAGTGAATGATTAAAGCTGGCAGAGCTGACTACCCCAAACGCAGGGGGTTGGGCTGCCTGATACTTAAAGGCACAACAGTGGGCATTACCAAAAACGAATGGACACAAGGCAGACCATGAGCTCTCACAGGTCAGGCTGGCCCCATCACAAACATAAAGCCCACTGTGGTTTGGGGACGAGCAACTGCCGTCACCTCTCTTCTAATTCATGTACATAAATATCTGAGGCTGGAAAGTAAGGCTTGTACGAGAGAACAAAATGAAATACAAACAGCCTATGATGTGAATGAAGGAACTTTAACATTTACTCACAGAGCTTCGAAGCAGACAAGACTATTAGAATAATTTTGAATGAACTCCTGTGTACCACATGCCACTAAATTTTACCCAGTTAGCAATTAAACAAGCCCATTAACTTTTGTACAACTAAGGGATGTCTTCCAGAGAGGCATTCAGTCTTGAGTTCAAAGAACAACAACTCAGAGCCCAAACATTTTCTTTGGGAGTTTGTAGAAGTGATGATGGCACATTCCTTATCTACAGCTCCAGACCTCAGCAGACCTTTTTGACACAAGCTTGCATTGAAGACTTAAGATTCTTGTCTAATACATCTAAGCCCTTTCCTACTTGTGAGGATATAGTTCCCTATTTCAAAGCTACCACCTCCATCTATAGTTTCTAAATCTCTAGTACTTTAGGCTTAGCTGAATCAAAATCTGTATTGCTTGAGTGGGACTTCTGTGTGAGTGGAGCCCAGCTTGTCAGTGATCTAGATTTGCAAGACTGCCATTTGTCCTTAACATTATTTAACATTTTGATGCCCTTTGTGCCAGCTACATGTTTTACCAGGTTTAAGAGCGCATTTACTTCCAGGTGATGGGTGGGGATGTTGAATACCATGGAATTGGTATGGGCCATTAAGATGCACCAATAGTGCCTCTCTGGTTTATGGGTAATGGCTTCTGATTGACAACTACTTCCACATCTAGCAAGTTCCCAATAAATTAAAGGCATGTTGACAAACCCAAAGGGTGCTACATCTTTAAGCAACCGTGACACTACATCGAACTCTATATCAATGTCTCGGTCTATTATATCTTCACAGATATCAATGAAGTCCTTAATCAAAAAGTCATAAATCTGACTGACATTCTTCAAAAACTCATCTCTGCTAGCATTTACTTTTATCTAAATCAATCAGTTCTTTATTAAATCAAGTCTTCACCATTTGCCCAATACTGAGTTGGAGATAGACATCACACTAACATGAATTTTACTGTCCCTATCACCAAATTCATCTTGAAATAGAAATCCTGCCATTTCCCCAGTAATCCAAAACATAGAGTAGAAAATATGACTTCATGTAACTTTCTGCATCCTTGATAAAAGGCACCCTAAATCAGCAAGCCTGGGTGTTCATCTCTCAGAGACACTGCAGAAAAACTGCCTCAAAATTACCACAGTGCCTGTGGGGCTCAGCAGTTCCCTGTGGTGGGGCCATTGGAGCTGGCTGGAACTGGCCATGTCCAGCCCAGGGTACATATCCCACACGTATATGATATTGGAATATTTAAAATTATAGTATTTCAAAAATTCTAACAAAATGTCACTATTTTGTAAATGACACATTCTGTATATGTCTCTCAAATTGAAGTTGCCCATAAACTATCTGTATGGCAGAAGGACATTCAGACAGTCACACGTAGTATTCTGTAAGCCCATTTAGTAACCTGAAAGATATAATATCCTCTTCCCCACTTCAAATTTTGCTAGTGAGAACACCAGTGCATATGCATTTAAGATGACTACACTTTCAGCTTATCAGAGACACTGCTCAAATTGTATCAATTCCATACTCTTTCTGAAAAGGACACAGTCATTTTAACAAGCATTATCCCAGTTTTCATCTATATTGGATAGATCAGATTTCAAACTGCAGTCATTAGAAACCATTGTGGCTTCATAAACTGGGCACAACAAATACAAAGTACACCTAACTACAGCAGTCCAGGACTCTGGGTTTAGCTCAGCTGCCATCTGTCCCAGGAAGGAGACAAGGTGTGGTTCATGCATTCTCTCCAACATTCAGACCTTTGAAGTTGCTCGAAGTTACAGTTGTAGTTTGTCTCCCCTGAGTGTCCATGCTCCAGTCATTCCTGAGACCCAGTGACACAAAACAGCTGGATGGACTCTAATGCTTGAAGTTTCCTTCTTGAGCCAGGCAGTGAGACAGCTTTTACAGCCTTGTTGCACCTGTGAAGCATAGATTATTACTGGAGAATAGAGACCATGGCAACATAACAGACAATTTATGTCCCCTAGCACATAAATCCTTATTCTCACATTAAAAAAAACAAAACAAAACAAAAAAATCACAGAAACCACTGACAAACAAGAGCTATGAGCCATAGCACTGGCCAGCAGATATTGGCTTGGTCAGAAGAAAGTGAGATTTGGAGAAAATGAATTCTAGAGAGACCTTTATCTTCCCAACTGAGCTCAGCAAACCTCAGCTGAGCTCAGTTGTCCAAGTGGTGCGTGGCAAAGCACACCACTTCTGCTCAGGAAACCCTGATTTTTTTCATAAAATATTGACTTGCTATCTTGAATTTTTTGTAAAAGCTATTTGTAATTTGATGCTGCTGTCAGAGACAAGATACAATGTGATCCCTGGGATTAGCACTAACAAGCTGCTGAAAACTGGTAAAAAGTGCATGTCTTATTTTCAAGAAAATCACTTTAAGAAGGGATAATAACAACTAATTCTGCAGGGCATATAAAAAAAGAAAATCCACAATAGCCACTGAGTTATCAGATACAGAAATAAAAACAAACAAACAAATAAATATATAAATAATTGTTTATTGATCTAGACCATGTTTCAAGGAGCAGTTGGAAACTCCAACATCTTTCAGTAACGAGCTTCTTAGACAGGATGAGTAGAATTGCATCAACTTTATCTTTAAACTACCCTATCCTTTCATTCTGTTGTCATAAACTTCAAACAAATCATTCACCTGGAATCATAAGAAGGGGGCAGAACTGAACTGATGCCATCATCATTGGAACTATGACAGAAACGAGCTATACCACAGAAGGACCTATCCCATATCATGTGGGACATCAGCAATAAAACACTTACTGGATTTACATGGAGAGGAGAGAATTGCATCTCTTTAAGGAAAGAATCTGCTTAGCTCACATGGAGTTTGAAAGTAGCATATAAAAATAAGAACTCACTAACCAAGAAATATGCCATGCCCATAAGTAACCATGAGTAATGATTCAGCTACAGAGAAATGGCTACAAAAATGAGGAACTACAATTAATGTGTACTACTTCAGTTTTATTCAAGTGCTCCTAAAAAAAAGGTGGATTGCCACCAGATTAATGTACTGCAAAAGGATGAAAGGTGGCCTCACAAGGAAGGACTTCTTATCTATTCAGCGAAGGAAAGAAATTATACCTTACATGAAGAAAAATGCAACTGGCAGCAAATTTAAGATGTATCCAGCTCACATGTTGTCACAGGTTTATAGAACAATATCGTTAGAAGGGACCTCAAAAAGTCATTGACTTCATCCCCCACAGTCCAACGCAGGACCACTATATTTAGGCCATTCATGACAGGCATTTCAAACTATTCTTTAGAAATCTCCTATGATGGAAGAGCAAAAACCTCTCTATAGAATTTACTCCATAAACCTCATCATTAAAAAAATAACAACGCCTGTCCCTACTCCCAAGTCCCCCCCCCAAACAACGCACACAAACAAGCTTTGGCCTAGTGTGTAAATCAATTTTTTCTCAATGTAATACAAATCCCATTGCTTCCTGTGCTATCCATAATGAGTACAAAGAACAGACTACTTCTTCCCTCTTCATAGATGCTTTTTATATATTTGAAGACTTAATGTGGCCCCACCCTTTCTTCTTCACTTTCATTAAGGTAAAGAAACTTAGCACTGAGTAACATTCAAGCATTTGTTGAAGTTCTGTCCTAAACAAAGAAGTTGTTGCAACTTAGGCTTAAGAGAGGCAAGCATACAACTTCTACACTGAGGATCAAAACTTGAAGTCTCTTCAAAACCTCAGGAATGAAACATGAAAGCCAGGAAGAAATATATTACTTTTATTGCAGTATTGAGTCTGATCTGCAATCGCATATTTAACCAGTCTGTTTCCACTGCTGTTACCTTCCATACAAAGTCACAGAAACCAGCCTTTCAATCAGAAAAGTCTAACACGATGAAGACTCATCCTGCACTTAATTGAATCAACTACCTGGAAACTTGTCCTAGACTGAAGAAAAAATTCTTTTGCATTTCTGCTAAGCTTCAGCATAGCAGGTTACAATACCCTCACAATACATCCAATTTTAAGAGTGTTTTTTGTCCATGAACTATCCTGTATTTGTCATCTGTCACAGGTCATTTAGCTTAGACAGGATGATAATAATAGGAGGAAGGTGCAGGGAAAAAGAACACTTACAAGTCATCACATTGACAGTGAAGGACAGAATACATGTTGTTTTGTTTCATCTTTTACCATAATATACTTCTCCAGTATCCTTGTGAGTTTTAGGATATTTCAGTGCTCTTCCCTTCCAGATAAAGGAGGTGCTATAGCCATTCCCACACTACAATCCCCTCAAGTTTTTAACATTAATATCTATGCCTGACCACTGAATATGTACCCAGCTTATTCATAAAAATAATGGACAGCCTTCTCTAGTATACAATTAATATTATAAAGGCATACATTTCAAATTGTTATCTACAAATACTGAGCCTGATTTATTGTGAAGCATTAACACTTAAAAGCAAGCAGTGAACGGCGAATGAGGAGTCTCTAAGAACAGAACTCTGTAGCATTTGTATTTTCTGTTTTCCTTTTCTGTATCTATTTTTTATCTCTAGGTCCCCTTTCTATACAGTCAATAAAGAGGCTTTCACATATGTTTTAATGTTTTCCTCCAAACTTTATGTGTGCTGTCCTCTGCATTATTGTCATCACCTACTCTGCTTTAGTAGATGGCAAATTATCCCTCAATGCCTTGTGTGAAGAATTGAAAAAAACAGATCAACTACCAAGGAGTAGCTCTCCTGTACCTGGGGAGGATTTTCCTGCTGCAAGTGGGGAGGAACAACTCCATAGCACCAGCATATGCTGGGCGGCAACCAACTGGAAAGCACCTTGGCAGAAAATAATCTGAGGCTCCTGGTGGACACCAAATTGAACTTGAGCCAGCAACATGCTCTTGCAGTAAAGAAGGCTAATGATATCCTGGGCTGCATTAGGAAGAGTGTTCTCAGCAGGTCAAGGGAGGCGATCCTTCCCCTCTATGCAGCACTGGTAAGGTGGCACCTGGAGTCCTGCATCCAGTTCTAGGATCTCCAGAACAAGAGAGAGATGAAACTACTGGAGAGAGAATAGTGAAGGGCCAGTAAGATGATTAAGGGACTGGAGCATCTGGAGCATTATGAGGAAAAGCAGAGAGATCTGGGACTGCCCAGCCTGAAGAAGACAAGGCTCAGGGGAGATTTTCTCACTGTATATAAGTAACTGAATCATAGAATCATTTAGGTTGGAAAAGACCTTTAAGATCATAGAGTTCAACCATAAACCTAACACTGTCAAGTCCATCACTAAACCATGTCTCTAAGTGCCACATCTACATGTCTTTTAAACACCTCCAGCAATGGTTACTCAATTGCTTACCTGGGCAGCCTGTTCCAAAAGTTTGACAACTCTTTCCATGAAGAATTTTTTTTTTTTTTAATGTCCAGTCTAAACCTCCCCTGGTGCAACTTCAGTCTGTTTCTTCTCATCCTATCACTTGTTGTTTACAACAAGTGTTTACCACCCTGAAGGGAGGGTGTAAAGAAGATTGAGCTAGGTTCTTTTCAGTGGTGCTCAGTGACACGACAAGAGGCAATGGGCACAAACTGAAACACAGAAGGTGATGTCTGAACATCAGGAAATGCTTTTTTTACTGTGAGGGTGACCAAGCACTGGTACAGGCTGTCCAAAGAATTTGTGGAGTGTCCCACCTTGGAGACATTTAAAAACCATCTGGACATGGTCCTGGACAGCCTGCTGTAGGGTGTTCTGCTTTTGCAGGGGCTTAAAAGTAGTTGACCTTCAGAGGTCCCTTCCAACCTCAACCATTCTGAGCTACTGTTCTGTTATTGCTGAATTATTTGGAATGCCATGGCAATTCTGTATTAAAGGGTAAAAAGCTGCTAACTCTGGTAACTGTGCTGCAACCATCAGCAGGGCATGGATTTTGAAATTCCAGTTGAAATAATACTAACATAAGCCTAGAGGTCCAAGAAGATAACAACAAGCCCATTTTCAGCTAAATCAGGAAGCACAATATTCAATTCACCTCACTGGCATATCACTGTAGTATCCCATCTTAATTAGGAGTTGTGTGCAGGACAATTGTCAGGACAGAAGTATTGTCCTGGTGGCAGAACTACCACATCAGACCCATACCTCATCTCTGAAGACAGTCACTCCCAGAAGGCACAAGAAGTAACATAATAAACATAATTTCAAAATAATATAAACCTGAGCGAAAATTTCTTCCTAAACACCAGCTACTGCAAATTGGCTTATGATCTAAAGCTTGAGGGTTTCTATCCTTTATATTACTACCTCACTGCAAACTGTTTCCATCAACAATGTGGTTAGAATAGAGTAAGTCAATTAGCAGAGTCCCTCCACCTGGTTGCTGGATTCAGCATGTGTTAGTTTTGGAAAATACAAAATATATGTACAAATGGAGATGCTTGTGCATCTTTGTCAGCTCTGCTTGTCTGGGGACATGTTCCTTTTCTGAGACAAGACTAAGCAAAGAGAAGCAAAGCACTGGCTTGTAGTGTTTCAAAATTGCCAAGAATCTCTCTTATTTTAATCCTTAATTGTACACTACAATTTCTATGACTGGGATAAACTCCCGTGCATATTTATATATACATATATTTTATTAGTTTCTTTCTCTCATTGAATGATCAATCATATTTTAAGAACTACTTCAGCTAAGAGTACAGCTATTTTGCCTGTTGTAGAGCTGTTGAGATATTGTTTTGGTTGTCAAAACTGGCCAGCTTTACAGGTTACCTTATGCAGAACTTTTTGAGGTAAGGGTAAAAGCTACCCTATATGAATCCCTCAAGGTCTTTCAGTAAGTCGTATTTGACATCCCATTTGTCATCCTGAAATTCTGAGAACGGAAGACAAATGGCCCTCAAAGTTGAAGGGAATCCTTCAGACAGAAATCACTTAAAAAGTAATAAGTTAATAAAGTCTAGAGACGCTCATGCAGAGTAGTCATCAGGCTCATGGACTGGGATTTTACTCAGACCTCTTTAAATAACTTCCTAGATAAAGAAGAGAATTTAATTTTCCTGATAAAATTAGACCAATTAATCAGACAGCACAGCAAAGGATATATTTCCCTTCTATAAGGGGAAAACCAGATAAGTTATGATAAAGAATTTATTAGCAAGAAGAGTTCTCCTTAGACTTCTTTGGGAAATGAAGGACAAGCCAATAGTAAAATATTTTAAAGATCATTGTGGGCTTTTGGAGCACTGGTGAAATGTGCACCATCTATCAAGATTATTAAGATGAAACTATTAACCTTCTGACAGTTTAATAACCATTCTTTATGTTATAATAACACAGGGCCCCTTTGGGATCAGAGTTCCAATTTGGGAGGCAGTGTCCATCATTTGTCAAGGAAATAGAACCTTTGTGTTGGGCAAAACAGCAACAGGACCATCCTCACCTACTTTTTCCTCCCTAAACTATGCAACCTGCAGCTTCATGTCCAGGCTTCTTTCTTTTTATAGGTGTTTTCATGTAAATAGAGCCATTTAGTCTGCACACTTCCTGGGGAATCACAAGTCACCGGACTATAGGAACAAATCAGAAAACAGGATTAGTGAAGTTTGGTCTCAATAATCTGAACACTCCTGCAGATCTTAAGGTTTTAGACCTTTTATAGCATTGACATGTTAATGTACCAGACAAATGCCAAATCCCAGGTAACTTGTATCAGTTACCACTTGCAGTTACACCATAACCAGGCACAGCGTGAAAAGCAACACCTTAGTGCAGCACCTGGAGAAGAACTTGCACCTCCCTTCACACACACTTTGTCTAAAAAGTAGAAACTAGGAGTATTAATATTCATATCATGCATAGCTACTGGCACACACACCTGTATTCCGAATCCATCAGGTTTAACATTCACACACTTGCTGGCACACACTGATGTTCTGGAGTCTATAGAAAACCACTTTTTAAACCTTTAGTAGGCAGCACTGCAGCCCAGCTGCTCAGCACGAAGGACGAGAAGCCCCAAGCACTCCAGATGCTAGCGTAAGTGGTTACCTAGTGAGAAACCTGTCTGACTTATTTTTCTTTCCTCGTGATTTTCCAGCTGTTCACTTCCAATAACCTTACCTCCCTGGACTTACTCCTACATCACATATAAGGAATCCTCACATTTTGAATGCTGACTATCAACTCCCTAAAGGAAAAGGAGTGAGAGCTCTGTAGATAAGGACAAAAATCGCAATACAACTCTGTCAATTAATATTGGAGCAAATAATTTGAGCATATAGCAAATGTGGAAACACACCCTTTCTGTACATACATGTACCTCCTGATCAAATAATTTACACAAATTAGAAACAGAAGAGAAATGGGAGACAGGACAGGCTTGGAGAACAGGGCAAGAGGACCAGTGGAACAGTATGATGGGATGCCTAACAGGACAACAATGCTTGCAAATGTCCTCATATGCTACTGCCATTGAACTGTAGCCCAGGAAAGGGGCAGAGGTAAAGATCCAGGGAATGGGAGGCTGGTGGGTAACTGTCTCTATACATGAAACTGTCATCAAGTACTTTATTTGCTACAGATTTGCTTAATTCTAAACAATAAGCATTCAAGAGGGGTTCCTGGTTCATCCAGCACAGCCATCTTCAGAGAAATATGCCAGTACTCCCCAAAACTTTGTTGTCATATAACCAAAATGAAAACCATTTCTCCAGAAAGTAACTAGTCCTGACATAATGAGAACATTCCACAGAATTCCCTCTTACAATCTCATTCATGTCTTTCATAGGTATTCCATACCCACATTACAATCTATATTTTTTGCATTATTCTTGTGAGTATCAACATTCATATTTAGCCAAGAAATTCTGCTGGCCTGAGAAGTGGCAATGCACAATTGCTCAGTGAGGAGTCTTTTGTAGAAATATCATTGTAGCCATGTCAAAGGTTTTAACTAGATTGAATTCTACCATGTGTGTATTAAAGAAAAGTGCTTTCTAGTCAGTATGGCTTCCTTATACAATTCATCCTCTGCTGCCACAGCCCAGCATTTCACATATAACACTTTGAAGGGACAACGGCTCAGAGTCTGCTTGGATTTGAATCTATGGTTTACCTGAGCTCACAATACAGACAGTGTTCAGTTCTGAAGGCTGTGCCCTGTAGCTCACTTCCCCAAATGTGCAGATGCTCAGATTTAGGTTATGGGTCACGCCCATGTCTAGCTGCATATACTTCTGCAGGGACAAATTGCAATGCTGGAAACAACCGACCATATCACCAGGCTAGTTAATTACTCAGGAGGAGCAGTTTAGATCATGCTGGTTTAGTTTTAAAGAGTATTTCAAACAGAGTGTGAGGACTGAGACAAGGAGGGGGGAAAAAAAAAAAAAAAAGGAAAAAAAAGACCAACACAGAACAAAAACACCTGTAGTTTTGCTCAAAGACTATACTGCAGTGTTTAGATCATATATTTGTTTTTCTCTTACCTCTTTGGATTTCATTTTCTGTGTCACGTTGTACCAGGGAGCAGATTGGTTTATTTGGTTGTCCATTCAACATTCCATAAAGGTCTGTTCCCAAAACACTTTCTGCCCCATTTTGCAAACCAGCTGTTCCTAGACAGTCAGGTCTTCAGCTGGTATAGAAAATACTACTGTGCACTGTAGTCAGTGTAGCAATGGGCAAAGTAAGAATAACTCCTGTATGTTTTTAATACCTTAGCAACCTCTTGGTGTTTTCCCAATCTCAGTCAAGCTATCAGCAAAGCCTGTAGTAGCATTCAGGAAAAGAGATGACAAAAGCAAAAGAAACCATACCCACAGACTGAGTGCTCCTGAACACAGAAAATGGAGGTAGGGGGAGGACACATGCAGGGAAGGAGGGACAAAATCAGACAGTATCCTAGAAACAGAGGCCCAAATAAACACAGGTGATTATATTTACTGTCTGCTGGAAAACCCTAATCAACACAGCCCTCAGTATGCACTTTTTTTTTTCTCTCCTGTAAATTTTGCTGACTTGGTGTTTGCTTAAATTCAGAAATTATACAAACTTTTATAAGCATTTGTGCATACCAGCATTTCTACATGCACTTTTGGCCCTATGCCTAATTTGATGTAGTTGACATCTGCAACCTTGTTACTTTTTGAGAATTCAACTTTGACCTCCATCTATTACTTCTCCAATGCTGTTCAATTTTGTGTCCTACCTTATGCTTGGCAAAATTGCGTTTGTGTTACTGACTGACAGTCCTAACAGATGTCTTTGGGTGACCTTAGTACCCTTCTGCAACTGTCAACTCTTTCCAAGTTTCTAATTTAAAACATCTCCCCCAAATTTCATCACTGTTTTGTGTCAGCAGTCCAGGGGAAAAAAAAAAAAAGGAACTCATTTGCATAACCTTTCCCATCTACGAGTATCTGAGTGCCTAATAAGACACCAAATATCTTCTTTATGCCATCTTGTGTCCCTACATTTAGGCAAGGTCAAGCTGAGCCTTCCTACTGAACTGAAACCATTTCAAAGAAAGGTACTGATGTTCCCTCTCCGCCCTTCCACCCCTGGGAATTAAGTACAGCTACCCAAAACCCTCACCGTCTCCTCAGCTCACCTCATTAATTCTAATCAGAGTTCCTTAGGATCCTTGCAAATGTAGGGATTTTTCTTTTCACTGTAATTGTTGAAATCACTTGCAGAAAAACACTGTATTTCAGATGATCTTATGTGGGAAGTCATTTATACCTCTGAACTGCTTTCCTAGATGTTTTCATATTTGACTTAAATATAAATTTTGTGAACTTTTGAAGACTACTGTATTTTCATCTGATTTGTTAGGCTTCAATCAAAGAACACCAACATAAAACATGTGCCATTGCATCCCACATTGGATAATGATGCTAAAAACCTCTGTGTAATCCTATGCTTCCCTACATCACCAGTGAAGCAATCTGATACAGTCACTGCTTCTTTCTCATACAAGCCTTTTCTTCTCTTCCAGTCCCTGAGAGTTTTTGGTATTTTGACCCCAGGATTAGACTAAGGAAGAAAAGTGTTCTAGGATTTAATTATTGACAGTGTTAGGGTTTTTTAATTGTTTTCTTCAGCATGGTCTCTGTGTTTTACACTATTGCCATTAACCAACTTGCTCTCAATTAAGCTGCATGAGAGCTTTGACTGTGAGGAACTCAGGCACTTATACCAAATTCCTTTCTATTCAAAGCTTTTAAGAACATGTTTAACTCCAGGCATGCATTTAAGTCACACAAAACTCAATGGCTCTTAAGAACATACATATTTTTTGAATCCAAAAGGATTTGAAGCCATGTTCAATTATTCTGATGAAACTGAAGCTGGAAATAACAGATACTGTTACTCTAATCTGCAGTCGTCTAAGTGTATTTGTAATTAGCAGTGTGTACATGTTCAATGAGAGGCATGGAAAAAGCTGCAGAACCCCTTAATATTTGCTATCATGGTGTCCTTTAAAATGTCATGGTATATGAAGTATCCTTGGAACAGAAATCTAGAAATGGCTTTTAGAATGGGAGAAATGTATTTTGCAGAGTACAGAACACTAGGGCAAGAAGTAGCATACACTCTAGTAAAGATACCATGAGTCAGAGTGCAAACAATTAATTTCCATTATTACTTAAGTGCTGGCAATGGCTATAGTTAAGAGTCAGAAAGTGATACCTTGTTTAAAGTGCTTCCTTGGTCACTTACAACTTACTGCAAAATTATTTGTTCTTTCTAGGACCACACTATGCTGAAAACCTGGCATTACCATAAAGCTTGGGAAAATAATTTCCAGGGTTTTTGAGAATAAGAACAGAGAAAGATGAGGGCTGGCCCCAGAAGAAAATTGCACATACCAAACAGGTCCAGGACCTAAGTTTTTTCTACTTAATGTCTACAGAATGGTAACCCTTGGAATGCCGTAGTTCCAAATTAACAGTTTATTCTTACAGTAGCACTCTGACATCTTCCCTGTCTCTTCAGGTAATGAGTGACTAAAGCACTGATGTTCAGACAGAAAATCTGCAGCTACAGTTGCAGCTAGATTGGCTGAGTCCCAAATCTATGCTCTGTGGACTAGGACAACCTTCGTTTCCTTTCACAGACAGCTAGTATTAGACAGTACAATAGTCTTATAGGGATAAATAACCTTTTCAGTGTCCCAACAAAAAAATACTGCTTATGAGCTGGGTATAGAGGAAAATATGGACAACTAACATCAAGGAAGCAGTACAATGGTCAAGAAAGCAGCAGGAGGGAGGCAGCCAGGAATGGTGTGCGAGCAGAAGGACATCATGGCCACAAATGAGAACACCTGAAATAGCCAAGAGCATTAAGCTTTGGTCAGAAGAACTAAAGGCTAACATATGATTTCCTCCAGGGAGGAGCAGGCCAAAAGAACATCCCAGGGGTCACAGCTATCATCAAGCTGACTTTCCTCTTCTTGCATCTATACTAGATTAAACCAAATATGCTGCCAACAGCACCAGGCCTGCAGCAAGGCATGTGTACCTTCCCCTCTGTCACGATCAAGTATTCAGTTGTCGTAACACACACGTCTTTGTACAAGTACACTGAAGCCCTAATCCGAGAGGGCTGTAAGTAGTATCCACATTACTTTTATGGTGTATGTGCATCTGAGTGAATGAAACATGCATCTGCGTTTGAGCTAAGTAAATTAAGTATCAAGAACTTGTATAGGTTCATCTGGACTGTGCAAATGATACTTTAACACATACACACACTTTACAAGAAAATTACCTGCTTTTTTCATAAATCCTCACAAGAAATTGGAATTTTACTAACTGGTAAACATTTGAAGCCCAAGGAGAAAAGAGTTCAAAATGAAAGTTC
The DNA here is from genome assembly GCF_964273445.1 of Streptopelia decaocto. NCBI lineage: Eukaryota > Metazoa > Chordata > Aves > Columbiformes > Columbidae > Streptopelia > Streptopelia decaocto. The sequence continues at coordinate 90,115,257 of NC_138663.1, forward strand.
CCTTAAAACAAAGCACACACAAAGAAACCTCACAAAAACACAGGAGATAAGAAGGAGGGAGAAGGTCTTGACCACTAGTTTTCTGATGAAACTTTGGATTGTTGGGAGGTCTGCTCGAGGTGAGAGAAGACAAATCATGACCTGGCTGGACACAGACAAATTTCTGAAGGTAGGCTGTGGTAAAAAATGAGGGACATTGCTGTAGTTTATTTGTTTTAGACTTTTTTCCTTAGGACTATATTCTCTTGTGACTTGAACTAAGGTATAATGTTGTATTATGAATTCAGAGCATCCATATCATTTCTAAAACCTTAATCTACAGATCAAAAGACTGGAAACAGAAGTGTGTTACAGAGGTGAGAAAATCCTTGTACTAGTAAGAGAACTATCAAGGCTAACCTCTGAATTACTTACAGACGGATAAGATGCTGCCTTTAAAAAAGGAGAGGGGTGCATTAAACCTGTTTGAAAGCCCTCAAAGATGCCAAAAAGCTATAAAAGTTACCATAACGTGCTTCTTCTCTGAGGAATGCAACCTGAGACATAAAGTACATGAGAAAATCTCTGTCCAACTTTATTATGACATTACTTAAAACAAGTGAAAGGGATACATGGAAGTAAAGAAAACATTTTTTGATTTAATGTTAGCATAAGGAAATTAAGCATGTTTTCTTTTTCACTTCTTTACCCAAGTCTTTCATGACTATTGTTAACACATAATCTCTTTTGGCTGTTTTAAATACAGACTTCTACCAATACACATTATAAATAATGTGAAGGTAACTGTATAAAGTGAATATAACTGTATAACATCCAAGAACCCTTGCCTAGGCTGTGGAGAATCTCACACTCCTCTAGTACCTCAGTTTTCAGAACAGCATAGCTTCCCAGCACATTCCCCAGTGAATTTTAGGCTATGAAAATCTGTCCACAAGAAATTGTGTTCACTAGACTGAAAGATAATCACAAAGACTAAGGAGAAAAAGAACCATCCTTCAGTAACCAACAGCGATAAGCCAGAAAGCTTATTGGAATACAGTAAAGTAGTCAAAAAGTCCACATGATTCAGAGCATTAAGCAGATTGGGCAACACTTTTTTTGCCTTCATGCTCTCTGTTCTACTGCAGAGAGGCAGCATAGCCTTTTCCTAGTATCTCTCTGACTTCCTGCTACAGACTAAAATATATAGTATATATGTATCCTGGGATATGGAAAAAAATTGACCCCTTAAAAATAAAAATAGATCAGAAGTTTACTGTGTGTAGTTCATAAAAAATAATGAGGCAAATTGAAAAGGCAGAGATCTGACATTAGCAATCTAAAAAGAAGACTGTCAAAATTAGCCTGATTTTATAAAATAGTGTGTTGCAGCAAACTCCATCAAAGCATTTCATTTTCTGCGGAAACTTTCAAATAGCCTAAAGGCATTATTTGACCAGCTGTACAATATATCAGCTAAACGTCCTCTGAGTGAATAGATTCCCTCAGCAGAGGCACCTGCAGGATGCGTAACAACACACTTTGATTTCACATGTTTGTTCAAGGCAACCATGCAGTTCCACCAGCTCATCATTTGCATTCAAAATGGACAGCTGGCATCATCTAAATGAAACATGAAACTTGCTTGTGCTGTCATTAAATAAATAAATAAATTTAAAAGCCACCAAAAAAAACCCCACAGGAACAACAAAATGGAAAGGAATGTCTTCAAAAGTTCTTCCAGATTCTGGAAATGTTTAATTGCACTTTCAACTGCCAACCAATCAAAATATGCTGCTTTTCCTGTATGATGAGCACACTAAGGAAATAAAAAATAAACCTTTGCAATCCCCCAGAATACTGATAGATCAGCTTGCTAAATCAGGGAGTTTGGAAAAGGAACTATAATTATCACAAGTGTCTACTTCATTAACAGACCACGATGCAGCAGAAAAGTTAACCATATGTTGCACCTTACTAAGTGAATGGAGATAACAAAACAGAAAGCCTTGTAGTTAAGCCTTCTAACACTATATCCATCTACTGAGTTCTGCAGGGTAAAATCCTACCCTCACTCATGTTAGCAGAAGCATTTCCAGTGATTTGATATGTGGTCCTGGACTTGTCATGACCCAAGCCATGGTCTCCTGCCTAAGCTTACCCAATTACGAAGGTTCAGACTCCACAGATCCCTGTTCTTTTAAAGTTCTGTTAGCCTGCAAGGCTTCCCATTTATATGGTAATTTTCATCACCCTCACTAGCAAATTTATTGAGTTCAGAAATTCTGTTTCTTCACAAAATGGTTTTGTGATTCAACTGCCTCTAGCTCCTCAAAACTTGACTGCATTCTTTCCTGAACTCACGGTCATTGCATTCTGCCTCATCAGGCTGCAGTAAGGCCGCTGCTCTACCAGGGAAGTGGGATCAGATGATAAGACCAAACCAGCAAAGGCCCAGGCCCACAGTCACCAAACCAGGATCAGTTGAGTCAAGTTACTAATAGGCAACTCTGTAGTGATAAGGTAAGCCCAAGGTAAAGCTGCAAAGTCAAGGCAAGGTTGAGATAAGCAAAGTAGGTGGCTGGAAACAGACATACCTATGGTGTCGCAAGGGCAAGAGCCCAAGTTAAATGCAGATCCCAGGCAAGATCAGGAGGCCCCTTACAATGCCTCTCCCAATTCTTTGCATCTGAGAGTAGCTCGGTTACTCTTCCTACATAAAGCTCAAGAAATAGCCACAGTCAGGTGGGACTACCAAAACACCTGAATGCTATTACCTGTCTTAAGTTTCCCACAGTTCTTGTAAATCTAGGATTTGGAGTGCTTTGTGGTACATCTCTTCCACATTGTACTTCCTCAGTTTCTCTCTCCAGTCCCCTCAGAGCTTATAGCCAGCTGGCCCCACTCCCTGCCTGCTGAGAGTTTTTGAGCCATAAGCTCCTGATTTCCCCCTTTCAGTGGTCAATGTCCTCCACAACGCTCAGCTACCAATCTTGCAGAGCAGACAAACAGTTCTTTGGAGAGAGGGTCCCTTGGCTTAATACATTTTTTTGTTAAGCCTGAACTTACAACCCTGAATGTTCAGTGTGAACTGGAGATAAAAAGACGACTGGCAAGTCTGCCTTGGCCATCAAATGTTTTAAGTCTGAGGCAGATATGTTACAAAATTCTTTGGTAGCACATATCTTAATATATGACAAACTAATAATTTAGAGAATTATGTACAAATGGGATGTGAGAAGTCTCACTAGTTCCTGTAGCATCACTTCCAGGACTCACTTTACAGAAAGAAAGTTTGCAGGAAAAGGGATCCATCAGCAGTTCTGATTTGTCTTGAGTCATGCCTTTTCTGCCAGATAACTGTTGCCTGACAAATTTAAACTCTAAGCCTTCTGGAGTGATTTTGAGATTGTAGAATAATTCTCAACTGGGAAGCATCAAAATTCTTCAGGAGGTCTCCAAGGACAAGTCCTCATTTCTGTAGTAAATTAGGTCTCCAGTACGTAAGATACGTGTTTGTGTCAATAAAAAGAATAAAATTTTTCCCCAAGATACTATGGTGGAAGAAAGCCATAAGAATGCAAGGCATAGTACAGGCTTAACTGACTACACAAGCAATGCAGATTTCATACAGTGGAGATACTATCATTCTCTTTGATGCAGAAGGACAATGAAAAAGCATGAGATTTAAAAGGCTTGCCTGAAGTTACACATTTATTTTGAAAAATGAGGAGAAAAATGACCTTCAAACCCATGAATCCCACAACAGCTTTTACAAGTTTATCTTTCACACAACTGTGATATTATTTCATGTGATTTGAATATTGATCCTCAAAGAAATGGACACAAGCTTCTTAATCTTGCAGTGGATGATGAGCAATGGAGAACTTATCCAGTGGATTTACTGCTTTGATGTTTCTATTGTCTAGACTAACTCTTCAAGAATATTGTCTCTGCTCAGCATTGTAGATCACACCTATTTCTAAAACCCATCAGAATACATGACTTGCCTCAGAATTGTTTGTCAGTTATTCACTCAGACATTTAATATTCTTACTGTATAACTAGTAGCCCAAATGATGGAATGTCTTAACTGTGTGCAAGAGAAAGAATCCTAAAATAGGTGGCCTGACAAAAGACACAATCACATCTATAGTGAACACAAGACACAGTCACACTAGTTCTTGTCCAGGTGTTTCCAGTGCTTTTATTTTTCTTGCCTTTTTGCTATAGCACTTTGAATGCAAAAGTGAATCAAACAGGAAAGTGAATATACAATTTTATTCAAAGGAATATTTGTGAACATTTCTTGCTATATTCCCCTTGCTTTGTTCATTACTATGTGACAGCTCTCAACTAAGTCACTTCTAGTGGTCTGAGCTTGACTTGAATCTAGAACTTGGAGCTGAACATAGTTTCATTCTCCAGTGCTGATCCCTTGAAACTCTTATTCACTCATCTGACCTAAAACACATCAAAAACAATGGGTGAGGGGGATAAGGGAAACAGGACTGAGTCTTACCTTTAAGAACAGTTGCTGAAGGCAAGCTTAGTGATGTGATGCTCTCAGAAAGAGGACAGAAACTTCACCATTTTTTTTTTTTCAAAGTACTGACAAGTGGCTTTTTAAAGCACCTTTGGAATTAATGAGAAACACACACTGGAAATATGTAACAGCCTAGTGACAGTTGTACCTCCTTCCTCTGAATTTTCAATTGCGTAGGGAGTTGAAATCCATTCCACATCTTGAATAAAAAACTCTTCAGTATCGTTGAACATTCTAAGATCAGTGGAAATCTTTGTGCCTTTGTTTCACCTCTTATGAATACATTTGTCAGTGGGTGAACAGACTTGTGGTTGCATGGAACCAGCTGTTCTCAGTCAGGTAACACAGATATTACTTCTTGATATCATGAAGAACTGCTAATTGTTATTATCTTTCCCTTTGGTGCTATTACCAAAGGTTTAAATTATTTTAAACTTCTGGATTAGTGAATCTCTTTTAAAAGTCACTTATTTAATCCTGGAAACATCAGGGAATCCTACCAGTGATACAGTCCTGCTGTCAAAATACATATTGTATTCCAGTTTGCATCTGTATTTATTTTTAATGCAAACCGTTAAGGACTTGTTCAACAGTGGGAGTCTATTTATCTGCACAATGCATACTCTTGTTTACACATTATCACTTGTTAAGCGTTATGTCTGCATATAAATAGACAAAAGCATAAACTCGACTGAAACTGCACGGATCTAACAGAGGAACACTCTTGACAGAACAGACTACAGGTTATGGGTTTTTAACACATCATTTTATGAATTGCCAAGCAATGACAATGGTCAGAATTTTAATAATGCTTATAACAGAGTCTGTTTCACTCTGCTTTAAATAAATATGGTGCAATTGTTTGCATAAATAATACAGAATCCTAGACAGGTTAATTCTAAGAAGAATTCAGTTAGGCCAGAAGTGAGAGAGAAGAACCAGATCTCCCATTCAGTAAGATGGGAACCACCGCAAGTAAAAAACACATTTTAACAGGAATTGCTAAACCCATGTCAACCCTTTCGTGGTCATCACATTTTTAGGATGGGGTTTCCTAGCATGTTTACTATTGACATGCTGCTTTTGAAATCCAAGTCTGACTTATTTGACTCAGCCAACATTTTACCCATATTCAACAACATACTTCTGAATTTCCCTGGAGGCCATTTATACTTGGATGCAGGCATGTCTCCATCATTACCTTGCATCCCTCTGATACAGATTCCTTCCACTGGCACCTTTAACTGGATGATTGCAATGGCTTCCAGTAAGATATAATTGCTCATTTCGTACAAATTGCACAGCTAAAATTCTTTCTTAAGATTAAAGATGTGATCTTAAGGTCAAAGGAAGAAATTTAATTGATGTCAGCAATTCTGCAGCTGTAAAACATTTTAATGCATATATAGGCATCAGTTTTCATAATGCATTTTACTAAATTTATTGCTGTGTTATTTATGCCATCTGAAATGACTAGTATTCAGATTTTCTTTTGAGCTAACTTTATTTCAAATTTTGCATCAAATACATATTCTTCTTGTTACTTTTTCTATGTAACTTTGTTTATATTGCAGTGAGCCCAAAAGCAAGCCTTCTATTTGCCAAGAGGATTTTTTTACTGTCCTGGGGAAAAATGTATATATTCTTCCAACCTTGCCCTGAGAAACAACTATGTGGCCTAGTTTCATATGATACAGTAAATATATTTTGAAAAAAGCATCTGAATGAATTTTTTTAAATGGCCAACCTCACCACAAACTGTAACATGACAGGACTATGATCTTCAAATCCTGTATTTCCCATTCTTCAAGAACTGCTAGCCTGAGCTCCTTGTCATGTCCAAAGTGATAGGTAGAGTTGGAAAACAAGATCAGAGTAATTTCTGTATCAGCCATTCCATTTAACACAGATAGACACTCTCTTAAATGACATGAAATGTGTATCAAATTTATGTCTCTTAGATACTACTTCAGTCAATGACTTCTAGTAGACTCTTTCTGTCTATGATGTGGGGAGGGCATCTACAGTTCTAAGCTATTCTTGGAGGAGGTTTGAGTCTGATAAAGAGCAGATCTTTCGCTTTGTGCCTTAAAATAAAAAATACAACCACCACCCTTTGTTGAAACTCATCACTATTTCTTTTTTGGTCAGTTTTCCCAAAGGATTTATTAGTAAGTGGATTTATTTCTGTGTAGAAATCCTGCATTAACAATTATGTTGTGTTAAGCATCTAAGTGCTTATTAAAAAACAGCTACCACCATCCTGCAGTCAATGGCCTATCCATTACAGTTTTCAGCTGTGTTAGTACAGCATCGCAGAACATTACCACAGAGCAGAACATTTCTGTGTAAGGGAGCAGATGGGAGCTCAGTGCTGTGTATTTTCTGTTCTCAAGTGGATTTTTAAGATCAATCTGCTGTCTCTGGGGAAAATCCACAAATGACCTGTATAAATGCAAAGCCCGTACCCAACAAGACTCCATGCCATAGGCTGGAGGGACTGATCTTCCCTCCTCAACTTTCAAGCTACCTGCACATGAGATAGATCTTTTCCATTCTCTCATGTGGAGGCTGGAGCCTTGGCAGGTGCTCTCCAGACCTCCTGTGTGACCATTCCTCACCACCTAATGAGCTGAACCTTACATGCTGTTACTCTTTCCTGTATTGAGTGGACTAACTTTGGTTATCAGGGGAGCGATATGATGAAGATCTTCTAGGTACTACACTCTCAGACTGCCTTAGGTATTTTCACCATTTTCATTTTCTTCCCTCATAAGTAGATCTGATCCTAATCTCTTCTAATGATGATCTCTCCATAGAACAAAGAGCAGGAAAAGATCTAGCAAAGTCTCCATCTCATCTACTATAATAACTGCCTTCTCCCTAACTATATAAACATATGAACCAGTGATGCTGAGGTGAAAAACTTTTCATTCTTCTCAATTCATCCCACATTCCTAGATTCTTTGCCAGTTTTATTAATTGAACAGATTTTTTATTTAGATTGATTTGAAGAGATATTTGCTTTAATGTTTCTGCTGCCTTGATTAGCATTTTAGAGACATTTGATGATAAAGTGTTATTATACTCTTCACAGAAGATTCAAACTCCGGCTTTTTCTAGATCATCGACCAGATAAAAATTACTTTTGGAGTATGGTGTAATAGACAATGTGCATCTAATGTTTACATGATATGGGGATCTGCATACCTCTGTTGATGCCAGTGAAGTGACCTGAATTTAACCAGATCATATCTTGGTCTTAACCAGACACCAGGTTAAGGAGGCAAGAGCCAAGGCTCTTTCCAGACTGCCATCTCAAAAGTGGTGCTCAGGCCAGCCCCTCACACCTTCCTCTTGCTGTGCTTCACATGTGCCACAGGGCACCACCTTCTCTCTGCCTTCCATGGTTCTCGAGTGCAGAAACAGCGGTCTGCTCACCTGTGACTGAGTAAGCACTGTGCCCCAGGGACAAAAAGGACCGAAAAAGGCAGCAGCACTGAACCCTGCAGTTAGAAGCCCCAGTTCCCAAAGAAGACCCCAGCTGTACACAAGGGCTCTGCCAGGGGATGGGTTGAAGGACCTTGAATGGCCTGCAAATCCACACCAAACAAAGTGTGGGTAGCTCCTACTCTCTTGCAGAATGTGGCTGTGAACATTTCCAGAATTGCTGCTGCCTGTAACACCCTTGAACAGCATCCCAAGATGACAGTGAAATTCATTGACTTTGTGTTTCATCCTCTGCTTTAAGATTTGCCAATGGACTGCACACCTGCTTTTTCTCTATAAATATTTTACTTCCAGGAAACCCAAGTTGTTTGTTTTTCTTAACTATAACATTGTTGTTCTAGTATCATGTTGAGCAAAAATACGTGGTTACAGAAACTTACTTTAGATGATCACAGCAATATAAACGTGATTGATTCAGAAAAGCTAAGCAAGGAATACTAGTGCAATGCTTTGCTGGATAATGCATGTTCTATCAGTTGTTTGTATCTTTTACACTTTAAAAAAACCCACTACAGATAAAAATAAGTCAGTGCAAACACATAAAGCCTTAAAGTAGTTACCATAGCAGAGAACAATGGAAAAGCAAAATGCAATTATCAGGTTGCTTGTTTTGGCATGTGTTGAGAAATGTCTAATGCCATCACATCTTAGAATTACAAGTAGCGAAACCCTACACCAAATGAAAACACTAAAAATATCTAGCATCAGCTCTAATAACTGCTGCTGCTGTGCATATACGTATATACAGAAGCATACAAATTATTTAAGCAACATTACGTTTGAATTTAAAATGTTTGCATCTCTCACTGCAGGCACACCACAAGGCCACCACCATAAAACATCCTGCATCTACCGATTCCTTCCTACCAGTTGGGCAGTTTCTTCAACCTATGTTCTGTAGGCAGCCTTTGTTTTGAGAACACTACTCATTTCTGCCTTATGATTCTATGTTTCTGCTTATGACATAGGCAGCAAAAAATCTTCCACCATAAATGGCAGCTACTCCAGACTGGGTGAACATAGTACTTCCCTCTTCTACAGGTCAAAATTTTATTACTTAATGTGTATGCTGGTGGTAGTTTAAGATATAATTTTATTGATAGTCCTAAAGATGCTTCTACAGTTGAAAACCATTACATTGGTACTAAAAATTCATGAAACATCAGCTACAGAATTGACTACAATAAATGCAGAAGCCAATGGCACATTAAAATTACCTTCATGAATTATCTGTATATGTCTTGTGAATACTTTTTTGTATATAAATGCAGATTCTCTAAATATGTTATCATACACATTTGGGACTGAAAAATTGATGCACATATTTGAACTCAGCCAAAGCACTTTGGCAAACCAAAAGAGAATTCATAGTAATTGGCTTCCAAGCATGCGAAGCCACTGGGCTCAGTTGGCAGGGAAGCTCTATTCCCCTGCTTCTGCCTCTTTTCCACACTCACTAGGTAGTCCCCAGAGGAGAACAAAGACAGTCAAGAAAGGGCAAGCACTAAAACATTACAGTTACAAACTACTCCTCCAATCTTACTTCTTATGCTTTCTCTAGACTACAGAGGAATGGGACACAGGCTGGAGAGCAGAAAGAGACAAAAACCAGGACTGCGGGGGAAAATACAGAGAAAGACAGGAAGTCCAAATATGTAATAATAGAATCAAGAAGTAATTGAAGAAGAAGCAAGACATTATTAAGAGCATGAAAGTTTTCCATATGTGTACCTCATTTATTACAGATCAATCATTCTGAAGAAAAAGTGGCAGGAACAAAAACAACCCAAACATCAGTGATCACATTTAAAATTGACAACATGTGAAAGAACACAGAATCACCAAGTTTGCACATGCTCTTGTCAAAAATACATCCATGAAAAAGCGAAAGTGGACCACTGTTTGGTAACCACTGTATCTATAGATACAGGGAATTCTTCAAGTTTCTCATTTACCAGTGTGGAAAAAATGAAATCTACCAAATGAAATGCCAGCATAAATGAATGTCATGGTCCTTTCATTACTCCTTTTCCTGAGCTATATACAGAAAACAGAGACACAATCTCTTCTATGTATATACTAGGAGCCGGGGCGGGAAATGGAAAAAAGAGCCTGTGACAGAAAGTGGTACCAAAAGATAGAAAGTACTCCTAGCAGATCTGTTTGGGAAGTGCCTGAGAATGGCACTGTAGGCTTAGATGAATATTTAAATACACAGGTATTAAAAAATAATGCAACTGCTGAGGCTTTGGTGAGTAATATTTTTAAAGGACTTAAATTTCACCAGGTTGTACACCTACAACCCTCACTAGTTTGCCTAGAGTTGCCCAGGACCCACAATTTTTTCCACTAATAGTTTCCAGAAGGTATGCATTATTGTCACCTTAAAAGTTTTGGGTTTCTTATGCCTTGACTCCAAGCAAGCAACTTCAGTAGAACAATCTAAATTTCTAATGATTAATTCCTGACCTTTCTTTTACAGGGATAAAGCCATGTGCTGGTTTGGGTAGGATAGAACTATTTTTTGCAGGAAGCTGGGAGGAGACACAGCCAGCACAGCTGACCCAAACTAGCCAAATTATATTCAGTATTATATGACATCATGCTCAGTATATATCTGGGTGAACTGACTGGGAGAGAGAATCACTGTTCAGGGGTACATCTGTCCGAGATCAGGGAGCTTTTTTTGCTTTTCCTAGGACCAGTTGTTTGGCATAATTGTATTTGAGCACAAACTGCTGTCCAGGTCTCTGCTCTTCTGGGATCAGCTGCATGGGACTGGTGTTTGTGATCGCTGCTTGGGGGATCACTGCCCGGGATTGGGCTGGGCATCAGTTTTTTAGGTTGGTGAGCACCCACATTGTGTAGCCCTCGCTTTGTATATTCTGTTATTATTGTTGTTGTTTATCTCTTCCTTTGCTGTTCTGTTGAACTATTTTAATCCCAACCCACAAGTTTCACCTTTTGTTTCCTGTTTCTCCTCCCTGTCCTGGGAGGCGGGGATGAGTGAGTGAGCAGCTGTGTGGTCCTAGTTGCCAGGTGAGGCTAAACCATGACAAGGCAACATTATGAAAAAGCAACCCCCCACACATACCCCACACCCTGAGAAACAGCCAAAGGCATTAGTTGCACCATTAGCTAATGGAAGATACAAACCTCAAACACTCCTGAAGACTGATAGGGCTACAACTGTTGTCTCCTTAGAAGTATCTGCAGAACAATTCTCTTGTCCTCTTGTTGTCCAAGAACACATTGCTTGCAGTCCCCAGGAGACTCTGAGCCAATGAAGACGGTAAAGAGGAGAAAAAAATTAGGCAGTATTGTAGAAAACAATGAATGGAAGTTTAGACTTTCATGTCTAACAACCCTACATGTCTTTCCATAGTCTTAAGAAATGCTTCTAGATAGCACTTGAATTTGTATGTTTTATTGAAATAGCTTGCTTTGTTCCTAAATAGAAAGGATTCTCCGAATGTAAAATTAGCCTTTGCTTGATCTCAAATAGTCAAAGCACTGTATTGAAACTTGGCAATGAAGCCTTTGTTCATGAGCATAACATTTAGCATCAGATGAAAGCTGCTATGCCTGGAAGTTTAAGTTTGCAAGATTGGGAACCAGTTGTTTGAAAAAGCTGCTTCTTCTTTCCTAACCAAAAAAAAAAAAAAAAAAAAGTCAGTGATAATCTCTTTTAAGTTAAATGGAAACAAAAAGACACCCTAAAAATTTGGAAAGAGTTACTGCTATATGTAATTACAGATAGAGATTAGACACGGCTCTAGGCCTTGCAGCTCACACATTAACCTTGGCCAAATCACTTCATTTTTTTCTTCCTCAATTTGTTTAAGTAGGAAATAAGAATAAAGACTCTCCCTTCACAATATCTTAGTCAAAAGGTTTACAAAAGTGTTTGGAGATCTTGGGGGATAAGTCTGCACATAAAAGCACCACATTTTTATTGCAACGGACAAGTATATTTTATCACCTGCTGGATGAGTTGGAGTGCATAGGATTAAAGAAAGTGCATCAAAAGAAAAGCCTTCAGGTCCATAAGCTGCAATCTATGTAAATATATCAAGCTACAGTCTCCTCACGCTTCAGCTACTTAATGAAAGGCATGCAACCAAGCCACCAGTCTGAGCTGAATGCCTTTAACTTATTAATTCCTCATGGACAAGATAAGGAGATAGGAAACCTCTGAAGCATGTAAATTCCATTGTTTTAAAGTGTAAGCTGTTTTAAAGTGTAAGGTCTTTTAACCCTGCATAGTCACACCAGATATTTGAAGCACTCCGTCAACACCTGAATGTCAGACAGTCATCTCCTAATGTTGTTGATCTACTCCAATTCAATTTGTCTTGAGCCAAGCAACAGCTCCCCATCAGTTAAACAACTCAGTAGTGAAGAAAGGGGAGAAAAAACCCTGGCAAGATTCTACACTTCAGTAATGGGAGAAACTGAAAAGAACTATGGGCAGCCTTGAGAATCAGCTGTGAACAGCCAGACAGGTATTTAGAATAATGAAACTGTTTTAACTTTTACTGAAAATAAGCATGCAAAGGAACCCAGCTTTCAGAATTAACTGGGAGTGGAGGGCACGTGTGACCCCATTACTAGCAACCTATTTCTCCAGGTACACTGGAGTCCTCTCCAAGGCAGGAGGAACTGTTCCTCTCCTCCCACGATGTCTTCTGAGAAACTATAAAAGTTTGGGGCAAACTTTACTCTTTCTCAGCAAAATGTGTTAATTACAAAATCTATTGAAATACATTCTTACACAAATTGCAGCTTGATTCTGGGGACTTGTATGGCAGAACTCCAAAAATGATAGAAGATTTGTTTCTGTGAGCAATTTTACCTGGATACTTCTCTGGGCATCTAACCCTCTCATAGATTATAAATACAGGAGCAAGAATTAATCCAGAAATAGGAACTGGTTGCTGACAGCCAAAAATACTGTGTAATAAGCAGAATTCTTTCCTCATCTGCACTGGTATTACACAACTCAAGTAACAAGTTCAGTGAAACAGCTTCTGATTTACAGCAACTGGGAACAGAACTGGGAAAACATATTTACAGGATACCCCACAGACCACTAAGTGCAGCTAACAGAGCAGCTTGGCTGTACAGAAGCAAAGCACAAATAAATCATTCTCAGGCTCTGGATCTCAATAGAAAAACATCCTGCTTTGCTCCATGACTTTTCCCCATCAGGTTCATATGTAGGTGAATTCCATTGATACCCACCAGCTCCAATGTGCTGCTCCACATAAAGGTAATGTCAATTCTTTGAAAGTTGTTCCTTTTTTTTTTTCAGATTAGCTCCTCATATCTCCCTATTTTTCAGCAACAGCTACCTTAGCAGTTCAGCTGCTACTGCTAAGACAAGGTGGTTGTTGAGTAGAGAGAAGAAAGAAGAAATAGGTGTACTGCTTACCAAAATGTAATCAATTCCAGTGAATCAATGCCACCAAAATAAAATATTGAGTTATTATTAGATAGTCTTGCTTCAGAATGGTAGATCAAGTGTTGATTACAGTTTTACGTTCATTCTTTGAATAATCAGACCATTTTAACGTGTGCCAGAAGGGAGTATATAAAGGCACTTACCTGCCAGAACAAACTCAGAGTGGAGGGGAAGTGAAACTTGACTGAAATCCCCTCACTATGAACAGCCAAATTTGTAAGCATATTACAGTCCCCAAAAAGAAAGGGAAATGGCCAGAAAGATAAAGCAATGTGTGTTTCCAGGCATATCATAAGCTGTTGAAAGCATAATAATGCTTTTCTGATACCACTGCATCCCGGGAGGATTTGGTATTTCTATCTTTCAGTCAAATAGGAGTCAAACACCATGTTCTGATTGAAAGCACAATTCAGTGCTCCACTAGGTAAAATTTTAATATATAAAAAATGCAGTAAAAAAACAGAGGAATGCAGTGAAGGAAGCAGATGCTTGACAAGATAACTAAAGGGTGCCAAAATTTAGACAGAGTCTTGTGGATAGAGTAACTGGGGCACACACTAAGTTCTTCAGTGGATTTATGCCAGCAAAGCTTCACTAGTCTTATTTCCAGCTGCACAGTCCCATCCACCAGCTGAACATTAGTTTCTTGTTATTGTGAGAGGCAGAGGTTACTGATTCAGCTGTCACATTCACAGAAGAGACATCTTTCTTTCCAATAAGTGGAGGGTATGTGAATACTTATAATAGGTGGCAGAATGACATACTATTGCATATGGCCTTTCTTCAAGGAACATTTCCCTCTGCAGTTGAAGCATAAGAGAAACAGCAGTATCTTTTATCTTACAGTATGCTAAATTTCACTTTAAAAAAAGCTGGGGTTCTTAAGTAGCAAAGCTACTTTTGGAAAGCTAGCCTTCTACATCTTGTAAGTATTATTGAAAATAAAAAAGGCATCTTGCATCTTATTGTCGGAAAATTATATATATACAAGTTATATACCAATGCGACAATGCAGGCAGGGTCAGCAGAGAACTATGTCATAAACCTTTCTGAAATCAGACAGAGCAGATTTTTCAACAGAGGAGAAATTCACAAAACAGAACCCAAAAATACCATCAGGAGTTTCCACACTATTCTCCCTACCAAATATTTGCTGCCATGGTTGATGAAAGCTACACAGCCTGCTTCCTCCACTGAGTAAAAGGATCCAAGAGGTCAAGGAGCACCCCAAAAGAAACTGAAGCAATACTCTCCAGCTCCCAAAATATGATCAGTGACCTCACTAGTTGTTCCTGTTGATAAAGCCCAAGTACTCAGTGCAAACATGGCATCTTTAAATCTTTTTTTTTTTGCTGGTACAGTATAAATGTCTCAACCCTTTTCTTTGCTCGTGTCCTAAAGATGAACCAGACCAGGATAATTGACTCTCTATCTTCCTGATATAGCTACTGAAAATAACTTCATCTAATATAATCTGTTTATTACTACCGTAAAACCCTTCCCTCTCTCTTTGGGTCACAGGCAGAAGGGTAAGCTGTTTGAATGCCTAAGACAGTCCTAGAACACAAAACTCCAGCAAACGTTAATAGAGCTTCATATATATTCAGCACTGTTCTCAGCAGCAAGGAAATCTGATTTATAACGGGCTACCACTGCAGCAAAGCCATGAAAGGTCCTGAAGAGATGCATAGCTCCAATAAATTCAGAAGCCATTTCAGAATTTAAGCTGAGGGTCACATTCTGCTCTTGGTTATGCTGGAGTAATGGCCTTGCAATCAACAGAGTTATTCTTGATTTGTATCATACCTGGTAGGACAATCTGGCCACCAGCCTCCAGAACCAGGCTCCATTCTCTAGAGAACTTTGAAATATTTCTAAGCTTGTTATTTTTAAACCTGCAGTAATAAAAAACAGCATACAAGCTTTTGGAAGCAAAATATTTCCTCCTCCCTAACGAGGGTGTTAAAAGCAGATCTCCCTTGTGTTATTCTCAAGAACATCCAAAAACATGCTAAAAATAAGGAAATAAAAGCAAAATCTCCAGACGTTTGGAGGGCCATAAACCATCACTTTTCAGATAATTAGTAAACCTGGATCACTGAAATTAAGAGGAAAAAAAAAAAGACAAAACATCAGTCACCAATATAGACACTTTGGAGTATCAATGAAGTATCCAGGGTCAAAAGAGTGTAAGGAGACAGAATATTGGAGTACCTGAAATGCTGATCTAATCTTGTATGTGGATTCCTACACGCGTTTTATAGTCTGAAGTAGCAAAGGAGAGTTGCTTACAGAAATACCAAGACTCACCTCTTTGCTAACAGCAACACTATGTTGGTTGCCTTCTGCCTATTTATTACAATAGCTAAGCACCTTAGAAATGCATCATTTAGATTCAGGTAAATCACTAGGCACAGCTATCTAAAAAACAAACAAACACAAAGAAAAAACAGAAAACAAACCACAAAAAAACCCAAAACAAAGAAACAAAAACAAACAAAAACACAAACAAACAAAAACCCACCTGTCTAACCTATACTTCCTTCTGAGATATGCAAAACAAAAGAAGAAAACCAGATTGCTGTCTGGAAAGCAGTGGCATAGAGGAGTTTTTATGTCAGCATCCCAGCCTGACATCTTGTTTTCCAGGAAAAGCAAGACAGGTATGTGTTCTCCCCCAGTGCTGGGGAACTGAAACAATCTCACAGGGTCTGCCTGCATCAAAACAAGATGGAAGTTGCGTTAAGATTGATTCAAGCCATTTTGAGTATTTAAGTGATACAACTATTTCTCAATTCTTAGCCACAGCCAAATAAAAGAGCTGTTACAGGTTGTTCTCCTTACCTCTACCCCTTCACTGGAAAGACAAACCTCCTTGTCTTCAGCCACTGTAAATTCCACCCTGAGGGGTTGCCCATCTTTAGGCATTTAGGGCTTATGAAGGTAAATTCTATCTTCTAATTGCAGATAAAACAATTGCCAAGTCAAACAAACAAGCAAAGGAACCTTACCACCTCCTCTGCCGTCAGAGATCATCCAGTACATACAGGGAAAGGCCCACAGAAGGAGTGACTCATTTCATGTTGACTTTCATTCTATAAGTGATGATGGACTGTATCTAACACAATGTAATCAAAGACTCTGCAGAGCAAGAGACGTCCATTTGCATTTGGGATTTAAAGCAATGCTGTGTTACAAATCATGGTGCAATTAAAATGATTCAACATATGTGACCATCAGGATTTCATTGTAGAAGACTGCATAGAAAAAAATATAAGTACTTACATGTAGGCACTAGAAAATTGCTGTGCCAGGACATACACACTTTAGACGGTAGTGTGTTTTAATAACTATTTAATAGTAACATTCTTATGGTAAATATGTTTTACGAAAATGCAGGGCTAGTGCTGAGAAGTGAAATTTGAAATCCACTAGATACTACAGCAGGAATTCAACTAGAAGGAGACAAAACTCAAACTAAACATCTTTATTCCTATAATAAGACATTAGTAGATACAATATGAAGAAAAAAAGTATTAAAAATACAGACTGCATACATACTGGAAAAGCAAAGACGTAGGTATACTCCAAAATAAATTAAAATAATTTATCCTAAATATATCCACACAAAACAAAGCAATTATGAAAAAAAGCATGGGAGAATAAATCACACAGTAAGATCAATTCTAACAGTTGTAGCCTGAAATAATTGACTACAAAAGATCATCCAGGAGATCATGTCCTCCCAATGAAACTCTCATAGGCTATATATCCCAGAAGACTACATGGCAAACCTGGGCTTTAGTGACTGGCTTTATGCACACGTACAGATTGAGAGTGACAAGACTGACTCCTTTGCAGTTGCTCTTCATTTACAGTCATGTAAATGGAGGCAAAGCCTAAGCCCTACAGAAAAGGATTTATTGTCAGGTGCCGTGAAAAGGAGAAAGTAGTATTTTTTGGATGCCCTCCATCATAACAGAATAGTGCCAAGGCAGGGATAGGAGCCTAATGGACCCCTTGTCGTAAGGGTGAAAAGAGTAGGAAAATTAATAAACTATAGATTAATTTTAATGCAGAAACAGACTATCAGATATTTTTTTTCACTTCCACAAAACAGAAATGTGAATGGGGAGAGATGGATACTTTAGCTATCATTCAGTAAAAACTGTCTTCCCACTTTTATGGAGATTACTGCAAAAATATCAATAACTTTGAGCATGCCCAGATGTGCTAGCTGGTAAAAACAAAAATATTTTAGTACAAAGCTAGAGAAGCTTTATTTTTACTGTGCCAGTAATTGGTCATTAACAAGGCATGAAGAGAGAAAGCAGCTACAGATTGAAAATGAGAACAATACAAAAGAAGAAAGATATATAAAAGTCAAGAGTAGAGAATATCCAAAGAAATCCTAATAGGAAAGTTACTTGTTAGGGTAGAAATCTTCCTTCATTTCAGCAACAAAGTTTCAAGAACCATCTGGCATCTATATATGGGAACCTCTCCAACCACAGAGTTTCAAGGACAAAGAAGTACCATCATGATGCCAAACCCATATTTTATTAACTTAATAATTTCCAATATCTTAATCCATCTAAGGTAATCAGATATGAACACACAAGCTTATATTGATCCACACAAGGCAAAATTTATGTTTATTGGCTACCTGGCTGACAGGCTCTTTCTTCTGACCTTTTTGATCACAGAAAGGTACAACTGTCTCTCACATCTGATATTTCCTCATCCTGCGACTTCCACTTAGCCTACAGATACAATGATTTAAGATGCATAAACCAGTTGCTTATAGCTACTACTTGTAAGGTTACACCTTCTCTTCCTGCTGAAAGAGTTAGGATTAAATGGGGGGGAGTCACTGATGCGAAATAAGTTTCTTTATACCAGTTTGGAAATTATAAACCTCTTGGAAGCCTTTCAAATCAATCTGTCAGAGTGCAATAGGCACAGGTTTTATTTCCCTTCAGCAAGTAAGCACTTGCTGTACTTAACAGCCATCTGTCTTACATTCCTTGCAGAAGCAATTTCCCCATTCTGCCTTTGAAAACAGTATAGGGAGCTCATTTCAGCATCGGGGTGACATTGTCCTCTGGTCTTGAGACAAGCCGCTTTCCTGCAGATACTGCTTTGAGTGGCACTGTACAGTCTCACACTACGGGTTTGTACAGGAAAAGTGAAGAAGCATGGAAAACCAGCAGATGCCAATGGGAAGAAAGGGTTAAATATGAAGGGTCAGGGAGCATGGGGTCTAGGAAAGGAGCAATGAGTCATTTGGGAAAGAGAACTGCAAGTGTTTGTGAGAGATGTAGCCAGATGAGCTAGAAGGACAACATAAATTTTCCACAGCTGACCATAAGAGAAGACAAAGTTGCAGGGAGGGGGAATACAGACAAGGAAGAGCACTGGGAAGACTGCCAGGCTGTGTGGGGCAAAAAGTCTCTACTCTGCCTCCTGCCCTTGGACATCTCTTCCAAAACAGACCTGTATCCAGCAGGGGAAGAGAGGAGAACATCATGTTGCTCCCTTCCCACAGCCTCTGGGAAGCAATTACAGGTACTTGGTATTCCAATTAGTATTAAAGTCAGTCTAGTTCAGTGCAAGTGAGGATACTATATTCCTATCTGGATTTCATCCAATGTTCCTAAGACAGAAAGCAGATGGTTTTTAGCTTAATTCTCTGATAAAAGCAGAACCTTTAAAATGATGCCACATAATAATCCGTTAAGACATTTGTTTATAAGTACTTCCTAAATAACACTGCTTATCATTTGAAGAAGACAGGACTTGGGGACTGTTCTCACCTTTCAGAGAGAGGGCATTTGCTAGTCAAGATTCCTCTTACTATTGTTCCATTATTTCTGCAAGCACAGGACAGAACATTGACTAGTAGACTATAAAGCATCATAAATAATTAAAGATGAGATAACACTGACAAAAAAGAGAAACAGAATATGTTTACTGAAGCAGTAGCCATCCTTGTAATACAGTTTACTTGTTAGTGCACAAAATTCATTTATGGATAAGTTTTTTTCACTCACCACTGCAAACTAGCAAGGTTAGGGCTAGGGTTAGGATTAGGGTTAGGGTTAGAGTACAAAAAGACAAAAGGCAAGCCTTCATTTTCAAAAGTGAAAAATCCCCATATTTATACATCTAAGTAGATACTTAAATTCAATGTAGTTGTTTCCTTGATTCAGTCATTTCTGGATCACACATTATGTGTTTGATTTTCCAAAAAGGAATGCACATATGTTTAATCATAGATTGTATATGGAGAATATATGAATGTATACAAAAAATGAAGGCAGAAGCCATATCTCAGGTTGTAGTCTGTATATCTGATGCAACATATTAAAAATGCAGTTAATTATACAGAATAACTAGTTGTAAAGATTCATGAAGTAAGATTCTATAACTTGTATCGCAAATTCCTATATTAAAGGCTCGTTCCTTCAGTGATGGACTTTTCTACCATTTAGAGTTTTTCCATTTACATATTTATGCACATGAGTTTTACATATATCTTTTGTTAGACATACATGACTACATGTTTATGTCAATTACCAGAAATGCCACTCATCCTTTATTGACAATGTGCCCAAGCATTGGTTTTCAAAAGCGTGCAAAATAAGCTGCAGAACTGAAGTGTATTCATCATAGTGCTGTTAAACTTTTAATTTGTTACCTATGTAAAATCAATTGTCCAAATCTCTAGGAGGTGTGTGGGGAAGGAAAAAAGGTTGATTCTTTCTAGGCCCTTACTTAAAAAGCTTCCTTATATTTAGAGAACAACCCTTTAGCAGATTACTTTCATCATCTTAAACTTGAAGGATCACAGATCCACAAAAAATGCTAGTGGAATTTGTATTACAACACAAGCAATGTAAAGCTTGAAAACATGAACTTTGAAGATCTGAAAATCCACCAAGAAACCAGTATTCAAGTGCTTTTAAAACAAACAAACAAACAAACAAAAACATGTGAGAAAGCTTAACTCAGTCTTTTCTTTTTGAAGTCCAAATAACTCAAAATAGTGACAGCTTGAGGCTAAGGATGGGAGCAAAGGGCACACAGAAGTGAACTGAGATTGCGCTGCTGGGAGTCTCCCTGCCACTTAGCAGAGCTCAGCACCGCTAAACTCATCCAGCATGGGATGGCTTTCCAATAAATGGCAGGAAGATCACACCATAGCTGTCTTCCTTGGTTGCTTGGTTCCCCGTGTATTCATGGGGTAGGTATGAAACGCATGTACATTTCAGAAATGACTGAATCAAAATACGCAAGTATTTTACTTTGGATCAGGATTGTGCTTTTGGAGCAACGCTGCCTCACTAAGCACACTTTTAGTTCACATTATGGAGTAGTTTTGGAGTGGGAAGACTGGGTTCTTTTTGGATGAAACTCAATTAGACGGTGTTCTCCAAGAGTCTGTCTAATGTTCTGCAGCCACTCTAGACCATTGAGTCCACAGCACCAAGCTACAATTGACCCAGAGTAAACTGTTGAAGTACACAGTGCTGGGTCCTCAGCCCCCGCTGTTCTGCTACACACACCTGTTTCTGTTTGGTAATACAGACATAGCCATGAACCTCGCTTCACCGAGACCTACCTGCTTTATGTGGTCTGTGTCTTTTGAGCAAGTCTTTTCCAGCTACGATTGTGTGCTACTATTTCAGCCCTCCAATGTGACAGCATGTTGCTAATGCAATCAGTTATCACTGCTGCATTCTGCTGCAGCTCCACAGTGGATTGGAATCCATCCACTCATACATATCTGTGACACCAAAGATTCATCAGCAGTGAGCTCTAGTTCTCAAGACTCTTTCATGTTTTATTTGCCCTGACACACGAAAGTGCTGCACTGCATCATATAATAGCTTGAGACCACCTGGCTTGCTAAGTCACAAGATCTGTAGGAGAAGGGAACAGAGAGTGCAGCCATTTGCATGAATCTCTCCTAAACCAGTGTCCCTTTCTCAAAAGATTTTACCTTGTGGTGTTGACTTATGATAGGACAGGCTGCTTAAAAAATAAAAAGGGTGGGGAAGATAAGGTAAGGTGAAGAGAAATATACTGTTTCTAGGAATAAGCTGGAGATACCAGTTTGAAGCCGATCTATTTCTGTTAAGCCTCGATCAACAGCAAACTCAATGACAATGTATAAATCCATCTGGCTTGTGGCTAACAGCTGTAAAAAGGACAAGGATATTTAATCAAAGCCATATATGTGCAGAACCGGACATGGTAGAAACTTTAGCCTTTAAAAGGCAGAATGGACAGTCTTGCAGATAAATACTTCTTTAGCATAATGAATTACACATCTTACTCTGCATTTCTCCATTTTTTTGAGTCATGGGCTGTATTAGATAATTCTGTCAAGATTAAAATTCTGCTTGCTCTCTGCTCTCTTAAATGGAAATTCTCATCTCTCTTTCCTTGTTTATCCTCTTGCAGCTCAAAACTCTTCCTGAACTCTCACAGTAGCTTTGAACTGCAAGGTCATCTCTTCCTTGTCTTAATCCTAACAGCTGGACTCCAAATTCTCCTGGTTTTTGCTCCTTGCTGAAGCTCCTTTCTCACACCTTTTGCACTTGCTTGACACAGAATATTTAAAATGGGAACAACACATCCAATATTCATGAAAAAGTATGTCATTGGCAAATGGCCTTTGTAGTGTAGGAAGTCTCTCTCTGGCCTTTGAATATAACAGAAAACTACTAGTTCTTTGCTGCTCACCCACGTAATTACGAAGCAGGGCATTGATCAGTAGCTTATACATATACAGAGGCCGAGTTCCTGGCTGTGCTGAATTCAGAGACATGCTTAGGAGAAAACATGACTAGAAGCCACATCAAAAATAACTTCATAAAAAAATAACTTTACAAAATCACACTTTGCTTTGAGATTCAAAACCTATTTCATATATTCAGAATTTATAACAGCATCAACTTTGAAAGGAAAGGGAACTCTATTAGGCTGATAGCAGTCATGGTATGAAAAATTGCCTTGTCTAACTGAAATCTGATTCAAGTGGCTTGGATATCAAGATTTTAAACATTGCATTCTTAACTACATGCATAAAGATTTTTTTCTACACAAATTCATCTGAGCAATGTGATTATTTAGGTACAGATACAAGAAAAAAATGAAACTGATTACAGCAATGCTCACCTAGCTTCACATTATCATGAATCTGTTATATGTATTTCACTACATGTATATTTCACAATATATATTCAGGGGTGCGCCTGTGGAACAGAACCAATGATGTTAGACCCTGCAGAAGCACAAGAAAGAGAGGACAGGATAGTTACTGCCCTAGAAAGCTCTCTCTGTAAATATAGGCAATAGTTTGACCTTCAAAATCTGATCGTTTATGCTCAGAGTAGGCGATTTTACTGCACGTGAAGGTTTTCAGGTACCACAGCCTCCCATGGACATGTAAAGTCAGCCATCCTTTTGTGTGGAGAAAGCAGAATGTTTTTCCCCAACATTGCCACACATCCAGACTGTGCCAGGGGCTGCACTGGCTCCACTTTGTGCTCTGTAGCTGTATCCCACAGCTTCCCATGGACATGTAAAGTCAGCCATCCCTTTGTGTGGAGAAAGCAGAATGGTTTTCCCCAACATTGCCACACATCCAGACTGTCCCAGGGGCCGCACTGGCTCCACTTTGTGCCCTGTAGCTGTATCCCATGCAGCCTTCCATGCCATAATCCAGGCTACAGAATGCTTTCCCTTGCCCCCCTAGGGTGGCTTGCTCGGTAAGCCTGGGATGGGATGGAAGACGGAAATCCATAACCATTTTGTGGTCAGTCGGCACAGCACCAGAATGCAAGCAAGGAAATACTGCTCAGGAAATAAGGCAGATAAACCGTATCTGAGTGCTTGGGTTTTCCCTCTCTCCACCACCTTCAACTCTCCTCCACATCTCTGTTACATGTTCATACGTCAAACAACCTGCATTAAACCTGAAATGAGCTTACCTGGACTGAGGCTGAACATGTTTCCGTATTTTGATTGCTGTTTCCCTTTTGGCTTGGATTTACTAACAGCCCCTTTGTTGGAAAAATCGTGGGTGTAGGTAAATAAAGCTATAACTCAAAATATTCTGCACAGCAATCTTCTGTGAATACAGAATGTGGATTTCTGGTAGTAAAGAGTGACTGTACTAATAATTTTTTTTATATTTTTTTTATTCATCTCCAGAATGTAGACATATTAATAACTTTAGTGAAGTCACACATGAAAGGATAGAAAAGAGACTACAGAAATTCAGCAGCAATAGCAATTTTGTATTAAAATGATGACTGTTACACTTTAACCACCAAGTCTGAAAAAATCCAGTTCACACATCTCAACCTAGTCAAAAGAAACAAAACACCAACAAGAAGCAGCACATCTCTGACCCTCTAGACCTTTCAGATTTCTCTAATCAGTATCGTTTTGTACCAATCAATATATTGGTATTATCTGACAAGAAGGCCTACTAATTACAGAAAACAGCTTGGCCACCAAAAATATTACATCACTGAATATTCATATGTGAGTGTAAATACCAATTTAAGAACTGCTTATATTACGTTGGCCTAATCATTACTGGAGTAATGTATTAAAAGTACACTGTCAGTCCCAGAGATTTTGTTTGGTCAAGTGAATCAGAATCACACATCCTTTCACCTGCTTGAAATAAACAAGGGATTAATAAAAATAAATCGACCTGGCCAACAAATAAAAGAGCTAGTAGCAAGTCATCTGATCTGCTGAGCCCATTACTCCCTTTTCCTTCCACAGCAGATGGAAGAAAAAAAAAAGGCAAGAAATGGTGTTGACATTTCATGGTCAAGCAAGACATAAGCTCTTCAGAAAAACTGCACTCTTGCCCGTAACTGCTGAAGACAGTACTCAGAGATGTAATGTGATGAGTAATGTCACCATCACTGGAAAACCCCCCAAGACCTCATGGCCATGTGAATGATGAAGTGTGCCAGAAGGGGCCCAGACTAGTGAGAACAGAAATGTAGTGAAACAAAGTGGAGATAACACAATGCCCCAGGATCAGCCAACTCTCCCGCTGGCCTCTGCTCCTCTATAAATAGAGAGGAAAGCGAGAGAAGAGGAAAAAGATTTATGAATTATAATAGCTGCAGTACTCTCACTAAAAAGAACTCGCAGCACTCGTCAACTTTCCCTGTCTCTCTCTTTCAGCACTCTCTCTCTTTTGAAGCTCAAACCCACCATTAGGCTGCACATCAGTTGTTTAGTGACAGACCAGGAAAGGCATTCAACAGACACAAACCATAACCAATAAAAGACTATTCTTGAATTACTATGCACAAGTGATCTTTTCAGGTGATTGACAATGCTCAATAAACACAGACCTGTTCTTGTCAAGAGTGTATTACTTTTGCATTTTCTACCACAGGTTGCTCTAGGACTTTACCAAACTGCAAGTAGAAGATACTGTACTTCTTATTGAAAATGTCACAGAAATGACATGGATTTTTACACAAATTATTGTGAAAACCCGTGGAATTTATTAGATAGAATCTTAGTTTTAAATTGTGTTAAAGTACCCTATAGAAATTAATGTCACAGATAATATTTTTATTAGATGCTACAGCACAGTCCAACTTAAGACTGGAGCTTTTCCATTAATAAGACTCCTCAAGAAGACTTACCCTGCAGTTGTCCTAGACCATATGCAACACTATACATGTATTTACTTACATATTTTACATATACAATAATTTTATATATACACTAAATAATGTATCTCTTTCTATTCCCATATTTTGGGCTGTTTTACAATACAGCATCCAACAGCAACTACCAGTATGCCAACAGCTTTACATTAGAAGACAACAGGTAATTAAACTATGATGTACAGGAGTTGAAACAGTATTGAACAGTCATAAATTTTAGCTGATCCAAAGCATACCAAAAAAACCCATCACAACCCTGTTCTGTGAAAAGCTACAGCAATTTGAGCTTCCAGTCTGTGATACAGATTGACATCCAGATACTAGCAGGAAGGTGGAAAGGAGGTAAGAGAGATGAACATTATCTTCAATGGTAGCAAACAAACAGCAACAGTAAAGCATTGAATTTTAGCCGCAGAAATGAATCAAAACCTCTTAAATAGCAATGAAAAAATACAAAAATAGAACATGAGAATTAAAACAAAGTAATTTATAACAAAATAGTTGTAGCATATTTCCAACATACTGCAGTAGGAAAATTCATGAATAATATTAGTGGCATTTATGTGATCCACTTTCTTCCCGTACAGTGTTTGTCTAATGAAATGAGATCTGGATTGCTGAATAGAATATGAATTTTAGAGTGTTACATCTGAAACTGGTCATGCATGTTAGAAAAAAAAAAAACGTAAATGGAGTATTTTTAATGCATATAATATCATGTGTTAATATTGACACTCAGCTGCACTAATATAGGAGGTTATTACTACTGAATTAACAATGTTCACAAATTAACAGCCCTAGAAGCCCCAGAGATTACACAGGCATCTTGATATAATTTTATTACTATTATTATTCTTGTTTCTATTCAGGTCAAGACCACAACATTCTAATTTCATTTGAACAATTCAAATCCCATTCTCTGAGGCAGGCAATGTGGGAGAAGTATGACCAATAGAAGATGGATTTGCTTTATTCTCTGAAATGGAAGTGAAAATTACTTTTGTGTCACTACATTTTAATATACTCTTTCCATGAATATACATACCAGTATACATATATATATATATAGAGAGAGAGAGAGAGAGATGCAGATTATTACCATTCCAGACTCTAAAAGTTGAGTAAATCTCATTTACAGCTCCAGGAATTCAAACAGGACTAGATAGAAAACTTCTGTTTGCAAGCACAATGACAGGACCCGAGGGAATGGCAGGAAGATGTGCCAGGGGAGGTTTAGGTTGGACATGAGGAAAAGGTTCTTCCCCCAGAGGGTGGTGGAGCACTGGAACAGGCTCCCCAGGGAGGTGTCACGGCCCCAAGCCTGACAGTGTTCAAGAAGAGACTGGACAACACCCTCAGACACATGGTGTGAACTGTGGGGCTGTCACATGCAGGGACAGGAGTTGGATTCAATGATCCTTGTGGGTCCCTTCCAACTCAGGACATTCTATGATTCTACTGCATAAACTATGTAGTTTTCAACTTCTACTCTGAGAATAAAGTCAGAAAATTTTAGGTAGGATAGGACTGGGCTTGCCTACCCTGTAAGTTAGAGAGAACTCTATATTTAAAAAGGGAAACAAGTCAGTAGCTTGTTATTTGTGGTCTATACCACCCTTTCTTTGAGCCCTGTTTTCCAGGTTCTTCTTGTGTACTATCACTTCAGCCACTTTTTGTCAGCCAAACAAATCCCTAGTAGCTACAAAGTACCTTCAAGTCTTCAGAGAGTTCATGTTTGTGTGGGAAACAAAGGGACACCATTCCCTTTCCTCTGAGAAGGAAGCAACCTTCAGAGTTTTGCTGGGGTTTTGTGTGGTGTGGGGGTTTGTTTGGTTTGGTTTTTTTTGGGGGGGTTTGTTTGTTTGTTTGTTTGGGTTTTGTTTTGTGGTTATTTGTTTGGTTGGTTGTTTTTTTGTTTGTTGGTTTGGTTTTTGTTTTGGTTGGTTGGTTTGTGGGGGTTTTTGTTGTTTGTTTGCTTTTTGTTTGTTTTGTTGTTTTGTTTGTGGTTTTGGTTTGTTTTTATTTTATTCCTGAAAGCACACTACTTACACTTCATTAGGCTTGCATCCCCAGACCATCTAGAGATTATAGTCCTAAACTAATTGCTCAGCCAAGGTGACATGAAAGCTTGGATCTTGCAAGTGAAAACTTCCAGAAAGCCTTTCCCTCTCAAAGGATAGAGCAGATACCCCGCTGGTGTTGGCTACTACTGCTCCACTGAAACTGTGAGAATTTACAACAGTGGATGAGCACCTGTTCTTAGAAAGAATTTATACCTAATTAAAGATTTGCTCCAGAGTTTTGCTGCCCTGTCAGCGCTATGTATTTTCCTCCATTTTTCAAGCACTGCCTTTATGCCATCTCCTTTGCAAGAGAAAAACTGCAGCTGACTTGTTTATATTTGCATCAGACACAGGGGTCTCAAGATAATTTCTTAACTAATCCTTTATAAGCCTGCGAGCATACCTGCCAACCCTGATAGGGGAAATACGGCATGCACAGTACAATGGGTCTGTAGGGAGAGAATACAGAGCAAAGGATGTCCTAGCATAGACAGGAGATAAAGTTTTCTGCACGTAGACTCAAGACAACAGGGGCTGCTACAAGGTAAGAGCGGTTAGGAAGTCTTTATGTCTAACGTATGTATTGATATCCTTTAATGGAACAGGTTTGTGAGATAAATGTGTTATAATATTTGTCCTGGGAAATAGCTACAAGTTGAAATGAGTTGATAGGCCTGAATGCGAGGCTCAACAGACTCATCCTTCCTAGAAATACAGAAGTAAAACTAAGCGAGATTCGAACTGACTCTATATGCAAATATGATAACAGCTGAGACAGTTCCTCTACAGTAGAGGTTGCCGTAGCTCAGATCCAATATAAATTAAGTCAATGACCTGATGCCAAACTTCACTTTTACTCCAGTTTGCATGGATTCTTGAAAGAAAACAACCACTTAACTTTTACTGTTTTCCCATCCTCCAGTAAATTTACTAGGTTGGCATTCAAAATAGACTTTGCACTTCAGTGTAAGCATAATCATACCTTTTGGGAGAGGTGAGAAAATCACTTATTCTGTTCAACTGAATAATATTTACATATTATAGAACAGAAATGTGCTCCCAGCTGAAGCCTCTGAGAGACAAAATGTTAACATCGGTTATGCACATCTCGATCTGAGTACGAGAGCAAAAGTTCAAAGAAGTCATCATAAAGTTGCCATTAAAGAGTGTGAGTTAAAGGCAGAAAGGGGAGAGAATTCGATCTCGCTCTCATGTCATTAGGCTCACTGAACAAACATACTGCATAAAACATCCAGAGGCATTAACATAGCAATAGTCTAATATCACTTGTTGTATTTGTTAACTTCTTCCTCCAGGATAGGCCATTGTCAAACTGGCTGTGTTTAGGGATGGCTTTTTCAGGTTTATCAGTGCTCTGAAACAATGGTATCAAAAAGAGAGTACAGCAAAGAAAGAAGAACAAAGATTGGGTATAAGTTTTGCTGAATTTTAAGTACCATTGCCATTTTGAAGGAAAATCTTCACATTTACTTTTTACCCACAGGAATTTGAAAACCAAAAGCAGCCTGGTATCATAATATTTCTATAAATTCAATAATAAGACTAGTTATTAATGATCATTTAGTTCCCTTTAAATGCTGCCCTTTTTGAGGGGAGGAGCTTGTCAAGTGAGCCAGCTCACCCAGAGAACTCCTAAAAATAGCCATATGTCATTGCCCAGACACATAGCTAGTCCAATAACTTGCCCCCCAATACAGCAAAAAA
Source organism: Streptopelia decaocto (assembly GCF_964273445.1). Classification (NCBI taxonomy): domain Eukaryota; kingdom Metazoa; phylum Chordata; class Aves; order Columbiformes; family Columbidae; genus Streptopelia; species Streptopelia decaocto. Next base: position 90,144,264 of record NC_138663.1, read on the forward strand.
TGACTGCTGGGAGACAAAATGCAAGAAAGTGCCACTTAATATGCCCTCCAGCTTTCCTAAAATCATAGAAGTAAACCTTGTCAATTCTCCTGCTCAAATGTATTTGCTTTGGATGTGATTGTAACTGCTTTAAGCCCTCATTTTCTTCCCTCTCCAACCAAGCCAACCTGCTCATCATCTAGTGTTGCTTCTGCCTCTCCTACAATTCTTGACTCTCCTAAAACTTTCAGTAGAAAGAAACAAAACAGTTCCCTTCACAAAGGCGGAGGGTGCTGCACCAGCGCACTGTGCTGCAGATCAAGAAGCAGCAGCAACAAAGGGAGCAAGGTGACCCAGGAGGGCTGAGCTTCCCCCTGGGCTTGCTCCAGCGAGAGCAGAGAAGATGCCTCAAAAGGAGTGAGTGACCACTCTGCTGGCCGCGTAGCACCAGCTGTCACAGAATCACAGAATGTTAGGGACTCAGAGGGACCTCAAAAGACCATTTAGTCTAATCCCCCTGCCAGAGCAGGAACACCTAGATGAGGTTACACAGGAATGTGTCCAGGCAGGTTTTGAATGTCTCCAGAGAAAGACTGCACAACCCCCCTGGGCAGCCTGTTCCAGTGCTCTGTCACCTTCACTGGGAAGAAGTTTCTTCTCAAATTTAAGTGAAAGCTCCGATGTTTCAGTTTGCATCCACCACCCTTTGTCCTGTCATTGGTTGTCACCGAGAAGAGTCTGGCTCCATCCTCGTGACACTCACCCTTTACATATTTATAAACATTAATGAGGTCACTCCTCAGTCTCCTCCAAGCTAAAGAGACCCAGTTCCAAAGGAATGGGGCTTTTCTTATGGATCTTACATTCTTTTGAAGGTGAAACTTATAATGTTTGTGTTCTTATATGGGCTTCTCTGTACCTAGGCCTAAACTTCATCTTCCTGGAAAGCGGGCTGTCAGGGTCCAAATACATTTTGGAGACTGAAGGCACACAACAGCTGGACTCTTTGAAAAATACTTAGCCCAAGCAACAATTTGCAGCCTGAAATTATCTTTTTTACACCAGAATCAGGCATTTGCATGCTGTCCTCTCTTCCTAAAGGTATCATCTTTGCAACACCCTGTCACCTAATTTGAGTTAGACATATGGGCTATTAGAGATCAACTGGGATTATGGCATTTCTAAGTTCTGCCTGCACCACTGTTGCTACTGCAAAATTTCACACATCCCTTCATGCCTGGTCCTGCTTTATTCATCATAACAATGACCAATTAAATAGTGTAAGTCAGTTCCAGGTATTCCAACAAAAATTACCTTTTCTTTTCCAAAACAAGTCTAAACAACGTTTTCATTAAAATCCACTATGGCAGATCAAATGTACTTTCTCATCCATCATCAGCAATAGCAGTTGTATACCTGAAGCAAGCAAGATGCTGGGAGGGAGAGCTGCCTTGTAGAACTGACTGAAACTCAGTCCATTTTGAGCTTTAAGTTAACATTTTCAAAGTGCTGAAAGGATTTTGAAAGCCTCAGTCTCCAAGAAAGTGAATACAACTTTGACACATAGGTCACTTAGCCACTGTTAGCCTTACTCCATTTCAGACAGACTAAAGGTATCATGTAAAGAGCGAAAGGGAGACTTCTTGTTTTCCTTTTAATACAGGGATCAATGGAGGATGTGCTTTCTTAGAAACCTTTGTATACTCTCCTTGTGTTATAGTCCATTTCAGAAATAGCAATTTTGCCACCTTCTTTTCTTTAACAATAACACCACCACCACCACAAAAATAAGCAACAACAAAACCAACAAAAACAAACACACAAACACTAAAACCAAACTTTGGAAGGTCTAAGATTTTTAAGACATTTCTTCCTAGCACAGCTTGTTTGGTTGTTGTGGTTTTTTTTTTTTCTTCCAAATGTTCTGCTTATTCAAAATACATAGAAGAAAACAATCCAACAGGTTCAATAAAACAAAAAGAAACCCCAAACAAATCGTACCCCAGTGTGTTTAATCAGCCTTCACTTCCTTATCTCTGATCCCATGAACCTAAACACACTCTATCTGTAAGTATCTTTCAGGCAGAAGAGTCTAAACTAAAAGGATCTGTTTGTGTGTATATCTGTGTGCAGTGGGAAGCTTTTTTTTTTTCTATTATTTCTTTGAAAAAAAACACTGTTCAGACCATTTTTCATAGAAACACAGATATTTCCGTCTGGTATCCAAGAAAGCCTATCTAGTCCAAACTTGAATCTCTGCAAAGAGTCCCTGTCAAACACTCCAGAGGAAAGTGTGGATCCATTCAGTAGAGCTGGCAAAGAACAACTCTGCCCCACGACATGTCTTCTTCCACACAGGTGTCCAAGAGACTGTCCAGTGTATGAAGTTAAAACAACTCGTCCAAAATTGATCACCTGTAATAATAATTCTGTCTGTTCTCAGTCCCAGCTTATTACACCCTCATTCGCAGAAATGCAGGGTGAAAACGAGCTTCCAGTTTAAGCAGACATAGGATTCCAACTTCATGAACTTGGAGTTTCCCAACTTTTAATGATAGAGATCTTGCTGCTTGCGTAGCATGAGAGGCTCCGTATCTACAAATTTAGGCAAATCAGACCATAGAAAGGGGACAAACACAGCTGTTCAGAGTTCTGTTTGGTCCTGAGACTCTTCATTTTAAGACACTTATTCAGGTTTTCTGTCACCTGAAAACATCTGGAAATATCTGACAAACTGGCATTCCAGTCATTATGATAGTTATCTTAATTTTCTTTCCACTTGTTCCAAATACTTGGTGTACCCTACAGTATTCTGGATCCACCACCAGGGAAATTTGGGGATCAAAATCCATCTTATGCATACTTTTCTATGTACCACTATGTGTAATATTAATTTCAATTGTAGCCCCTGTGTGCTGCTTGAACTATAGTAATTACATCTAGCATAAAGTCTGATAATTTTATTTTTCTCTTTAGCTGAACCTATCTCTTCTCCTGTTCTTTCTCAGACATCCCTTCTTATCAGAACTAGTATCCATTTCTCCCTTCCAAAAAACCACTGTTTCTGTCAAACAACTCCAAAAGCCACAAAATATTGCATTCCTTTAATCAGCTCACCAGCCTTCAAAGAGTGAACTTCAATAATGTTCCCTATTGACATTCCCTGCCTCTGCAACCCCACAACTGTAAAGGCTTTCCAAAACACCTCTTCTGCATTGGGAGCCAATTTGTATATTGCAATTTCAAGAAAAAGAAAACATGCCCTTAGTGATTCTTGGGTCAAACATCAATAATTTTAAAAAAAGCAGCCGCGTATCTCAGACTAAAGAAAAACTAAGTTTAGAAGTTAAAGCTTTTTGCATTCTGCAAAAAGAAAATGTAAGGGAGATGGGCTTTTCTCAGAAGCCCAGACATTTGCTTTTTCACAGTATCACAGAATCACAGAATGTTTGGGATTGGAAGGGACCTCAGAAGATCACTAGTCCAATCCCCCTGCCAGAGCAGGTGAGGTCACCCAGGAACATGTCCAGGTGGCCTAAGAAAGAACATTTTCTACCTTTTTTTGTTTAACAAATTTCACTTATTTTAATCTTTGACATCTCTGGAGTTCACAGTGTACTGCCAGCTGCCACAGTGACATCTGCTAGGGTGGGCAGAAATAATTGGCAGAGTCCTGACAGCTGCTGTAGCTTGCAAGACTGCCTTTTAGAGGAGGACATGCAGCAGTTGTTTTTCTCATTCTCACCCTCTGCTATTAAAGCATTTTACATTCACAGCAAAAATAACAAATCCTCTCATTAGAAAGTAGCCTCATAATTTAAAAAATAAATTCCAAGGTGAGTCAGGTTCTGGAAATTGGTGGAGTCAGCCAGACCTTTACTAAGTAAACAAATGCTACTGGGCCCAGCTTGACTCTTGTCACTCTAAAATCTGTGTGGCTCAAATGTATCCGTGAATTTGTCCTCACATCATTTCTATAAGTAAAACACATAATTCTTGGTAGACAGATGTAAAAATGAGACCTGGAGACTTTGAGAACAAAACAGAAAATGTGCTTCAATAAGTCTTAACTCTGTTTTCAGATAAGTCAGTAGGAATTTTTTATTTTGGCAGCAGAGTTACGCCTACACTAAGGGCTTCTGAAAATCAGATCAGAAGCAAATTGCCCAAAAGAGATTAACAGCAAAACTAGCAACTGACCTCTGACCTCCTAAACTTCAGGCTAGTGCTACTGCCACAACATCATCCTCACCACAAAGCCATACTAGTGGCTTATAGATGCTTTACAATGAATGATGTTACAGTGCACACTTCAGCACTTGCTACATTGCTCTACATGAAACTGTATTCAGCACTTTTTCTTTTCAGCACTTGAGTTCAAGGTCTGCATTCTCCTGAGAACCACATAGGAATATAAATCTCAGCCAACAGTTCAAGTCAACTTTGTATCTATAATTAAAAACAAAAAGGCTACTTAGCAAAAACAAACAAACCTCTGAAAATACCAAGATGGTGAAAAACAGACAACCAAAACCAGTTAATTCATAAGTTTCTCAGGTAACTACTGTTTTCCAAGAGTGGATGTAAGAGACTGGATGCAAGTGGACTGCCTGTACATTTAGACGATGCTAATGTCCTTCAGAAGGTTGGTGTTTGTTCAATTACTGTGTCACCCCAACACAGCACAGCTACTAAAATCAACACATTCATAAAGAGATACTCTTCAACGTCATGCCGCCAACTAAAGGAAAGAGTACTTCAACAAGCTGGATAAACCCTTGCATACATCCAGTCAAGGAAAGAGTCCATAAGTCTTTGCATAATCCAATCCCAGGATCTGTGACTGCAGCAAGTACTAAGTGGAAGAGTGTATTGTAGAGTAAGGAGAGGTGATCCATCAGCTGTTGTGCTGAATTATTTAGTCTCTACTGGCACATAACTCACAACTACATTCTAAGAGCTTTAGTTAAACTGCAAACTTCCCATTTGAGTCCTCTACAAACCCTGTTCTCTCATTAAGCTGGGAGCGTGACTGGTCTCCAGCATATATAATATTATTGTGAAGAAAAGAAGCTTCTTGAGTGAAGACATCAGACTGTCAAGCAATTCCATTTTCAGTATGCACATGCTGAACGCTGCTATGAATCCAGATCTTTCAATGCATAATCAGCAGGGTTTACAGCTACAAAAATACGGCTCATACATTGTACTTTTTTTTCAAATAAGGTCAAGGATGGTGGGTTCCGGAGGGAACAGACACCATACCACTGTTTAAAATGTTTGTCAATAACAACTCTAGCTAAAATATCCAAAGAATCAATAATTAATTTTTTTCCTTGTTGTTTGTACCTTGCTAATTGAGTGGGTTGCCATTGAAACAGATGCTTTCCAAAAGAGACCTTTCTTAGCCTCTGGTGCTGCAGACTGCTGTGTAATGTACTAACCCACTGATCCATGCTGCCTTCAATTTTCTTTGATGCTTCCTATTTTTCAAATGCTGAAGCACAATATTAACCTTGCAAGTGTAACATCTATTTCTAACATAGTTACCTCCTGCAATTCATTTGGGCAAATCTTCCAAAGACAGAACTTTACACAAGGAGACCTTCTGTGTGCATGCAGTGTCTAAAATAAATAAAAAAATAGATAAATAAATGTCAACTTTTAAGTCTCGTTTTGAAGACAGATCACGTTATCCCATCAGCTGGAGACTACATCAATGGTTGTGACTTAGTCGCTTTATAAAACATTCTCCAAACCTTGGATGAGAGGCACGTTATACACGAAGAATAGTGTGTACAGGAAATATACATTGTATATCTACAAAATGGGCCATATCCCACAGCCATTAAAATTGATGGGAGTTTTGCCATTCACTTCAATGGGACCAGCAGCAGTATATAAAGATGAATTGGCTATAAGTGCACACACTGGCGCTTTATGGGCGTGACAATATAAAAGACCTGTGTGAAGTAATGAAATGAATTATAACAGTGCTGGGGATGTCAATCTTCCTTCTTCTACCTTCAGTGGCTGTATCAGGAACATTAAACAGTTCCCTGGTTAGCCATAGAATCATAAAAATTACAGATTAAAAAAAGTGCTATTAAGTCTACTTCCTGCCAACACAAAATTATGCCTGCTTGTACCTTTTCTAATCCTCTGTGCAGTCTAGTTTTACACTACTCAAATGTTCTGGCATTTTCTCCTCCTTGTAAAGAATTATTCTATCAGCTACTTAATCACACACTCAGCAAAGCTAGATTTTTACTATAAAATAAATCAACAAAGCAAAAAAAAACTCTATCAAAACCATAATATATATCTCTGAATTTCCTCTTATCATCTTAGTTCACTTTGGGACAATTAGAAAAACACTTTTTGAGAACTCTGTCAGTTACAGATTTCCCTGCTTTTCATAGCCCACCACAACCAAATGCAGGAAGTCGCAGCTGTTCCTGGTGTGGTATTGAACACCAGCAGGCAGGGACACGAACTGATCATTTATTTCTCTGAATTTCAAGTATCATAATTCCAGAACTGCATTCCAGTGGATACAAGAAAACTGAAATCTTTGAGGTGAAGTTTTAGCAGTTTATGGCAGGCATACTGGAGACTTACCAAAGCAAGGAACTGGAACTAGCGATACGGGAGACCCTTTTCAATATGTTCACAATGCACACACAACACCAAACCCCTTGATACAGGCAGTCCTTACTTGTCAGCCAGACTGAATGAGGAGTTTGGGGGCACAGTTATTTCTGGGCAAAATCTAATCAAAAGTTCGGTCTAGAAACCATCATTTAATTCTCAGTAATACACACATGCTTGTCTTACTGTTCTCAACAAGGCAGAAATCATTTAAAAAATGAACCTACCATTCTGTTGTTACTTTAATGTTGCTCCATCTACTCCCTACTGTGCATTACACTTCTGGGCTTTACCCTGTTTTAGTCATGGCAGAGCACCAGCCTCCTTCCTCTTTTAGGGTAGGACATTTAATAAGCACTGAGAACGTTAAGAAAAAAGGCAGGAAAGTGCATCTAAAATATATGCTACATTTTTATGTGCCTTCAGATCAAGGGATCCTGAACAGGTTAAGATGCTGCAAGGAGAGCTACTCAGAGACAGAAGCATTGCTTTGTTAGTCTGTGCTGTACTAAAGTACATCAGAAGATGGTCTGAAAGGCATTCATTCATTCCAGAGTCCCACTGAAGCAAGACACTGGCCTCTAGAGATCTCCCTAGTAGCAAAGAAAGTTCCTGGAGACAAAGGGAGCATCAGGAGGGGTCATCTCAGGGCCCACACCTGACACGTCTTACACCATGATGGCACAAGTGGCTGAGACACAGCAACAGGTAACACAAACCTCGCTTGGATCATTGTGGGAGCTGCTCTGACACTGCATGTAAATGAACTTCTTGCCTATTTTGACTGCTCTGTTTGATTAGCCTTGTCAGAAGTCAGGCCAGGCCAAACAGATATGGTCAGCACAGATGAAAGCCATACATCAGTGAAGCTGCATTTTGGAAAGAACAAGCTTAAGAATATCATTAATCAGCTGAAGCACCAGACTCAGTCAAATTTGGGTAGCTGTGCTGCCTTCTAGTGCTTCTATCCGCTTCAACAGTTCTGCAACCTTTGCAGCACTTCTTACTATAGAATTACTACCTGTGGTTTCAGGGTAGCAGATCCATTTCCCTTGAGACTGTGAAGGATTACATCACCACGGCACAACAATAAGTGACCACGATACTGCCACATCCATATGACCATCACAAAGCGAAACAGCGAGAAAACATTTATGTAAATGACTACCTTAAACATAGCTGTAGGGAGTGGAAATTCTTCAATGAAATACAAAGACTGGCAGAAGAGCCAGCTTTATGTTCCATCCCTTTCTCTCAAGACTAGATGCGACTTTTTGATCAGGACATTTTATTTTGGTACCACCTGAAACACATTTTTTAAATGTGCCATGGGAGCTCTATGATGTTTGCCCATGTTGAAAACCATGTACAACTGCTAAGAAAATAAAACCTTCCAAGGCCATTAGAACTTGACCTCAAATCTTGGGAGGCAACCAGGAAGATCAGCCAATGAAAGCTTTTGCTGACAAATGTTTCATGATTGCTACGATCTGTCTTAGAAAAAACCCTATTTTTAGTAAAAAATCAGGCAGTGGGCACAGAGCAGCACCATCTAAAAGCTAAGACTAGCGACTGCAGATGCCCTGTGCTCTCTAATCCAACTTTGACAAACTGATAACTGAGAACCTGAAGTTTGACTTTTACCTGGCAGTTACGTGACTACCAGTATATGCTGTTCAAGTTTCCCCTGGAAGAAAGACTCTCATTTGTAGCCAATGTCGCATAAAGTTGAATCACCCTATCGGTAAGCCATATTCTACTACAAAACAGACTATTTAAGCCAGATCAGAATCTCAGAATTTCCTCCCACCAAATCAATTTTTTCTGATAGGAACACTGCACCAATACAGACATTCATTTTGCAAGAAACAGGTAGCAATACTCCATTTAAATACACACAGCTAAACACCCTGCAAATATAAAGCAAGCCTCCCACAATTTTCACGATAGATGTCCTCAAAAGACATTTTTCTCCTAAGATAGCCAAAGGAACTAAGGGGATCCTCCCATCCCAGCACAGGGAACTTGGCTCTCCCCGAAAGGATCCCTCCTCTCCCAACGCCCAGACACTCACAGACCTTTGCCTGTGCAGGGTGCAGCACCGCTGCTCTTCCATGCTGAAAGCCGTGGAATCTCCAGCATTTCACATTTTCTTCCACTGCTGTAGTCTTGATCTTTCCAGTTTTACCCCTCTCTCAGTGTGCTTCCCCTTCTCTTTGCACACCTTGCTAAGAAAGCCAAGAGTTCGTTAGTCCCCTAGTTGACTGTAACAGTCCACGGCCATTGGTGTGTAATCTGTTTTTCCACTCTATTCCACAGCGGAGAATGCTTTTGACAAGCTGTAATTGAATTGTGTCAGATGTCACTGAATAAAGGGTAAAATGTGGCAAATGCTGAAGCTGCCTTTATATAAGGCTTTCACTTCTTATTGTGCCCCCTTCCCTGAAACTAACAGGGAAATTACTTTTTGTATGTTTGAGAAGGGAATGGCAGAAAAACACAATAGTATTTGAGCTCCAGTTATATCTGCTGCCTCTGAGGGATACTGGCATTGATGTGTGCTATACATATGATTGTGAGTAGTTGCACAAACACTCTTGATTGCCCTCATTAGAGATAACGAAGATTGCTCTGGTGACTCCACAATCCAACAAAAATGGTCATTTTCTTGCCTTCATCTTGCTCATTGCCTAATCCCATGGGCTGCAATTCCCTCTAAGATAGCGAGGCTGCCTTGTTCGCTGCCCCATTTCTATCAGAGAAGGCAGGACATAGTAAAGAATTCAATTAAAAAATCCCTGGAAAAAAAAGTATAAAAAGGGAAAATGTTGCAGCCTTGTCCTGCAGGTGAGCAGAAGTCATCTTGGGACATCAGAAATACCCAAGAGGTACCTGAACGGACACAAAACCTTTTCAATAAGTACCCTTGGGTGGAAGCTGCTTCCCCACACCTGCAAACCTTGTCCCTTACCTCTACAGGCATGCCTCCCACCCCTTCTGCTTTTCCCTTCCCCACCCCGCTCCCTCCACATGTGCTTTTCAAATCCCTGTCATCAGCCAGAACCCATCAACACAAAAGAACTCCACAGTGATCTGGATTAGCGTTCATCTGCACCAAAGCAAAATAAATACCATTTATTAATCTGCCTAATTTTTTCCCTCCCTTTTTGATGTTTGATGTATTTTCAGGCTAGTTGAAAAGAAATTCCAGGCGATCAGCAAAGGGTGATGCAGAACTCAGTGCAGCTTTTACTTATCAGGAGGCCCTGCTGCATAATTTAGGTCTAATGTAATGCAGTTCACAGGGACTTGCCCATACACTGAGACTGAGCACAGTTCAAAGTTTCCTTTGTTCTTTCTCTGATCACCTAGCCCGCATTCTCCTCAACCATTCAGTTTAACCACGTATTTCAATTCCATTCCTGAGAAAGTTACATTGTTGGCTTTCCATTTCAATTTCCACAGGGCAAATAAAACTGACGGAAAGCGTTTTGACAAAGGTATTGTTATTTCATCCAGTAGCCTGAGATGACTTCAAATCTGGATATAACATTTAATGTTTCTGGGACAGATGCTGTTAGGTCTTTTCATAGTAACACAATATCATCTGCATACATTAGTAACTTCTGTGCCTCAAGTTGCGTACGCTTTATATCCTCTTAAGTTTTCAGAGACACTGCTGACAATTTAATACCACAGGGGCACCTCAAACACTTTTCATCACAAACCAGGAGAAAGGATAACCATGGAAGATCATTCACCAAAGGGACAGAGTACCTTATAGATTTATTTCCTTCAGCGAAAGGTGCAGCAGCAAGAAGGCAAACTGCCCAACCCATCTTCCTCGTAGTCACAGAAACCTGAAGAAACAAAGCTGCCGCTCAAAACCAGCACCTGCTTTTAGGCAACTAAGATTTTCTCCAGTTCAGGTAACGTGCTTCTGCGTGCTCCCCTCTCACTGCTCTAGATTCTATGGACAGGACCTTCCCAGCAGCCACATGCTCAGAGTGGGGACAAACGTTGAGTGCTCTGTGACCACAGGTGTGCGGACAGAGAACTGCTGTGAACACAGAGTTGAGGCTCATCAGTGTAACAAGGTGAGCAGAGAGTAAAGGCATTGGAAAGTCAACCGAATTTTTCAGACACAAAAGGCAGCTCAGTCACAGTTGTAACAAGTATTTCTGAGCTCACAGCAACAGAATCACTGGAGAATTTCATGTAGAACTACTGCATGTCCAGCACTGTAACACAGAGCTCCTTATAGAAGACCTCAGGCAATTAACTTTATTCCTGCCTTTGTTAACAAGGTGCATAATCACCCATTTGGTGTTTTTTTCCCAGTATTCACAAATTTATATTCTTTTGTATTCAGAACAAAAGTCCCAAACAAATCTGCACTAACAAATTGTGTTTGCTATTATAAAAACCTTATAGTTACATGTATACACAGAGATGTAGTACACACAAAATATAGGAAATATACATATGCAGACAGTCTCTCACACACACACATTTCCACATAAGCAACTCATCCACCAGAAAAAAAAAAAAAAAGTCCCTTAAAACACCATTCCTTAAAAACAACTATTGTAAGTTTCGATCAGAGAAAGGACTCCTCTTTCCTTGGAGAGGGATGAAAAGCCTTCATTCTACTTCAAGATAAACATTCAACCTAATAAATACACCGTTACGTGATCCACTCATAGGCATAATTCAAGCACTGACAGATCAGAAGTTTATATATGCATATGCCGGAACAGATGCACATATGTCTATATATTTATCTATAGCATTGTGTAGCAGAAATGAGGACACCTATAAACAACATCAGTAGATGTTCTCACTGGGACTCTTTCCATACACACCACAGATCAGATATCATGAATTCACATAACATTTTTTAACTCTGGATAAGCCACTTCTCCAGATTGTGTGTTTTGCTTGTCATGAGTGTAATTATGTAACAAAACTCTCTGAATACTGTGCTATTATTGTGGTTATTAATCATTCTGCTTCTGTTTCAAATATGTGCTCTAGAGACTGCTGGATGTACTGCATTATGCCAAAAAGCGAGTACCAAAGCTAAACACATCTAAATCTACTGTTTTAATGATGTTTCATCGTAATTGTATTTCAATTGTATTTTTGTAAGCTCAAAAATAGGTTTAAAAAAAAAAAGCTGGTGTCGATCCAGCTGCTGACCTTTGCAACTGTAAACAAAAGACAGTTTTTAACCAGTAAACAACTTGGCAAATAGGAAATCTGCTTTGCCAGTGCCTGAAACAGTCAGCGCTTAAGATGACAGACTCTGCATGCATACAAATCAGTTTTTACACGAAAACAGACTTCTAGATGTGTCTGAGAAAGAATGCAAGATTTCCATGACTTCAGACAATTGAAACCATTTATTTTAAAATATACTGCACTAAAACCAAATTAGTAATTAAAAAGTAAAAACAAAGAACCGTGCAAAAAGCCCTGCTGCATTATGCCTCTATCTAGGAGGCAAATCCATTTAAGAGCATCACCTTGAAAATGATACGAAGCTCCCTTGACTTCATAAGAACTTCACATAGGCCCACAAGTCTGCATCAAAAGGCACATCCAGTATTTTAAGCTACACTAGGTGTCAGCTTCCTTTTTATTAGGCAGCAGCTGACACAAAACTGCAATGCTCTAAATTCAGTTGCCTTGGACTTGTTCATATACACATACTACATTAGAAATAAATATTAATTTATCACATATCTCTTATAAAAAACTAACAGGCATCGGATGGACTAAATTTTCTTTAATTTAGCTACATACATTGGACCCCACGCTCTCCCTTTCTCTGGGAGAACCAGAAGTTCATGCTGTTGTGTGCCAGTAAGAAAAGTGAATTCCTGAGAAAGGGCTTTGGCCATTTCACTTATGTCTACAGGCATAACATTACTGCAGGAGTGCAGAATGAGATTTATCACATCGCTGTTTTCTGCCTTTGAGAGTGTGCATGTCGAATAGACCAGAGATCCACCAGGACGCAATGCTTTAATAGCAGACCTGCAAATAACAACAACAAAAAAAATCAACATAAGCCGTGACATACCGAGGGGAAGGGGGAACATGCAAGACTTATAAATCTAGAGTTATAAATAGGTATACATATATATGTGAAAAATAACATAATGAAACCATCTTAACAGCCTGTAATTGACAGCTCAGGAAACTAGCTGGTACGCATTTTGCTTTCTCATTTCTTAATGTATTCACAGTTAACTAAAGTTATTTTTTTGTACAAAACTGACTAGTAGAAAGCAGCGTCCATTCAGAGTTGCAGAATATACTTCAAACATTTATATGCGCAGCATAACTGTGAAAATGCTGCAACTGTGCATACAAAATGAGTTACAGCACATCAAAAGTGCTAGTTAGATATCACACCTAGCTAGCTGCTTGCGTGAAAAAATACCAGAATGTACAGTTGCAGTAACAGCCTGAACTAATAACTGGGCTGTACCTTTAAAACATTTCTGCAAATTCTGCAACTTCCTCAGCAGGTAAGGGGACTCAGAGGTTTCACTGAGCTACTGATTTCCTAAGGAAATATGACTTCTTGATGGATCATGCTGTCTGTAAACATGCCCTTCACCTATTAACCTGTTGACAATTTTTTACTAAACACAGGCAAAATAGCGGCTTAAGATTTCATGTTTCCTGAAAGCTTTATGACTGCTAGTGGATGAACAGAAGAGATTCTTTTTTACTTCCTCACTGAAAAAGAGTTGAACAGACTGTTTACTTTCCATTAAAGCAAATCTGCAAGGTCTTTTTTCAGACAGATAAAATATAACCTGTGAAAGTATAGAAATGAGATACACAATCCACATTCACTAACTGCAAATTAAAGTACTAAGGAGAAAAGCCCCAAACCTTGCACCGCAGAACAGCGTTCTTCAAATCTGGTGCCATCACCTAACTAAAAGATAAAGCTACACTAAAAGTTCATTTGCTATTAAAATGGTCTATTAAGGTAATCCCTTTTAATCATAAGCTTTGGAGCCTTCAAGGACATAATGGCTCAAAGACTGAGTTGTAACCTAGTATTCAAACAGTTCACCTCACTGCTTCTGGAGAACAGATAGTATTGGGTTGAAGCAAATACCACATCAAAATAGAACTGTTCCCTACAAAGCACTTATTTTGTTTAAAAACAAGAGAATCTGAGCAGGTGAATGCTGTTACTCAGCTTGTGACTATCAGAGAGACAACAAGGCAGGCACTCAGGGGACTGTAAGTGGGTCACTGGGAACGTGGCAGGTGCACGAGGGCAGAGCAGATCCTGGAAGCACAGACTCATGGAGCGCAATGACACACACAGTCATGCTGCGTGGAAAGACACCGAGTAATCTTAGATTGGTAGAAATTACTGACCATACTCTATTGAGCCTCCCCCAAAAATCTACAGGGAAAAATTAAAAGGAAGAAAAAAAACCAAAAAACCCACAAACCCATATCCTCAAACTAAATAAGGTGAGCAGTCCCTCCCAATGCAGCAAGCCTTATTCCAAGCCCAGGTAAACAAATGTGATGCCATTGAAATGGCAATTCCACCAGAGACAAGCTGAGAACTTGCTAAGGGTGATTTCTGAACAAAAACAGTTGAGAAAGGAAAGAAGAAAATACAAGGGGAAAAAGACAAGTCCTTTCCACAGGATTGGGCCTTTTCAGGGAAAAAAAAAAAAAAAAAAAAAAAAAAATCAATGAAGAAAAAATCCTCATCACAAGCAGGATCAAAGCAGATCACAGATCAAAGCTACTCTGAAAGTCCTGTCTGAGATAATAAGGAAACACCAGGACAAATGACTGTTTCAGATAGAGATGATACAACTCTGTTCACCTTCCCAGGTGAAAACTCCTTTGTATCATACCCAGTCTCTTTCTCTGGGGAATGTACATAATATTTTGCTCATTTCTTCTATGAGTCTTGGTTACATTAATCGGCAAGTCAAATATGTATTTTACTGGAGTCTATACTACTCCAATTTTAGTTAGCATAAAAGAAGGAGCTCTGTCAACAGATGATGCTCAAAGAAAAAAATCAGTGTTTAATACCTTTGTTGTATCAGTCTTCAGTAAAAAGACGGAAAGTAAGCAGATGGCTGGCACATTTAGTCTAAGCAAGTGAGCAGTTCAAGGTCAGCCTGTTATTGGTAAAAAGCATGTTAGAGAACTTACACTGTCTGAATACTTCCAGTTTAACTGGGTCTAGTGGGCTCATTTGGGGATATTTCCAAAATTAGCTAAAGCTATCACAAAACTGTAAGCTTTTTAGAGTCTGCAAAAACATTTAAGAACGTCTTAGGCACAAATTGATATGGGACGACACTTACAATGCCACCTTGGGACAGTAAAACAGGAGCAGGTGCCATCCTCACATCCCTTCCAAATCCTGTTTTCTCAAATTCTGCAGTTACCAGCATGCGTTTGAATTGCCCAGCTCCAGATATTCATCCTCCCCCCCCTCCGCATTCCAAGACATGTCTACTCCTCAGCAGGCTACAAAGGCACCAGTTCTGGATCTGAGGCCCTAAGCTGTCTCCACTGTCTCTCCAGACACCTTCCTTGCTTGCAGTCATCCTGCTGTGGCTGCAGCTGTCCTTGTGAAAGGCCAGGGCTTATGCTGCTGCCCTCTGGCCAGTCTGAGCAACCACAGCGCACCCAGATGTATGGAAGGTAACTATCATAAAGCAGAACAGGAACGCACAACCTTCTGTTCTCATGAACAAGCCAGCAAGAGAACAGCATACAGGTCCTGTCTCCTTGGCCTCCTACCACCTCCGGAAAACATAAAATCACTTTTTACCCTGTGTATTAGTTGTTTGCTTTCTAGCTTTCAGAACACAGAACACGGCTGAAGTCTAAATGGGCTCTCAAAGTTGAGCTGGTCTTCAAAATACTGTAAGAAACCATCTACTTTACTAATTTTCATAGAATTTCTCTCACCAGCTACATCTTTTCTGTGCATACAGAAGTGCTGAGCCATGAGAGGGAAGCTAGTTGTCTTGGAAATGTGAAAGTGTTTTTTGCATGACAATCAAGATGTACTTTTAGCACAGATGATGACTTTACTCATAGAAGCAGCCAACAGCAACTGCTTTTCTACCTATAAGATGGGTACTGTGTGAACATTTAAACAAGTGAGAAAATATTTTTACCATGTAAAAGTGTAAAAGGTAAACACCAGAAACGTAGACATAGCTATAACTGACATGGTTAAAAGCCTGGACACTTGCTAAGTCTCCTTTTTCTACCATGTATAAAGTAACAACCATTCAAGTCAACACTTTAAAAAGCACCTGCTCCTACAGCTGAGTCATTGAGACAATGATTCATCAGATGAAAAAGTAACACAGGCTTCTGAACAAAATCCTGAAAAATCTCACACCAAAAATCCCTTAACTCTAAGCCTCCTTAGCTTGGGAATCTTCACTGGCCCGTGACCCAGAAAGGTTAGGCTGCTCAGTGCAGTTATCTTTATTCTGAAGCTAAGTCATGAATTAAAATATCTGAGGAGGATTACTTTATGCGGCAAGGTTAATCAATGTATCTATCCATCTTGTCAAGTTCAGCAACAGTTGTTTCAGTGGCTGTGTTCAAAGTCAAGCAACGGCCATACCCCTGATTAAGCCGTGCTTGGCTTTTGATGAACTTGCACTGAGCTGCAAAATTCAAAGTGAAGAAGTGCTGGGCTCAAAGTCACAGGGTGATACTGTGCTGGGCTAAGCAGATTCAAGAAGTCTGGTCCCCCCGTCATCAGCACAACAAAGAATCCATCCATAAGAGAATTTGTTCAAATAAATTTAAGACTAGTCTTCCTCTACAATCAGTGCAGGGAAATGAGCTTATGCAAGGGATGGGTCAGAGCTGGAGCATAACTGATAGACATCTAGCAGAACCCACCACTGCTACTATGACTCCACCATCTTAGAAAGTAAGATTCCTCTTACATTAGGTATGTTGATTATCCCCCAAATCCTTACTTAAAGGTTGACTCTTAGCTGAAGGAATTTCGTGCCTGTTATAAGGTAGTTTGTAACTTCCAAAAAGGGCCTCCAAATCTAGAATGAACAAAAAGGATGCTAGGGCAGAAGACCCTAAAATATTTTTTCACCTTCCTCTTATTATAATACATTGTTTAAAAATAAAATACATTACTTAAAGGTAATCAATCTGCAGGTTTTTTTCTCTTAGTGGTACAGATGATCTTCATATTTCTTAAAGAAATAAAACTTTCAGTTTAAATATAGATCTGGCTATAACTTTAAATTCAGGTAAATACACTTACCATAATTAATTTTACATGCAACAGGCACTAATACTGCAAAGTTTCAAGCTCCATATGGAGAAAAATAAGAATACACATTAAAAGCACATCCTGGAGCCTCATGACTTGTTCACGTTTCCCTATAACCGCTCTTGTTTTAGTAACATGACAACCCCTTAGTACTTGCAATCAAGACTCTAAAGAAGCAACACCACTATTGGCAGCTGACATGTCTAACTCAACTTTTATGTTGCATGCTATCATACTACACCACTGCAGAAGGGTGAGGTTATTGGTTTAGTGCCATGATAGTCAAGAAATTACTAAAATTGGTAAAATGCACGACAATCCATTGACATGCCCTGTTTAGCATCTAAGACCTGTACACAAGGTTACACAGGGCCTGTATATAACATTTTTAAAAGAAATCAATGATTTTGAAACAGTTTTATTGAGTTTGTTTCTCAAGATTTACTTTAAATCTAGCAATGGAGAAGATGCTAACAATACACTGGAGTATAATTATTTAATATTTTAATATTTAATATATCAGGGAAAAAAAGACCACTCAAGAGCCACATGACAACTCTCAAACCAAAAAAAAACTTACATGCAACTACAAAATAGTTAGCAAGAACCCAAAAAGGGGATTTTTCACACTTACAGAAAATTAAACACGATACACTGACATTTTGTTTATTCTAAAAGTCTTGGTGTTTCAAACACCCTTTTAACAACAGGCAGACAATAATTTCATAGCATAGTTAGCACCTGCATGTCCAGCCTACTCCTCGTCTGCTTGGGTTTATGTTGCATGCCATCGGAAGGGCAGTATTAATTATGTTAATCATTCGACCATTTTCAATATTAAAGTAAAAAGACTACATATATTTTAGGGCCATTTAAAAATAATATAACACTTCAATAGTGCCATCTTTTGGCAAATGGGATGTATTTCTGCTCAATATGCAAGATAATATCTGATCAGAATAAATACTGCCAACCCTTTTATAAACTATTCAAGAAACAGAGCATCTCAAGATGCATTTGCTTTTATCCTCAATCCTAGTTTTTTCACTGATGAAAGATGTCACACATTTCCTTCTTCCTCTTACAAGAGTCCAAACATATTATGGTAATATGGCCTGCATGTTAAGGGTTTTGCTGTTTTTTTTCTCCAAACCAAGTCAAAATGATAAGAAAATCCCTCCTCCAATTTCTTTAATACTTTGTGATGGGCTGTGACAGAGGTGCACAGGAGACAGGGACAGTAGTTCAAGTATCCTTTCTGTACTCCAGGCATGTACCGCCTCTGCTTTTCTCTGAGTAAGCTTTGCTACACTAGAGCGACATTGCAGTTCAGAAAAATCATGGTAGCAAAAGGAGAAACATAAAACGAGCTGCTTTTTTTCAGCATTAAATTGAAGTATTAATTAATGTAGACACAGCCACAAAAACCAACCAACCAACCAACAAAAATAACAACAAACCCCACCAAGAAACCCACAAACCACCATAAACTCCAAAACCCCAACCTATTCTGCTCTAGCCACAATCTGTTCCCAAAATTCTGATAAATAGCATTTCTATAGCAAACAATTTTAAATTATGCTAAAGCAAAGACTTAATCTTCAGTTTAACGTTATTGAGCTTTCTCGTCTAACGCATGGTGACTCCTGTGACTTCCTGTATCAAAAATAGCGTGGTCAGCAGGACAAGGGAAGTGATCCTTCCCCTGTACTCTGCATTGGTGAGGCCACACCTGGAGTATTGTGTTCAGTTCTGGGCCCCTCAGTTCAGGAAAGACATTGAAGTGCTGGAGCGAGTCCAGAGAAGAGCAACAAGACTGGTGAAGGGACTTGAGCATAAGACCTATGGGGAGAGGCTGAGGGAGCTGGGGTTGTTTAGTCTAGAGAAGAGGAGGCTTAGAGGTGACCTCATCACTCTCTATAACTACCTGAAGGGAAGTTATAGCCAGGTAGGGATTGGTCTCTTCTCCCAGGCAGTTAGCAATAGGACAAGGGGGCATGGGCTTAAACTCTGCCAGGGGAAATTTAGGCTGGATATTAGAAAGAAATTCTTTACAGAGAGAGTGGTCAGGCATTGGAATGGCCTGCCCAGGGAGGTGGTGGACTCGCTGTCCCTGGAGGTTTTTAAACTCAGATTGGACATGGCACTTAGTGCCATGATCTAATAAATGGACTAGAGTTGGACCAAGGGTTGGACTCAATGATCTCTGAGGTCTTTTCCAACCCCGTCGATTCTGTGATTCTGTGTGATTCTGTGATTCTGAAATACTCATCCTGTTAACATAGGGCTGTGTGATATCCTTCACAACACCAGAACTGCAGTGCCCTTATGATTGGTAACAGGTTGGTTTATTTCCCATTTTCAGACTTAAGTACCACAAGTGTCAACAGAAGGCTCAAGGATTTTTCTTCCCCTCTCAACATTGCAGCTGCCTTGCACGCTCACCTGCCAGGTTTCAGCACACGCAGTACCACCAGCAGCAAGGCTGTTTCTAGCTGGCCAGCCTCCAACAGCCAGAGGTAGCCCACTTCTCCTGCTATGACAAACCTTCAACCCTTCTGTCATTCTAGTCATCCCAGAACTACATTCTTGCCTTATACAGTCTCAGAGGTCCAACTCTCTTCCCAACTTAAACTCCTTATTTGCAAGAAGAAAAACATATATAGCCCAAGCAGAACCTTCTCAGCTACGGAAGGGAGAACATAAGACCTTTGAAGCCCTTTGTGTGACAGACACTGTCACACAGCTTTGGAGTTAACATTTTTCATTACAGCTTATGAAGGACACATATACACAGAAAGGACTGAAGTTGAAATTAAAGCAAAATTTGAGTCTGAATTTAAATATGTGATCCCAAACCAGCTACCTGGCTGCTGGATAGCTTCTTTGTTTATTTGTGCATTTATTTATTAATTCAATAAACTTTGTTTTGCAACATACCATGGAGGACCTGATCTGTAAGTTAGTCACAGGGTGCTGACAAAGGCTTAAGTAACCAGGCAGTACTTAAAATCAGACACTATTTATTTTAACATCTCTGATGGAAGACAAAATATCTCACAGGGGCAAAAGGATGCTGGGGCAGGAATTAGCTGGGCTCATTTGGAGAGCTTTAAACTAGGCTCGAAGGGGGATGGGGTTGTAGCTGGGCTTGTCCCAGTGGGGCAGCATTCTAAAACTGATGAGGACCGGGTGGCCTCCTATGCCCCTAGGGAGAAACTGGTGTGCTCTGCTCGCTCCCTGAAATGCCTGTACACCAATGTGCGCAGCATGGGGAATAAGCAGGAGGAGCTAGAATCCTATGTTCGGTTGGGAGATTATGATCTGGTGGCAATTACAGAAACATGGTGGGACAGTTCACATGACTGGAATGTGGTCATGGATGGCTACGCCCTTTTCAGGAAAGACAGGCCAGCCAGGCGTGGTGGTGGAGTTGCTCTCTATGTGAGACAGCAACTACAATGTACTAAATTCTGCCCAGGAGGGGATGACGAGCGAGTTGAGAGTGTATGGGTCAGGATCAAGGGGCAGGCTGGCAGGGGTGACACTGTTGTGGGTGTCTGTTACAGGCCACCAGATCAGGGTGAGGAAGTTGATGAGGCCTTCTATGGGCAGCTGAGAGTGGCCTCACAGTCACAGGCCATGGTTGTTGTGGGTGATTTTAACTTCCCTGATGTTTGCTGGAAGGACCATTCAGCCAGCCAGCCCCAGTCCAGGAGGTTCCTCCAGTGCATTGATGATAACTTCCTCATGCAGATGGTGGAGGAGCCGACTAGGAGAGGTGCACTGCTGGATCTCATCCTCACCAACAAGGAGGGTCTGGTCGAAGCAGTAAAGGTTGAGGGATGCCTGGGTTGCAGTGACCACGAGATGGTGGAGTTCAGCATCTCATGTGGCAGGAACAGAATAGCAAGTAGAATTGCAACCCTGAACTTCAGCAGGGCTAACTTTGGCCTTTTCAAGCAATTGCTGGGGGAAATCCCATGGGCAAGACTGCTTGAAGGAAAAGGGGCCCAAGATAGCTGGGTGGCATTCAGAGATTGCTTCTTCCACGCTCAGGATCAGAGCATCCCCACACGTAGGAAGTCAAGGAAGGGAGCCAGGAGGCCTAGGTGGTTGAATAGGGAGCTGTTGGGTATGCTCAAGCAGAAGAGGAGAGTTTACAGGTCATGGAAGCAGGGGCTGGCCACTTGGGAGGAATATAAGGCTGCTGTTAGAGGATGTAGGAAGGCAGCTAGGATAGCCAAGGCCTCCTTAGAATTACAGCTGGCGAGAGGGGTCAAGGACAGCAAAAAGAACTTTTTCAAATACATAGCAGATAAAACTAATACCAGAGGCAATGTAGGCCCACTGATGAATGGGGTGGGTGCCCTGGTGGCGGAAGATACAGAGAAGGCAGAATTACTGAATGCCTTCTTTGTCTCTGTCTACTCTGCCGGAGGCTGTCCTGGGGAGCCCCGTACCCCTGAGACCCCGGATGAAGCCAGGTCAATGGAGGAGTTTGCTTTAGTCGATGAGGACTGGGTTAGGGAGCAATTAAATAGTCTGGACATCCATAAATCCATGGGTCCAGATGGGATGCATCCGCGGGTGCTGAGGGAGCTGGCTGAAGTCATTGCTGGACCGCTCTCCATCATCTTTGCCAAGTCTTGGGAAATGGGAGAGGTGCCCGAGGATTGGAGGGAAGCAAATGTCACTCCAGTCTTCAAAAAGAGCAAGAAGGAGGACCCGGGTAATTATAGACCGGTCAGCCTCACCTCTGTCCCTGGGAAAGTAATGGAACAGCTTGTCCTTGGTGCCATCTCAAGGCATATCAAGGATAAGAGGGTTATTAGGGGCAGTCAGCATGGCTTTACCAAGGGTAGGTCATGCTTGACCAACCTCATAGCCTTTTATGAGAATGTAACAAGGTGGATGGATGGTGGCAGAGCGGTGGATGTTGTCTACCTTGACTTCAGTAAAGCCTTTGACACAGTCTCCCACAGCATCCTCACAGCTAAGTTGAGGAGGTGTGGTCTAGACAATAGAGTAGTGAGGTGGGTTGCAAACTGGCTTAGGGAGAGAAGCCAGAGAGTGGTAGTCAATGGTGCGGAGTCTAGTTGGAGGCCAGTATCTAGTGGAGTGCCCCAAGGGTCAGTGCTGGGGGCAATATTATTCAATATATTCATTAACGACTTGGACGAGGGAATAGAGTGTACTATCAGCAAGTTTGCTGATGACACTAAGCTGGGAGGAGTGGCTGACACGCCAGAAGGCTGTGCTGCCATCCAGCGGGACCTGGACAGGCTGGAGAGTTGGGCAGGGAATAACCTGATGAAATTTAACAAGGGCAAGTGTAGAGTCCTGCACCTGGGCAGGAACAACCCCAGGTTCCAGTATAGGTTGGGAGATTACATATTAGAGAGCAGTGTAGGGGAAAGGGACCTGGGGGTCCTGGTGGACAACAGGATGACCATGAGCCAGCACTGTGCCCTTGTGGCCAAGAAGGCCAATGGCATCCTGGGGTGTATTAGAAGGGGGGTGGTTAGTAGATCGAGAGAGGTCCTCCTTCCCCTCTACTCCACCCTGGTGAGACCACACCTGGAATATTGTGTCCAGTTCTGGGCCCCTCAGTTCAAGAAGGACAGGGAACTGCTGGAGAGGGTCCAGCGTAGGGCAACGAAGATGATTAAGGGAGTGGAGCACCTCCCTTATGAAGAAAGGCTGAGGGAGCTGGGTCTCTTTAGTTTGGAGAAGAGGAGACTGAGGGGTGACCTTATTAATGTTTATAAATATATAAAGGGTGAGTGCCATGAGGATGGAGCCAGGCTCTTCTCGGTGGCAAACAATGATAGGACAAGGGGTAATGGGATCAAGCTGGAACACAAGAGGTTCCACTTAAATTTGAGAAGAAACTTCTTCTCAGTAAGGGTGACAGAGCACTGGAACAGGCTGCCCAGGGAAGTTGTGGAGTCTCCTTCTCTGGAGACATTCAAAACCCGCCTGGACATGTTCCTGTGCGACCTCACCTAGGTGTTCCTGCTCCAGCAGGGGGATTGGACTAGATGATCTTTGAGGTCCCTTCCAATCCCAAGCATACTGTGATACTGTGAACAACAATGGCCACAGCACTCACTCTTTGTGAAGAAATCCAAACCAACCATTAGTCTAACAAACTCAGTAATAACAACTCATACCTCCAGCAATACAACCAACTGTGTTTCGGGGAATAACGCAACACAAACATGCCACATTTAAACATAAAAAACTAGAACAAAAAATAAGGTCTACCTGTTCAGTCAGCAGCTATCTAACCACTTTCATCCAGAGGTGAAAGGATGCAGAGAGAGGGAACTTGGTTTGCCCAGTAAAACACCCTGAACAGCACGGCCAGTTTGGAGCCTGGGGCCAGCAGTCTATATAACCTATTCAGCTTTTCCAAGATGCAAAGTGGTCAAAGAAGGTGTCACCCACAGAAGATTTGTTGGTCCAGCAGCTGCAATTCTACAGAATTCCTAGTGGAGCTAATTGACTAGACAGTTATGGATAATGAGTGGATTAAATGGTCTGCTACAGAGGAGCAAAGGGAAAAATTCCAGGGTAAGAGCTGAAGAACAACGTGATGAAGCAATCTTTAGTGTGATTTTCTCCACTTTCCTATGTGCCTTCTTTCCTTTCTAAAGAGAAAATGGCATCTACTTCACTTCCTTCCTCACCTCACCCCTCCTCCTCTGGTGCCAAGGTTCAGAATTCCCTCAGGTCACTCCAGAACATCCCCAAACTTCACCCAGGGAGGTCCTGCACAGGAACCCAGCCCACAATGCAACAGAAACGTGTAGCACAAGACAGCTGCCGCATTTCTGGAGGGACACTCTCGTGCTTCTCCTTGCCCCGTGACATTCAGCCTTGTCATCCTTTCAATGCCTGACACTAAAACTCAAGCAACTTTTATGTTGGTAATTTTTTTAAGGGTTCAAGACACTGTCTCTGCAATGAACACTAAAGGCTGAGATTTTTTTTCACCAGTAGCAAATCACAAACAAAACTGAATCACTTTGTCTGGGTAGGACACAAAGAGCTAATTATGAGTATCTTTTTTTTTTACTGCATCATTAGACACAATAAAGGCTTTTGTCTTAACCAAAGCAGAAATGGTACAATGGTACCATATGCTAAACATATGATAGTGTATTAACAAAAAAACTTTTTTGACTTTAAAACAACAAAATAAACCCACAGAATTCCTCTTGTAGCTACATGTAGAAAACTGTGCATTTCAGTAACAACACAGAGGTGACACTGAATGCAGTAGGAGGAATACCAGGATTTTTCTAGTAAATCACAGTATCTAAAACACACTATGTGAAAAAGACTTTTTCACAAATAAATTTATGACTGTATGTATTCTGTGAAACCATATCACTGATTTTCTCATGCCAGAGAAAACAGAGCTGCTTGTAACTTAAGGTTTGTTATATTTGTGTCCTATATTTTCACCAGAAGTTTTATCGTTTATTCTAAGATATATTTTCAAAGGTCTGGACTGGAGAAAATAAAGCTGGTCCTGTGGCATCTAGATTAGCCTTTAGAGACCTAAGTTGCCAATTCTACCTGATGACTTAAGGGAAAATGTCAATCTCATTTTAATTCCCACATGTGCAGCCTGGTAAACCACCACATGAAGTGGCTGCACAATCAGCAGTCTCTGCTTCAGTGAAGCCTGGGACTGAAGCAGCAAGACAAACACCAATTAAAAGCTTTATGAAGACACTTACACAACAGCTGGTTACTTACATATGACATTAACTAATGGTTTAAGTACCCTTTAATTCAGAAAAATAAGTTCAGAATATTTGAGTGTTTTTTATTTCTCCTTCTAAGTAAGAGCATGTGCATAGCTCTCCTACCTCCCAAACTATTCAGTGAGAAAGAAAAAAAAAAATAAAACCAAACCAAACTTCTGGTAACCTTTCATTGAAAAAGACTGACAATTTCAAATACCATGTTATGATTGATATCCAAAGTAAAACTTTATTTATACAGAGGAAACATTAATTTTCTCTCAGTATTGCACTCCACTTGCATAGCATTTGAAAGAGCAGATATGTATGTTATACAGAACCAGACATAGTTCCTTAAAAATCATATTTATAAGCAAACAGGGATTTAAATATTTCATTAACTATGAAGAGTAGAGTTTCCTGTATTTCTCCCTCCAAATTTAATGCTTCATCCTGAGTTTTGAAAAATTAAAATACATACAACTCGAAAGAGATCAACTACGAAAATGAGCATTTTGTATGGATTATTTTGTCACCACTAATCCAATGCACAATTCAAACTCCCCATGCACCTCAAACTCCCCCAAATCTATTTGCGTGTGCATGTGTTAGGTATTCAAAATTATCTCCTTTGTAGCTAACTACTAGGGAGAAAAAGAGGTAATAAAGGAAAGTCAGCCAATATGTATCTTTTAAAGTTAGCCTGAGCTCCTGTGGACCAGAACTCTATTAAAAACCAATTAAGAGTTTTTTAATTACTGAGAGAGGTTGTGTATAGAAGAGTTACAGTAGTCTGAATGCCTCTGTTGCATTTTCTAAACATATCCTGCTGGATTTATTTCCAGCTGAACCCTAACACAGTTTCTTTCAGCTGCAGTAACTGGTGTAGGAATAATTACAACAACCGTGTTTCACCACTAAGTTCTTACGTACTCAGGCTTAATCCAAAATTTAATTTCTATCTGAGAACTGATAACACTGGTAAATTCACTTACAGGAACTACTGCCTTTTGTACTAGCATACAGTATCAGGAAATGAACATTCTTTCCTTACACTGCGATTTGTTTTCTGGATGAACACTCCAAATAATAACAAGATTTGCAGTCTGTTCTTGGATTATAGCACTCAGCAGGGATGCTTTGGTTTTGGTATTAACAATCATTACAATCTCAATTTCCTTCAAATCAGTGGTGCCCTCACTGCTTATAAAATCTGCTGTTCAGCATTTATGCCATTATTTACATTTCAGATTCTATTCAGGCTGGAGTGGGACGATCACTGTATCAAGTTTCATCACTTCTTGCACATCTTAATTCTCTGAAGCCTCTAAATTATACTGTATTGCAAAAAAATACTTTTCCTTCCTTCATTTCCTCTCTGATGTTCCCAGCTTCCCCTCCAAGTTATCTGCTAAAACAGCAACAAACACCAAAACACTAAAAAACCCAACAAACAACAACAACAAAGTGCAAGGTGACCAAACCCAGAAAAACAGATTACAAGGTTAAAAGGTTAAAATTTCTTTAATTAAGAAAAGGGAATCCCTAATTTTGGGCTGAGTGTCACTTGATAGAAATGAAAACTGAACTCCCCTTCGCATTTCATTCTTTTCATTTGGGTGTTATCCTTAAACTTAATACTACTCTTAAACTGAAATACTTTGAGCTTCATCTTCAAATCACATGATACTTAGAATTGCTCAGGTTGGAAAAGACCTTTAAGATCACCGAGTCCAATCATTAACCTAACACTGCCAAGTCCACCACTAAACCATGTCCCTAAGTGCCACATCTACATGTCTTTTTAACACCTCCAGGGATGGTGACTCAACCACTTCCCTGGACAGCTTGTTTCAGTGCTTGAGAACCCCTTCTGTGAATAAAATTTTCCTAACATCCAATCTGAACCTTCCCTGGCACAACTTGAGGCCATTTCCTCTTGTCCTATCACTTGCTACTTGGGAGAAGAGACCAACACCCTCCATGCTACAACCTCCTGTCAGGTAGCCACAGACAGCAATAAGGTCTCCCCTCAGCCTCTGTGGCTCCAGACTGAGCAACCCCAGTTCCCTCAGCTGCTCTTCATAAGACTTGAGTTCCAGGCCCCTCACCAACCTTGTCACACTTCTCTGAACTCTCTCCAGCACCTCAATGTCTTTCTTGTAGCAGGGGGCTCAAAATTGAACACAGTATTCAAGGTGAGGCCTCACAAGCACTGAGTACAGTGGCATAATCACTTCCCTGGTCCTGCTGGCCACACTATTCCTGATACAAGCCAGGATGCTGTTGGCCTTTTTGGCCACTTGGGCACACCGCTGGCTCATGTTCGGCTGGCTGTTGAGCAACACCTCCAGATCCTTTTCTGCCAGGCAGCTTTCCAGCCACTCTTCCCCAAGCCTGTAGCACCGCCTGGGCTCAGCCCTCCAGCCAGTTCTTTATCCATCGCAGAGTACGCCCATCCAGTCCATGAGCTGCCACCTTCTCCAGGAGAATGCTGTGGGATACTGTGTCAAAGGCTTTACTGAAGTCTAAGTACACAACATCTGCAGCCCTTCCCTCATCTACTAAGCAGGTCACCTTGTCATAGAAGGAGATCAGGTTGGTCAAGCAGGACCTGCCTTTCATAAACCCATGTTGACTCGGCCTGATTGCTCTATTGTCTTGTGTGTGCTGTGTGATGTTACTCAAGATCATCTGCTCCATGACCTTTCCCAGCACCGAGGTCAGACTGACAGGCCTGTAATTTCCCAGATCCTCCTTCCAGCACCTCTTGTACATGAGTGTTGTAGTTGCTGACTTCCAGTCAACTGCGACTCCCTGGTTAGCCGGGACTGATGACAAAAGGATAGAAAGTGGCTTGGTGATCACCTCTGCCAGCTCCCTCAGAACCCTTGGATGTATCCTGTCTGGCCCCATAGACTTGTGTGTGTTTACATAGTGCAGCAGGTCGCTACACCACTTAGACACTATCCAGATACAGAAACAGAGGTGAGAAACACCCACGAGCGCAAGGCACCAGGTAACCTGAACAGATAAGCCAAAGGTACCTTTGCATGAGCTGATTCAAAAAAAATGAAGTACAGGTGGATTAATGGACGTTCAGCCTCCCTGAATACTACTGGAAGTATCAGAGATGGGATTCCAGGTTAATTTTTTCTTTAGAATTATGCACCCTAGCCATAAAACCAAGGCTTGAATAGGGTAACATTCCACAATTTTAGTTTCACCAAAATCCTAATGTACTTGTGTGAATCATTTCACCTTTCCTGGCCTCAGTTTATCCTTTCCTTTTCCCCTTTCACACATGACCTGAGATGCCATTAATATTGGAAGTTCATTTTAAAGTGATCAGATAAAAGGAAAAATAAAAATACAGTTGACAGCTATATAATCTACTAAGTATATGTGAAATGTTTTACCTGATAAAGCTTGTAATCTCCAAATCTGCAACCTAACCATTTATTTCATATGCTCCAAAATCTTTTAAAAGACAAAAAAAAATTCACAGTGCACATAAAAATAGATTGGTTAATCTACAGAACTACTCAGACCTATGTTGAGCAATGAAATTGAAATTACCATCCTTTTACTGCAACTTACGTATCAAAAGTATTTTGTCCTTACAAATCTAATTCCTATTGCTGCTACTATAGTAAAGTATAGTTTTGACAGAAACAATGTTGTTTTCTTGATTTAGGAATAATTCAATTAGATCTGATTTGGGCTGACAGGAACATCTTCTTAAAAAAAAAAAAAAAACAACAACAAGGTTTCTGCTGTCATGAGTTCTCCACTTCAAGATTGCAATCTGGAGTGATTTATGCGAATTCTCAAAATTTCTCTGCATGATATATACTTTCTTTTGGTAGAGGTTCACAAATTGGATTTTATATGTCAAATATTGAAAAGGGAAAACTGAAACAGGTCAGCATTTTAAATGTGATTGATTTCTTCAAAGGAAATGGGTGACATGATGCATTACTGCAATAAGATACTCATATTTCCGTTATAAATCATAGGCTTCTGCTGAGCCTCTTTCAACTGGAAGTCATGCAAAAAATATCTTGAACTGTTCCAATGGGAACTTGCCGTAAAACTTTCTTCTGGTTTTTTATAATAGGTTATTTTTCCCTCAATTTGTTTTGACAGATGGACTTCAAGCATAACTGTCACTTCGCAAAAAAAACTCACGTCTAGAAGGTATTATTGGGAAGTCACTTTTTTTTCCCCCCTTTGTGAAAACCTTGTAGAGTTTGAAATGTTTCACAAATGATAGCCTGTGGCCAGTATAACTGAAAAGTGTAATACGTTCCAACCTTGATTTGGATTATTGGGTGGACATTCTTGAAAAACAAACAAACAAACCATCCTCACTGCCCCACCAAACCCCACATTCTTAATCTTTTTCTCCTGTCAATTATGATCAGTAGTCTTTCTGTGCTACAAATAGTCAAATGGGTATTAAATTCAAGCAACATGTAGGAATGTGCAATAGTAGACTCAATCTCTTCATATAAACAACCCAGAAAAACGCTGAAGCAGCATGAACTAATAACCTAAGTGATGGCTGGTAACCAGTCCTCAATTATCAAAAAGACTGTAATAAAGAATTTTAAGGGATAATTCTGTCAAAGAATGACAACAGCAGCAGCAAAAGGAGTTTGGGAAAGAATGCCCAGCTTGGCGGGCTTATAGAATATCTTCACAGTTGGAAAAAAAAAAAACAAAAACAAAAAAACGACAACCTACTACAAATTATATGTGTGGTTTTGCTTCAGCTGAAGAATATATCTGAAACCACTTTAGCTGTGTCCACTGAAAATATTCTGATATGTTACCAGACTGTTCTGAGTCATCTGAAAATGGACACACATGAATAAGTGAGTTAACAGGACTGTACAGCAGTACGGTAGTAGAAGACCCAGGCCTCACTGCTTAGATTACCCAACAAAAATTTCTATATTCACATTAACCTAGACTAACTCTTTAAACAGCAATTGCAACAACATATTTGTCACATTTTCATATGGTGAAACCTGATTTTGGTTACTAAACATGGAAAATTGTGCCCTCGTGTAATTTGTCTCAATTATTAAAAGCTCCTTTAATAGTTCTCACCTTAGCAGCTGGAACTGTAGACAAGATAACTCTTTCCTTTGTATTAGTCTAAGTGTAGCTTGTTGAATATCAGAAGAGAACAGCCAGCTTCTGTCATTTGAACAAGGAGCATCAACCAGTACCTACATAACAAATAAAAGCCAATAAGAAACTTCACAAGAAAGATATTCACTTTCTGAACACCATATGCCAAAAATCTACTCAACTTACTTTTGCAAACACTTAGAACAACCTTCCTATTTTCCCTTTTAGGGGCAGAAATGATCTAATTGCTATTTTTCATGTTTTTATGGAGTTATGAGGGGAAGGGAGAAGACAAATTACTGCTCCAAAAGTACCCTCCACCTGAGCAGCTCTCACTAACACAAGAACAAAAGCACAACAGGCTTAATAAAGAGATTCCTGAGGCTCTGCAAATCCTGTACACAACCCTAGTTCCCCTTGATAGGTCAGATATTTTGGTGGGGGGCAGAAAAAAAAAAAAAGTTAAAAAGACAGCAACATCAGAAGAAGCACAATGCAGAAATATCATTTGCTAATAAGTAAAAATGTTACCTTGTCGTATGATTCAGACTTAAGATCTCCAATATGTCTACCATCCAGTTTAAAGACTGTTATTAAATTTATCAAAGGATCCGGGATGAAGGATTCTATTGTCTGTTTCAACCATCTTGACCTCAATTCATCATATTCATTACAGTGAAACTGACCTTAAAAAATTTAAAAAATGAAGTAAACACTCTAAAATAAGTCTTTATGCTTTTTCTATTTTGTTGTTTTACAAATATAAGGATTTACATTGATTTCAGAAGTTCTACTGCTTTGCCAAGATTGCCATAGACTTTACACCTTATGTACTTGTATTATTGCACATTTTAAAAAACACTGCTGAATTTTTATAAACCTGAGTAAATTTCAACATGCTCCTACAGAGCA
The DNA here is from genome assembly GCF_964273445.1 of Streptopelia decaocto. NCBI lineage: Eukaryota > Metazoa > Chordata > Aves > Columbiformes > Columbidae > Streptopelia > Streptopelia decaocto. The sequence continues at coordinate 90,175,044 of NC_138663.1, forward strand.
ATCCATAAATATTTACTACCAAATACTTACTGTAACAATAGACTTTCACAGTAAAACAAACCTTAAACATGACCCACATCCAAAGACCAGTGCTGAGTGAGTGTCTTTCTGGGCTCCTTGAGACATTGTCTAAATGAAGTATGTGCCCCTTGTTAACTAATCAATTGCCTTTTAAATAAATAAAACATCAGTTTTGTGTATCCTAAGTTGAGCAGTCCAATCACTTATTTCACAGTTCGGAGAAGGGCAACAAAGCTGGTGAGGGGTCTGGAGCACAAGTCTGATGAGGAATGGCTGAAGGAACTGGGGCTGTTCAGCTTGGAGAAAAGGACGCTGAGGGGAGACCTTATCGCTCTCTACAACTACCTGAAAGGAGGCTGTAGCATGGAAGGTGTTGGTCTCTTCTGCCAAGTAACAAGTGATAGGACAAGAGGCAATGGCCTCAGGTTGTGCCAGGGGAGGTTTAGATGGATATTACGAAAAATTTCCTCAAAGAAAGGGTTGTCAGGCACTGGAACAGGCTGCCCAGGGAAGTGGTTGAATCACCATCCCTGGAGGTGTTTAAAAGACATACAGATGTGGTGCTTAGGGACATGGTTTAGTGGTGGACTTGGCAGCATCAGGTTAATGTTTGGACTTGGTGATCTTAAGGGTCTCTTCCAATCAAAATGATTTTATGATGCTATGATTTATTTGAAATTTGAGCCAGAATTGTTTTCAGAAAAGCCTTTTGGTTGCACTTACTATTAACAATGTAGCCAGAATAGTTATCCCTTCAGAAGAAACACTGTTCTTGCTTGTAACCCAGACCAGAAACACCAGCATGAGATTTTCTTCATCTTAGTCCTGTTTTCTAATTTAATAAAATTACTATTTTCATGTCTCCACAGGTTGTCCTACACCCTGTTTGCCACACTAAATATGGTACATCTTAGCATCCACTGAGATATATTAAGAATCAACTACCTTACATCTTATGTTCTCAGCAACAATCTGGTATCTTCAGAGGCAGCCATGGGATAAAAGTTTGGGTTTTTTTCAAACCTTTTGAAAGGGCAATCCACATTTAATTTACCTCAATGGCATCACCTCATTTCTCTACAAGAGGGAGGGAGAACCAGCTGTAATCACCAGGTGCAGGTGATTATAGCGATGGCCTCATCAGTAACAAGGTGAGGTGCTTGAAGAGTTTGAGACAATTATTACCCAAACTAACATATAAACTTGGAAACAGCAATCACAGCTTGCTTCCTGGCCTGGAAGAACTGAGCTGCTACTTTCTGTTGCCTTCTAAACACTGTGATTATCTTAGTGCCCTTCTGCAATATCTGGGTGGATTAAGACACAGAGCTTATTAAACCCTTATATAGACAAATTCCTTATCATAAACTTTCTCCCTCGATCTTGCACATTTAATTTGTTATGCTCTGCTTTACATCAGTACACATAAACTCACTTATATTCTCTGCACAGCACTGACCAGAAAGGTAGCAGAGGAAAAAAAAAGTGCAAGTATTCTAAGATTGCAGATTACTGTGCCAACAAATCTCCATGATTCTAAGTAACTTCTTGAGAAGTAACAGTAAGGGAACCAGTGGAGATAAAAAAACATAGAGCTACTCCACTTTCGTCTGTCTGTCTGCAGTATTGAAATAACTACTGCATTTTGCAACCTCTTTTAGTTAAAGAGACTTCATAAAAATCTTACTAAACAGCATGAACCTACTTGGAATATGAATTGTTGCCCCCAATCCAAATCTTGTACAGAACACAGGCACAACTGAAACAGCCCAGGCACAGAGCCAGGGATCAGCTTCTACCCGCACCTCAATACATTACCTGGACAGGCGCACTGCAGCAGAGCCACCGATTTACCCCCTGGTGCAGCACAGAGATCCAAAACATCTTCCCCATCTTTTACTTCTAATGCCAGCACTGGCAACAGCGAAGCAGCATTCAGCAGGTAATACTCTTTCAGTTTACCGGCCTGGTGTTTTTGTGCGGGGAATCTCCCAGGAGTCCTCCTAATGTAACACTTCAGTGACGCTGGAAGGTAGGGCAACGGGCCCTGAAAGGCAGGATGACACCCTTTCTCACGCAAGGTGCTCTCCAGTTCAGCGGATGGGCTGAACTTGTTCATGAGGATGGCATACTGCCAGCATGATGGGTATGTGAGTACATCTCTAGATTTAAAAAAAAAAGAAGGAAAAGCTATTTAATAACTTGGCAAATAAAATGAGCTTTCCATAGCATAGGAAGCCTTTTCTTACATGAGGGTAATAATCCCACAATTGGATCAATCTGGTACAATCAAAAAGGAATAACTTTGATTAGATATGATGAAGAAAAGCATGCAGGAAAATAATTTTAGTATGAAATCGACCCACCATTTTATGTAATGATTGTATTTATAATGCTAACTTCTTCTGAAACAACATATTCTCTATTTTCCCTAACTCTTTAATAAATAACTGTAAAAGTTATAAATTATGAAGTATATCATTCTTTCTGACTATAAAGTAGTTTCTTAGGGACAAAGAAAAACTGCAATATTAGTTGTAAACGTCACAACAAAAAGAATCACATTGGCTTTGCAATGGTTATTCCAGCCAGCACTGTAAAATGCAGCTTTTACACACATTCTTTTCTAAATTTCCTTTTATGTTCTGCAAACATTGGGCCAGAAAAACTTAAACTGATAGATATTCCTTAAAGGCAGGCAAAAAGCAGTGCTTATATGGTAGGAACATGTTTGTTCATAGTTCACTTTTTCAGACCTTTCTTACACAGATCTCCCCCATTTGCTATTTTAATTTCTCTCAGTATTTTTAAATTTAGCTATAAAATTACTCCTCAGGAATATTTTTGACCATGGAAATACTTATTTTAAACTACTTTTTACAGGCTAAACCAAAGAAGGCACTCAAAGGAATCACATAATTTCAAAGACTCTGAACACCTAACATGCCTTTTACTTCAAAGTAATGTGGCACTGATCTTGAGAGCACTCCTCATGCACTTCAGGTCAAAGTCAACTACTTTTTTTCAAATTCCTGTTGAAAAGTATATAGGCTGAACAGGGAGCTTCTCCTGAAGGGCTCTTCTGCTGGCTTTCTTGGGAGTGACAACCACCAGTTAGCAGGGAAGGGAAGATGTTCTCTCAATACCACACCCAGTTTTTTAGTGGCTGACCCAAAGTGATCAAGACCCAAATCAAGTCATATCCTTTTCTGTACATGTCATTAACATTCAGTTTCTTCTAATGAAAGAAATCAGGGGATGTACGTCTTTCCTAATATCTTTGTCCCAGTCTTTCAAGATAAAACAAAGCTGTAGGAAAAAGAAAAATATAAAAAAAAAAAGCCCAAGAGCAGCTGCTGTTAAGTACAAAGGGATGCTTTTTGGACCACCTTTTTACAAAACAGGCAACAAACACCTAAGATGGCAGGCTCCTCGCAGTGCATGTGCATACAGAAGAACAGAAACTTCATCATGTCAGAAGAATCATGTCAAAGAAAAAACAAAAACAATTTCAAGTTTGAGTCCTCTATTATTTCACACTTTATAACAGTTCTAAACTGAAAATAAACTAAAGCAGTTGTTAAAGTCCATGTCTCTTTTGAGAGTTATTCTATGAACTACTTAAAACATCCTCTCCCTTCCCTCCCCCATCTCCTCAAAAAAACAGACCTGACACTTGTCCATGTGTCTCCAAGTTCCAACATGTACTGCTTCTCAAAATGATCCAGAACAACCTGACAAATCTTCTTTTGAAGTTTCCCTTTTGTTTTATTTTCCAGCTCCAGAGAAAGGAGGAAAAAAGAAAAGCAGTAAAAACAAACAAACGAAACCCTTCCTAGTTCTCACTAGAATTAATAAAAGAACACTTTTTCAATTTAAATAAACCTAGTATCAGTTATATTAGGATGCTCAAATATCAAGGTCAAGTCACACATGTGACCAAGATGTAACAGGAATTTCAGAGAACAAACGAGTTAAGCTAGTGTACTCTCTTCTTCCCTACCTGTGAAGAGGTCATTCAAAGCTTGTTGATAATATCCTCCTCTGTATCATCTACACTAGCAGTACAGTGGTTCCAGGAACAAAATAAGCAAGGCACGATTATGATCATGCAACACAATCACCTCTGCCAAGATGTACCCATGTGCTTAACTGAAATAAATTAATTTAAATAATTACAGAAGTCAGCTGAAGCTGAGCTGCAAGGTACTGCAGTAACTAATTTATTCCAAGAGTAAGGGGAAAAAATAAAAAAAAGCTACACTTTTTGTTTGTTTTTTAAAGCTATGCAAATTTGATATTTTATTTGGGCAGGGAGGGGAAGAACTTTTGGTTTCTAAGCAAACTGGTGCCATTCAGAAGGAAAACCCCGAAAGGAAAGACTGATATTTGCTGGATTTCCCTCCCCACACCACAGTGTCCTTCCTCCTGCTTCTCCTCCCCGTTGCACACCTGTACTCCCCAAAACAGAAACTGGAGCAGGCTGCCCAGGGAAGCGGTGGAGTCACTATTCCTGGAAGTGTTTAAAAGGCATATAGATGAGGTTCTTAGGGACCTGGTTTAGCGCCAGAGTTGGGTTATGGTTGGACTCGATGATCTTATGGGTCGCTTCCAACCAAAATGATTCCATTAAACACTTGGCAGAAAGTAGAACCTGAAGGACCCGCTAAGCTCCGAGCTACTCTGTTGTCTCTTAATTTATTAACCACCACAGTGCATACGAAGGTCCGATTTTTCTGTCTCAAATCGGTTCCTGTACCCGCGGAACGCGCTGCCCGGCAGAGGAGCCGCGGCACGGATCGCAAAGCCAGGTACGAGGAGCTTTAGTACAAAACGAAACGCGCGTTTGTTTCTCGAAGGGACGAGGGGATGACACAGGCGGGACTACAGAGGGAGTCAAAGCCTTGCGGGGCAGAGCCCAGCACCGGCCACAGGATCGCACCGGGGCTCTTCCCGCCGCTACAAACGCCGCCGGCAGCGACCAAACACCCCGACCCGCCCAAGTCGCCACTTCCAACTCAGAAGCTGCGCTCTCAACAAATGGAGGAGCTTCTCCGCGCTGCCCTGCCCGCAGGCTGAGGCGCGGCCCGGCGGCAGCGGCCCACGGCTCCCAGCGGGGGAGCCTCTTCCCGTACGGCCCGCGGAACGCGCAGGAAGGGACCGCCCGCCCGTCCCTCCCCGCTTCCGGCTGGCAAGGGCGAGCCGCGCCGCTTGCCCACTCCCTCCTTCCCCTCCTAGCACCTCACCGGCTGCGAGGCCCGAGCAGCCGCTCGGTGCGACAGGAGGGCGGCCCCGGGGCGGCGAGGAAGCACCGGCAGCGGCAGCCGCCGCATGGCGCGAACGGGGCAGGGCGGCGGGGCTGGGGCGCCCCCTGGCGGCCGAGGGGCTGCAGCGGTGGCATCGGGCGAGTGGCGCTGCCGCCCGCCTTGTGTCCCGTCGCTCCCAGGAGGTGCGGGGGTGGGCCTGAGGTTTTTTGGGGGTTTGTTTCACAGAAGCTGGACACAATATTCCAGATGTGGTCTCACCAGGGCAGAGTAGAGGGGAAGGAGAACCTCTCTGGACCTACTAACCACCCCCCTTCTAATACACCCCAGGGTGCCATTGGCCTTCCTGGCCACAAGGGCACAGTGCTGGCTCATGCTCATCCTGCTGTCCACCAGGACCCCAGGTCCCTTTCCCCTACACTGCTCTCTAATAGGTCATTCCCCAACTTATACTGGAACCTGGGGTTGTTCCTGCCCAGATGCAAGACTCTACACTCTTTCGTTGTGGGGTTTTTTTTGGTTGGTTTTGGTTTTTTGTGTGTGTTTTTTTGTTTATTGTTTTTGTTTGTTTGTTTTGTGTTTTTTTGTTTATTTTTAAAACCATGGGAGGCTCTCCTGTCCTTCAGTCTGCTCTACCTCTCCCAGGGATAAAGCAGGATTAGGCAGCAACTGGATTCTGGATTAATCAATTTATAAAACTGATCCTCATCCCATAGCCTGCTGGAGGCGCTGCTGCCATCTGCACCACTGCTGTCAGACCTCTGCTAATGGCTTTGCACCTGTCCTTAACTCCCGCCTTGTCCGGGCTTTCCCAGAGTTTGCAATTGCTATTCAGCTACTTAACAGCCTCCTCTAAAACAGACTGGAGATCAGCTTTAGCTTAACCTGCTGCTACTGCAAAGAAAAATTGAAACGTGAGAGTTATCACACACAAATGTCTTACACCCATTTTTAGATAGCCCATTATCTGGGACCAGTGTGACCAGGACAACCGCCAGACCTCAATCCACCAACCGTAACTGGCTTAGTAGCACTAAAGCCCGAGGCTGCTAAAATGAGGGCAGTTCCTCTTCTGACCACTTCACCTGAGCAGAACTGTGGGGACCGGTGAACTCCTGTTAGAAAGGGCATCTTGCTTTGTTAGCCACCTCTTGCTGCAGCCGTCGTGGCCCAGCAAAACAAAGCCACCACACACCCTCTCTCTCACTCAAAAGCTCACTTGTCCATCAGCATTTGGTGAGTCCTTCAGTAAGAGCAATGCCCGTGGAAACAGCAAGCTGGTTAAACAGGAGTTTCTATAACATCAGTAGCTACCCACACAGCTGAAACCAGCCTCTGAAATCTAGCCAGGAAAGGGGTGCAACGGTAAAGCAGCAGTGCTATCATATAGATAAATATTTGAGTTTCAGGTACTGAGTAATGAAAACTAAGTACATTTATGCAAATCTCATGCAAATTATCATCAAACTTGAAAACTTATTTAAAATGTTTCAATCAGGATCCTGACAAAGAGCCAGCAGGCAAAATGGAGACCTCCTACCTATCGAATGTAAACGGAAACCGGAAAGGCTTTTTGATAAATGAGTTGTACCACAAGACACAGAACAAAACTAGTATGAAAACTGCAGTTCTCTGTGGATGTAATTCTGCCAAGACCAATAACATAAAAGGAAATACATACAATGACTGAATTTTACTGTACCAATAAAACAAAAACGTACGCTGAATGAGTAGTATCCCACTTGTAGAAGGTGCCATCAGTGTTTCTTAATGTGTCTGAAACCAGTTAGATTTGCAACACATCAGAAGGATAGACTTCAGTTAAATAGTTTGTGCACTAGCAACACCAGGACCATAAAGAAACTACAAAAAAACAGTAAAAACACAACCACAATCTGTATCTCTATCGTGCTATTGGAGAGATGGATTGACTCTGGGGGAATTAACTTCAGTACATTTTGAAATTCAGGCTACTGTTCCTCTTAATAAAAAGCAATCCAAAATGATGTGATCTCTGTCACCTAAGCAACTACCCTTGCCACGGTAAGTGACCACCTGCATGCCTGGATGCCCAGTTAAACCACAAGCTGTATCTCATTTCTGAAAAATCTGTTGTATTTCCACAACTCCACTACAACCTCAGTCCACAATTCTCTCAGGCCAATGCATTTTCTTTAAACGTTAGTCATCTTATTTCAAACTTGGGTTTCCTAGGCATGTCCCCACATTCAGAAAAGCAAAGGCAGAGGACACGGTGTATGCCGTGTTGGCCCCTGATACATTCAGAGAGTGGAAGGTGACTGAAATGTCTTAAAATTAGCAAGTCAATATTCAGAAATACCACCACCGGCACGTCAATTCTCTCCAAACCAAGCAAACTGAAAAGAAAGGCCGTTACTGTGACTTTCAATGTTCAGTTTCAGGTGTCTGTAGCTTCCTTGAGCAAGAACAAATTCTGAGTCTTCATCATTACTATATATTAATTTAGAAATACACAAGAAAACATATTCTCCTTGTTTGTTATATTAGGACAGACCCCACAAAATCTTGCCAGGTCTTATGAAGATCAAATTAATGGATGACTTGAATTTTAGGATAAAAAATATGTAGATTAGAAGATCATGTAAATTAATGATATTGGGATGTATTACCTGCTGGGCCTCTGCGGGTATTTTGCTGCTTCCATCTCGATCCTCATAAGCAGGCCTCTCAAGAGAGCCTCTAGAAAGCTGGCACCAGCTGTCTGTTGCAAGTAATTCTTTTAAAGCCTTCTAATTCTTCATCAGGCCTGTGGATTTGAAATAGAAGTCTCACAAGATTATCAAATAGCTTCCTCTAAAATGTGCTTTTGTCTCACCTCAATATGAGTGTCCCTCACTTACTGTGCATTATTTACATGGAGAGAGCACGTCACAGATGTGAAACTAAGCCTAGTGGATATCAAATATACCTACTTTTAATAATGTGATTATAGTTACTATGTTCTATTTAAAACCTTTACATCTCTAAGTAAGGTTCTTCTGTGGATTCTAGGTTTTGGCTAAAAACGAAGACAACAATGAGAATGACTTATTTTGAAGCACTGACTATCTTTCACATCAGCTAAGCTCATGAAAATTAATATTTCTATCTTAAAAGATCCATTTAACCTACCTATAACATGTTTTGACTAAAATGTATTTAAAATGTTGCACATAGATAATGCAAAATCACACAGAATCACAGAATATTAGGGATTGGAAGGGACCTCGAAAGATCATCTAGTCCAATCCCCCTGCTGGAGCAGGAACACCTAGATGAGGTTACACAGGAATGTGTCCAGGTGGGTTTTGAATGTCTCCAGAGAAGGAGACTCCACAACTTCCCTGGGCAGCCTGTTCCAGTGTTTTGTTACTCTCACTGAGAAGTTTCTTCTCAAATTTAGGGGGAACCTCTTGTGTTCCAGTTTGAACCCATTACCCCTTGTCTTATCATTGGCTGTCACCAAGAAGAGCCTGGTTCCATCCTCGTGACACTCACCCTTCATACATCTGTAAACATTAATGAAGTCACCCCTCAGTCTCCTCCAAGCTAAAGAGACACAGCTCCCTCAGCCTTTCCTCATAAGGGAGATGCTCCACTCTCTTAATCATCTTTGTTGCCCTGTACTGGACTCTCTCCAGCAGTTCCCTGTCCTTCTTGTACTGAGGGGCCCAGAACTGGACACAATATTCCAGATGTGGTCTCACCAGGGCAGAGTAGAGGGGAAGGAGAACCTCTCTTGACCAACTAACCACCCCCCTTCTAATACACCCCAGGTACCATTGGCCTTCCTGGCCACAAGGGCACAGTGCTGGCTCATGGTCATGCTGCTGTCCACCAGGACCCTCAGGTCCCTTTCCCCTACACTGCTCTCTAATAGATCGTTCCCCAACTTATACTGGAACCTGGGGTTGTTCCTACCCAGATGCAAGACTCTACACTTGCCCTTGTTATATTTCATTACATTTTTCCCTGCCCAACTCTCCAGTCTGTCCAGGTGGATGGCAGCACAGCCTTCTGCTGTGTCAGCCACTCCTCCCAGCTTGGTGTCATCAGCAAACTTGCTGACAGTGCACTCTATTCCCTCATCCAAGTCATTGATGAATATATTGAATAGTACCGGGCCCAGTACCGACCCTTGAGGCACTCCACTAGATACAGGCCTCCAACTGGACTCTGCCCCATTGACCACAACTCTCTGGCTTCTTTTCTTCAGCCAGTTCACAGTCCACCTCACTACCCGATCGTCCAGACCGCACTCCCTCAGTTTAGCTGTGAGGATGCTGTGGGAGACTGTGTCAAGTGCTTTACTGAAGTCAAGGCAGACCATATCCACCGCTTTGCCATCATCTATCCACTAATGTCTTCATAAAAAAAAAAAGTAGCATATTTCCTATGTAGCATATTTCCATGTTCTTACCACTCTTGTACTTAAACACAAAACCTCCTAGCTGAATGCACTGATATGTTTTGAAAGTGATGGTTTTGACAACAAAGAGCATGAGAACCTGATGAAATCTTCTAATTCATGCTATAACAATAGTTGTGATATAAATATTACCTCTCAACTTACAAATGTACAATTTATTACCTCTCAAACATAAAGTGCAATATCAAAGCACTTTATATGTATACATATACTCATAACCTAGTGCCAATCTATCAATATATTCTAAATTTGACCACATTGTAGTTGTAAAAGTATGGTCTCTATTTTGTACATTTTAGCTATGTAAATTATACTTGCAGCCATTAAACATTTATGTCTATAATTGTTTCTAAAAATTTGAAAAATTATGATAATATGGGAAACATGTTGATGCTGTTGCATTGGTTTTATTCTATACATAAATGTCATCTTGAGCAAATAAAAAGTCAAGGTAGTATATATGACTGAAAAAACTATTGTAGTAAATAATTATAGAGCATATTAATAAACAAAACTGTATTTTTTTGTCAGAAATTGGTAGAATTTATTTTAAAAGCAGAAACAAAACTGATACATGTGTTCACACAAACAATAAACATTTCATATACAAATATAAACATCTTCCATTTTGGTTTCTTAAATTTTGTTTCCACAGCAATATTTATTTTTAATAAAGACTTCCATTAATTTATTTTAGATAAGTGTTAGAATAAAAAGGAAATAAATTTCTAGAAACTGAGGCTGTAAAAAAAACAAGCCTGCAAAAGCAGAGCCTTTAAGTCAAAAAATTCAAGTGGTAACATAGCTAAAGATAGTAAGATTTGAGATTGCACACATAAACTTCCCCCTTCCACTTAATATTGTGTTTGTTTGAAGTGAAAATGACTAAATCCTGAGAATAATCACACTGACCATGTTACACTGTTTGAATACAACAAAAGTATTCTCATGCTGACAGTCACATACAATTTGTTTCATCCTGACACTAAACTAGCAAACTTGGAATATTCCTCTCCACTCATTCCAAACGCAATATTCTTAAGACTGACTCCCTGCCCCCTTCCAACATAGTCTTTAAAAATCTTGGGTAATAATTTAATTTTGTGTATATAACTTGTGTAACTCATTGCTGTAAGGGGTATATGGCAAAGGTTTCTAATGTCAAAGTGCTGAATATATACATTGCATTATTTTAACATCATCTAAAATCTGTTGGTAATACCATGTTATGGAAGACTGAGTGCATAATAAATCATTAAGTGATGCTTGTACAAAAAACCTTTGAATGGGGTTTTCATCCTTGGTGTAACTAGGTACCGTGACTATATATGTTTACACATATACCAATGGCCGTCTCCAATTTAAGAGGATAAATATTTAAATAGGAATATATCCAACTGCAACCCTTGTTGTTTATGTATCACTTGTATGTGATTTTTTAATGTAAAAGTAACACATTGTGTGGAAGTATTATATAAGTCCTTAAAAACCTGGGGTTTCCTTTGTTTTTGAGATGGTATTTTAGTGTTATCGAGATTAAAAAGTGCTGGAGCTTATCTGCATACTGGTTGATTCAGTTTTCCATCAGAATTGGTGACTGAATTAGTGCAAAACTTTCACTATGGGCAATTTTCTTGTATGTTGCAGTAGACAATACAATATTCAGCTCTATGTTTTCAACTGAACTTATTACCTATGCCCAACTCAGTTAACAAAACAAAGAAAACAACACATAAGAAAACTTCTCAGACAATTAAAATAGCATATTTTTGTATAAAATGTATTGATCTTTAACTTCCCTATCTAGCTTCCTCACCTCTTCAGATTGGTAGAAATACAAAATATGCATCTGCTCACGTAATCTCTAATAAGAGGTATTGCTACTGTAAGAGAAATGTAAGAATCAAACATCCTCTACTTGTATGCATTTGACTGTCAGCATTGTAACGCTTTCTAGGTATCATTTTATTGGTAGTAAGTATGTATGTTGACACAAACTTGCAAATAATTTTATAAAAAGTTAGAAAAATATACTCAAATATTTGTTACATAACACCCCTATATTCACCCTATCATATATGAATCTTACAAAACGCATTAGAACCATTTATTAGCTTCAAAAATACTGACCACTGCACAGCACCTGGAGAAAGGTCTTGATGTGAACATACAATCCAGTATAATGTGATCTTGAAATTTTTTTTCTTCAGGTTTACAGCTATTTGTTTTCACAAGTAAACCAAATAAATATTTGATACTGTGTTCCTATAAGCATACATAGACCTTTCTTGATTTCATGCTAAATCCCAAAGAGCTGGTGATGTGAAAAGTAAATGACAAAGTCTGATCAACTAAATAAGACAGAATGACCTCCATGTTTGTCACCAAGTTATTTTGCAAAAAAATAATAGATTCTCATTTTAAATTTTTTCCTTCAAGGGCAAAAAATATATCTGATATAATTTTTTTGTATAATGTTTCTTAAATACTATTTGTGATCCAGTTAAGCAATGACATCATGGGTGTCACTGTTGGGTCTTTGGCGTACAGTCAGCGGGGGCAGAGGCTTTCCGTAGAAATCTGTATAAGAAATGTCAGAGAAGAAAAACACATTAATATGTCATTTACCATCTCCTTTGCTTACACACTCTTTAAATCAGGTAAATGCTCGCTTCCTTAATAAAAGCTAGGTAGCCTACAAGTTTGCAGCGTATTCCTACAAGCAAATTTCAGACACGGCTCTACTTAATACCTGGAGATGTATTGGCTAAAACAGGGTTTAATTATATTTTGTTACACATGTATTAGCATTTGCAAGATCAAGCCCCAAGGTAATCTGTAAACATCACTAAAAATAGGAAATGAGACATCCACAGTGTACGACGAACAACTGAAAAAATGAAGTATCAAAATTTGAATGTTGCTGTAGTCAAATCTACATTGCAATAAAGTTTTAAGTGACACTTAACGCTATTGGGCATCCAAATTTTGGGGAACACTTATGCATATATGTTGAAAGCCACACTAACTTTCTAAAATAACTACATTAAGAATTTTTAGATAAAAGTGCAACATTTTTTCGATACAGGAATCTAAAGTAGTAAAAGTGTTCAAGACAAAGTTATTAAGTACATCAAAAGAGAGTAACAAGTACTCTTGAACATTTGTAATTGATGAAAAATCCCCATGCAGAATGGAACATGCAAAGCACTTCACAAACAAAATATTAGTAATATGAAAGATGGTAAGAAACAGGTAGAAATTAAAAATAAAAGCAGCTTTTTGAAGCATTCAAATCTCAATTTTGTTTATACAGACAGCCTTCTCCCCAGAGAGATGGCCTTCCAACTTAAAACTCAGCTTTAATAAATAAAAATTTTCCACGAAAAATATATTCTACTTGTTGTAAATATGCAATAATGTGTGTTAAAATTGCATTCCTCAGCTAAAATTAACAAAAACAAGTTGTATTTCACTACTTTAAGACTTAATCTGTGCACGTCTGTAGGATCAAGGTTTTAGTTATCCTTACATTTAAATCAGTAAAGTAACAACACTGTTATATTATTGTTCTAAATAATCTGTTCTTAGTGGAGCTAATTCAGTGTTACAGGAGCATGTGAAAAGCAACAAAACTGCAACAAATTATTATAAGGTAAATGAAAATCTGTACAATGGATGTTTTTATTAGCCAGTTTCTTGAGGCCTGGCAGACAACTTTAGGACTGGCAGACAATTTTACCTCCTATAATGAGAGACGTTTATCATTCTTGCAAATGTATCCTCCAGTGACAATAAACAGACACTCATTATCTCATGTAGTGCTAGAATCATTAGCATGACTGGAAAAATGAAGTCTTTAGTGGAAATAAGTGTATCATTAAAGATTTATATAATTGACTCTACTACCTGTTAACTCTGCCTAAATATCCAACATAATGTTCTCTACTTACAATGACACAAAAAAGACTCTCTCTCTATATATACACTAAACAGTTTTCTCACTAACACTAAATTTTGCAGTTTGCACATTAAATCATTAAGATAGATTTATATCTCTGAGAACACCTTGAATTAAAAATCAGACCTTTGGAAGTTGTTTCAACCTCACACTACACTAATTTTATATATTTCAGCAGCAAGGTCTACCACATATCTGTGACACTTCCAAAAAATATTTTTTAAGACAAAACCAAAAGAATAACTGCTATCCTAACTGACAAAGACCTGTACTTGAATGCATGGGAATACAGAGAAACACCTGTTCCTGTGTTTTTCCATGAGCTACCAGAAATCAACACTACAAAAAACTGTATCTGTTTTGAAGCTTAAGGGGGTTTCTTGACTTACATTGAAGAGCTATTAAATGATTCATTGATACACTCTTGGACATAGACTTTCAGAGTACTCCTGAAAATAACCTCTACCCACAACCAAGGTTTCTTAAACTTTTAAAAGCAGACTGTTAAATACTTTTTTCTCTCCTTGCCCTTATGGACACTAACAATTTTACCTGGAGTCCTGTCAAAAGCATCTATTGGGCATCCTACTGAAATTGAGGTTTCTCACCCTGGTCTACATGAACACAGGTCCTCATTTGCAACATACACAAAGACTTTTCGGCCACTTGGCCAATAACAGTTTGTCAAAGCAAACTGTTCAACAGAATAGAGTACTGCTATAGAAAACAGTGTACTTCAGGAATCCAAAAGTCCCACAAAAAACAAAGCCTCATCGAAGTTCCAGGTAAAGGATACTAAAAAAATACTCTAAGTTTTCACTGCAAATTGTCCTTCGAGACATTCATATAATGAAAGCAATACGGAACCAGGTCTTTTTATTTTCACAAAGGTTGAATGCCTGAAAAACTTTTAAAACCACCTTTACAGTGAATTTTGGGCAAAGCTGTAAAAAAAAAAAAGCACCACAATAATCAAAATTATTTATTTCTCTGCTGAAGGGACAGCCAAAAATCATTTGGTTTTCAGAAAGATGCAATTCAGGGAATATTCTAAAAAAAATGGATCAAAAGTAGGCTCCACTGGTCTTAGGAAAACTTGAATGAGTTTCTAAGCAGAAGCACGTTATCCACCTACAAAATACGTAAAAACTCATTGAAAAATACAGTTGTGTGACAGAAAATGGGCAAGGACAAGACAGCAAGCTAAATTCAGTGCAAGATGCACTTGGCAGTATTAGGTTAATGGTTGAGTTAACTCAGTGACCTTAAGGGTCCTTTCCAACCTAAATGATTCTATGGCTCCCAAATGGTCTGAATTAGAAGCAAAACAAAACAAACAAACAAAAACAAAAAAGTACAAACAAACAAAAAACCCAAACCAACAACAACAAACTACACACACACACACAAAAAAAAACAACAAACAAACAAAAAACCACAACTGCTTTACACAAAACAAATAATTGATGCTCTTTGATATCAGGACCTAACTAAAGATTTGACAATGCTGGATCATGAGTTTAAACAGCTTTTTTCATTTAGAAATAGTGCTTTCCTCATAGATACTTTCTTGCTGTCTCGGGATTTTTTGTATCTGTGTGAATCTTGTGAGTGTTTCAAAACTATTGAAAAAAACAATCTCAGTGAAGACCAGGCAATGTCTTGAATTCAGCTGCAAAGTTCTGAGCACTCTGGGTTTCCTCTGATCTCAGTCGTTACACCTCTGCTCAAGAGATCGTTCCCCTACCAACATCTTTCACACCGTTAGATTCCAAAATACTTTAATGTAATCCTTATGTCAAAATGGAGTAAATTAACACAGATCTCAGGTTACTAACTTATGCACCTGTGAGTAAAGAACCTATATTAAGTAGGTTTTTTCCCTTTTTGTCCCACCCATGCTCCTGCTACAAAATGCAACATCTCCCTTATGCATAGATAAAAATTGAGTATCATCCCTTCCCTTTCTTCCCCTCCCTACCTCTTCATCTGGCTTTTCATTCTTGCTGACTTCTCTCTATGTGCTTTAAAAAAAAGAGCAAAATGGTTTTATGATTAAGACTACAAATTACATTTTATGCACATGAATTACAAATTTTTACTAATTCCTAATTTTTAGAGATCTTAATTCATCTTTATGTATATTTTGATGCTTTGGCAAAGACACTCCATATTCTGTTGTTCCAGAACTTCAACAGGTATGTCCAGAGGGTGCTGTTCTGCATGACAGTAGCACAATCAGTTCAAGTCAGGGTTAAGCTCAAGGATCACTAGAGCCACACTGAGCTCTTTTCTCTATAGGTTCCTCAATTAATGTTCTCTTTGTTCAATTTGTATAAGTGTTTCCATTGCTTTGGTTATCCTCAACTCACATTACTCTGTATGCTTCCTTATTCACTTGCCTTTTCAAAATTTGAAATATAAAAATAGAAGAAAAATGAAGAAATTATATTCTAAAACTGAAAAAGATACAGTATGAGCATATGAAAAACAATCCTCTGTAGAAAATAGTCATTATAGAAGAGAGAAATCAAGAATCTATCTACTACACCCTGACATTTCCAGTTATTAAACTTATTTTTCCTATCAGTTTATGATCAGGGACACTGGCTCATCAGGTAAAGCAGCAGATCCCAAGCTTTATCATGGACACCTCTCCTTGCAGGCCAATAACCTAGTTTTCAGTTGGAAGTCTCACTACTTCCGCAATCAAATTTATATTGGGCTTTTCATCACAGCTGGGATTGCAGTCCCTAAGCTGGAGTTGCCAACATAATGCACTTAATCCAGAGGTCCCCACATATCTTTAGCTTTCCTTCTCATCAGACCCCCAAATCAACGCCAAAATCTGACAGGCTATGTTTTTAAAACCATATGAAAACAGTAGCAGTGGAAAGAAGAATTTTTTGGCTATCTCAAGAGGCAGCACAAGGAGTCAGCTTAGACACAGCAAATTCATCTGAATGTGGGCTATAGTTTCCAGAACTCCAGAAATACATGGAGTCCATTTGGATTCAGTATTGTAAAGTGATTAGCACTTCCACATCCCGCCATAAGACCAGTGTGGAAACAAACTGACAGCTTAGTACAGAACCAGCCTAGATGTGGAAGAGCCATGATGGATCCCAAATTAATAAGCCCTGCTGGATCTCTGCAGTCCTGCTTAGGTCTTTCAGCAGTATCATCTCTGTTGAATACCTCCGACTTCTTCCAGTACCCAGGTAACCCAACTCCATTGCATCAGATAATGATGAACTGTCTACATAAGAACAATGGAATTACACTTTGAAACTTTCATTTTGAATGCAATATCTGTTTGGACTCTTAAAGTAAGTAATCCTGTTACTCTTTGTTATATGGCACATTATAGTATGCAGGTGCATGCTGCCATGCAGATAATTTCAGATCACTAATAGCTTCTGATATCCCATGCCACTTCATAAGGGAATCTGAGAGAACTTAGTCTTTTTGGTTAAAAAAAAAAAAAGACTTGAGAAATCAAAAAGATGCTTTCTATTAAGCAAATGGGTTAGCTTTTAGTCAATGAATATTGGCATTAAGAAACTAAAAAAAGATGAAGAATGAAAAGAAATGAATGTAGAAGTGAATGAGCAATGAAGAATGCTTTAAAAAATACAAAACTTCAGTTACCAGCATGATATGTTTCACCAAGAGGCTCAAGTTTTCGAAGTCTATTAAGTTTGGGAGTTCCCCAGCCAACTAAAGGAAAACAGACAGTCAAATCACGCCGTGACTGCATTTGATGATGATGAAAAATACAGAAGCCAGTTCTCTTTAGGAAAAATCATAGCATTTAGAAATGCCAAAAGTATGCAACATATTACATATATGGTGAATAGTGATGAAGTAGTTTAAAAATAAGCTGATTTACTGTTAAAAAATGGATATTTTTAATTACTTTTTCATCAGTGCGTAGTCAAGGCTCTCATCCGTTGTGTGAAAATAGTATTTCCCCCACCACCCTGCAGAATGGATCAAATCAATACTGCTGAAAGTTCATACCATAAAGTAACAAACTGCATCAAAGATTTCCTGGAGAGTAAGATTTAGTAGCATATCTTTCTATGAAGATCACATGAGTTTCATCATTCACAAATTAATATTTTAAAGGTTTAATAACCACAAATTGAGGCATTGATTATTGTTTGTTAGTACACTTACCTGGTGGAAGAGCTGCTGGTGGTGTAGGATTTTTGGGAACAGCATCCTCTGTATTAAGAGGTTCTACTCTGTGGACCCTTTTAAATCTTGTTTTTTTATTTTTTTTCTTACTGTTATCTATATCAAACAGAAATAAAGCGGTACATATCATACAATTATATTCAGAGACTATGTTAGATCATCTTTTAATACAATTGTTGGGGTGAGATGCATCAGCATTTTCAGTCCAAACTTACACAGAAGAGCATGTGAAATGTAAAATTTACAAAACATTTTGCTACAGAAAATAAACTGTAAGCATAAAATATAGGCAAACTATGTTTTATTATAGAAATACAACTTATCTTGCTACTGACAGAAAGTGGACCACGTATTTGATTATGACAAAAAGGAACCTAATTTCACCTAAAGTGTCAGTCACACCAACAAACATGCACTTTTACGAAGCGTGTTTACCAATACGAAAACCTAATGGTGCATTTTTAGGTTTTCTACAGATTAAATTGACATGTGGTATAACAAAAAATAATACAGATATGGAAGAGCTATGTGAAAAATAACATTCATCGATACATTAAAAGGAAGCAGTTTTACCTGAGTCAAGGCATTGCGAGGCTTGCTGCCCATTCTCTTCTTCATGCTGCAAAAGCTGTGCAGTTGTAGAATTGCATGTTTCTAGTGTACTATCATTTGTGTTTTGGCTGCTGCTACTTGATAAGTGCTGGGCATCCATTTGTTCCTGCTCTGTTTGCGATTGCAAGTCAATAGTAGGCTTTTCAGTCTCCAACCTTTGCCGATTCTTCTCCTTTTCAATTTGCCTTTCGTTCTAACAAAAAGTATAAGAATTTTTTATAACAATCAAAATATTTCTACAATATTTTTCTGTCCCATTTGTAGCATAGAAAAATATTTTCAAATAAGAAATTAAACTTTCAATATGCTGTCCAGAAGGCGTGTGTGTGGGGAGGATTAAATGCAAAATAAATTATCTTTAGGTTTATAGCCTGATTTCTTGCTTTCTTTTTGGTCATATGATAACAAAAAATGCCAGCGATATAAACATCAACAGTCCTCAGCAAAAGGTTAGAAAATCCTAAGTTCTTCCTCTTCACTTATCTTTTCTTTGTTTAATGTTTTAATTAAAATGAAAGACATATGCACAGAGTTTAAGTATCCAGAAAGTGCTACCATAGTTTGGTCAAATACAGATTGTGTCATACAGACTCAATGATAGGCTGTTTCACAGGTTCTATATCACTAAATCAGTGTCTCCGCAATACTCACAGCTATACCCTTCTCTTCTTACTATGTTATTATAAAGTGTACTATTGTGCATGTAGCTGACTTTACAAGATATGTGGATATGGGTGTATTTGTCCTGGAGAGAAACAAATCCTTGAATTACTTAGTGGAAACGTCTCTGAGAGTTTTTGTGTGTCTCGAGATTGTGTTATCTCAAGTCAACTGAATTAAAAAATATGGTACAATAAATAAGAACTACCTGAACTCAGAAACCCAGGTTAAGGAAACTTTATATAATAATATGCTTTTCATATTTCAGAACTAGGAAAGCTTCTCAATTGTCTCAGTTTTCAACAGAAGACAAGTTATGCTCAGAAATCTAAGTAGCTGAAGTAGTCAGGGAGATTTTATATGACTTACTACATCACTTTACAAGAAACTAACAGAACTTCAGTATTTTCCACTCCTGAATATCCAATAATTTAATTAGGAAATGTGTTCAGTAATCTGTTTACTATACCTTTATTTTACTGTCTACAAAACTTCTTGTCCGTGAATTAATAATAGGGGCTTTTCTTAACATGAAAGCATTGATTCAATGCACACAAAACAAGACTGCCAAGCTTAAAACAGAAAATTTAAAAAATGCTGTACAGACAGACAGACTTTAAACAATTCTTTTAAATGAACCATTTTTCTCATTACCTCTCAGACATTTGTTAGTGGTAGGTAGGTCTAAAACGATGCAGAATTCCACATATTCTCATACCTCAGAGATGACAGCAGATATGGGCTGGAAGGGGTTTTCACAGTTCCCAGGCTCAGGGTCTTCCTCATCAGGTGTACTTCTTCCTTCTTCTCTTTTCCTTTGTTGATGGGTTTATGTTGTTGGTTTAGTGGTTGGTTAATTTGTTTGTTTATTCATTTTGGGAGGGGGTGGGAAGAGGTGGGCAGAGAAGAGGAAGGATAAACAAAGAGTTATGAAGAAGCCAAGCCATAAATTTTACATAATAGAGAACACTTATTAGGTCATCTAACTCGTCTTCCAATTTATGCCAGCTGATCTTTACAATATACTTCTGTCTTTTGAAAAACATTCTATAGAAATCACAATGACAGGCTAATAACAATAAAGCACAAGCATGTATTATGTCAGAGATACTCATTTGTTTAAAAAAGAAATCTATGTGGTGGGGAAACAGACTATCTAAAACATCTTCTTTTATTTTTAATATACCTACATTTCTCATAATTCTAGATTCTTCTCAACACATGTAAGAGAGACTTGGTGCCAGACTGTTCCTTTTATGTAGTAACAGGGAATCATATTTGCTTCAACCAGACTCAGAAAAGTTCAGAAAGCCACAGAGGACAGACACATAATCCCCAGTATACTTTTGTTGCACTAGGACTAGTTATTTTTTATGTATTGGATCTCTATGTAAGAAATATTCAATTACTATGTATTAAATAACATATCATTAATAAAGTATATGCGCTCATCCATAACTTTTTATCAATTGATCTGATGGTACTGGTGCATACGAAGTCACTGTTACACCTACTTTACAGCTGCAAGTACTGAGAGAGGAAGTAACCCCATTGTCCAGAAGCACAGATTGGTACGAAAAGAAGTCACTGATCTACTCATGAAATCACACTGCTTGGAAGGAATGGACAGTACCCTGTTAACACTTACTGGCACTACTTCTCTCTGGTTTTCTGTTTGGAACAAGATCATTACTACCAACGTATCGTGGAGGAAATAAACTTAGATAAAACTTTGCTTCAGGGAAGCAAATCTGAGCAAGAAGCAGTCTGGGGAATTATTACAACACGAAATGAAACAGAATTACACTTGAATCAAGAATAACTTGCTTCTTACAGTAAACTGATCTGATGCAAAACAGCAAAACAAGAGTGAACCCCATCTCTTATATACGGAGACAAGATCTCAGGTACAGGTAAAACAGCAGAAGTTACTAGTTAGCTTCCTCTAAGGCACAAGGATTTCAGCAAAACTTTTAAAACTTTAATCCAATTCAGACCAAATCAGTTTTTCCAGGAACAAATACAATCAAGATCACTGCGCAAGAACAGAATATATGGAAAAATGCCCATATCATCAGAAAATCTCTTTGAGATACATTTCAAAGCTATACCTCTCAACATGGCATCACCCAAGCACAATCCAATATGGTCAGAGGGTTTTTGTCTATGCAGAGGAATCTGGCAGACTACAGCATATGAATTTTTTTGCAAGTTTGTGAAATATGTATGAAGACCACATCAAATTCTAGGTGTTTAAAATGTGCTTAAGCAATTTACTTGCTGAAGTAAACCAAATCAGCAAGAGTACAAGCCAAGACACTACACAATAGCTTCACAGCTACTTCTCACAGTAACTAAGACTTTCCAATTGCTGCATATATAAGGTAGATGGGGGATGGGGGTGCTGAGTGAAATTTGTAAGAATGGCCCTGTAAAACGATTCATATCAGTCTCTAACAGGAATCATGGTGGGCTGCTGATGACCACAAAGGGCTTTGAAGAAAAGTAATAAATCACTTGTCCTGCTTCCCTTCTGTGCATCATCTTAACTCCCTCCATGCCTCACCTGCTGGATACCCTGAAGTTTATTAAGCAATAGTGTTGAATGAAGTTTCTCATCTAGTCTTTGATATTCACATATGGGTTACAAAGTCTAACTTAAGTTAATAAAAATTTATTTTAGAACTTAACTTTAGATTAAATGACAGGATTTTTTTTGTGTGTTAGCCTCCCGTGCAATTATATTAACTACTATTAACTACTTGCAATTCTCATTCATGGTACATTTCAAGCACAGAATGAATTAAAAATGAGGGTGAACCAGACAAAAAAAAACTTGTATGTCTTATAGAAAGCCTTCAGCATTCAGTTTCCTGTTTTTAATAAGGAGGTTCTTGTCTTGTGGCTTGTAAGTTTTAAATACTGGATAGTTTGGTTCCCATAAGCTCTATGTAGAGGAATGGATCAAGTGACTTAGAGTAATGGAGGAAGAGTAGGTAGGAGAAATTACAGAGAGAATACCTTTCTTCTCGTATCTTTCTCACTCGCTCGGCTCGTTCTAGTTTATTTTGTTCTTCATATGCTTTTTGTTCTGTAGTGTCTCTTTGGATGCGTTCATGTAAGTCCTCAAAATCTTTTGCTATAATATGTAGAAGCCAATATAAACCCTTTTTTATCGATTTATCAATTTTTTTCCCACAGCCCATGATAGCTGAACAAGGTTCCTGTAAATACAGGGAGAGGGAGGAGAAAATTCACAGTTCCGATCATATTCCTTGACTGAAAACAAGAAATCAACCAGTGTTTACTGTGAAGCTTGCAAAACACTGAGAAGTATGGGAAATAAATTTGCAAAGAGGTATTCTATACATTTAGGTGCTTTTTTTTTCCAAGATAAAAATCACATTAATTCTATCAAATTCCACTATTTCAAGTCCTTTTCCAAAAATACTAGAATACTGCACAGAAAAACATATTTGCATGTCTGTCTCTAAATACAGATATATACACCGGCTACAGATACATACACCTGTTACATATACACCTACTATGTGTATATACATTTATTTCCACACCTGTTTCTATACACATCTGTATCTATGTATCTATAGAGAAATATAATGTATCAACCTCCAATATGTATGTTCTGTTTTGCTGCTGCTTTTTAATAGCTTATGTTACATTTATCTAGTAACATTCTACATTTATCTAGTAAAATTCTACAATTCTATGTATTTTACATGAAGAAATGATATTTCACACTGATTGTTTCAGGATTTGTGTCCATGAGCAATGAAAGATTAAAAAAACCGTAACTCTCCAATACCAAAACCTAAAAGTTATCTGTGTTATCTCTTCATTTGACAAGCATTTAAATGGCACCATAGTCAGATATGGTATTCACTATTTACAACAGAAAAAAAAAAAAAATCCAACCTACTATGTCTTCCCAGAGTGACAAACCTAGCTTGCATTTTAATACATTCCTACTTTGTCTAAATTAAGTTTCAAATATGAGTATTGTTCACTACAGAACGCTAAATATCCTCTAGCAGAACTTGATCAAGGAGAAGATGTATAGGCAATAATACCTTGTTTCTCTGAGAAAACTAGGTTAAAATGACAGACAGCACTGGGGCAATTTTCCTCTAGGTTTGCACAAAGATTATTGTTAATGTAGTTCAGCTACAAAATTGTGCTGGTTTTGGCTGGGATAGAGTTAATTTTCTTCCCAGTAGCTCGTATAGGCTATGTTTCAGATTTGTGCTGGAAACAGCATTGATAGCTCATGGACGTTTTTGTTATTGCTGAGCAATGCTGACAGAGTCAAGGCCTTTTCTGCTCCTCACACCACCCAGCAGCAAGAGGGCTGGGGGTGCACAAATGTTGGGAAGGGACACAGCCTGGACAACTGATGTCAACTGACCAAAGGGATACTCCACACAATATGACATCATGATTGGCATATAAAGCAAGCTGAGGGAAGAAGAAGGAAGGGGGAGACATTCGGAGTTACAGTGTTTGTCTTCCCAAGTAACTGTTACACATGTTGGAGCCCAGCTTTCCTGGAGATGGCTGAAAACCTGCCTGCCTGTGGGAAGTGCTGAATGAATCCCTTGTTTTGCTTTGTTCGCGTACATGGCTTTTACTTTACTTATTAAACTGCCTTTATCTCAACCCATAAGTTTTCTCACTTCAGCTCTTCTGATTCTCTCCCCATCCCACCAACAGGAAGCAAGCAAGCAGCTGCATGGTGTTTAGTTGTCAGCTGGGGTTAAACCATCTTGTTTTATAATGCCCCTGTTTAAATTCACTCCATGAGTCATTGTATTGAAATACATTGGCACCATGTTTACCTTTAATAAGCCTAGTAAAGCAGCTGCCCATTTGAGTATAAAAGACTCTCAGCTGCTTTCAGCCAAAATGATTATGAGTATGTGATCCAGTTACTTTGTTGATTACACCCAAGATATAAATGGAGAATGAGAACAGCATTTTAATGGAATGTATCATAAATTAAGTAATTCTAAAGTATTGGAAAAATACACTGGAATATTTCAGGTCTTTTATATTGACAATGATTTGCAAGAAAAATATTTTTGCCACAGAAGTGCCTCAGAAAAAAAGAGTGAACTTGCAATTTTTATTTGTATGATTCCTATATGCATAGTGCAAAATGCACTGACTAAAAAGCCCTCAAAGACTCATGATATAATCAACACAGCTATGCTCAGCTATAATCTAACTTTCTAGAGAAAACAATAGCAATATCTACCACCCTACGAATTTTGCAACTTCACCTACGGACTTAGAAGCAGTTTTAAAAATTTAAAACCTAAATATCAGATGGAATTGTTTTGCAAAATTGCCTTCTAATTTTGGTTAATAACAGCAAAACTCTCAATATATTTTAAAATGTTTCTTATTGCAATTAGGAAAATATTATAAAAGTAAACCTCACAAATAGTTAACTAACAAACTGGTGGATTAAAACAAAGGCTTAAAGAAAACTTCAAGTACTAGTGATCTGGATAAATTATATGAAATACTGACCAATATTAAGTAGCCTTCATACAGATTTTGTGTTTTGGCATGTTTTTTTAGCATGACTGAATACTACGTCTGAAATGCAGTAAAATAACTGTTTTAGGACAGATATTAACTAGCTCTAACAGCATTCTTCAATTACTACTGTGCTGGGAATGAGATGCAGTAGGAATTGGATTAAGTTCTTACTGTTTGCCAGATGGTAACTCACACTAAATGATGGTTTTAACTTTAAACAGAAATGAGACAAACATCACATGTGGACAGTGGTCCTTCTTGAATGTCAACAACTGCAAATTCCATTTCCTGCTTCTTTTTTTAAAAAAGTTGAATACTAAACTTGCTGTCTAACTAAACAAGTTTTAAATCACATCAGTAATTAATTTTTCTTGCATGGTTTCAGAGTGGACCAGCAGGCACACTTTGAGAACCTTTTTATAAAGCTTTTTTCAACAGATCCATAAGCAGAATGTCAAGGTGAATTGCTTGCAAACAGATATATGTACTGTATAGTCATGGTGCTTGCAGGGTTCTAGTTTCAGTCTTACACTATGTGGCACAATCCCCCATCTTATTACAAGTACTACATATATATTAGAAAACAAAGCATCTTAGAAGATACTTACAATTTGACATAGACACTTGTGTTCATTGACGAGTTTTTCCAGAGATAAGGATTCGATTACATCTGCTTCTGACAGAGCTCCTTCTCTGTCCTGCTTATTTGCCAGCCTAAAGAAAAGATCAACAGCAACACTGAACACCCTGATGTGACAGACTCTCACATCTCCAAAAGCTGTTTTCTGAACAAAAGTAGGAAGAAGGGGAAGAAAGATAAATTAAAGAGAAATGTTTGGTTCTAGCTTTAATTCTTATTTGTTCTTTCACCTTAATGTGTTAGTCCATGCACAGCATTCAGCAGATACTAATATTAACTAATTACTAAGCAGCCATAGACAAAGCAATCATATTTTACAGCTAAGAAGATGGATGTAAAGGACTGTGCTGTTCTACATCTAAAGCTACTCAGCACTATCTGTTGGAGTTTATGAACCAAAGTTCAGAACTTCGCAACTTCCCAGACCACGTGCATTTCCCCACATAATACTCATACTGCTTTGTGATCATCTCAAGTCTGTCAACTATACAGAACTTCTCTCCAATATCAAACAACTCTATCTGTAATGCTTTCAACCTGCTCTTTGTAAGTAAAACTCAAAGCTCAGAGGGAGGAACTTGCATGAACAGCTCCAAAAATGATACTTTAGTATTTAATAGAGGGAAGGAAAAAAAAGGTATATGAAACATGTAGCTTACCAAGTAAGTATTTTGTAAAATCAAGTGTCATCATTGTCTTATTTCTTAGAGACATGGCAGCAAAGGAAATTCCAGAAAATAAACATCTTAATTTTTTGGGGGACTGTTCTTGATCGGATTTGTCTTCCACATACTCCATAACTGCATCCAATCCATAACTTGACTATCCTAAAGACCTCAATTCCTTGATTAAAATGGACTTAAATTGGGCAATATCCAGGAAGGTAGGATGGATTACAGGCATCATGATCATATATGCCTCACTTCTTTAGGAAAACAGGCTAAAATCTGTCATTCCCTGATAAATGCAACATGCATTTATCCTAGTAAATATTCTATACAGAAAGGGATAAATTGTCAGAAACAAAGGAAAAATGTACACGAAGCAATGTGTAGAAAATGTCAGAAAAAGACTAAGAAGATAAGTTTACCTAAGTATTTAGGAATGTGTTAACCCAGCAGTTGTATTCCCTAAGAAGACACTTAAAAAAGTAAACTTGCTGTCATGTTGGTCAACGATTTTCTAAGTTCACTTACAAGCAAATTTTAGTAACAAATGGAGACATTTAGATTGAAATACAATATATGTATTTTAAACAGACAAAAATGACAAAAAGAGACAAACACATAGGAAATAATTCATGTTTCTTCAGGGTCTAAGAGTTGTATAAGGAATAAACAAAACTTCACAAAGGGGTCAAGTCAAAAAAGAGCTGTTCCCACCTTCCATAAAAACTCTTGGTGACAATATGATATATTTCTCCTTACCTATTTTTAATTAAAAGCTAGCATGGTAAATCTGTAGGAACTGTGAAAAGATATTAAATAATATTTCACTACCAACTAACTATTTCTGTTCAAAGTTACTATTTTTCAGCATGACAATTGGTGCTGTTTGCTTTGAACCAGTGTAGACCATTTTGGAATATAAGCATACAATGAAATCTGATTTTAATGTTCTGAAATTTAGCAAGCCTTTCATTGCAAGAAAACTCCAAATCAATTTTCTGGATAAAATCACAAATATTTGGCTTCCATTAATACAATGGCAGATGGTTTTGGAACCAGATGTCATAGCCTTTTTTTCTGAAATCTCAAGTCATCATGAAATGGCTTTTAGGGAATATTAGGCCATTTGTACTTCAGATTTATCATACTCCTTAACAATGGTAGGAATTCACTCCATAGTTACCAGAAATTGTCAGCACCTCTAGTTTGATCTAAGATCCTATTCCTTCTCATTTTCCAAAATTGCAGTATTACAGCCTCAGTTCTTAATTCTTTTACTCGCAAGGGAGTTTTTAACTTCAAAGAGACATTAGAAAAAAAAAAAAGCTGTGTTGCATCTACAGCTCAAAAACCCATTCCTTGTCACCATTAACCTCACACACTATGATTCATTATCTAACCTTTCCTTTTAAGTAGAGTTTACAAAGGAGACCATGGAAAGACAGGTGCTTCTCAAACATTCATTCTCTCTCATTCTCCATCAGTCTTAAGAATGATTTGCTGTCCAAAAGGTTCACAAACTTATCATCAGCTTTGGGAAAAAGCCCCCAACATCCTACTGAGGATCAACTCTGTTGACTTGCCTGTAGAGACAGGAAAAGCACAAGACTTTTCCCACCTCCACTCTGCTTTGATAATCCGTTCCCTTTTCTCAACAAAAAGAGTAACTCTACAGTACTCTGTACTATGATTTAGTGCAGAGAATCCCTAACTGTTGTTCAATGCATACATAAAATCTATGACATTTTCTGTATGCTTGTGATACTCTGGCAGCATTCCTTCTCACCAGCCAGCTAGGACAAGTAATGTCTTCTCAAGTGTTTGGCTATGAAACAGAGCCTAAAGCTAAAGCAGTGAAAAACTGCAATGAAATTCAAGAAAGCTATGAAAAGTAATTAAAAGACTGGACACAATTATATCCACTTTTTTTTTTTTTTTTTTTTTTAAATTTAACCTAACTTTGTCACAATCTGAAAATCTTATTGCACTGCACCCTGGTCTCAAAAAGCATTCCTCAGCAGTGCTGTCAAATCCTGTCTAGATCTAACTGAAGAAAATATTTCCAAACACAGACTTTGTTGCCACAGCCTTTACCTTTCTCACCTCAAGATTAAATAACTGCAATATTTACTATGTTATTGGACTGAACATTCTACAAAGCACAACTGAAGCAGAATAAAATGTTGGTAAGCTGCATAGCTCAGCGTGAGTGTGACACTAATGTTCTATAACTTGCAGTAGTTGCTGATTTTTAAACTCTAATATCTTGAAAAGAGTAAGATTTGTCTGTTTGGTCAATTAGCTTCCATTTTCTCCGCAGTACTTGTGTTGTAATACTGACTGTATTCAAAAAAATACAGCTGACGTGCTGTTATCTGGAAAGTAGCTTATCCAAATAGATGTCTGCACCTTACGTTCCCCAAGAGCGTAAAAATAAACTGAAAACTAAATACTGTAGAGGGTACATGCACAATGTGTGTCGGGGGGGGATAATCTGTTAAAGTGTCTCAGGGAAGCTACTTTTGGGGTTAAGTTTAATCAGAGTATGTTAACATAAACCCAAAATCTTGTGTCAAACCTGCATGGTGGCTATAAAAATTAATGAAGAGCAAAGCATCCCTGAGGTCAAAATATTACAGTATCAGAACTATCAACATAATTACAAGCAACTTAGGGAAAACATATAGCACAGGTCACACATTTCCTGCACATGCCTGCTCCACTCCAGCCTTTAGGTCAAACTTATAAATGGAGTAAAAATATTTTTAAGGTACTGACTGTGATATGGGGTAGTATTATGTTGGATTTTCTTTCCCCCACTTTCAAGTAAACACACCAACGACCTAGCCCTGCTCCCTTTTTCCTCCACACTTCAGTGTAGAAGGCAGCGATCCCTGCACTTGGGCTTGTGTTTCGTGGGGAGGCAGTGCCCCACTTGCAGCTCACAAGGCCTCTCTCTACCTGGGGAGCTGCTCCCAGACACTTCCTGCTCCCAGGCAGCTGCAGCAGCGATCCGATCCGCCTCTCAGTGAGGCCGGGCTTCAAACAGGCAGAACCAGATTCCCCAAGCAGAAAGTAATCACTTTGCCTGCCTACTGCGGTGGCAGAAGTTGGCTTTTCTCTCGCACCACTGCTCCCAAAGATGAGCCCTTGGACAACTATTTAAGAACCAGAAGCAGAAGGCATGCAGAAAAAACTTAATGGAATGCTACTCAAGGCACATTACTTAGTCAAATATTCGAAACAATGTTTTTCAGATTGCACCGAAGCTTCTCCTCAGGAGTTTCTCAGTAAAGGATAAACCAGAAAGCCACCAGAACAAGACTAAAAGGTAAAGACTTTTCTTTTCCTTAATGTTTGTAAAGTTGCAAATACCAGAAGAAGTCTGTGTAGTGTGGTGTGGTTTAGAATGGAAATCCTTTTAAGTGTCAAGATGTACAAATAATGGATGTCTACCCTGCAAAGAATCAGATATATCTCTGGGTGAATATAGTCTCAGAGCTCTGTTGCTCACGCACAGGAATGCTAGGTTTTGAGGCATGTTTTATGCACAAAACTTCCTTCTTTAGGGAATATGTCAGAGTTATCTCAAAGGATAGACCTTGATTTTAATTTTCCAGTCAGCAGAACTTCATACATAGCAGTTTCTCACGTTTAAAAAACTGTAGTAGTTATATACCAAAACATACCTGAAAGCACAAGAGAGTGTTGCTTTAATACATTAAGTTGGCTGAGTAAGAAACTTTAATAAAATCATGCCTGGCTTATTTCAATTTCACATAAGGTATATTTGGAACCTTAGTGTAACAAAGCATCAGCTGTGTTTACATCAAGTAGGATTTTTTTTTAAGCAGCTACAGAGCTTTTCAACTTTCTTTTAAGAGTCATGGGAAACAACATGGAAAGGGCGTGTATGCGTGCATTGGCGCAACTGACATCTACAGTTCAGTAACAATATTTCTCTTGGAAGACAGAAGACATGCCAGAGAAAAACAAAGTCTGAATGTGAACTATGTGTGTTCCTCAGCCCGTTTCTAAAATTTAAATTACTGAGCAACTAGGAAAAAGAAAAAAACCCAACCAAAACAGTATTAAAGTTTACTTTACAATCTGAAAGATTTGGTGAAAAAAATCCAGTATAAAATTGGCACATTTGCATCTCAGCTTTCATTAAAAATCCAGTAAGTGTTACAGAAAGGGTTTATTTGGGAAGAGTGTATTTTGTGTGAGGGTATGTGCATGTGTTTTCTTGTTTTGCGGACTTGGAGTTTTTTTAAACACTGTTACTTTCTGACTTGTACATTTCTTTCCACTTGTGGGGAGTGTCATACAGTAACAAAACACTGAAAACTAGATACTGTAGAGGGTACATGCTCTGTGTGTGTGGGGGGGATAATCTGTTAAAAGTGTCTCAGGGAAGCTACTTTTGCAGTTAAGTTTAATCAGAGTATGTTAACATAAACCCAAAATCTTGTGTCAAACCTGCATGGTGGCTATAAAAATTAATGAAGAGTAAAGCATCCCTGAGGTCAAAATATTACAGTATCAGAACTATCAACATAATTATAAGCAACTTAGGGAAAACGTATCTTTATGAGAATAATTTATTGAAGATCAAGAATATTAGCCTTTAAGGCTACTTCAAGAAGCCATAGCTTTGAGTGACTGAATTAGCATTCCTGGGAAAACAGAGAATCTTTGAATTTAACAGCAGTCTACAGAAAGGAAAGAACAATGCCATATTCTTCACCCTATGGTCGATCTCCTATTTTAAAATGCTATTCTACCTCTTCTTCCTTCAGAAATTTCCTCTCTCATCTACTAACTCTTTTCTTAGTCAATCCTGTGGACAGTACTCAGTAGGTTGTTTTATCCTAGAGAAGAGAAGCCTCCGCAGAAATAGCAAGAAAAGGTTTGTTAGTGTCTTTATTATTTGCTTATGCTAACATTCATGAAAGTTAAATTCCTGATCTACAAACAGGCAGAAATAAGTCAGATTGTTCTCTCTGTTCTTCTTCAATTACGGGCAGTTCATTAGCTTTTGGGAGAAGTCACAGAAGACAAAATTCTTACTATTTTTAAGAAAGAAGCAGATAGGAGAACTAGTCAACAGTTTCAGTCCTCCCATGGAGACCATAAGGCACTAAGATTAAGATCCAGACACTTCTTTCCACAGACTTTTTGGAGACTGACTTAAAAAGCTTTAATTCCACTGAAATAATCCAAATGGTGGTTATTAGCAGATCTTAATCTACATTCTTCCTTAGCACTCAAACCCCTGCACTTTCTGCATTGTTAACAAACCCATCAGTAACTTTTCACTGATTGACACTAAACTCTTTCTCAAATAAACTGGTTTATTTCATTTCTCTAGTTTGCTTTTCATGCCTTCAATCCTTATGCAAAGCAACCCTTTGAATATTAGGGTAAACTATAACGAAAAACTGCTGAATAAAGTACTACAAGATTATCCACCTGCAAATATCAATTAAGAGTTTGCTTTCATGCAGTTGCAGGGAGATATAAGAGACATTTCTCTTATTCAACCTCTTCCCTCAACAGTTCCTCCAGGTCACACTAAATTAAGAGAATAGTTAGAAATAAGATTCTAAACTCAACTTGTTTATAATATCTCCAGGCAACTCTAGAGCAACTTCATTCTTGTATTACTTTTTGAAGTGGTCACAAGAATTTCAACAATTATAATTTTTTCATTTTGGTTAAGTGGCCTCATTCTCACCTCAGGTCTGAATCATTTTCCTATTTACTGAAAACATATTTCTCTGACACACTCTGCTATCAGGTTAATCACGCTTATTGATCAAATATGCTGCATCCAAAGAGATGTCTGAGCTCACATCAAGAACTTTATGTTCAGCTTCCAGATGTGTAATTCTAAAAGCGATGACAATAAATACTATTGCCATATATTTTTGTACAAGATTCGTTAAAAATTGTACATATGAATTATTTTCTTATACTCTATTTCACCTTGGTATATCAATACCTAGGCAAACATTAAAGTTATTTAGTCAAAGTTGCCTATAAGATATGTTTTTTAAAAAACTGCCTGCAATTGTTACATTTGTTACAGGTGAGGTCCAAGGCTGTGATACATAGCTACATGGTCTGACAGATATGAAATGGGAAAGTAGAGTAGGTAGGATGCTGCACAGTACAAATTTGAGCCTGCAGTTCTACTGTCAGGAAGACGAACATCTTGAAAATGATTTATAGCAATACAAAGTCATTAACTAGGAGCTCAAACTATATATCCTATTAAATAGAAATAATTTCATCTGTCCTCTCTCCTGTTGCAGTCCTTTCTCTTGCTCCTAATTTATTTTCAAATACTGAATTAAAATATATATCAATATATGGACGTTAATTATGTATTCTTTTGGCAGAGGAGATTATGATTTTCTCTCTGGATTTCTGTGACCTATAAGTGACCATCATATTTGCACCAGCTAATTAAGTAAAGGTGGTGATTTCTAGTACTATTCTTCCTGGAAATAAACAAATAAGCCCAGGTATCTACAACGTATACATTTACTTCTTTGTACTGCTAATTTCTGAGGTCTCTTGAAGAGCACTACTGACAGTAAGTCTCTGGTTTAATAGGTGAAAAAAACACCATCAAAATATTAAATGAGTTCTTCAGTATTGCTTCTAATCAAGGGATACTCCATTCCCTTACGAATTACAGAGGATAATATATAGACTAACTGATTTGCAGAGTGAGATCATTGTTTTGTCAGTCAGGATTTGTAGGTGCAGCATGTGTTGCCATAACTGTGACTTGTATCAGTGTAAAAGCATGAACTCACCACCCTTCATTATCCAAAATATCAGTAGGGAACATGAGGATTGCTGTTTGTAGACATGTAAATGGTAGTAAAAGCTTTTCCTCAGGTATTCCACATCTGCAGCCACACATTCATAACAAAGGTTCCAAAACTCCAAGGAACAATCTCAGATCTGCCACTGATTCACTGTGCATCTTTGAACCAAATATTTCGTAAAATAGCAAAAAAAGTCCACATTTTTTGTAATTGGAACATAAGAGGAGTGCTGACAGTTGTAGAGATTTCAAAAGTATAAAAGCTTGTAATACAGATGACTATCAAACTGTTGTATTCTCCCACTCCACTAATGCTAAATTCTATACCTTGCATTATTCTCATCTCTCCTGGGATTCTTTCCCACATCATGTAATACCACACAATCAACACAAGAAAGCTATTAATATGCCTCCTACAACATGATTGTGTTACAGATTTCTGGCCAAACGCCCAAGAACATCTGAATTACTTTAAGTAACCAAGGTCTACTTTCTCCCTCTACATATCCCTTGGGAGGCTTACTCTAGCATTTCTAGCAGCTTTGGACTCAGTCTTATCTATCTTATGAACTCCTTGAATACTCGGACCTGGTTTATTCAATTTTTATCTCATGTTTTTTCTCAGTATCAACATTTCTCCACTTTCCATGATCTATTTCACACTATTTAGAGAACTCCCAAGCAACCTTGCTTCAAATTCACTGTTTCTATTTTCCCAACTACTAGTCATTTTGGTTTCACTGGGTAGCCTTATAGCAGTTATGGTGGGTAATTGTCCCAAGGGGACAAGCAACCACACTGTATTCCCTCAGCATTATGTAGTAGACAAATGCCAGAAGCCATGTGCTATGGGTTATCTTCCAGAGACAAAGGCTGACAAATACAAATGACCTTTGCACATTAGTATTTTTTAATATTACGAATGAGATACCCACTAGCACTTAAGTCCGCTGTGTGGAAAAGGTTACTGATTTTGCACTATCAGATCCCATATACTGATACACTTTAGCTACCTTCCACGTATAATGGCATCCTTTTTTAGGTTCATAATTAGGGCAAGCTCTTTGCCTTTGGCATTTTCCTGTTGAACCACTCCCACACTTCCCACAAACAGAAACTTGAACTTAGAACTATTTTAAAATATGTTTTTCCAAGAACTTATCTTAAGACAGAGGTGCTTTAAGAGGATATTTTCATCCAGCCACTGTGCTGTGTGATAATCCTTGATTTCAGCACGTTTGTTTACAAAGTATTGAAGCTAAAGGAAACTTTCTAAACAAAGGAGAAAATAAATGTAACCTGTAGCAAGATCACTTACTTTAGTTACTTGAGATGTATCTTTGGGTAATAGGGCAAGATTCCAAAACACCATTAAAAAAGTTCCTTCTTGCGAGAATATTTGAGAGATCACAGCCTTTAGAGTAAACTGAAATTTCAACACAAGGCCTTAGTTTTCCCCACAAACTACTATAAGTATCTTAAACTGTAGGCATTTAAATGTTATATGTGTCTCACTAATTTCTTTTTGTTAAACTTTAGACACTTAAAACAATAATCAAGTTCCAGAGCAGAGTATGACTCCGAACATTACTCACAGCCACTGTGCTCAAAAAGAACAGTTATATGGGTTTGTTGGCATCATATAACAGAGCTATAACGTAACTTAACATAGCATAACATAACTGCAGCCTGGAAATGGATTTAAAAAAAAAAAATGAAGAAGAAGAAAAAAATCAGATTACTTACTTGTAACCTGAAATTCCTTGGGGACATGTTGTCTGAAATTGTCCTCTACCTAATGTCTGTAACTGAGTCATAACTAAAGAACAGGAAAACAAACTGACCCTTATTTTTGTTGCAATTATTAAAAAGAAAAGGTAGCTATTTCAGCAGAGATAAAGAGAGGAGTATGATGCAGAACACAGACCACACATCTCAAACAGCTCTTAAAGAAAGAATTATGTCCCTTGGTTGTCTGCAAGTTGTCTTCTCCCAGTGGAGTGCAGTATGTTAAACTGAACATAAGAAGGCATGCAAATTGCAAAGATCAAAAACAAATAGAGCCTTTTGTGTCAGGCATTTTAAAAAAGGTGCTGAATAACCAAGAAAAAGTGCACAAAACTATGGATATTAAAATAAACAAGAGTTTTTGGTAAGTTGGGGGTGGGGAAGAAATAAAACAATTCATCAAAGGAAAAAAAAAAGTCTTTAAAGCTAATTGCAATCAGTAACAAGAGTTACATATGATCAACTTACCTACTTCACATATACATTTATGGCTTTTAACTTAATGCAGCCCAATCTCATTTTTTGATAGGGGCTTCCTGTTTACTGGGTCTACTGATAAATCTATCATTCCCCTAGTCAGTGTGCTGAGGCGATTGCCATTATAGAGACTCTCCCAGCCACATATATCATCAGTTTGACTGGGGAGATTCATAACCCTGATAAGCAACATAGTAAATTTACCAGAAGGCAAAGATTCTTGCAATACCCTCAACGTGTATTTGACACAGATGTGAAAATTATGTTTCTGAATCTGTCAGCTACATATATCGATATATAAGGATGCCTATCAGAAGAACAAATGCAACCTTAATCATGAGTGGATCTGCATGGTAAAAAAACTGTGAGGGGTGGGGAAGAAAGCTGTCTTAGGAGATAAGGTATCTTAGAGTGACCAAACTGAAATGCCACATGCACATGCCTACTTTTTCTCCCCAAACAACTGTATGAAAGAACATCAATAACACTTGAACTTCAAGTACAACTTAGGTAGTGGGCAAAACAGGGCCTGATTCTTCCTCCTTTCACTTCCTTACAGCTACCACCCCCTCCCCAAACCCATCCTGTAGCCCTGGCTGTTCTTTGGCTACATTTTCAATCTTACATTGTTTCTAAGTGTGAATAGAGAAGACACCATGCCACATCAGTTTGACTAAGTTATTGCAGGCATATTATTAGAGCAACTCAACTTCTACATATTTTCTTTAACAAAAGACCAGCTAGCAGCTTGTGACTCTGGCTCCAAACACACGGTTTCAGCATCAGTAATAGTTCAAATAAAAGTTGATACAGCAGCCTTTATGACTAAGGAATGGCCAGAAACATGGGCAAATGTCACCGATGCTCTTCAGATTTATATATTTAAGAGCATTTAGGGTCATTTCTAAACATAGTCAACAATTTGAAGCTACAGTCTAATAAGCTAATGCTTTCCCATCTGCTGATTTGCTTTGCCTTTACTGCAGTCAGTCTCTTCTCTGTTTTAACCCAATTCTTCCGATCTTCGATGAAGAAAAGGTCTGATGAGGATGTGCTAGGCTGTGCTACTTTATTACTTCAGAAGGACCACCTTTTAAAATACTTTTTTGAATGTAAGGAACACACTAAGTCACTGGAGTGCTTTCAGTCCACATACTCAACTCTAAAGGAACAGGCACATTCTCCCTCTATTGTCAAAAACTTCAAGGAAATCGATCTTTCATCTCAATCAAAAGAACAACAGGACATATACATATACATAAACACGTAGGACGACAACAAGGACAGAGATATGAACAAAGCTTGTTGTGGAACACTCAAGAAGTCACGAGAACAATTTCCAAGGTTATCTTTGTCATGAAGACATCCTTATTTATATGAAACCAGCATTTGTTTCAGTTGCCAGTATAATCAACCACATTTATTGGCAAGCACATTCAGTGGCAGGTTTAGAAGGCAAGCCCGATAAGATATAAGATATGAAGCCAGGGTTCAATTGCTTACATTCCACTCTTTAGCGAGACTGATGTTTAAACAAGAAAAAAAAAAATATTCCATTAGCAGCAATCTTAAGTATTTTCAGCTTACTTCTTTGCAAGTTTGATATTTGAGAGTATCTGCAGATTTGCAATTCTGTTGCCTTCCTTCCCTCCCCCCGCTAAAGAAGGAATACAGCTATTTCAAGACTAATGCACCCAAAACATTGAAAAGTAGATGTCAATCGTTAATGGATACAGAAGTCAAAGATGAAGCCCTGTATACTTCTTATGCTCCTAAGTTTAACTTACTTTCAAACCACAGAACATTGGCAATGGCCATTTTGAGAAAGTGCACTGTGTTCAGAACGAGTAACTGGATGACTGCATGCACGTTTTACAGCTTTTCAGTAATTACTTGCATTCTCTTAAATACGAGAAAGCCTTGCCACCTCACATCATAAGCACTAACGGTGCCCTTAGAACTTGCTTTTAATCACAGGCTTGTCAAGCCATGCTAAATTAACATGGGTCAACAGACGTGTTAGGCTACACTAAAACAGATTTTCAGGTCACATCTCTGAAGCCTTGCTTGGCACTCCTGGTTCCTTTCACATGCCCCAGACTGAACTTCCCCTGTGGTAGTCTCACTGGTGCCAAGCAGCTCTGAAACATTCCTGAAGAATGTTATCTTGAAGAAATTGCCTGACTTCTGCTGTGGGAGATACACAGCAAGTTAGGCAACGAAGAGGAATTACTGCAACAAAATTATTACATGTCACATTTTCCCCACCCCAAAGTCATATTTTCCAATAAATTACTTGCAAGCTTGCCTAATCACAAGTTTCAGTACATTACCGTAACTTCTAATGACTGCCAGGCTTTTTGGATTTTCCTGATATGAATCAACAAACACTAAATTCAGATATTAAGGCATTAAAGGGAAAAAAAAAAAAAAAAGAAGCCATAGGGGAAACTCACACCAGGGTAGAATATCAGCATTCTTTCTTACAATTTATCTCTGTAGAATTTCAAGTTTTGTTTTTTGGCTAATCCTCCTGCAGACAGACAGATTTAAGTCAGTGGAAGACATTTTCACACAGTTCAACTCCATGACTTATATTATGCAAAAATCTATTTAGGGACTTTAACTATGCATAAGGGAGCAGAGATACCACAGAAGTATCATTTGAAGCTGTTGAAACGTAACAAAATCATTTGCATATTGACAGGTTACTGCATTGATCCTTCTCAGTTATTGCAAATGCATCCTTTTGGATACTCTGGAGAAATACTGCATTTGCCTACTGAAAATAATATTTAGAATTGGAGTTTAAGAAGACATGCACCTAGAAAACACTACTATTTCAGAAGATTGCCCTGAAACCTCTGAAACCCACCAAGGAGATACTACTGTTTAACATCTACGCTTGAACAACCCTTTGAAAGACACACATTAGATTTAACCAGATGACCCCAAGTAAAAATCCTGTGATCTTCTTGTCCTGAACATTTTACTTTTTACTGAAGTCTTGCATTCTTGATCACAGTCCAAGGAAAACATTCATGTAGACTTTCAGGAAAATACTTTCTTCCCTATAATTAAAAATAGTTTAACTTAGATATTTTCTAAAACATGCACAATAGAACCTTTTTCTTAGCTGTATTTCCAGTAAAGCTTGCAAAACAGCTAGTGTAGAAAGCCAAACTAAATCCACTTGCTATTAAATAGGGAAGAGCACTGAACTGTATCCCACGATGGTGCACAAAGTACATTCGCATAAATTTTATGAAGACTGCAAATGGCAATGTAAGAATAGAAGCCAGTAGTCTAACTTAAAAATCTTCAAGCTGCAAACTACAAGGTATTTCAAAAAGATGGACCCAATTTCAAAGCAAATCCTACTCAAATTCAGTCCATCTTTTTGAAACATCCTGTACTTTTCATGTATACATATAACTGCTAACATTGACTGTTGTTACCCTTTGATTACAGTGAAAGAAGAAAAAAAGATATTGGAGTTAAGTCTGTGCTGCAAGAGGGGAAAACTCACCCCTCTCCCTCTCCCCTCGAACACAAAAACCATGAGGGACCGCCTCCAAGAGCTTAAACTGAGAGTTAAGGAACTACAGATAGCTGGGGAAAACAACAGCACAACTGTACAAGAAGAAGAGCAGGAGGAGTTTGAACAGCAGGCCATCATTTATGAAAAAGAGCCCATAACTGAAAGGCACTTGCAGGAAATCCAGAAGCTTCAGAATGAAGTTAATAATTTGGTGGATGAAGTTAATAAATTCAGTCAACAACAGAAAAGCCTGGTATCTTCAATGAGAAGATTCAGTGTTCTTAAAAAGGAATCTAACATAGCAAGAGAAATAAAAATTCAAGCAGAGCACATACGAAAATATTTGGACGAACTGTCAAAAACAGTGAAAAAAGCTGAAAATGAACATGGGCCATCAAGTGCCACAGTAAGAATTCTAGCTTATCAGCACGCTTTCTTATCCCGACGTTACCTAAATGCTATGCTTTCATACAATGATGCTATAACTGCTAAGCAAGAGAAATGCAGAAGATTTATTGTCCGTCAGCTTGAAGTAGCTGGTAAAGAGGTATCTGAGGAAGAAGTCAACAACATGCTCCAACAAGGAAAATGGGAGATCTTCAATGAAAATCTGCTCACTGAAGTCAAAATCACCAAAGCTCAGCTTTCGGAGATTGAACAGAGACAGAAAGAACTAGTCAATCTGGAGAACCAGATCAAAGACTTAAAGGAACTTTTTAGACAGATATCAGTTCTGGTGGAGGAGCAAGGGGAGATGATCAACAACATTGAAATTAGTATGAACAACACTCAGGAATACACTCAAGTATCTAAAGAAAAATTTGGGCTTGCAGTCAAATATCGAAAAAGAAACCCTTGCAAAGTGCTGTGCTGCTGGTGTTGTCCGTGTTGCAAATGACAAAAGACAGAAACTGTTTGAAATACCAATGATTCCTATTTAGTAAATGGATCTTGTAAAACAGTCTCAGGATCCTTCGATTCTTTCATTTTTCTTCCTTTTTCTCTTTCCACAGGCCTCTCAGGAAAAAGTGCATCTGTTTTCCAAATAGAATTAGAAGAATTTAATGGTTTTGACAGAAACACATGAACTGGGGGAAAAGATCAAAGGACAAGTGATACCGTTTTCTTCTTCCACTCAAACAATGTGGCAACAAACTATCCATGCTTTTGGAAAGCATTGAAAATGCTGTTAATCTCAAAGACAGGATTCATAAGAATGGTTTCTTAATAGTTACCTTTTAAGAAATAGTAATTAGTATGTTTAATTGCCTTGTGGTTTTCTAGCACTCATATTTACTTGGTTCAAATTCTAAGGTGTTTTTTTTTTTTTCCAGAAATTCTGTGAAAATACATCTACAGATAAAGCAGACATCATTAGTAATAATCCTGAACATGACACCTAAACCAATCAATAAGTCAAAAAACAGTTATCAGGAGTGTTTCAGTACTACCTCTATAGGAAAAGTTAGTTACAGCCTTACTTGCCTACTTTGCACCATGAAATAATGCTCATATTCTAGCAAGACTGTGTAAACTGTCTGGTGAAACGCAAACCAGCCATTGGGGTCTTTATTTTAATAACACCATTCTGTATTTCTTACAGATAGTTGTTGAGCTGGTATTTTCTGACCACATTTAAGAGCACCAGGAGCAGAAGACCACATAACCAAACCTATAGGGATATTTGTTAGCAGTCTGCCAAGAAGACAAGTCTTAATAAATTGACATAAAGATATTTACAGTATTCAACTATATAGGCAGACCCCTACCAAGTAAGGATAGGGGAATATGACACTTCATTATACTCTGATAAGACATGTTCTTACTGCTGCCCTGCCTATCAAAATACACAGTTGCCTCTACAGTCTCACTTTTGCTAGTACAAAAATGAAGGAAAAATATAATAAATAAACAGAACTCCATCCTTACAAAAATAAACGTAATCTAGAACCAGAGAAGGTTTTAGGTTGGAAGGAGCTTCTGGGGGACATCCATACCAACCTCTTCCTCAAAACAAGACAGGAATTTCCCTGGTTGCAGGTCTTGTCCACCAGGCCTCTGAGAAGAGCCTTGTTCTGTTATCTTCACACCATACTAGTAGGCAGCAGTAGACAGAATCACAGAATCATTTTGATTGGAAGAGACCATTAAGATCATCAAGTCGAACCATAACCTAAATCTAGCACTAAACAATGTCCCTAAAAGCCTCATCTATGTGTCTTTTAAACACCTGCAGGGACAGTGACTACACCACTTCCCTGGACAGCCTGTTTCAGATCTCCACCTTAGGTTCTTCATCTTAAGTCCAAACAAATGCAGCTCTCTGACTCTCCTCATATGTCATGTGCTCCAATACCCAAGCAGCATAGACTCACTATATTATAATCAACATTTGCCTTCATGGTCTTCTTGTAGTGGGATGTCCAAAACTGGACATGGTATAGGATATGCATCTCCTTGTACTGCCACAGGAATGGCCAGAAGAACTACTTGAAGGTTTCCAGAACTCTAAATGGTTCAATGAAACTCTGCTAATTGTAGAAGTCTAGAATCCTCATGTAGGTATGCAAAACAGATGCCTAAAGTAGTAAATATGAATACCTCCCCTGAGTACCTGAAACAGATCAGCTCTAGCCATTGATTCAACCTGTCCCTGAACATACGTTAGATGCTCTTTATGAAAGAGCTGAATTACCAACACAGGAAGTATACCACTCCTTTATTTTGCAGCAGAAGTTATTTCTGAAGTGAAGAGAAACAAGCAGATGCAGAGTGCTTTTGCTTTCCATAATCCAAATGGCTGGTTTCTTCCCTGTACCCAAGTCCTTTCAGAATCAAATGAGAAATAGCACTCTAATGCAATTAAACAGAAAATAACAATGCTACTGAGAGAGAGAGGAAAAAAAAAAAAGTTATTTCCAAAAAGAAGAAAAAACCAACAGCAAACCAAACAAAAATACAAACAAACAATAACACAAACAAACACTAAACCTGAACAAGTAACCAGGAATGCATTTCTGAAGTCCTTTATGCTGTGGAAAGATAGAATCAATATTTGGATACAGTCAGAGAAAATTGTGCTGCAATTCTGCAAGACACTAAGCAAGCTAGATGTCTTTAATTGCATCTAATGGAAATACAAAAAATCAATCTACCATCAAAAGGCACTACAGAATTATTTTCACATTGCGATACTTATAAATAGTTAGATTCCTTCCTTCCCAGCTTAAAATTGCAACTGAAATTAACTGTTATCAAAGTACAGCCAGAGGTCTGAACCTTAAAGTGAAAAAGTATATTTACACAGTAGCGACAAACAATAAAATTAGATAATGACGCCACTGATACTGTTACACAAAATAATCTCCCTTAACTGTTAAAAATATATGGAAGCTATCTTTACATTCCAAGGGCAGAGTAAAAACTAGCCAATAAGGAATACAGAGAAAAAGTTGCTACAGCCGACGTGCTCTTCGATACATATATGGATGGATGTACAGGAACATATATCATACACACAGAAATATGGACTACAAAGAAACATCACCC
The DNA here is from genome assembly GCF_964273445.1 of Streptopelia decaocto. Lineage (NCBI taxonomy): Eukaryota > Metazoa > Chordata > Aves > Columbiformes > Columbidae > Streptopelia > Streptopelia decaocto. The sequence continues at coordinate 90,217,287 of NC_138663.1, forward strand.
CATCATATTTTCCTGGTTTTACTTTTACAAAAAACAACAGTACATAGCAGATAGACCTTTCCTTCTCTCCTGGGCCCTTAAAAAGAAAGGCATTAGCGTACTTCTGTGAAGAATTATTGCAGCCAGCCTTGACAGAAGAGGAAAATACAACAAACACCACCTGTTTACACAGCACCTCCCATGCATGAGGTGTTCACACAAACATTCTTATCTAAGAAATGTGTTCCTGGGCTAGCCCTTCCTCTTCACACAACATGTATTTCTTTGAAGTAAATATGCTCTTGTTAAACAAGAGCTGTCTTCAAATCCTGGAAGAAAACTCTAGTTTCATGAATACTCAGGAAGACAGCTGCCTATCATAGAATAATTTTGGTTGGAAAAGACCCTCAAGATCATCGAGTCCAACCATAACCTAACTCTGGCACTAAACCATGTCCCTAAGAACCTCATCTGTATGTCTCTTAAACACCTCCAGGGATGGTGACTCCACCACTTCCCCAGGCAGCCTGTTCCAGAGCTTCACAAACTTTTCTGTAAAGAAATGTTTCCGATCTAAACCTCCCCAGCACAACCTGAGGCCATTTCCTCTCATCGTATCACTTGTTACCTGGGAGAAGAGACCAACACCCTCCATGCTACAACCTCCTGTCATGTAGTTGTAGAGAGAGACAAGGTCTCCCCCCTCAGCCTCCTTTTCTCCAGGCTAAACAGCCCCAGTTCCCTCAGCTGCTCCTCATCACACTTGTGCTCCTGACCCCTCACCAGCTTCATTGCCCTTCTCTGAACCCTCTCCAGCACCTCTATGTCTTTCTTGTAGTGAGGGACCCAAACTGAAAACAGGATTCAAGGTGGGGCCTCACCAGTGCCGAGTACAGTGGCACAATCACTTCGCTAGTCCTGCTGGCCACGCTATTCCTGATACAAGCCAGGATGCTCTTGGCCTTTTTGGCCACCTGGGCACACTACTGGCTCATATTCAGCCGGCTGTCAATCAACACCCCCAGATCCTTTTCTGCCAGGCAGCTTTCCAGCCACTCTTCCCCAAGCCTGCAGTGTTGGCTGGAGTTGTCGTGACCCAAGTGCAGCACCTGGCACTTGGACTTGTTAAATCTCATACAATTGGCCTCAGCCCAATGATCCAGCTGATCCAGATCCCTCTGTATGGCCTTCCTACCCTCCAACAGATTAACACTCCCAACTTGGTGTCATCTGCAAACTTACTGGGGGTGCACTCAATGCCCTCATCCAGTTCACTGATAAAGAGATTAAAGAGAACTGGGCCATAATTCCAGTAGTTTTGAGCTGTATATTGGTTAGAAAATGGCAAAACAGAAACACATATAACACGCTGCAGAAAAACTGAGAGTAAACCAGAGAGACTTGTGAGAGGCTTTTTCTTAATGTGAGGTGCTATTAACTGAAAGTAAATGTTATTAACTAAACTTACATTGACATAATGAGAATTTGATATAGAGCATTCAAAATGATTAACAGCAGAAATGTTGCAGTAATCATTAGGATAATTTTCCAGTGTTTTTTTAGTTGCATAGTTATGCAGAAGACAAACAAATTAAAGCAGGGTTACTAGTGCTCTAATGAGAAATGTGAGATATTAATGGCTCTAAGACCTAAAAAACAGAATAATAGGTAGAAATTAGCTTTCTACTAAAAAAACCACAACTGTCCAGTGATCTCTTTGATATAAAAATATCAGCCATAGCACATGGACTTGTGTTTCATGTCAAAGCAAAAATCAAACAGACAAAACCAAACAAGACCACACAAAAAAACTCAGCACACACACACACAAATAACCCCAAACAAAACCAGTATCTGCCTACATTATATGAAGTCTAAGTGTTCCTGTCTGATAAAAGAACAAAAAAATTCTGAGAAAAGAAAATTTATACTTGCGTACATATAGAAGTCTTTAGGATTATGGCAGAAGAATTGACCCATGATTGTAAGAACTGCAAGATCTCTATCTTTCTACAACTCAATTTCCCCATACATAACAGACTGATTAACTACTTAAGCAGTTAAGCATTAAATGAGGCCTACCTGAGCAAAGCAAATATAAATAGTAGTAACACTGAACAGTAAAAAAAAACCTTAATATAAAGTTTAACATCTTCAAGTAGTTTGTACTGAATCAATAACAGCCAATAACATCAACACTTTAGGAAAACTGTCTTACAATCATACTGAGATACCTTCATAGGTAGTGGTAGATAGTAAGATGCCACAGCACCAAATCAATTTGAAGCAAGTATCTCACTGAACAACATCAGAACCCTTATATTCCCATATTACTGTAATATAGAGTATCTTGTACCAACCCTATGCCTACATTGCACAATTCAGCCTATTCTCTTCCCATGCTATTGGGCCTCTACTTATCCCTGAACAGAGGTCTCTAACCATTCCTTTACCAGGGAGGACGAGGAGCAATATTTGTCTTGCCCTTTACTTGTGTCAGCAGTCTCTCTTCTTACTCCTGGCAAAAAAGAAGAGCTGCCATGTCCATAGGTGTACTATGGGATTTGGGCATACCATAACACAATTGATGGGATGGAAGAAAACATGGCAAAAGGAAGAATGGGCCAGTGACTCCAACTCTACTTTGCTCCATAATGAAGATTGCATCTCAAACTCTTTAGTAATGGACCCCGTTCTTCCTTGTGAAATGAGACCCCTGTACCCGTGATCCTTCACAGCAGTATCTTGCTAGCATTAATCACAGTATAAATTTGATCACAAACAAAAGATGTCTAAGAAATTATGCTTCTTGGTGACCAATGATAGGACAAGGGGAAATGGGTACAAACAGGAACACAGGAGGTTCCACTTAAATATGAGAAGACACAGAACACTGATCAGGCTGCCCAAGGAGGTTGTGGAGTCTCCTTCTCTGGAGACATTCAAAACCTGCCTGGACACATTCCTTGTAACCTCATCTAGGTGTTCCTGCAGAGGGATTGGACCAGCTGATCTTTCGAGGTCCCTTCCAATCCCTAACATTCTGTGATTCTGTGTGACGTTAATTCCCAGTGCTTCTCAGAAAGGACTGCCGCTTTTTTGGGCAGTTGTAAAACAAAAGGAAAAATATTCTGGGGAAATGTTCTCATTAAAAGAAATAACAGAAATAGTGTATTTACTAGGTAGAGCTAGAATTAAAAAAACAAGCAAAAAAACCCCCAGATTTTAACTTGAAGAAAAAAAGTTGTGTTTTCCAGAATAAAACACATACATTTTTCAAGGACCTATTCTTCTACTGGAAAGATTTTAAAGTACTTGTTGTGGATATAATTTTCCACATACTTCATGAAATAACTGAGGGCCTCATTCGCACACCTCCCTATACATTATAATCAAAACACTTTTACTGCACACATCACAGTCCTAGCTGGACAACGTATCCAAAACTGTTCTCCCACCTCGGCTCTCCGCTTTCTTCCAAATACACACAGCTGCTCATCTGTGTGACAAATTGTAACTACACTGTCTTTGTGGACGGTACCAGAGAGCAAGCCCTGGCCCCTGGATAAAGTGGTGTGGACTGGCACCGATTTAAGATATTTGGAGCAAAGAGCTTTTGGAGCCCTTCCTCTGGAGAGGACTGGTCACATCCACACTACAGCACATGATCCCAGTCTCCCATGTGCTGCATGTGGCATCCCTCTGGCCTCAGGACTTAAATACATAATATTATTTTATTTTTAATTCAATATGTCTAAAATAACAATCAGTGCAATGCATCTCAAGGGAGAATTGTTCATGCTGATATTACATGCTTAAAGTTTTGCACACATAGCATGAGGGCATGTAGTGTGCAAGACCTGCTGACGCAGCATTGGAGACCTGTCCTGATTAGTAGAAGTTGAAGTTGGTATGGCCTACACCTTTACTATCTGACCAACCTACAGTGTTATACAGACATGCCCTCTCAGAAAGAGGGAGGACACGGAACTGTTTCTCTCCAAGAAGGAAGAAGTGAATCAGCTACCACGTACACAGTACGGCTCATTGTGGTGACAGTACCCAAGGAACGACAAAAAAAGGGGAAGAGGGGAGGGAGTGAATGACTACATCTCTTAGTGTAGACAAACCAGATAATCACTGTGCTGTTCAAAATGGGTGACTCTCTAGCCTTTCCTGGTGACCCCTAAGTGTATTGCTGTTAAAGTCTGGTGCTGTTCTTGGGTGTTGTTTTTGTTTGTTGTTTTTGTTTATTTGTTTGTTTTTGTTTTGTTCAATACAACCTCAGCTCCACATTAGTAAATGAGAAAATCTTGAAACTGAAAGAATCTTCAGACCATTGAGTGAATATATGGAAGAGTGGACAAACCTGTCATCACGTTAACAGCAAACAACAGGAGAAAATACTTTTATTTTAATGTTACTATCAGAGATGTTTTTACTGCAATGCACTAGACCCCATACTTACAAGCAACATTATCATTTTACAGGAAGAAACATACAGTTACCTAAATTATGTTTTTTCTTTTAAAAACTTCAAATATAAAAATTAGATATATTTAGGTAAAGGAACTTCATGATTCAGCATATATTTTACACATCAAAATTTGCTTACCCAAGTAGAAAAAGCTTTTCCTTCACTACTTTTATAGACCACTTTTGCAAGGACAGTTAGTTCCTACAATAACCATACCACTGACTTAAATCAAATTCATATGAGTAGAAGAGAGAGAACAAAACTGATTTTAATCTAATCACTTCACCTATTCTTAAAGGCAACAGCCAGCCAAGTACTTCGCTTGTTGCACTGCAACCAGACCCAGCATGTGCTTCCTCAGCCAGAGAGGAAATGCTGAATGGAGAAAGGGAAGAGAAGGAAAAAGAGGTTAAGTCTTCAGAAACTAGTGAAAGAGATTAGAGAATGTAAGAAAAGGTGAGCATATTAGAGAATGTGTTTATTCATTAGTACAGTTATACAAATTGTATTATGTTCTCTTGGAATTATTATTGAAAAAATGATTTTCTAGAAGCATTCAACAATGACACTCTTAATCCAAATCATAATGTTCTGAATGCCAGGAATTGTACAAGTAAAACAGGATGAAAGTTCTAGTAAGCATTAATTTACCTAACAGGGAATGCAATTTCTACTTCAAGCTTTTCTTTTATATATGCTGAGATAGTCCATGACAGATTAGGAAGAGAACTCTGACAGATCAGAATTATTGTCTAGAGGGAAATTCCAGACTCCTTACCATTGCTAACACTCCAGTATCATTCCTTTCCAAGTTTTGTTAACTAATAAGGAAACTATTACAACGCATAGCCACAGATATGTTATTGATAACCTGATAATTGGAATGTTCCTTTACTAATATACAAATTTAATTATCTGATGAGCAGTGGTTTATTTCAAAGGTCCATCTTGGTTACCAGTCATGAAGATTTTATTTTTCCTGATCCCACTTGCAAAGTTAGTTTTATCCAGATAGATGAAAGCCCATAAATACGAAAGAAAAAGGTATACACAATGATACACCTGATACTGCATATATAGTAATTTCTGCTGCTGCCTTCAATATCTAGAATGGACTTACATCCAATCTTACAGCATGCTTATATATACTCCATTGCACAAGATACTGCACATAGCACAAGTTGAGGTAAATAACTTTAGACTAAAATTCAGTACTGACTGTTGAAATTTTGGTATATTAATTCAATCTATGCTTAAAAAGAAACATTAAAATCCAGTAGAAACATTTTAATTGTTTCATCCAGATCAAGTCACAAATACTCTTTCATCATTCTTCAGCACACACACACTCTGAAGCTATAGGTCTCCTTTTCATTCCAGATGATAACTGGTAATTAATGAAACATTAATGAATACAAGCTTTGTATTTAAGGATACAAATAACATTGTAGAGAAATAGGTGAACCTACAGACAGCATAGAATAAACGAATTACACCTTTTATTCTGCTTCTCCTTGTTTATTTCAAGTGCTGGAGGAAAGCAGTAGTCCAGACCAGAGACACACTTGTGGAGTGTGGAAATCACAGAGAAGGAGTCTCTCTCCTCTGTCATGAAATTATAACAGTATTCTATGAAAAGAGAAATAGATTGTGCTCTGCAGTGTAAGAGCATGGGAGAGAAGGGAATTACTTAAACTTCAGCTTTCTTGGATTTAACACTCAGGCATCACTGTATTGTTTTCAGTAAATACTAGCCTTCACACACACATGGACAGACTAAAATGTACTAATTAGAAATTTAGCAAGATATTAGGGATCTTATTGCTACATGGACACCAAGTATGTTGTTATTAAAAAACAAAATGAGAGCTGAACATCCTTAGAAGGAAATATTTTAAAAGGCTAACTTTCACCACAAATTAGGAAATCTGCTGTTTGCTTTATTCTGCTCTTCATACATTCTCATTTTTCAGTTTTAGGGACTAAAGGGAAAAAACATTTATGCCACAGAACTCTTATTGGGCAAGTATGAGTGACAGAAATTTGCATCTCCAATCAAAGGCATCTTCAGGAAGGGAAGGTACACAGGACCAGTTTAATCTCATTTACTGAGCACTTGATACCCACAACACAAACACTAGTGCACACTGACTGCTTCACAGCGTGCAGGCTTCATAACATAAGAAGTGCTTCAAATATCGGAAAAAATTCTAGACTTTACATGATTTGAACATGCCCAGAAGCATTACTGTGCCATTAACACAGACACCAAACCAAAACCAAAGGCAATACAGGAAAGAATTCTTAACTCAAGATGCAGGCTCATATAGGGAGCATAAAACAAAAAACTACTGGGTCCCTCCACAGAACTGGGGCACTGCCAAAGCAAATGCTGTTCAAAGGCTGATTAACTACTGACATGGATCGAAAATGTAAGATAGAGTCCCACAAGTCCCAGGAATGTGAGTGGGCTCTGCAGCTACTCTATTATAGGATTAGGGCATAGAGATTTCTATGAAAGAAACAAAACAAAACACCAAAACAACAACAAACACAAAACAAACCAACAAACAAAACAAAACAACCAACCAAACAAAAAAACAAAAAACCACAAACAAAACAAAACCCCAAAAAACAACCAACCAAAAACGCAAACCAAAACCAAAAAGGTAAAGTTGTGTTTCTTTAAAAACACTGCACAGTTGTCAACTGTCACAGTTGCATTTTCATAACAGATTTGAGTTGAACTAGCTGCATTAAGTTGGTTTTACTGCCCTCACTGTACTAATACCATTCAGATTGCAAAGGAAGTTAAAATCTAACCTATTTTTCAACATATATACCATTAGGAGTGCTGAACTACACTCCACTTCATTGAAACAATTAGCCAGCTTCACCTTCAAGTCACCAGAGCATTGCTACTTCTTAAAAGTAGACGGCCTTCCTCTTATCTTCACAGATTCTTTACAATATCACAGAAATGTTGTGTAATTACTGCAATATGGAGGTCTTATGCCCACCAGACATAAATATATTGTCCTGATAAATAATTTTAAACTTTCATAGTTTACTTTGTAACTTTTAGATGGTATTTGTCCTCAAAGACCTTTTGTGTGGCTGAAATTAATAGCATGTTATTTCCAATATTTTACAAAACCTAGTTTTTAAGCAGAAAAGCTCATGAGTCTACCAGTTATGTGAAAGAAGGTCTCTAGACCTTATGAAACATTAAGTATTTTTTTAATTAAAACACATGCACTGAAACAAAAGCACATGCCACACATTATTAAAGTAAGCCTTCTTTAATGAGATTTTGCTGATCATGTATCAGCAGCACCACCATGTGTTAAGTGAACAAAACATTTATTGCTGAGAGATTACTGGTATTGCAGAATATAGTCAGCCATTTACAATTTAAGTAATTGAAGTAGGCCTAAATAGTAACAATATTTTTGCACCATTTTTCCCATGCCAAACTTGCAAAGCCTTTAGCCTATCATACCATTTCAAGCAATATTACTATTTTCAAGAGTTAAAAAAACTCACCTCATTATTTTTCCACTGATAATAAAAGACAAGAGAAATCAGTATCCCTGAGAAGTATTAAATAAGATCTAATGCCAGATGCAGTGAATGGACTCACTATATCACTATTTACCAATCAGGAAGGATGGGCTTTGTTCACTAGTACGATACTAAGATTGGCATAAAATAAATACTTCAGAAAAACTGTAAAACTAATTGCAATATTGTTTAATGCTAAAGTTACAGTAGTATTACTGTACTTTATACTTATGTTTATACTTTACATAAATGCTTCCTTAGAAAGTGCATTGAAAGTAACAATTTAATAAATATTCTCCTAATAATCTGAAATTTTGTAACGTTACTTACACTAACACGGGTTTTCCTGATATCTTAGGGCTGTTTAAAACGTCTATCATGGCTTGCTTTGTTTCTTCCATTCTTGCAATGTCACTGGAATCCACAACAAATATTACACCATAGGACTCAGCATAGTAATTCTTCCAGATATTTCGAATTCGTTTTCCACCTCCTAAATCAAAGATGGTGACTTCAAAGCGTCCCTGTTTAAGGTCAATCTTGGAAAAACCAACTGTTGGAGCCACATCTTCAGGAGACTCTGTCAGAGTTCAAAGAAGAAAGACTTCAGTAAAATGTGTCCTTAGTTCTTTAAAGAGGATTTTACATTGTGATTTGTGTAGCAAAATGTATATTTTAAAAACATGGAGCAAACTCTCCCTGTTAAGTGACGCCATATTGCTAACCACATTTTTTTACACTAAGATTTTCCCTCTCCTGACATAATTTCAAACTAATACACTAGTCTCTCAAACAGTTACTTCACATAAATTTAGACAGGAGCATTGGGGCCAGGGGTGGGGGAGGAAAAAAAAGAGCCAAAATGCGATTTTTAATATTTAATACTACAGTTAAATTGCAGTGTTGTTTAGTGTATGGCAGTTTTTACTTTTCCCCTCACCACCAATGCTCCCATCTAAACAGTTACAGTATTTGCATGGTATTAGTCCAAGTTTGAGAAGAATAACAAACAAAACAGTTAATAAATTATGACCTGGGAAGCCTTACACTCTGTTAAATTTATTCTTTATCCCTCAACGGTTGCCAAAATAGCTTCAAAACTTCAAACCAAAAGTTGAGATAAAGTGACTAAAACCATGTTCTGAGATCTAAACTACTTGATTCACTTTATTCAAGATCAGGTTTTGGCCTTTGTTTTAGTTTTGTTTGTTTTCAGTTTGCTATACAATATGCTAAAAACAAACAAACAAACAAAAACAAACAAAAAACCCCAAACCAAAACAAACAACAAAAAAACCCCACAAGCAATCAAACAGCAAAAACCAAAACACCACAAACACACCTGTAGCTTTACATTTAATACTTTTGCTTCCTGTCTTCCTCTCCAGAGGGCAAAGAAAGCCTGTACTTGCCTCACATCACTAAGCTGCAGGGGGTGTTACCTGGATCTCTGCAACCGTTTTATGTAGGCTTGCTAGCACAAGGCAGGAGAAATAGATGTAAAATTCAGCTTGTTTAGAGGAAGAAATAAAGGCACAGTCAAAAGCACTGAGCTCTGAAGAGGAGTGCAGAAGCTAAATCATTATCAGACTTCTGCTACCACATTCCTTTTTTGAGAGAATCCTTCATACACACACAGCTGAGATGGGGATTCATAACAGACTGCCTGGCCAGAACAGCATAAGCCAAGGCTCCAGCAAGAGAGGGGTCCCAGGACACCATTTATGAAAAACTACAGCTTCAAAACTCAGCAGACCTTATTTTGAAGAATGTTTTGCACATGAGCTGGAAGTATGTGCTTTTACAAGAGAGAACAATGTGAACATAAAGGTTGGGTAAGGGTGAAAGCTATCAATGATGAGGGGATATTGCTGAAACATATGCTACTATTGTACAGTGAGGTCTCCAATAATGCACAGTCTTCAGCATAAAAACAGGGTCTGCCATATAGTCTGCAGAGCCATTTTGGCAAATACGACTTCAGTGACTATGCTGATTTGCTTAGATTTAAGAGTCCTAAGAACTGAAATATACTTGGTTTCTGCTAAAACCCAGCAGTCATAACTGCAGTCTTCTCCTATAAGTTTTATGACTGGTACACAGCCAAAAATCCATGTAAACTCTAAAGACTAACGTAAGGTTATAAACTCTGCAAGCCCTGTTAAGGAAAAAAATGCTTTCTACAGCAGGTGCTATTTAAGCCCTGGGAAACAGTCACAGAAGTTAGAACTATCTTTTGCTGGAGTTTCCCTTTAGAAATACCCTCTTTAACCCCCCCCCCCCCCTTTTTTTTTCTTAAAAAAACAAAAGGACTTTTAGAAAGAACTCTCATGTTTAGCTGATAAAGGTATTAAAGTTTATTGAGACAGAATGGAAGGCTAAATAATGAAGCCCTCATGTTTTCAGGACAAAAATTCAGGAATAAAAGTGAGAGAATATTAATAACTTTATTCCCACTTAGCAAGTTTGTGAACTTACATAACACATGTAAACAAAAAGTCAAGGTGGAGTCTCCAAGTCTGCCAAAACACTAGTAAGTACACTCTTGTTATTACACAAGATGAAAGCTATTTAGAAAGACAATCCCACACGTGGAAAAATAAAACCAAAACCATAAAGAAGCTTTGTTTTGATAAGTACATGTTTTATCTCAAATTAATCTTGCTTGCACATGTCACTGAATGGTGCAGAGCACGCTCCAAAAAATCAAGTGGTCTCTTACTGAAGCAACTACCTAGAAAATTGTTACCTTCAAAAGGTAAGACCCCTAAATATTTCTCCATCTGCATGTCTTCACACCATGGGGCCTGTGACATACCCACTTTGTCAACCACATTTGTACCACTTTTGGTGGTACAATCACCAAAACTTTCTTTCAACAATATGGGAGGATGAGAAATTAAGAAACAAAGCAATATTTTTAGATTGAGATTTAGATTTTAGATTGAAATTATTAATTATACTCTCTCTTTCAATGTTCTATTTAGATGAAAAACAAATCAATTGCTTACCTCCTTGAATTCCTCGGACTGTAGCAGTTTTACCAGCATTATCGAGACCCACCATTATTAGGGTCACCTTCCTACATAAGGAAAAAAAAAAAAAATATGTATTTTTCAAGTATTTTTTCTTCTAGCTATACAACATTTATTCAATTCAGGTTTTTAATACATGCATAGCAAATTTACCACAAACTAGTAGAAATAATAGGTATCAAAATACCAAGTAGCAGGCTTTGTTACAATTGTATATCTGATGTTCAATATGTCAAATTATCTGATTAGACAGAATAGACAGAGCAGCAGAACAAGGTATGAAATGAGAAGTCTAAAACTGCACTACAAGTTTCACGAGACAATGATTTTGCTTTCAATTTATATTTGCTTGATGAAAATTAATTTCATGGTACTGTAAATTTTATCCATTTTTTGGGGGGTGGTCATGGTCTCTAACTATTTCTGTAATTTCATTTCCATTCCTCTGTATTTTTACTGTCTCTCTGCCTCAAAGTTGTGTCTATACTAGAAATACATTTGTCTCAAACAATGCATCTGAACAACACTACAGTACACAACACTTGTGCAGACAACATCAGATGCTATAAAAAAAGTGGCACTGGTACTCATTGTGCCTTTGCTTCAAGGAGGAGCAATCTAGACTGCCAATGTGCAGACCAGTGGTATTGAGTATGTACAATATACAAGCAAAGTGGCAGACAGGTTAGAATTTATACCAGGATAGGATTTTAAGCAAAGCAATAGGGAAAGTATGTACATGTATATCTCAGTTGTTCCTCCGAGTCACAAAAACTCAGAGGAGTCAAAGAAATTTGCTCAATTTTACGCCCCCTTTAAGTGAGGGAATACTAAAAACATCGTTATTTCCAATCTTAAAACGCGCGAAGTATAATTCATGCAAGTTTCTTCAGAAGAGCCAAAAACGTCTGAGAAAAGAGCCTAAAATGAAGAGTAGTATGGTCACAGTAAATTATACTTTAACAGTAAGATAAAAATCAGAACAGCCACGAACATTTATAAACTCACAATTGTCCATAATACCTTGGTGGTATTAGAAAGCAATTCAATCCAATATAGTTCTTTGAACAACAGCACTTTCTATAAAACCTAAACTATGTAGCATTTAAGAAAAGAGCAAATCCTGCTACATGAGTGTAAAGTATAACTGTGTGGTGTACCATTTTTCCCTTTCCCTGTAGCTTGTAAATAGTTTGAAAAAAACAATGCACTATCTGTGCCTCTCTGCTAACTTGAGGGAAAAGGATGCAGGATGTCAAAGTAAAAGTAACGGAAACAGATGAAAACAGCAGAATTCCATAAGTGAGAATGGATCACCAGGCTACTCTCAAAATGCAGTATTAAGATACTTAGATAATAGTAAGAAAACTAGTATTACACTGGGGCTATAGTCTACTCTTGACAAAGTGTTTTAACACATTACATTTCAGAATCTCAAAATGCAAAAACTAAATCAACACGACAAAAAGCAAATAAACTTTACATCAACATTCTAGCATCACCCCATAATGCTCAACTTGAGGAAACAGTATGCAAAGGACAATATTTTGAACGTTATACTTTCCTGAAGTCAGAAACCAAGGGCCTAAATTAGAGATGATGAACTTTTAACTTTTAAGTTCAGAAGATGTACTGATTCTCTCTTGGAGAAAAAATAAATGATGCATTTTATCTCATAATTAAAAAACATGAGACAATGTTATATAGCAAATAAAGTAAAACATAGGTAAGAGGACATGAAATACAGTCTGAGAAGGTCAGTACAGAAATGTCAAATATTTTTACATTTTTACCTGACAGGTTCCTGCCACCGTTTTAACCAGCTGCAGCAATTGGCCATTAGACTGAACATCTCCCTTCACTAGCCATCTAGAGCCATGAAAACTACAGAAACGATGTGGACAGGCCAGCACAACCCAAGACGACTGGGAGAGAGATTGCAGATGCCAGATGGTGTCTTGTCACTGCTAGTAAGGGAAGAAAAAAAAAAAAAAAAAAAAAGCATAGTTAGCTCCTATGTATAACCAAGGCGAGGATTTTCCCTAGCAGCAGCCTGACCATTCAGAGTGTGCCATATTCAGTAAGCCCTGCAACAGTCTCTTTATATGTTTCAATTTTCCATCCTCTCACACGCCATGTGTCCCCACTTTACATACCTGGGCAGCAACAACACAGTACTCATACAAAATAATAATGCAAGACTACTGCATATAGGGAAACTTGCAAGTTACAGCAGTAAGACAAATCAAGCTATGAGATTCCAGTGCTTGCCTTGCTAACATAGCCCACAGCTCTGCTGACAGACAGAAAATAAGACCAATTTCAAGCATAAGTAAGGCTTGTAAGAACAGAACAGGATAAGGTATTAAAAGCAAATAATGTCCTACCTGTTAAGTATATACATTTAACTGTCAATTTATTTTACACAGAAAGATCCCACAACAAGGAAACTGGGTTCTCCAGGGAGTACTCTGAGGAACTGGCAACTTAATATCTAGTAATTTTCACTAACCAGAAGTATCATGTACTTCCATTATTTTATAATCCCACTTTCTACTCCTCAAGCAGGAGGAAGCAACAGGGAATAGTCCACTTTTTTGTGTTCCTCTGTATAACAAAATGGAGAGTGTGATCATGTGCACACTTATTTCTTTGTATGCACACTTAGCAAAGAAACAGTAAAGCTTACACAAACCATGCAGTCAAGTGCACAAAGATGCAAAAGCTTTAAAATTCCCTTAGTTACAACAATCCTACTGCAAACAACAGTAGCTGCCCATATAAAGGCCTTTTGTAAGCAAGCTTTGGGCAATTTTAATTCACAAGTTCAAATCTACAACCTCCCTGGTAGGATGATGTACCGAGTCTGGCTGCTACTTTCTTCACAACAGCCTGTGGTGCTATGCTTTGTATTTTCAGCTAAAACACTGCTAACACATGAATATTTTGGCTATTACTGGACATGCTTGCACAGCATCAAGGCTTGCTTTCTTTCCCACTCTGACCTGCCTCACTTTCCCCTCAGCCAGTAGACAAGAGGTTGGGAGGGGACACCATCAGCCCCAGCTGATCAAAGGGGTATTCCACAGCATATGATAAGCTCAGCAAAAAACAGCTCAAGGAGGAAGAGAAAAATGTTCATAGTTGTCTTCCTAAGCAGTCATTAAGCATGCTGAGTCCCTGCTTTCCAGAAAGGGGCTGAACATCTGCCCACTGATGGGAAGAAGTGATTTATTCCTCTTTTTGTTCTGATTGAGCATGCAGCTTTTGCTTTCCCCATTATTACCTCTACCCACAATTCTTCTCATCTTCCTTCTATCTTCTCCCCATCCTGTGGGAGACAGGAGTGAGAAAGTCACTGGGGGCATGTCTAGCTGTTGGGCAAGGCCAACCCACCACTGACCTTCTCAATGGCAACATGTGGCTAAAGATAATAACGACTTTGATCTGGGCATGTTATAGCTGATAATTGGCAGGCCCTTGTGCTGGTCACTGAGCTCGCCTACTTTACTGCACATTAGAGTCCAGTGCTTGTTAGTGGCTGGAAAAGGCTGTTCAGGTTGCTTCTCCCTTGGGAAAGGGCAAAGCCATTTGTGGTATCATGCCTGCTCAAGTGCACTTAGTGGGTAGTGTGGAAGCGTAGGGAAATCCAGTGTGTATCTCAAGATTTAAACTTGGAGGAAAATAACGTGTATTTGAGTTGTGCATTACAGGCAGAATACAGCAGGAACCACTTGAACTAAAGGATGATGAGCCTTGTTAGGAATCAACTGAGTGTGGTGGCGACCCAACCCAAGTGGGGCTTGGCACCCAACAGTCCAACGTGCCACTTCCCCTACCCTGAGTGACCACCTCCAGAGATGGAGCCCAAGTCATCAACTCTTCTTATTCAGGGAAGAGGCATGACAGGGGCTCTGGAATAGGGGAATAATATCCATGCAAATGTCATGGGACATGGGATGTTGGTTAAGGACATAACCCATCTCTCCTCCAGAGATTATCACAACCTTTGCGGAAGGAATGTGCATTACCACCTCAGCTCATAGGTTCATATCATCTTAGCTCTCATTTTGATCAGCAGCTTAAGCTAAAGAAACAACTGGATTCATATCAGAGCAGCTGAGATGTAGACAGATATTCCCTACACTAACTTGCCTCCCTAATCAGATTAACTGAGAGTTGTGACACTTTGAACTACCACAGCAAGTCTCCTAAAGCTTGTTTCTCAAAACTCTTTTTTTTTTTTTTTAAACAAATAAATTCCTTTTATATTTTAAATTATAACTAACCTCAAACCAAGGTAATTTCAAATTATGGAGAAAACTGAATATTTAAAGATAACAACTTTCCAAAGCTGTCATGTTCCCAATCTAGGCAAATAAAAGTAGAAAAAAGATGAGGAACTATCCCTAGCAAACATATTTTGCCCCTAAAAAACAATGATGGTTTCAATAATTTATACAGGTAGGAACTGAGAAGTAATGTATTCAAGGATGCCTTTGTGTGGATCTGTCATCAATCAATATCAGAAACTGTCTCTTCTACAGCAGAGACAACAGGTACTCTTTAAATATTTATAATCCATTATATAAGAGCACCCACTATTAGCTTCTCCACAGGAGAACTTAGCATATGAAGATCAGAGAAGTTCCTAAAAAAGAGAGCAAGATGATTACAACCATGACAAGTATTACAATTGGGCTCTGAAGAAGCTAAAAAAATAAAAAATAAATAAAAAAGCAACAACAGAAAAACAAACAAACAAAACAAAACAACAAATGAAAAACCCCAAGCAAACAACCAAACAAAAACCTCAAAAAAGTCACATGCAGTGGAATATGGTGTCTCAACCCACAAGCAAAAATGAACAAAGCTAACTTTGAGAACACAGCTACACAAACTTTCAGCATTTGGCTGGAAAGCAGAATGTAACAGCTTAATGAACAATGCACTAACAAAAACTTAACATTTTCAGTGCCTGAGCATCATCACAGAACAATTCCCATCCCATATTATACAGATTGTCTAGCTTTACAAATTGTCACAAAATTGCTCTAAAGAGCAGATATGGCTCATAGCATACAAAAGAGATTCTTGAAATGAAGAAAATTTGAAATGAAGAAAATTTGTTAAAGCATGAAGAGCGCACGACGACCATATCATAGCAGAGGAATCTTGTTTAAATATAAAACCCTAAAGGGGGTGGGTGGGATGTGACAAATAAGATAACTTTCCAAAACATGCCACTATAGAAGGAAAGGGCACTTCAACATTGCTGAGAAAATTATGGTAGAGAAGCAAGGTACAACATTGTGTGATGTTATTTTTAGAGACTTTATCTCTGAAATATGTATGGAACATGTTCTATGTATTTTATACATTGAGTTAAGAACATTCAGAACTTGCTCCAGATATTCTGTCAGCTTGCACTCTTTAAGATCGTTAAGGTGAAGCAAAACCAACATGTTCAGAAGTACATAAAAGTGTTTAGTTAAGCCAGTATACCATTTATATAGGAGGTCAGCACAAGTGTCAAGGACTAATAATGTCAAAGAACCCAATTTTAGGTAAGAGAACAGAAAAAGTGTACTACAGGGACTAAGAAAAACATGAGAGATAACTGCACTTAACACTCTAGATTAAGATCAATAGCTACGTAGCAGCCCGTATGTTATGTCATCCAAAGTACTGGGTACCAGCAAGTCCAACATATAAAGTCATCTAATGAATAAGTTCACTTACTTCCATATCAAAATACAAACCAAGCACCTTTCACACATTTCACTGTCAGAGTTTATATGTTCTGCCTTTGGTAGATGCTTTTATGGTAGAGAATTTTTTCAGTCATATCAAGCTCTCACTTTCTTTAAAATAATTAAACAATTTAAAGTTGATCCTCCTCATAAAGTTTAATTATTTAACTTCCTACTGTGATATTCCTTACCTGACTTGTTTTAATTTTAAGAATACAGGATTTGAGTTGTATTACCGTTATATTCTGAACAACAAACCAAGTGACTGAGCAGTGAAGGCATATTCAGCAAAAATCTGCTGCCAAAATTGCAGTGTAGTCAACAGGTGCATGAAATGCAAGCAAAAACTATGATGTCTTGAGAGAGTGAAGCACACAATTGTTTGTGAGAAATAGCCCCAGGACAACAAACTCTTCTGTAAAGAAATGAATAGCAGTTCAAGCGAGCTTCCACACTTTCCAGCCACGTTCCTAACACTCTTGTGTTTCCAAAAGAGAAGCAGCCCTAGCACCAGACTTTGGTTGAGGCACGTTTCGTTTGCTTGTCTCTTCCACTGTAGGAGTACTGGCTTTCGTTTTACAAAAAACAACATTTCAGAGAAAATCGACTCTCTGTTGCTTAAACATTTACACGCAGGCTGCCAAACAGCCACAGCCCAAGGCTGCCGCTGCGGACACACAACGATGTGTTCGATACGGGGAGAATGGAGCGGAGCTGGAAGACACTCGACGCGAGCTCCGCCAGCCGGGAGCCGGGCAGGACGCTCGGCCCGAGCCTGCCGGGACGACCCCTCCACCGCGACGATCTCACCTAAAGCAGGCTCACCCCGGGCCCTCCCCGGAGGCGCAAGCACCTGAAGAGCTCCCGCCTCGTCCGCTTTCCGCGGCGCCGTCGGCAGTTCGCCGCGGCTGGAAGCTCAGGCCCCGGGCGAGCCGCACAACCAGCTGCCTCACACCAGCAAACGCGGCGGCCGCCGCTGCCTGCGCGCCCTGTCCCCGACCGGCGGCACTTACCGGTCGCTCAACGGAGGCGCGAGGCGATAACGCCCGAGCGCTAACGGCTCCGCTCCGGCTCCGTTGCTCCGGGCAACGGGAAGCCGCGGCCGAACGCGGGGAGGGGCAGGCGGCGACAGCGGAACGCCGCTCAGCTCCTCCACGCCGGGCCCGACGCGCAGCGGCTCCGGGGACACGTGACCGGCGCCCTGCTCAAGCGAAGCCTCCCATTGGTGGAAGCCGAGATCTCCGAGGCAGTGGGGACGCTTAACCACGCCGGTAACCCATGGTTACCGCTAACGGAAGACGGGAAGGGACAAACTTATCGGTATCAAAGGAGCGCGGAGACGGACAACATCAATGCTCGGACGGAGATGAGCGAGAAGTGCGGCCTGCGGTTAACCAATAGGAACTGGGGGCTCCCTTGGTGCCTGAGGTGGATCAGCCAATCAGCGAGGACAGGGCACTTCCTCGGGTCCCCCGGGCCGAAAGTGAACAACTGCGCGACCCTACAGTAATGCCCGCCGCCGCACTCCCTTTGCTCCTCTCCCGCTGGTGCGAAGCCCTCCTTGGTTTGCGCTCTCTCGCTCTCTGTCCGCGGCGCCCCGACAGCCGCTCCCCAGGAGGATGTCCGCGGAACCCCGTGTGCCCGGCTGCCGCGGCCGCCGCCCCGGAGCGAACCCTTCGCGTCCCCGCAGCGCCATGCTGACGCTCCCGCAGGGCAAAGCTGCCCGGACACAGCCCAGCCTACCCCCCGCCCCGCTGCCCCTCCGTCCCGCCCCCAGAGGCTCGCCCGGCCTCGCTGCCCCGGCCGCGGCGCAGACGAGCAGCCGCGCAGTCACGGCGCCGTGCCCGGTCCCAGCTGCCCCCCGGCAGCGATGAGGCCGCGGGGCAGGTGGTGCCTCCCGCTGCTGGTGGGCCTGGCGGTGGCCATCGCCCTCGCGGAGGCCGCGACGTGTGAGTGAGGCAAGGCGGGAGGGCTGGGGGGCGAGCAGGGCCGGGGCGTGTGGGCCGTGTCCGTTAACGCCCCTCGCGCTACCAACCGCCCACCCTTGAGGGCCGGGGGCGCCGGGATCCCCCGCAGCGAGCTGCTGAGCGGGGGCAGGCGCTGTTCCCCGTGAAAGTGGGGACGGGGGTGCGGCAGGCGGCCGCCTCAGCACCGGGGCGAGGGGCGGCCCTTCCCACCCGTCCGACGCATCGCGTCGTCCCTTCCCGGGTAGGTGCCACTGAGCCACCGCCTTGGTGGAGCGCCTTGATCCCCGTCGGTTTTGGCCGCTCTCTCGAAGCCAGTGGTTACTGTTAGGGCAGCTGAGAGGTAGCTTGAAGGCTGGTCGCGGCTGGGAAGATGTTTGCGGCCGAAACGCAGTTCTGCAGCTCAGGGAAAGTGTTGCCTTCAAACGGCGCTTGACTCGCTTGGAAGCAGAACGCTCGAGAGATCATGAGCTCAGGAGAGTGGCATTATTGTGGAGTCCGGGCAAGCAGCCCTGACTCTCTTGATGAGTTCAGATGTAGGTAAGAACTACACGTTCTCTCATTTAAATTTTAAAAAAATCAAAGCTTATGTCTTTGATGTGTGAGTCTTTGAGCTTAGTACTAAAGGAAGACAATATGTACCTGGAAAGGCAGAATTGCAGCTCAAAGTAAGCCTGTTTCTGACGTGTTTTACTAATGATTAAACAGGCAGAAGAGAAACTAATGTTTACTATTCAGACTTCTGTTTGAATTCTAGGGATTCTGACTATGAAGGGACCAGTACGGAAAGATGAAAGTTCATTTTTTAACTTATTTTTTAACAAATCATAAAAATAAAACTTCTGATACATCTTTCATCATGTTCTTTTCTCCTGTTTTAATCACATTTTATGTTCAGTTTTTTTCCCCTCACTGTATACTTTGTCAGTTCTCTCTTTTATGAACAGTGGGAAATCAGAAATTGTCCTACTCATGCAAAATTTCTGTGGTCCCTGTAGTCTGGTTACCTATCCCGTGCTCTGAACAATGCCAGAGATTTCTGGGATGGGAAAAAAAAAACCAAACAAGAAAGCAGAAAGATCTTAATAATGCAGATTATACATTCAATAATAATAATGAAAAGGCGCCTCTTTGCAAGTCTGAGTGCAACTGTGTTTGGTCCAACATCCAGTAAGGGACAAGTTTTGGAAAATATGGAGGAGGAACAGGCAAACATTAACAGGTGGTTGGCCTTACTTTGTTGGCAGCATAAAGCTTGTGTCAGTGATGGGCATTTCAGAAGTCACTGGAACTGTGGAGCTGATTGCAATATAGCAGCTGTACAGATAAGATGACTCCTCTTTGTACGGTGGCATCACATTTCCTTCTTATTCAGTTCATTGAGTCTTCTGAGTTTCTGGGAGAGAGCACTTGTAGACTACAACTGAGTATTAGGTTAGCTGCTCTAAGCTATGTTTAACTAGCCCACTTAAGGCAGGTTTATAGTTGTATCTGCACTATAAAACAGCTGTAAAGCAACACTGAATCTCATCCTCTCCCCTCATTTTTTTTTCTTTTTTAGTGTTACTTTTAAACAGGTACTTGACAAGTAATCACTACACTGTGTCTGTACGACATCTGTTGAAATCAGAACGCTGTTTAATTCCATATGGCTACAGTGATAATCAAATAAACACAGAGTTCATTAAGGGTTAACTATTGCTTTGGCAGGCTTAGAGGTGGGCTGGAGTTTCCTGTAATCAAACTGGCAGCAGTAGCAGTGAGGATTTTATATATATATAAAGGTACTACCATAATCTTTGCAAGGAGAAACCAGTTGAATAAATACACTACTAATTCTGTGCATGAAAAAATGAAATATTTGAAATAAAAATATGGAATTTGCATTGAGTTACATGTTTTATTTAAAATCAAAAGTCATAGGAAGTCAGCTTAGCAGAAGGCTGAATGTAGGGGATGTGATGTAGAGAATATTTCTATTATCCCAATGTACTGAAAACATGAGGTGGGCAGTGTTATATATGGTGTAACGTCCTCAAGAACATTGCACACACTTGGAATTTTCTTGCGCTTTGTTTACTGAAAAACTGTGTCAAAATGAGAGTGATGAGAGAAGATAATCAGCTGTGAAGTAGGCCCCATCTACACCACAAAGCCTCTGCCTCAAAGCTATGTCAGCATGATTATGCTAGTAGTAACCTTCAATGTAAACAAAATTAGCAGGTGGAATGCAGTTTTACTGTTTTGTTGTCACTCCAGTTGCCTCAAAACAGATAGAGTTTCTCTGTCCTTCTTTATTAGTCTGCTTTTATGTAATGACAAATACAGCCATTTACCTAAATGAATTAAGATGACACTGCTAGCAACAGTTGGTGATAAATAATCAAAATGTTTTTCTGCTTTCCAGTGCAATTGGGTCTCAGAAGAGCTCTTATGAGGCCCTTCTTGTTCTGTCATCTCATTGTGCTTTTTGCGCATCTCCCAGCAGATAATATCTTAATGGCCAGCTCATGGATTGAGACAAAAGGTCTATGAGATCTGCAGTTGGAGCAGTTCATTGTTCCTCCTAGCAGCAGTTTCCAATTCGTTTCAAAGTGCTGTATGAGAGATATGTAACAACAAGAGGATCGAAATCCAGATCTTGAAATACATTGTTAACAGCCCTTGAGTTGTACTTATGACATACCTAAGATTTGTGAAAGTGACAAAAAGTAGTGGAGGGAAGCAGACTTGAGTAATTTAATTTGTGCCAAGAATTTCTGAAAGTGGGCACCCAGAAAGTAGGATAAGACTTTTCTTTCTCTGAGCAGTTTTCTTGAGCATCAGTCTTCACCTTACAGAGTTCTTTCCATTCTCCAGTAAGAGCACCACATAGATCAACATATAAAGAAGAAGAAACGAATCCTCAAATACCAGACTGTTGCCTGCTCAAATATTTAGTATATATACTTAGTGGTGAAGGGCACAAGGTGACTGCTCCTTGCATTTCTAAGCAACTTGCTGGTTGCTCTCTGAGAGAAAGGTATGCTTCAAAACTTTGGAGATGTGCTGTAGTATATTATCTTATGCTCAGGGAATAATGCCTGTTGGCTTAGTCTTACCAGAATGAAAGCAAGTACATCAATTTGAAGTGACAAGCTTGTCCCACACCAAATTCATTTAGGATGCTGTGACAGAAAGATTTCTTTAGGTCATTACCCAATGTTGCAGCACTTCAGAGTGCTTTGGTTGTGTTTCCTGTCACTTGATAGAGACGTTTAGTAATGTGTTTAGGATAGTATGGTTTTAGTTACATCTGTTACCTGAAAGCTATTCTCACTTCAAGTTCTGGGCCTCATTAGCTGCTCTTTCTGATACGCATTTTAAAGTTTTTTCTTTCCCATTAGTGCACAGGTGTTGGGAGGCTGTTCTCTGACACTTGGCTGCTGGTGTGTCTCAGAAAGGTGCTCTGGGGTTGAGGTATTGCATGCTCATAAACAGTACTGCATTGACTAGGTCTGCTTAAATTAATCTTCGTAGACTAGTAATGAATACATATGTACACCATATCTGGTTGGCACTGTAGGAGTCATGACCCTCACGCAGTTGTGCTAGTCCTGAGAGGTTGTGCAAAGGCTGATAAAAGAAGGACAGGTGTAGAACTGTGGTTCTCCCTAGCTAACATATGTCAGCCATGCTCTTTAACCCTATGAGATGGACTTCTTCCAATTTCTTTTTTTCTCAGTCACAAGGTATGTCCAAAAATTGAACTAACGAGGCAGTCTAATTTAGTTGTTGTTCTGTGTTGTGTGCTTTTGTCCTGGTTTTGTTAAAAACAAGACTTGTCTTTCAGCTATGTTCTTCTAGGTGGCCGTACTTTTTCTGAGTTTTAGCCTGCATATTTTTCCTTGGATGCTGTAGTCAGTGCTGATAAGAAGACCAATGAAATGCTGAAGAAGTTCATGTTTAGATTTATTACTATGGTAGCCAAGGTTTACATAGAAGCAAAGTGACATCTTTCATTTTTAATATCATTTCTCAACTCATTTGTTCACCATTTGTGTAAAGGTCAATAAAGTGACAATAACAAGACACATGAAAACTAAGTAATGACACAAAACATGATGGATCTGAAATACGAAAGCTAGGACTATATTTTATCTTCGTAAAAAGAGAATGCATTTGTAGGTTGTATGCCTTGATATTTCTCAGGACCTAATTCTCACCTTTTGCTTTGTCTTTTTATTTACAGTTCTGAAAAATAAAATAACATTAATGCTAATTACATTTATGTTAATTACACCTCCATCCCTTGAGGTGTTTAAAAGGTGTATAGATTAGGTTCTTAGGGACATGGTTTAGTGCTAGAATTAGGTTATGGTTGGACTCGATGATCTTGAGGGTCTTTTGCAGCTGAAATGATTCTATGATTTTATTATATAACAGCCTGATTATATAAGCACATTTTTGGTCTCATAAGTTAAATAGGATCAGAATATTTACTTTTAGATCACTGAAACATATAAAAGGCTTCACAGCTTTTTTGTACTTACTGGTCACATATCTCACTTTGTAATATCCATAGCTTAAAAAAAAAATCTTGTCCTGAATATGACATTTGAATTATGTTTCAGGCATAGCATTGCACAGACTTTTTTTGGGTGACTCAGGATTTTTTTGTCAGAAACAACTGCTTCACAAACAGAAAACAGAATCCTAGGATTGTTTGCCCATTTGCCAAAATGATAGCAAACAGCAGCTCCTGAGTAAGCATTTAATTCAGATTTTTGTTTTAGATTCTCATATTTGTTCAGTGTTTACAATGTTTTTCAGCTGTTTAAATAAATAACAACAGAGCTCCTTTGTTTCTACAAAGTTTTATCTCAGCAGTATGCCTCTCAGTTCCTGGTGAGGAAACGTCGAGCAAATTCTTTTATGGAAGAAAGTAAGAAGGGAAATTTAGAAAGAGAGTGCATTGAAGAATTATGCAATAAGGAAGAAGCCAGGGAAATCTTTGAAAATAATCCTGAAACTGTAAGTATCTGATTAATATCTATGAGGTAGGTAGTAGTTCTTTGCAGAGGGAATGCTAAAAGTACGTGAAATTCACACTGCAAAGCAGAAAAAAATCTCAGCATGCAGACCAAGAACTGCTTTGAAATTCTTTTGTGTATAGAACCCACACAATTAATAATGAAGACTGTATAAGCAAAGAGAATAGTTGACTAGATATTATTTTAATTTCAAGTACGGATCACCAGTTTTAGACCACAGTTGTCTGCAAGCATTCCATGTGGAGAAACCCTGTTGGCTTCAATTAAAATTCTACTCAAAGGATGCATGGCAGTGCAGCCCTTTTAATAAGGGGACTGGACATTTTACTCTGATTTTTTTTCCCGGTTGGGAGAACTTTCCTCTTGCATTCAGTCCCAGTGCATATTGTTTAGTATTAGATAAATTTTATTCAGTTTTGTACTACAAAAGGGTCATTACAAAAAATATGTGGTTAAATCAAGTTCTTGTTTTGCAAACTAAGAATCAGTTCCATGTTCTGACTTTGATAAAACTCCATGTATTTTGATATTCTGATTGTCAAGATTAAATTGTTACAGTAATCAATAATAATTTATTTTTAACAATGTCTGGTTTAGTAATGCTTTTCATTTTATTTTGAATCAAGATGCAAGATGTTCAACATTTGCAGGGGTTTTTGTTTATTTTAGGGTGACAAGGGGAAATAAGGGAGGCTGCTCTGCATCCAGTAACAACATTGGGCAAGATATTCCCATTCAAAGAGACAGTTTTCAAAGTCATTTTGACACCAAATTAATTTTCATTTTCTTCATTTTGGAAGTGTCCAATTCAATGCAGTATCTTAATCTCTCCAGTGAGCCTTGTGTTTATTAAGTAATCTGCTGCCTTAGCCTAAACAGTTATAATATAGAAAACTTGTTCTACATTCTATGAGTCAAAATGACTTTTTCTTTTTTGCTTCTTTTACAGTTATAAACAAAAGATACTTTAGAACATATTCAGTAGTATATTTTACTGCAGTTCTATCTACCTTACATTTTTCTTACTCTTTATTTCTCTTTTGCAGGAATATTTTTATCCCAAATATTTAAGTAAGTACAAAAAGCCTGAACAACCCTAGTATATCATTCACTGGTCTTCTTATTTAGGTAATACTAGTTTAGTTATTCTGCCCATAGCACCTGAATGATTTCCTTGCTGATTATAATGCATAGTAGCTCCTAGGCAGTTCTGCCTGCTTAGATCCTAGCAGAGGCACTCAGAAGATTGGTCTGTGATCAGCTGTCCTTAATATGCCCAGACAAGTTTTCTAATTCAGGCTGTGAGAACAGACTCTTTGAAGATGCTATGCATAAGCTGTTGTAATTTCAGTCTAAATGAGTGTTTGTATCATAAGCAGATTGTGTGGGTTTGCATTTGCAGGCTGCCTTGCCTCCCATCGAGCAGGGGTTTTCAGGGTTACTGCAGTTACTCCAGATTCTCCAGATGACCTGAGAGTTTGTGTCAATGGTAAGTGCTGCTGTTACTTTACCTGATGCACTCTGTACCTAATGCACACATGTACATGGCTAAAAAGTAGTTCACATAGGTAAAAAAAGAGATCGATCTCCATTTAACTCAGGCAAACTCAGTTATCTGGAGCAGCAATTGACAAAAAATATTAGGTGAGATGGAGAGTTTTAGAGCAAGTGGTGTGACTCTTTTTAACTTTATAAAGCATGCTGTAAAAGAAATGTAATTAACTGCAAAATGGAAGGCAGAATTCTTCTGGAAACACAGAAGACTGTCCTACACCAACCCTACTATGTCCTCTGCATTTTATCATGTCTTTAATAGTTATGCCTGACTCTTTGCATCTAGCAAGTGCTGTTCTGTCAGTTAAGGGAAGGGACCATTTGATTAATTCTCCTTTCTACCACTCTTTGGCCCACTGTAGCCTTTCATGAAGCGTGTAACATTACCAGCTGTAAAATTCAAACATTAGCTGGAAAAGATAGTCATTGACTCCAGATGCAAGAAGGTCACAAAGCATGAAGCTTATGACTCTGCTCAAATATTTTATTTTTTATGCCTACACATTCGTAAGTCCAGTGTGAATTCTTTTTTTTTTTTTCCTAGTAAAAATCACAAGAAGCAATCTGTACCATATTTCTTACTTGTCACAGTTGAAACATCTCTCTAAACCTCTTAAATCGTTATAGCCTGTTTACATCAAAGAAGCTTGTAGTTAGTTTGGATAGGAATACTTATCTTTAGCCATCTGACACTGTTTTTGTCATTAAGAGTAACAGAAGACAAAAATATCTTTAATAATTACACTGCACATGGTCATGGATGAACATATTTTCCAGATCACTTGACCTATGCAACTGCTGTCCCAAACTAAAGTGTACTCCTATTCATATCAGTCTATCTCAGTCTCATTAGAGGTCCTAGAAGGAAAGGATTTTTCAGAATTGTGTAAATGTGCAGTTTTTGTGCATTACCCAGTGAAAACAACTAGTTTACTTGATAATCATTGTATTTCCTTATTTGGGTTGACATTACAAAATCAAATTAAAAAGAAAAAAAATTGCTGTTGCTTAGTCACCGGGATAAAGGAGAGGTAAAGAGAGTATACATAAAATTTGCAGGTTGTTTCTAAGTCTTAAATGTTCAAAGAAATTCATGCACATTTCTGGAAAGGAGATACTGCTGAGAAAATGGAATTTAAAATTCTCATTAAAACTATATAGCAATTTTCTAAAATGTTTTTTCATTGAGGCAATTATTTGATCTTAACATATTTTTTAAATTATTATTTTTAAAACTATGTCTTTCTGAACATATTGATCCAAATTGTTTTGATATTGTCAAAATGGAAAATCCAAATTTCCTAATGATAAATAAATAAGTTATAATAGGTACTTTTTTATAACAACACAGTAACCAGTTTGAATCTCAAGCTAAAAAAAAATAATCAAGGAATAAAACTAACAATGCAAATAGAATTGAAAAATAATTTCATTGTTTTCAGACTTGCCCAAAAGACTTATTTCAGAAGAGAAATGAACCTATTTCAGAACACACACTTCTGGATAAACAGTTACAAAAAATAATTAATATGTTGACTTTTTTATCCCCATCGATGAAGGAAAAGGAAAATTTCCACAGGAATAGAAGATTCTCTTTCATGCTTTTCTAATCCAAGCACATATCTAAGCTGCATCTTTAAGTCTCTAAACATCTCTGTCCCTCAAATCTGTATACTTAATTGCTTTTTAAAATAAGCAGTTAAAAATCCCTGCATTTACAGCTATGCCCCTCACCATGACACATCTCATGAATACCAGACCCTCTGAGTGGCAGAGGTTACAAGTACCACAGCGCACTTCTTGCCACCTACCTGGTACATTGCAGGCTAAGTTCTGACATTTAGTTTTTGTCACAAATGTTTGTCAAAAAGCATTGCTGGGTAGTAGATCAGAAGGCACCCTGAACAGGGAAGAGAAGAAATAGCTGCTACATTACTGCTCCTGCAGTGACATCTTAATCATTCATCTGTGGACATAGCCTCTTTGTCTATCCAGTCCTATCCATCCCATCTTGTCTTCTTCCTCTGGTGTATTTCACCATTTATTTTTTTCATTCATTGGTTTCCTCATTTTGCCCGTAGTATCCTTAATTTTCCTCATTCCATCTACTCATGTTTCACACTGCCAACCAGACTCTGCCAGCTGTCACTACCTTTTGCTCAGAAACATTTGTAACCAAGTCTGTTCCCCATTTGCACACTCTAAGGGTAACCAACTTCCACCTCTATCACTTACTAAATGCTTTGCTCATACCAAGCTTGGTTCACATACTTGTTCCTGCACCTGCTAAAGCAGTAAATAATCAAAAAGGAGGAAAAAAACTAAGGGAGTTCCAGAACATACTTTTGGATATTGCTGTGAAGGATCCATACATACATAAACTGCATTCTTGTTATTTCTTCTGTGCAATTTCTTCTGTCAGTCTTCATCTGCAACATGTTCTATGACATGCAGCACCTAAGCTGGAGGTGCTCAAGTTTTGGAGCTCAGCTGACCCCTCAGTTTTTGTTTTACTTGCAGCAGAATTTAATTAGAAGTAGCTTTAATTGACACAGATTTTTTTAAGCTTTCTTAAGTGACAGAAGGCTAAACTTACAATTCTATGCTGCTCAGTTCTTTAGCTCTTTTGAGTGAAGAAACATTTAAGAAATCTAATGAGGCCTTAGGTATAGAATTGTAGCAAGTTTCAGTCTGCAGGAACACATGCTTTTCATTCTGTTACCTGTTCTTTTAGGACACTACTTTTTTTTTTAAAAGCATGCCTCAGAATTACATTCCAGAGCTTTATAAAATACATAACTTTAAAGTAGAAACAATGTATTTGTAGTGTTTGGAGGCTTGCAGAAAAATAGTCTGTAAAGCTACCAGCATATTTAGAAAGCACGAATAGAATGATGCCTTATGTGATATGCTGATGTAAAATTATGAAAATGGTGGGAAAAGTTAAAAAACGTCACGTATTTTTGTTGGAGCAAAAAAGGCAGTGAATTCTGTGTTCTGTGCCCCAGTCTATGTATTTTGAGCCTTGCTTTCTGAGGTCTTGCCAGCATGTATGAAGAGTCTTCAATCATTCTTTACAATACAAATTTGTCATTGAAGTTAATATTTGTAAAAGGTAGCAATATTAGACACTGAGGTATCCAGTCTACGCCCAGCACCTGGACAGCCAAGGCAACCCAAGGTGTTAGTTTCTCTGTAAATATGACCCTCCTTGAACAGAGGAACTGATCTCTGTAATCTTGAGTGCTTGATATCCTTGAAACTTTGGTATTTCTAGTGAAATTTGTGGTAATATGATGTGGCAGAGCACTGTTCTTAGTCAAGTGCATCCTTAAAATGTAATGAAAATAGTATCGAGTCTGTGTTTGTTCACATCTTTCAGGGATTAACATGGCTTTGTGAGTCATTTGTTTTCTGTTTGTTTTCTATCTGACAAAGTACTGGTGGCTTTGTTTTTTGTCAGTCACCTGCAAATTCTTGCTAGCTGAATTAGTAGCACAATGGTTGTAACGTACTTGATGTTGTGCATCAAGCCCTTTCCTATTTCATGAAAGGTGAAAGGTACCTGTGGGAAGAGAAGAAGAAAGACTAAACTGATCCTTGAGGAAAAATAACCCAAAATAACAAGTGTTTCCAATGTTTTCTATCCCACAGAAATTTCAAACCAGTGTAGCCCTCTACCATGCCATAAAGATGGATATAAGGACTGCATAGATGGACAAGCCAAATATACGTGTATCTGTAAACCTGGGTGGCAAGGAGAGAAATGTGAAGAAGGTATAGTCTCTAATCTCATTACCGTGTTAGTTCTCAGGAAGACTATTCTAGTTCTACTATTATTGAATAATACCAGATCTTTAAACGTATGTACCCCACACAGTTGGTCAATTAATGTCTTCCCCTGAGCAGAGATTTTTATTTTGTTTTCTTTGCAGATATAAATGAATGTGAAGACTTAAATGGGGGTTGTAGCCAACGCTGTTCCAATTTACCTGGAAGCTACCGTTGTTTATGTGAAGATGGCTACTTCATGCACTCAAATAAACGGGATTGTGGAGGTAGGAAGTGAGACTTAAGGAGAACATCATTACATGACAGTACCTTGCCTGTTGACTAGAGAGGCAAGTATTTAGTCCAGTAGTTCCATAAATGCTCTAAGTCAGCAAAAGTTTGCATTGCCTCTGAAAGATGCAGTCCTCCTTCAACCTGGCTACACACTACCCGCAGCCTTACACCACTGCAAGCATTTGGGCAACCATATAGTGAACCAGATCAAAGAACTGAGGTGGGTTGAAACAAATAGAGGAAAGAAAAAAAAAAAGAAAAAAAAAGAGAAATACTATATATTAGATTCTGCTTCTTTACTAGAACTCTGTAAACCTTGTTTTGGTCACTAACCAGTTTCCCATACCCCTTAAGCATGCTGAAACAAGAATCTAGAGTGGTGCGACCAGCTAACATTCTTGCCATGGAAATCCTGTCTGGTAAACACTGGTTTAGGCTGAATCACTCCTAATTAGTAATGATGCTCTTTTGGGAGTCTGAAGTTCATTGGAGAAGCTATTAATGAACCTGAAAATGCTCTTAATGGAGAGAAGGATTTGTCTTTAACTCACTCAGCATAATTTTTTTTCTGTACATGCTCGTATCTGTTATTATTTGCCATGACCTACGTGATTCATTCCAATTCCAGATAAAGACTATGTCTTGACATAATTAGCAATTCTTACTGCATAGTTAAAAAACAACACAACCTCATTCCAGTTTAATGTCATATGTTTTATTGTTGAACTATGCCAACAGTTTTGAATAATGTTGAATACTATAAGAGGCCAGATTAGAAGGCCATCTCCTGTTGTCATTTCCTTTAGTCTTTTTCTTTCTTTCCTTTCGTCTTTTTTTTTTTTTTGCAAATGAATTATTTCCAAAGAAATTCCAGAAGGACAGAAGATTGCTGTTTTGTCAAAAAGGGCAAGAAGATAAGTTGTTTAGAATCTCTGTAATTCTTGGAAAGATACTGGAAAAGTTGGTTAAAAATAATCAAAGATAAAAATAAACTAATATACCTTAGTACCTAGAGCACTAGTTTTGTCATTTGATAAATGTGATTAAGTGTTTCATTACATCCAACTACAAAATTTTACACCTAGGAATTTGGAGTACACACAATAACTTTAGAAAAGTAGGTCAAATTCAGGACAGCTTATATTTAAAAAAATGTTTTGGGAGTCTTTTCAAGTCAGTGGCAGAATCTGTTCTCCCTTTGCAGCACCATTTCCACAGCTACTACAAAACCACAGAGAAAACCAGAATGATCGCTGCTCATACAAGTAGGAATTGAAGTACTACCAGAGATATGATATTTTTCTGTCTACAAGACATTTAATAAGATTGATACTGTATGCTGCATCCAGTTGTCACATCTGCATTTTGAAAATGACATTGGAAAATTGGAAACAACACAGAAGATAGTGGAATGGTTTGAGGGATGGAGAGACAGTGAGGGACCTGAACACCTGTCAACATAGCCAATTAAAAGACAGTTGTGACATGAACTGCATGTAAGAATCTCTGATAGGATTATCCGTTGTCTTTCTGGATGTCTTTTTCTAAGATAGGATTTTATTATGCAGTCTGGTTTAGCTTACAGGAAATCTGCAGACTCTCTCTCCGCCTTCCTGGATATGCATCCTTTTTCCTGTTGTCCACAGAATACATGAGAGAATGAGAAATGTAGGCAGGCAGAAAAGTTGTTTTTCACTGAGGGCGTGCAGAAGTGCCTTTTAGAGACTGGAAATCTTTACGGTTATAGCTATAGTGTGCTAGAAACCATGGTAAACCTAGCAAGAAAGAACCAGTTTGGCAGCCTCATTCCATTTGCACAGTTTTGGATAGGGTCAGGAAAAAAATGATATGCAAGGGAGTGACTTGTTTTTAATAACTTATTTGTATTTCTAGATATAAATGAATGTGTGTTACATCCAAATATCTGTGGGACAGCCACCTGTAAAAACACCCTGGGGAAATATGAATGTGAATGTGCAGAAGGCTACATGTACAATCCAACTTCCAAGAACTGTGAAGGTAGGTCTTCCTCCCCCACCCCACCTTTTCTTTTTATCTTCCGCTTTTTTTGATTCCACTGCTCTACCAAACTCCAACATGTTCTCTAGTGGTGTATTTATTAATCTTGATATTGTTTATTACAGTATGACCCCACTGTTTGTTCTTTCAGAGGTTCAATCAGGCTATATTGCATGTTGTGTATACAGTTGCAATTACTTACCCCTAGACGTTTGAGGATTTTACAGTATATTCCTGTGTGCTGCTGTATGCCAGATAACTTTCACAGTCCATGGGAGCTCTCCTGTCCCACTGCAGAGAGCACTTTCTGTCCAAGCTCTCAAATCAGCTAGAATGTTTCTTTTGGATAACTTGGAGCAATATGTTGAGATTTTGGACATTACTAGTGTGTCTTGTACCCTGTTTTTAAACATCCTTACAGTTATAAGGATGAAATATTTCATGTCAATCGGTTTAAAGTTTACCCCTTATTTGAGACAAGTTATAGCAAAAGCAATTGAAAGTACTTATTTGGCAATTCTAAACTGGGCAAAACAGTTAGTAAGATTTACAGAGAATCGCCAGAAATGAAAACCATGCTTAATCTAGTTGTCTCAAAACCCTAAAAAGCTTCTCGTTCTCCATCTGATAGGCTGTTTAGGTGCTTGTTTAGCCCTCATGTCCAGGGGCTCTGTCCTTTATATGTCCTTAGATCTCAGATATTGGAAAGAGCTTTTCACTGGCGTCATTGAATTCTGTTTAAAATAACATTTGTCTAGTCCTTCCTTGGGGTATCTAGTTATGCTAGAAAACTGATCACCATTCTAGGCTGGATATGCCAGCATGGCAGTTGTATAAAAGAGTTTTTTATAAAGACCACACATTTAAAAAAAAAATGTTCTTAAATATCCAGAAAGGGAGCGATGAAAAAAGGTGCTGCACCAAAAGAATCCTTCCTCAGGAGTATTCTGAAATTAAAATCTAGAAGAAAGAATTTCAAACCAATGTTCTATAACAGTTAGAGTAAAGTTGAAAAGTACTGATAGCTAGCATTCATAAACAGACCATCATAAAATAACCTTTTCAAGTATTGAAAGTATTTGCATAATTGTCCTAGAACATTTTTTTTCTCTACTTGTTAAAGTTTCTGTTTAGTACACACGTCAGAAATTAAATTTCATTTGTAGAAGAGATATATACGCTCT
Source organism: Streptopelia decaocto (assembly GCF_964273445.1). NCBI lineage: Eukaryota > Metazoa > Chordata > Aves > Columbiformes > Columbidae > Streptopelia > Streptopelia decaocto. Next base: position 90,249,914 of record NC_138663.1, read on the forward strand.
TCGACTTTTACTCTGAAGAGGAATTTTCTATATTGTTAGTGTAAGAAAAATGCAGCAGTGACTAATTTTTATTTTAAATGCTGCCTTTATGTTATTGCTCAAAAGGACACAAAAGTAACTTATTGCTGCCTATGAATCTTTTATTCCATGGCTTTTCATGCAGCTTTCTTGTGACAAAGCTTTGCACAGCAGTCATGATTACATATTCAGATGTCTGCTCTTTGTACTGTTACTATGGGATTAAAACATTACTGACAATTTTGTGTCCTGGCGTCCACTGAAATGAGAAAAAATTCACACTAATTAATCTAATTCTCCCCCCTCTTCGTACTTTCTGCAGATACACAGGTTGCATCAAATTGAACTTAAGTATTGTTTTTCTCCTGAAACATGGATTCCAGAAGGTTGCAAGATGAGGATGTTAAAATGGGCAAAGTCTTACGCCCCTAGAAGGAGGATTATGCTGCTAAGCTTTCAGGCCTTGTTGTAACCACATTAAATGAGTCACCAAATCTTGTCTGAGGACAGGATTGTGCAGAGTGACAGGAATGTAGCCTTACAGAAATACTACATGACATTAGCTTTTCATTATCATATGGCATGCAGGTGGCCAAATTCTGCTGTGCTTATTTAAAAAAACAAGTTTAATACATCTATTCACAACTATCTCTATGATGACAAATACAATTGGAGTGGAATAGAAGATTGTTTGGACTTCTTTCCTCTCTAATTCCTAGGAGAATGTTGCTGCAGTTCTTCATCCCCAGCCTTTGGGAGGCACTATCAGTGGAGGATATCTGTACAGTCCAGTCTTGTTTCATAGAAGCCACAAAATTTTAGATACAGAATTCGATTGTCTTCTTTGCACCTTTACAATTTCAAACATCTTGCCAAAAAAAGGAGTAGTGGGAATGAGTAAGTATGCTTACTGTGCTAGAGGGGTCTGTCTTGCAGTCAGTATTGAGGAGACAAGCCAAGCTGAACCTGTATTTTAAAGAATGCTGTTTTAGCCTTCCACTGAAAGCAGCTTTATAAACCCAGGATGCCACTCAGATTCATTGGTTTGTGCAAATAGCTTCTGCTGGCAGTTTTATTTTGTGGGACTGACATCTGGACAGATCTGTGGGAAACCTTCAAATAGGTCACCCCTCAGTCTCCTCTTCTCCAAGCTAAAGAGACCCAGCTCCCTCAGTCTTTCTTCATAAGGGAGATGCTCCGCTCCCTTAATCATCTTTGTTGCCCCATGCTGGACTCTCTCCAGCAGTTCCCTGTCCTTCTTGAACCGAGGGGCCCAGAACTGGACACAATATTCCAGATGTGGTCTCACCAGGGCAGAGTAGAGGGGGAGGAGAACGAGAACCTCTCTCGACCTACTAACCACCCCTCTTCTAATACACCCCAGGATGCCATTGGCCTTCCTGGCCACAAGGGCATAGTGTTGGCTCATGGTCATCCTACTGTCCACCAGGACCCCCAGGTCCATTTCTCCTACACTGCTCTCTAACAGCTCATTCCCCAACTTATACTGGAACCTGGGGTTGTTCCTGCCCACATGCAAGACTCGACACTTGCCCTTGTTATATTTCGTTAATTTTTTTCCCCGGCTAACTCTCCAGCCTGTCCAGATCCCGCTGGATGGCAGCACAGCTTTCTGGTGTGTCAGCCACTCCTCCCAGCTTGGTGTCATCAGCAAACTTGCTGACAGTGCACTCTGTTCCCTCATCCAAGTCATTGATGAATATATTGGATAGTACTGGTCCCAATACTGACCCTTGAGGCACTCCACTAGACATAGGCCTCCAACTAGACTCTGCCCCATTGACCACGACTCTCTGGCTTCTTCCCGTCAGCCAGTTCACAGTCCGATCATCCCGTCCACACTTCCTCAGTTTAGCTGCAAGGATGCTGTGGGAGACTGTGTCAAATGCTTTACAGTTACATTTGTCTTCTACACAGCCTTTCATTTCTGAATTATTTGTGTGCAGTCTACTGAATAGAAGATGAAGTTCCTTCAGTTGGTTTAGCTTATTTACATATGAAATCAGATTGTTCTTCACAAACAGATGTTGTCTGAAATTTAGTTATTTATTTTTGAGTGTATTTTGCCCTGAGGTTATTGTGGTTTTATGTGAATAAAGCATGTCCTTTCTCCACATACTTGCCATATATACTCTTAAGTTCTCATGACTTCTATAGGGAAAGGAAGATAACTGACCCAGAATGGCATTTCTGCCATAAATGGTAGTGATTTACTGAGGTTTCTTTCACTAATTGAGCCACCTTACAGCTCAGCTTCTTACTGCTTCACAAATCAGACCAAGTTTTTCCCAGCTCTGCATACAAGGCCTCTATCAGATTATGAGGTCTTACACACCCAGCAGGTAATTCTGGATTGTAAATTTTGCATAGAAGACATCCATTAGTTTAGCTTAGAAGCAGTCACCTACTGTATTCATGTTATGCCAGAGAACCCATCTTGTCCATTATTCCATTAATTTATCACATTAGTTTTCAGCCTGTGCTATGAATAATCTGAATAAATCTTTCTGTATTCTTCCATTTCTCCTAGATATTGATGAATGTGCTGAAAATGTTTGTGCTCAACTCTGTGTAAACTCTCCAGGAAGTTATAGCTGCTATTGTGATGGCAGGAAAGGATTCAAGCTCTCTAAGGACATGAAGAATTGTGAGGTAAAACTTTACTACGTAAAATCCCATGCAGAAAATCACAAAGTTGGATATTTCTTGATGACAGCATAAGTTAGATTGAGGAAAACAGGAATCTATTTGAGAGCTGATTCTAAAATTGCCGGGAAAGTTCTGGGGACTCTGAGCTGTGATTTGGCTCACAAAGCAGACCTGGTAGGGATCTGGATGCTATTCAGTTCGTGCATACTCATTTACAGGGTACCCTGTCAAGAGAAACTTGCCTTAACCAGTCATCTTTATTGCCTGCTGCTTCCTAAATAAGTCCCAGTTTTCTCCTATCAAACAAATGATTCCTGCTCAACTTATTCAGAGCCAGAATACTCATTTGTCCATATGTTCCCAGGTTTTCCTTAGACTGCACAAAAGTTTTCACTCACTCTTTCAGAATTACTCTGTGCTTTACTTGTTTGTGTAGAAAAATCTGGATTCTCTTCCACAGTTGTCATCTGCCATATTTTAAGAAAAAGCACTCAGTTATACTTGCCAGTTGAAGTACACCTCGCAGCCAAATCATCTGTTCTTGCTCGGTTTGCAAATTTACACTTCTTCCTAGCAGAAAGTTTGGAATTCTGGAGAATCCCAGTTCAAGGATTTTCCTGTGTACTTTGAAAGGCAGGCTGAGACTTGTTACATGAAGTGAGCTCAGATAACTGCCAACAAAAAACCCCCGTCTCTAACACAATATAATAAAATTTGGCTTAGACTGTAGGAACAAGGTCTGATGCAAGTTCTAGCATGTATGTATTATATCTTGTTTATACTTGCTGAAATTTTTTATCTGAACGACACTTGCAGTCACTATATTTCATTTTGCTTAGAAGAGCATCTTGTAGCCTCCTTACATGTTATTTTCAATACTGTTGTTCAAAAGTTATTAACTCTATCTAGAAGTTAGTTTCAGGCCTTTTAATTGAAAAAAAAATACTTTAATCAGCTGAAAATATATGCAGTCCTAAGACTAGTGACACTATCAAACATAAAATGAAGTAGCCGTAAAATTCAGGATGAATACCTATACATTAAGTGAAACTGCTACATTTTGAATACAGAAATCGAAATTCGAGAACTGTATTGTTAACTTTTACCAAAGTACCCCATGTCTCGATAACAGAAAAGCCCTTCACACCTATTTTTGATCATTCTCTTCTGTACGACTACTATACTTCCATCATATAGAAGTTATTCAAGGTACATTTTGAGGGATAACTTCGAATCAAAGAGACTTTAAGGCTCCTACTAGTCAATGAGGTGGGTGCTCTAAACCATATTCTGGAAGAGTCTTCCCACCTCTCCTTATATGCAGAGCCTCGTTCCTTGTACCTAAAGGAAATCTGAGTGCTTTCCTTTTAAAACAAAACAGTAGATATTACTTAAAATTATAACATTACAGTTTCAGGAAACAAAGCATTCAACAGTGCCTTAGAATGGATACCTGACATTTGTTTACTGAATGTTTTACTAGTTTAAACTTGTACTACACATAAAATAGACATTATTCCTGTTTAAAACTTCAGGTAGATTAATACCTGAAAGAGTAAGTACCATTTTCCCCCCTCTCACTGCAGCTGCAGTTGGCTGACTGTGATTACTCACACTGGGTTTGACTAGAACATTAGGATTAATCCCAGTTTTACATACTGCTGTAGGCCTTTCAGTTGCCACAAGCACTTAGAACTTCTTCCACAGTTTTCCTGAGAGAGTGTAGTCCTGAGAGCTTCATATCCTCACTAATGGTTCTCAGAAATATTAATTCAGTGCTATTCCAGCAGGAGTTGTGGTGTTGATTTCATCAACAATCCTTTCCAGAGGTCAAATAGAACAACTACATTCAAGGAACAGACAGAAACTTTTTCTATTAATCTGTTACATAATCCACTTGTGAACTGTTATTTTTTTATTCCACATAATTGATTCTAGTAGTGCCAGAGATTATTCAGCTATGAGTGGTTGTACATCCATATTATTAAAGACAATAAAAAGTGATTTTAAAATTATTATTTTTTATTAAATCTTCTCAAGACACAGCTCTGGCCCCATTCCCTTCAAATACCCAATCATATTTAGATTCCATATAACTTTAATAATGGAGCCTGTCAGGACCGCAGCAGGTGGGTGTCACAGGTCCCTGGTGAAAGGAAGGTACCTGATGGAAGATTTTAATTCTTGATTCAAATACTAAATATTTAAATATTAGTTGCAATCTACCAGAACTGTGTTTCAACCTGAATTATCTTCCAACAGCTTAAATAAAAGGACATTTCAAGCAAAAAACCACAGACCCTCATTTTTACATAGGTATTCAAGTTTAAAAAACAAAACAAAATACACAGAGGTAAGACATTGCTTTAAAAAAAGAAAAGACAGGCTAGCAGCCAACAAAAGGAGTTACTTCATGAACTATCATGATGCATTAACAGCTTTTTTTATTCTCTACCATTTTCAGTCTGTTACTGCATGTATCCCACTGAACCTTGAAAAGAATTATGAACTGCTTTACCTGGCAGAGCAATTTATAGGAATTCCCGTTCTGTACTTAAAGTTTAAATTGCCAAATATCACGAGGTAAGAATTTGCTATTGATAAAAGTATACATTGAAATTATGGACATTTGTTTTCATTAGTTTCCTGAGGGTTTAGAAAGAGTACATTGCATGCATAAATTATATCACCGTCTCCCCACTAGTTAAGATGCCTTTATATGGAGAATGAATTAACTTGGGTTCCTGCATATACCAGCACTTAGAGGAAGCTGGAGTTATTTGAAAGTGGACAGGCAAGAGCAATGTGTCTAGAGTCAGTTTGCAGCATCTCTTATTAGTTGTACTGTGTCCTTGAGCCACCTCATTAGTATAGACAACAGCTCTCTCACATAGCAAAACTCAAAGGTCAGCAAGTTTCTTCCAGATACCTCAGAAGCAGGTAGGAGACAGTAGCAGCCATGTACCAGCCAGGAAACAGTGCACAGCTAGGGTAAGACATGCTCAGTTGGTATTCAGATGCGATCTTATCTATGAATAACAGAGTTGGAGTCTTCCAGCCATTACAGTCCCGGTTACCAGTGCTGTTGTAGGGAGAGGAGTATGGACTGGGAGAAAGAGTTCAAAGAGATCTGGACTTGAGTGGGCAAAAAAAGGAGAAGGGCTGAGGGCTGTAAGTTTAATAAGCAGTAGGTCCCCTTGGTTTGTGAACGAGAGAGCAAAAAGCTTGGTGTTTTCTCATTATAGAAACTTACTCTTCCCCTGAAGGAAAGAGCAGGGGCTGGGGACAGTGGGCATCAGTGTTACAGATGCAGGAGGGCATTTAGAATTCTCAACATAAAATTCAGATGTTATAGGAAAATAATTACTGTACAGCTTTCAGTTATATATGGGAGTGGCTTTCATTTGGATATTGCTGCTGTTTCACTTCTTGGTAGAAGCTGTGACATACTACACACATACTACTGAGAAATGAAACCAGGCCAATGCTTCCCCCCACCTCTGTGCTTCATTTCACAGGGTGTTTCAAGGACACTACCTTGTCTAGAGTGCTGTCTGTATGATTTTCTTCACAGCTGTAAGAACAATTGTTAATGGTAGCGACCCCTTTATTAATCTTTGATCTTTTCACTGCAGCAGCTGAAATTGCAGTGTTCCTTGACTTACTGACCAAGCAGTTTGAGGGTAAAAGCAGCAGCAGCTCTTGAGCTGGTGATCCCTGGAGCCTCTGAACCTTACAGAAAGACATAAATATTGAGAACTTTTTCCTCTACTGCTATTCTAAGTTGACCAGGCATTACATTAATGCTCTCCTGGAAGACCTTTCTAAGATGATAAATGTTTGAAGCTATCTTAATAGTCTTTGTGTAAATACAGAATGAGTTTTCTGTGGGTCTGCATGAGAGACAATGACATCTAGTGGACAAAGAACAAGGCTGAGAGTGAAAGTGACCCAAGTTCTTAATTACAGCTCCCTTTTTCTTTTGTTGTCTTCAGCAAATTCTAATTTCCAAATGCTTTGTTTTGTCCTTTCATAATGTTCTAGGAGACAAGGACTGTTTTTCGCTATACTTACACTCTCTCTTCCACCATACAGGTACTATAATGCAAACCATAATCTTGCTACATATACACATTCAACCAACTGCCAAGATCCAAACAACAAATCCTCAGATTAGAGAATGACATATAACAGGCAGCAGTAACGAAAGCAAATTGCTAGGTTATAGTTGTTGTAGGACAACACTTGGCAACCCTTTTGTATTTAAGCACATCATAGATCATGTATTTTTTCTGCATTGCATCTCCATGAAATGCAATAGGAATATTACATCTATCTTCTTACTCAAGGGGGTATGATATCCCTCACATGTAAAAGTCATCATATATTTGGGAACTGAACCAAGGCTGTTTCAAATCCCAGCTCAAGGCATTGATCTCAAAACTTTTCACTGGATTCAGATGAACAAGGCTTATATTAGATTCTGCTTCTGACTAACTGTATGCAAATATCACAACAGCTCAGATCCAGAGTTACCAAAAGGTTAATATCTAGGAACCTTTTTTTTTTTATTTACCCTATTAATGACTTATTGTAGGCTATGCGGTATTTCATGTTTCCTATCTTATAAAGATTCCTTCTTCCCAAATCAGATTTATGGCAGAATTTGATTTCCGGACGTATGATGCAGAGGGAGTTATACTATATGCAGAATCCCTTGACAATACAGCGTGGATCTTGCTTGCTCTTCGTGATGGGAAGATTGAAATTCAATACAAGAATGAATTTGGAACAAAAGTCACCAGTGGAGGCAAAGCCATTAATGATGGACTGTGGCATATAGTAAGATGGGTTTTCCTCTTCCCTTTTGTTCTTTTAACCCACTATGGGAAAAATTTTCTTGATAAGTAAAACAGGGAGAAACTAAGCAACTATTAAAAAGGCTTAAAATTATGCCCTCAAATCCTAGATTTAAAAATCAATCCAGAAATACACAAGAATGCCTTACATCTGGGAAATTGTGGCACCTGTTTACAATGAAGAAAGAGGTAATTACCACCAGCTGACAATATAGGAATTATTCTTTGTAATCATAAAAAAAGGCAGCAGCAGAATATTAAAACATGTGATCGCATGCTCAAGTGCATAGTTATTAGACAGTTTGTCTAGAAAGCAAGTTTTACATTTGCTAGACCAGAAATCCATCTTATTCTTCAAATCTGCATACCTGAGGTGAAAGGCCTTGCTCACTTACACCATCTATAAATCACACCAAATTATTAACACCAGGTAGGTTTTGGTTGCTTTTAAAGGGGGGTGAGAGAAGCTAGGATTCTCCCTAGACCTCCTGTTTCAGTTCAGTACAACTTCCTTGAGATTAAAAATGTTTTGTGCCTCGTAATTGTTGGAGCAACCATTGAGCCTATTTTGTCTACATCCCATCTAACGGTTCAATGCCCTATAGCAGGTTGCAGTGACATGGAGAACTGTATGGATTGGATACAGAGTAGTTGTAGAAATCAATTCTTGCAAACTCCATCACACATAAAGCAAACTAATCAGCTGCGTGGGTTTTCCCAGAGGTAGGATAGGGGTGGAATAGAAGATCATCCTCCTGTGGATATCCATGGATGTTGACAGTTGTCATGATTCAGGTTTAAATATGCTTTGAATATTGACTGTATTAAAACTGTTTTACAATTTGGTTCTTTAGAGGAACATTAGTAATGCTTCATTGTGGTATGTGTCATTAGTATTTAAAATATTCTACGTGTTTTTATGTGTATGTAATTATTTGTATTTAATTCTAGATATCAGTTGAAGAACTGGAACACAGCATCAGTGTAAAAATAGCTAAAGAAGCTGTGATGAGTATTAACAGCCCAGGAACTCTTTTTAAACAATCACAGGGTTTCTTGGAAACTAAGGTTTACATTGCTGGATTACCTCGCAAAGTGGGCAACACTCTTGTTAAACAGGTAACTAAAATAATAAGAGTAATGTTGATTCATACTGTTCTATTACTTTTTTGGTTTTGTATTGTTTACTTAGTAGTCACAGAGGAAGAGTGGCCTGGAATCCATTTAGAAAACAAAAATCAGGTTTTTAAACAACTATTTTGAAAGTAAACGTATGAAGCTTTGTAGTCTGTGTTAGGTTTCAGTTGTAAAATCACTGCACTTAACAGTCTAATCTTTCAGGATTCCATAGCCTGTTTTCATATTGCTTTAAGATTCTCTAAATCACCACCATGGCTGCTGCGAGAGCTGTTTCAGAGGGATTCATGTTTCTGGTGCTGGCTTTTGCTAGGCTCTGAATAGGTACGGAATTCACTATGCAGGCAGCGCAATGAGTTTTCATTTGCAATAGATTTTGTAATAGCCCAGACTAGACAAGGCCCATGATTCTTTCAGTCTTCTATCCTCAACAGCTCTGTCTTATTCTGGGGATAGGTATGCTCAAGTTGTTTCAATCATCTGCTTTTCGTCTAGGAACCCTCAAACTAAATGGCAGTCTAAACAGAGAGGCAAAAAAGTAACTGTACAGTAGAGGCTGCGCTTTTTTTAAGTGCATTTTTGCTCAAAAGTGAAGCAGAAAGAAAAAATAGGAAGCAACACAACATCACCTTACCCAACAGAAAGTAATTCCAGAAATTTCTTTATACTTTGGTACAAGGAGAAGATGAAACCTTGAACAAGGAACGGTGGCAGTGATCATTGTCTTTCAGCTACAGAAAAGCTGTCATGACCTAAACAAAAAGACAGCATGAGCTTTAAAAATTGATGTAATCTGTTTTGTACAGATCACTGGCATCAAAATGGGAAATATTATTAAATCAGAAATACCTTTGAAGGCTGAGCTACTAAATGCATGCCATTTGTTTCTGCCCAGCATCAGTGCTGTAACCTATAGCATTGATAATGCTATTATGGGCTATCCAGAAATAAGTTAGTATGTAAAGTAATGCTTTATTATTACAATTTTTAAAACACCTTTGAATGTAGACTTCTAGTGCTGTAATTCTTCAACAGATTAACCCTCGGCTAGATGGGTGCATTCGTGCCTGGAACCTGATGAATCAGGGACACTCAGGTGTAAAAGAAGTTATTCAAGAAAAACAGAGCAAACATTGTTTAGTAGCAGTGGAGAGAGGATCTTTCTACCCTGGCACTGGAATGGCAAAGTTTCAGATAAACTATAGTAAGTATTTTGCTGTCTATTCCTATATTATTTGCAGGACTCATGATGGAACTGATGAATTGTTAAAACGAAAGAAATAAAACAAAAAAAAAGAGACACACAAATTAAGCTATACACCACATCCAGCAATGATTTCTGTAACTTCTATTAGAAATTTGCTTGAATGAGAATTCTAGTCTCATTGGTGTCATCAATTTAATTCTGAAGTGCTTTACGTTAGGAAGCATATTCTTTATCTGCAAAAGATGGGCACTGTAGAACACACTCGCTTGCCAAAGATCTAATTCTGTCCCCTGTTCATCAATGGGGAAAGCTGTCATATTATTGGCAGAAAAATAAGGTTAGGGGTGGATAAAAGGATCACGGATTGTTTTGTGTATACAATTCTGCTTCTAAGTGGATATTATATCTGGAGGTTTTAGGTGCATCTCTTGCTCCTTCCTCAACCCAGAACTTTCTTGCCTGACCTCATGCCCCAATATAAAAATTTGCAAAACAGGATCTCGTCGTGCACACCTGAGAGCCCAAATGAGATACCTCTTGAGCATCATCCCAAATCTTGTTGACATTATACTCTTCCCTATCCTAAATATTATGCTACCTTTCAACCCTGCTCTGATCCCCAGTCCTTTTCATCCCAGGGCTTGCTGTGCTTTTCCAGGACTTTTCTTGAAATTCCCTAGTCCACTTCAAAAGATTTCTCCAGTTTTTTTTATTCTGTGCTTCCAATGTACTTATATTAGTTTCCTACGCCCATCAAATCTCCTCAGCTTTCCTCCCATTCTTTCATTAACACCATGCTGCCATGACTCCTCCTGAATCTTGCGTTTGGGGCTGCTGCCATGACTTTAGCCACTTTCATTTCTGTTCTCACTCTGCCACCCCCCAAATCCAAGAGGCTGCCCACACTTACTGCTGCCTTTCTACAAGCTATTATTGCCCACTGATTCCCTGACCATTTGGCTTTGTGTAGGAATATGACCTCACCTCATGTTCTAGGATTTCCGCTTTCTCAAGAACCTACTAGAAATCAGTAAACTACTAGATTTGACTGGGGGGTGGGCAAGAGACACTGGAAGAAAACATACAAAAGGTGACAAATATCTCTTTAAGTAGTAGTTTTTATATTAGCTGCACTGTGAATGCATCATGTGAAATTATATTTGCACCATCTGCATATTTACACACCTGCATATTCCCATTTAATAGTGGAACTGCTTTGGAATGTAAATGTGTGTGGAAACTGCCAGTCTTCTACTCAGTGGCAGCAATTTATGAGTAGATTAGGTTTTTGGGTTTAATTTTGAACTGACCTGTAATGAGTATGACACCTGTTCCACTTTAAAATGGATAATGTAGCAAAACAAAACAAAATGTCCAATAAGCACAGATTAGGGAAGATGCAGGATTAAAGTTTATATCTTTTTTTTTTTAATAACTCATAGTTCTTTCTAAAAGTTCCAAAGTTCACTCTTTTTTTTTTTTTTCCTGGAGATTAATACTAATTTTTCCACAGTGGGAGCAAATTAAATACTGATTGTTGACACTGTATAAATGTTTAATTAGCAGATGGATTTATTAATCTAATTATTCTTTTTAAAACAGATAATCTTGACAGTGCTGAAGACTGGTTAATAAATGTGACTATGACTATTCGCCCATCCACAGACAGTGGTGTTATGTTTGCCTTGGTTTCTAATGAAACAGTGCCTCTTGCTTTGTCCATAGTGGACTCTAACTCCTCTGACTCACAGGTGATTTTACAATTATCGTAGCAGCTGATATGCATATAAGTGAAACCTTTTGTTTTCGTCTCACTTAACTTTCCATTTTTGAAAAATCAAAATTAAAAAAGGTACTTACGCTTACTTACAGTGGAGCTGTGGGGCCGAATTAATATTTTGAAAAGCACTTAGATCGTACAGTGATGTTCCAAAAATATATTACTATTCATGATTGCTACAGCAGTGACTAAGTGCTCTTATGTCAGGTACTATCCATTACATCATGTCGTCTTTAACCTTTCCTTCCAAATGCACAAAGCAGAAAGGGGAATATGACAGAAGTAGAATGATGATATTATAGTAATGGCATCATGTTAGTTCCAATTTATAAACAGATCTTTTTGTCCTTAAGTTTCCATTTACATCTGTTGACATCAGGCATCCCAAGGTAGTGCATGATTATATACAACAGCTAATCCATGCTTTTGCCTAAAATAAGAACCTATAGCGAACACTTGGTTACCTTTAAAGTTGTAGCAGTACTCCTTTTGCCTTTAAGAGAAACACGACTTCACCTCAGAACCATAGCCAAAGATTTTTTACAGTGAACATTCTCACTTTTAAGAATACAAATGAAGAATACAGATGGCATTCATCACCAAAGATTATGATTATGCATCAAGTTTTGTAACTTTTGCAACTTAAGGTACCAGTTTTTAAAATGTGTATCTAACATTTCTTCTACTCTTCTACTTTCAAATATAAAATGCATCAGAACTAAGTATAATTGTATGTTAAAGTTATATGTGACATTTTTTGTGACCTACCGTTCTTCCGCTTAGAAAATCATTGTGACCATTGGAAACACCACTGTTGCACATCTGGAATCAAAGAAGTTATGTACACCCAGAAAAGTGATGGTTGGACTTCTGGTAACCAAAGAGCAACTTGAACTGTCTGTTGATTCACACACAGACAGAACCAATTCAGAGAAACTGTCTGTCCTGCATCAAGCAATGATGGCAAATGTTGTTACCTATTTGGGCGGCTTGCCAGGTAGATCATATTTCTTTTCATTAATTGGATTATTTGGATAAGATTGATTATATTCAGCCTTACCCAATCTAGAAAAAACCCACAACTGCACAGAAAAAAAGAGATTGTTTTCTCTTCAGGTGCTTCAATTGTCAGAAGTGCAGAAGGAGAAGTCAGGACTGTAGTTTCAGCGATTAAACTCTAGGCAATAGATGATTGGCAATCTTTATGAGACAGAAAATGTGTTGAAACAGCAAATATTTTGTGTAAATCAGGCTGCAAGTTTATCCCCAGTCTTAAGACATGTACAAGCATTACTTTGTACAGGAAGTGTACTCATGCTTATCTATAAAAGAGCTTCACTTCAGGGTGAATCATGAAGAAAAATAGCATTGCCACAGATGAGGAATTTTCAAAGTCTAAAATCCTCAAACTTGAAAACTGCTAGAGGAAAGACACCATAGTTACATTACTGCTGGTGGAGATTTTCCATATCCTCAGAGTTATTTTAGGCAGAATAAGTCACAGTTTCTAAGGAAATTCTAGAAGTTAGACCAACACAGTCTTGACTTGCCATCCATTTTACAAGTAGGCTGCAGTGTCATAGCACTGCCCCAGATAGAGCTGGTCTTTATCTGCGGTGAGTTTCTTTTGCAGGAGACATGGGTGCACAGGAGTAGAAAGGGGAGGAACCGTGTACCCATTGGACATGATCTCTTCAGGCATTTCTTCCAAGGTAGTCTACACAGGGGATGCTGGAATTATGGTTCCATCCTCTGGGCTTGCTTGTCAGCATAGAAGCAAGGCGTTTAGGGCAGCACTTCAGGTACCACAGCCTCTGTCTGAAGTGGTGGATGCTTCAGTATCCAGGGCCATATGTGGGAACTTACTTGTTCTCTACAGGTCTTCATACACTGGTAATCAGGCATGTAACATGATTTTAGCACCAAATATGACAATATCTCCTCAAATTTTGTTTTTTAATGGATATGCAATATCTTGGAAACCAGATAACCACATGAGTTCAATTCAAACTGTATGTGCAGAATGAGAAGAATGCACTAGTGGTGCAATAGATAAGCATCAGTGTTTTTGTAATACTTGCTGACTTTTAAAAGAGAGATGAAGCCAGTGTTTACGTAGTAGAAAAGAGTCAGTAGGTTAACCGAGCTACAGTAGCTTAACTAAGATTCCAGTCATTTTTAAACTTCTTCATCTTTCTAATATTTAAATGATTCTTTCTAGTACATTGCCAGCCCCAGAGTAGTTGGCATCTTACGAGCTAAGACCTTGGCTTCTGTCACACATCCAAAATAGATAAGAAGCACATATTAGTTACTCGCTGTTCCTTAAAAGTAAGTGTAATCTCTCCGTTTTAAAAGGCATCTTCAACATGTAAATTAACCAAAAAAACTCTGTATGCGTAAACAGTTCTACTTAGAGGTCTCAAAGCCACAAAAAGTCCCACATTATCCAAAGGAGCCTCTTTCACAACAGCCTCTGTTACCAAAGAGGGAAGTAGGAAAACTACTTTAGGTCCCCATGTACAGCCAGTTTGGCTTACACCGATTCATTTACTCACTCTCACTCCTGAAAAGCCTCTGGGATTACTGAGCAGTAAAAACTGGTAGGTATGCTGAGCCAGAGTGTGGAGAACTGTATGTTTAAAAGATACCTAGCAAAAATATGCATTTCATTAAGACCAGAAGACCCCATTTTTGATACATATTTTTTCAAACTAGTAGCAATGTTAGGAGTATGCTGCTTTGATAATTAACTCAGCACAACCAGTGCAGACTAAATGAGACTTGCACATTGCACTTGCACTTCTATGACAGCAGTGTTATCATCACTAGGGTAAAAAGAGCAGAAGGGCATGATTCTACAGGACTGTGCAGTACCTCAGCTTACAGCAAAACAAAATCACAAGGAAGCAACATTGCTTGTTCCCCAGACAATCAAGTCTATCTTCTAGGAGGGATAGGATGATTACCTTCTGAACAACAACAAAAAAAAAAGATTACGCTATTGAGATCAGCTCCTAGGCATCCTCATGCTACTTACTGAAGGTACTTGGATCGCCTGTGTCTACCTTGTAAGAATCCAGTTGTACCCTAAGACCTCAGAGCAATGCCTGCTTGATTTTGTATTTAACATATTGTTTCCTACAAGCCATCTGATGTTGCCGTAATCCAAACAATACTTACATAAGCAACAGATAAAGTGAGTCTTTTACAGAGAATTCACTTTGAAGAAGCAGTAAGGAAGCAGTAAAATGTGTGGAGTTCCCAGGGGTACCCTATCTGAGAACTTGCAGATTTTAATCCTGAGTAGCTTTCTGGCAAAAGCAAGATGGTTCTTTCTGTGACCTCTAAACCCATAAACATCTGTTTGGAGATCAGGACAAGAACAGTGGACTCCAGGAAACAAACTATTGGGTCACTGTTGTTAATACAGGAAATGCTACTATGAAAAACATTCATGTGGTTAGGTTTCTGGATGGGAATAGACTTCTAACGCATATTTCAAATTTTACTGACCTTTCTCAGCTTTGCTGACTTTATCTCAATCTTAAAGAAAACTGAGAAGAAGTGTTTCCTGCCAAATTGCTCTTTTTTTCCTCATAGCTGCCTAATAGATGGGGAATGGAGTATTCCCTATGTTTTTGCTAATCTGAAAAATACATAAGAATTTGCATGCTTTGGCCTAATAAATTGAATGTGTTTCTGTGCAGATGTTCCTCTGGGTGCTACGTTAGTAACTGCTTTTTATAATGGCTGCATGGAGGTGAAGGTCAACAACAGACAGCTGGATCTGGATGAAGCCATTTCTAAACACAATGACATTAGATCTCACTCATGCCCACTGATTATGCAGTAACCATTCAATTCTTAATTTAACTTTTTCAGATATAATTTGTGTAATTAGTCTCATGCCATAATGTGATATTTTATTCAAGATGTGCCAGGAAAATAATCAACAGCATGTTTTTCCTCCCTTTTATATAGAATGGGGAAGAAAATCCCCACTCTTTTGAGCTGTAAAGAGACAATCAAGATCAAAGTTCTGTAAAATGTTCTTTTATTCATATCAGTGATAAATCTTTAAGCTAGATTTATCTTCCATGTTCATACTATTCCCTTGATACACTTTGTTTGGAGAGAAAGTTCAGAAAGTTCTGTTCAGAATAATGTTTTTTCTTATTATTTTTCATATATCAACACAAAGTTACAAGTTTCAAATTTTGTTAGTGTATTTGGATCTAAACAAAAGTGGTCTCGTTAAACTTTTCCAAGCATAACATACAAAGAAAAATCTCTACAGGTTTTGTAATATATGCTTTTGGTAAAGGAAAAAATACCCCATAATCTGGAGCCCACGTTCTCTGCGAATATGTTTACAAGTTGTATCAATATTGTTAAAGCAGCTTCAAAACTGAAATGTTTTCATAAGTATCAATAGCTCATTTTTTGAAAATAGCTCTTGTTATACTGTACCAGCTTTAATTCTTCTACCTTAGGAACCCAGCTTTAGACTTTGCACAGAGTTCTGGATCAGATCAGGTAATTTACTTTTAAAGTGGGTTAAAGTAGACCCCAGGCAATTTGGGAAAACAGAGGAGACAGCTTGAAAGAGGGAGCTCTGGTCTTCATCATGGGACATCAAAATGGAGTTTGCTAAGTAAAGATGAGAAATTGTGGCAAACATTTTTTCCATTCATGACAAATCTAGCATTCCTCAATATGAGCATCCTCTAATGGTCCACCAAATACCCTTTATTTAGGTCACCCTTGCATTCACAGACCACCAGAAGAGATGTATTTGTGAGCCCTGTGCTTCCGATGTACTTGAAGGCCTAAATTTTGCTCATAACATCAGAATGTAAAACCATATGCTGCTCAGCCAACTTTAATGGAACAGGTAATTAGAAAAGTATTGTTTTCCCCAGGTGTGCTCATTTCAAGCATTTCTAATATTTCTTTAACATCCTTTGAGTGTTTTTTCTGCTGCCAACCTCATTTTCACACAACCAGAAACCTCCCTGCGCAGCTCACCTAGTGGTTTTGTGAAGCCCAAACCAAATAAGTAGCAAGATAATTGCTGTAAGAGATGAATATATACTGTCATCCGTAAGCAGAGAGACATCATTCTGCCAGGATTATTGACCTGAGGTTTGCTTTCTTCACTTGAGACACTGAAGTGAAATGTATGTACAGAAGAATGGATTGTGACAATATTCATTTTGAGGATTGCCTTTCTCCAGAGATATTCCCGAGATTCCCAGTGACATTAGTGAGGTTTCTTTCACTGTTGAATACTAACATTAGTACATCAGTATTGCAGAATCTGAGCCCATTTATCAACTTTATTGCTTTGTCTGAGGTTATTGTTAACTTCACTTCTCACTTGCGTAATGCAAACAAGGATTTGCTCTGACTTTCACACCAGTCAGCCTCAGTACGGTGTCCAATTCTGTCCAGAACTTACACATCCTGGTTATCAACAGGAGTACCATACAGCTGACACCCAGGGCCTTAGTTGCCGGTGAACTACTACTTCACTTTTCTAGGATGGCATGTAAAAAAAGCTTTGATTTCTCCAGCCTCCTTGGAGGGGAAATAACTGCAGGAAAGCACCCCTACCCTGCTCTTCCATCCCAACGCACATATTCTTCATTTGGGCCTAAGCTGAAGAATAACTTGACTGAAATAAGTAGGTTTTTCATGCAAGGCAGAGCAAAATCAAAAATGTAATTTTGATATCATATTCATGTGATTATGCCATTTATAGTATGTTAGCAGCACCCACTGAATTCTGGAAAGCCCTTGGGTCAGCCTCTTTGCCTTCTACAACAAACATAGAAAAGATGAAATGAGGGACACAAAGTCAAGTGTTAGCAATAGTCTAAATGCTTATGTTGACCTGTGCAAACAGGCGAAAGTTTGTTTTGTGTTTTTGTTTTCTAGCTTTTGTTTATTTAAGTATAATAAAGACTATAGAGGTGAAATTAAAGAAGACGAAAATCACTGATTTTTCCCACGCAGGAATAATTTCTTTTTATTTTCATGGAAGAATATTTTAGAGTATTGTAGTTATAATGAAACCTCTGCACTTCTTTTTTTTAATGTAAAAGTGCCTCCCTATTGTAAGAATTAAATAAAGCAGCATTTGCAAGTTTCTTTTCATTTTAAGTTGTATTTGCTTATTTTTTTTAATTGTTACTGTGAAGACTTGTTCTAGTGGTCAATGGCTTACTCAGGAGATTATCACAATCTTCAGCATCAAAGAATTGGCTCAAATAATATGCTATGCAAATAGGCATCCATATTCTCTAGATAAATTTTCAAGTTTATTAATTGCTTAATATTGCCTGAGGAAATTAAGCTTTGGTTAAAGCTACATGTGGAAGAAAAAGATCAGTGAATGTTATAGATTCCTATCTTTTCTCATTCATCAGATGTATTCCATTGTACTTTTAGGCATAATCATTTCAGTGAGTGCCATTCAGTGTTTATACAGAACAGCTGGACCCCCTCTGTGCTTTTGTTTCAGCTCCTGTGCACCAAGTGTTACAAATCAGTAGGGCCTAATTTCCTTAAAAATGAAATCTAGTTTTGGAATTGGTTATACTAAAGCAGCTTCCTGCGTATATGTCTGATCTAAGCTTACTTTACATGCTTTAATGCTGGCATGTCCTCCTAGTAGAGATAACTAGCTATATTGTATGCAAATTCAAGATTGGAGCTGTCAAAGAGAGGTCAAACCCATTTTCAGTCATTCTAGTCCTGCTTATCACTGAACAATGCACTGATATTGGTTCTTGAATGTCATTAGTCATATGTACATGCTTAATATTTTGCTGCCTCAGCAATCTTGTTATATCAAAATACTCACCCTGGTTTGGGAGCAATTTCATCTGCCGAAAAGAACAGTTATGCACCAAAAAAATCTGATAGAAAGGAAGCCATATTAGCTAACACCAAAGGGGTTAGGCAGGCATTACTTGGTGAATAAAAAAGAACTTTGATACTCAGACTCTGGTTGTGTCCCACGTTCTTTTCCCTGACCACAGTCCTGCAGCAGCAGTTCAGAGCTAAATGACCTTGGTTCTTGTCATTTTACATAGCTAATTACCCGACCTGTTGGTGCAAAAGTGCCAAGGCGATGGAAATACTGTTGCACTGTCGTTGGAAATCTAATGAAGCGTCAACAGAAGCCCCCATCCAAACTACTTGCTAAAGATTCATAGTAACAAGGTTTCACATTCCTGTTTTTTTAAAAAATGCTCCCTATCCACAAAATAACTGTGTCCCTGTTTTTATGCTGAGCGTATACTCTTGCTCTAAGGGTAGTTACATTTCAATAGGAATATGTGAATAAGCAGCTAAATCATAAGCTGGTTCCGAGTAAGGGAGCTACTATGTTGCTTACAGACACCTGTATTGAATCAATCAAGTGGTTGCAAATGAAACAACTGTATGTAATTCAGTATTTAATTATATTTCTTAAAAAAAAAAAAATCCACCCCCTTGTCATTCAGGCTGAGGACCATGGGAGATGCAACGACACATAAAGCAAAAAACACCCACCTCACCACACCCCATAAGCAGTTGGGTGCATTTTGGAAAAGTCAGACACGTGCAAAAATACGTTAAAAAGTACAATTGGCGTAATTAACATTTTCATATACAAAAATTAACATAAAATCATCCTATGCAGCAACCTATGCCAGAAAATTTACGAAGTAGCGTGGTGCTTTGTGTCTGCCTCTTGATTTTGGAAGCACCAAAAAGGCAGAAACGCAGTCCACCTTGGTGAAAACATTGAAGCAAAACAACCAACCAAACCGAACCAAACAAAAAACCCACAACACACTCACACCAAAATCAACAAGCCATTTTGATCCAATAGATGTTTTCACCTCCTTTCCTCTTTTCCACTATACACACCTCCAAACACATAAACTCTTCCTTCAGCAGTTTGCTCAAAAGTCAGGGCTGTGTTCCCCTTGCCCTCCCCCAAGCCCAGCTTTATAAATGCACATGTTTGAGTAGGCACACTTGCATGTAAACTGGAGCTTAAACAAAGACTTCAGGTTGCCCTTGAGTATCTGTCATTAGAGGAATAACTGAAGACACCAGAAGTATGACACTCTGGTTTGTGATGCCAGACCTGCTATAGATCGAGTCTCTTGCTCACCTTTCCTCATAAGCAAAATAGGTCCTCGAAGCACCTCTGAAAAATACTGCTTCGGTTTTCTAAGCCTCAACAGTCCCATGCAAAGCAGTACTTTTTTTTCTTAATGCTTTCCTCCCATCTCCCAGTTAAGAGGTAGACAAAAATCAAACACAAGACGCTACTCTGCAGTTACAGGAAGGCAGACAATTTGCTTTTCTACGTACGGGGCCAGAATCAGCCTCCTTCTTCTCTGAGCTGCCAAGCTCCCTCTGCTGAAGGGGGTGAAGGACAAGCACATGCTGACAGCAGTGCTGACACCCAGCATCAGTAAACAGAAGACAGCAATACTTCTAGAACTTACTAGTGGTTTTATGTATGATATCGTAAATAGGATAGTAGTTTATAAAGTAAAGGTCTTAATATGATGTGAGAAGACCACTGTAAAACACATATAGGTTATATGTGAATTGTTGCAAGCTTGGGGTAGCACAGAAGGTACAGAATAAAAATGGCTTTTCTCAAACTCCAAGAAATAACGGTTTATGTATAAACCAGCCAATATTTCTGACTACCATTCAGCAGTAGCTTACCTTTCCAAGAAAGGTTTTTCCCTTTTTCAAGTCCTGGTGATATTCCCATCCACCAAAACTCTGTTTTTGGGGGGTTTTTGTTTGTTTGTTTTGAGATTTTGTTTTTTTTTTCTTTTTAAAGAAGAAGAAAAAAAGCTGTCATTAGAGCAAGCCTTACTCTTTCATAGCCTATTACAGGGTGTATGTTCATTCCCACCAGTTGGTCACAGGCTCCTGCTAACGCAGCCCATTGAAAAGCAATCTTCTCTTTTAAATCTGGGTGGAAGCCAGCCTGTTGTTTAAAGGGTTTGTTCTGGAACAGAAGGTCATGTAGATTTAACAAACCTGTTTGCTTGGAACAGAAAAACCCTATCACCTTGTAATTCATGACTTTATATTACCACACTGGGCAACAGAAGCATATAGCAAGCAGCACAGATGAACTGAAGTTTGTGTCTTGCTGAAGGTTTATACACGCTCTCACAGTATTTCAGAGGATTCGTAAGCAGTTCATTGGCAGCTTCACAAAATCCTCATAGTGAAGTCATTATGTTGTGTTTGCCATTTTCCAGATGTGAACCAGGATGACATCAGGATCTGCCCCAAACTGTCCTTCCGTCTGCTGGGGTGGGCCAAAAACCCCAGTCCTTGGGGTGCTCCACCCCGTATGGGAAATGAGATTGGCCTGGGTCAAACAGTCAAGAGAAGGACTGGCATCCTGTCTTCGCAAGTGAAGGCTGCTTTTGTAGTCACTTAGCTTAGACAAAGACAAATGAACATTATTTCCAAGCATCCTCCATATATCAAAAGGCTGTCCCTTGAATACATGATGGATAAGAATGAATCTTACTTTCAAATAAGATTAGCACAGTTACTGTAGGTCTTTTGAAAGCAAGATGAGCCTTGCATTTTTATTTTCTGAACTTCAGTTGCACCCGGAAGACTTCAAAGAAAAAAAATGACAAAATATTAGAAATGCAGGCTGAATGTTTTTCAAATGAGACAGAATGCAATCACAATAATTTTGGGCAAGGTGTGTTGGTAAGTTCTTTATGCGATCCTGAAAAGCCAGACCACTGATTTAAATGATGTGAATATTCTTTTCATATTTTGCTTTTGCAGAAATAAACGTTTTTTTACTGTTGTTGTAAAGCAGGTAACTGAAATGGTTACAGAATCACAGAATGTTAGGGATTGGAAGGGACCTCGAAAGATCATCCAGTCCAATCCCCCTGCCGGAGCAGGAACACCTAGATGAGGTTACACAGGAATGTTTCCAGGTGGGTTTTGAATGTCTCTAGAGTAGGAGACTCCACAACCTCCCTGGGCAGCCTGTTCCAGTGTTCTGGCATCCTCACTGAGAAGAAGTTTCTTCTCAAATTTAAGGGGAACCTCTTGTGTTCCAGTTTGAACCCATTACCCCTTGTCCTATCATTGGTTGTCACCGAGAAGAGCCTGGCTCCATTCTTGTGACACTCACCCTTCATATATTTGTAAACATTAATGAGGTCACGCCTCAATCTCCTCTTCTCCAGGCTAAAGAGACCCAGCTCCCTCAGCCTTTCCTCACACAGGAGATGCTCCACTCTCTTAATAATTTTTGTTGCCCTGTACTGGACTCTCTCCAGCAGTTCCCTGTCCTTCTTGAACTGAGGGGCCCAGAACTGGACACAATATTCCAGATGTGGTCTCACCAGGGCAGAGTAGACGGAAAGGAGAACCTCTCTAGACCTACTAACCACCCCCCTTCTAATACACCCCAGGATGCCATTGGCCTTCCTGGCCACAAGGGCACAGTGCTGGCTCATGGTCATCCTGCTGTCCACCAGGACCCCCAGGTCCCTTTCCCCTACACTGCTCTCTAATAGGTCATTCCCCAACTTATACTGGAACCTGGGGTTGTTCCTGCCCAGATACTCTCTCACCTGTTTTCACTTGGTAGCAACCTTTCTTCTGAAGCTGTTTTGGACTTTTATCAAAAGGTGAAGATACCAGGAGTCCCAGGATCTCCACCACTAATGGTACTAGCAGTTGGTAAATTCAGCAGTTCCTTGCTTTGTTTTGGGTGTCAGTGATGTCATTAGCTGAAACTGGTGAAGCAGAACTATAGCCTATGATCTGAAGGGTTGAAAATGTACTTTAGCTCATCTATAAGAAAGCAAGAAGCAGCTTTGCCAATATTTTAAAAGTTTGGCTACTATCAGAAGCCTGAAGAAACTGTGGCTAACCAAGGATGAAATGGATTTAATCAGTCTTACTTCACAGCCTGTTGTAGGTCTTGATATAAAAAACCACTCTCCACCCCCCACACCCCCCCCCAAAAAAAAATCCCCAACCCATGAAACTTTAGAAGTGAACATTAGTTCCTCAGGAATCTGCACAATGAATATTAAACAGATCCTCAAAGCACTTCATGCCTTTGCCGAGAACCAATTCTTTTTTCTTCTTCATGTGCACTGATTTTTCTTCTGCTAATGCTGGGTTTAACTCTAAACTAGCAGAGAATGTGTGTGTAGGCAGATGGCAAAACAATACATGAACGAATGATCTCCAAGGGTGCAAAGGGACATTAAACATCCACCTGCTGTTGAAAAGTCAGCAACGCAACTCCACTTCATGCCTCTGAAAAACTGTCTTGTTACATAGCTGGAAGAACCTGATCTACAGACGATATTACAAAGCCCAAACTTAAGTTGTGTGCAATTCTTTATCTGAACAAAAATCTACATGGGTAAAAATACAGAAGTTTATGTTTGCAGTCAGAGCAGAAATGCAATAGGTCCAAAGATTCTCTGACTTTGAATAAAAATAAAACATGCTTGTGACAGTACTGTATTGGGAATCCAATTTTAACCTGTCCCTGCCAAGTATGATGTATACAGAGAGTGAGAATGTAATTTTCTTCACAATCCAGAAATCTGCTGACTTCCCGTGTCTGCTGTACATTGTACAATAAATGCATAGTATAATACATTTTTAAGTGTTGAACATCACCCATGTTGGCTTAGGGCAGCAGTGCCAAGTTTCAACTCCTGCTAGAAACTTTCTATCCAGGTTTTCCCTTCCTAGAGACAAAGATGGTTGCAGTGACACTAATGCCTTTTGCAAATTACAGCTAGGTTTTTAAGCCACTGCCACAATCAGAGTGTTAGGGACTCCAGTGTTCTAGCAAAATTCATCTCCACGTCTGCTCCATCAGAGTTCAAAGATCCAGTTGCTTGGCATGGCTATGTCTGAGCCTTGGAGGAGGGCTGGCTGGCTCTGTGAAACAAGCAGAGGCGAAAGAACAGCTGTTATGTGTCTGGTTGTTTGGGGCTTATTCTCAACTGCTGTTGTGAAGGCCTGCTGTCCCAAGGTACGCAGCTCAACTGCTGCATAGTGTGGAGAGCAGAGGACATATAGCTTGTAGATGGTACTCCTACATTCCAAGAAGCAATGCCATGTACAATAACCAAACTTGCTTTAAACAAGCTGTATTCAACACCAGCATGGTGCATGGAGCAAGCCCATTTGTGCATCTTCATAAGGGAGAGAGAAGACCCAGGTAGCACCACAGATGTTCTGGCTACCTGTCTGTTGTCTCCACACACTGCAGTGTTTAAGGGATGATTTGCATATACACTTAACAGCAATTCTGTGTCTTCATATTACCTACAAGGAGCGGTCTGCTCAAAGGCTTTGGCTTTGTGCTGCTGATCACAATGTTGACTTCTTACTAGAGTACAATGCCAGTTTTATTCCCTTGCCTTAGAGTGCAAAAGTCCTGACCCTTTTTTGCCTTTATAGCAAGAAAAGGTATGTCCAACCACTGTCCTGAAGGCAAATTGTCTATTGTTTGTTAGTCTCCTCCTTCTGTGTGTTAGGTTTCCCACCCATCATCCACATCAGTGAAAGCAGATCCATGGATGTGCTGCTACTCACTGGAAGTTCACACAGAAGTCCATCTGTGTACAAACAAAGCATTTTGAGGAACCAGTGAACATACCCGTCGGACCTGCTTAGCTTAGCAATAAAATAATGACTTTGGTAGCTGCCAGTGCAACAGCTTCACTTGCAGTGTAACAAACATGCCAGGTTCTTCTAGGCTCAGGCACCACCCGCACTGTGGAGCCCACCACTGGTATCTAATTATCAATTCCCTTGCTGTTTCATAAAACAGAAAGGAATCTGGTGGACTCTCTTATGACTGGGTTGGTCATATAGGACTCTGCCTCTTTCTCTGCATTTGTAAAGTCTCCTCATTTCTAGCCCTTTCATTCAATTTTTCTCAGCTCCAAGATCTTCAAGTGTCCTCATGCTTCTAGATGAGGAAAAGCCTGCCTGAGCCTTCTTTTCTGATTTGCATCACACTTATTTCCCTGCCTCTGTTGTTGATCACAAAGTGGGATTCAAAGCATCTGGTAGCATCCAACAACATTTTAGTTTTGATACTTAGGTTACAAAGCTCTGCAACCTGTATTTGCACTTGTGGGAGAACATGATCCCTTGCTGTTCCTCTAAACCAGTCTGTGGTCTATTGGAAGTGGATACCCTGCTTCTAGGGTTGCTCTGAGATATTGTATCCCTCTGTGATGCAGTTTTGAAGGGAGAAGTGTTAGCTATCATGGAGAACCTGAATTTTGAGCACTCTCAGGGTAATGACAGTGCAGTCAGGCTCCTGTCTACCCTCTGAAGTGACATAATCAACTGTTGTTGAATTCAGGTGACTTCAACAGCTGCACTTCCATCTAGCCCCTGTGCAAGGAGTTGATGGTGCTATGATTTCATGGGCACCAGGGTCTCTGACACTGTTTTGGGAAACTTCTGTGTCTTCGCTGAGAGGCTGAGCCCTTGTTTCAGAAAACACAGGTCTTGACCATACCAATGCTCCACTACCCTGGCAAAAGGGTAGTAACGTCAATGTTGGTGTTAGGTTCCTGCATAGAACTGTAGGGGAGAAGTTTACCCTCTGCTGACCCTTCGGAGACCAGTTCTTTAGGCACTGTTGGCTTAACTGCTGATCTTCAACAAATACATGGAGAAATCCATTGGTTTGGATCCATTACTGGAAACAGTGTGTGGATGGTTGGCTGGCTATGCAAATTGTATTGTTGCTGCACACATTAAATATCTAATTATTTGCTTTGGAACATTATTACTAGACCTGCCCTCTGTTTCTCCTACCTGCTGAGGGCAAAGGCAGAGAATTAAACAGAATACTCTGATTCTTCCAGGAAATACACATCTGAAGTTGATGGTCTTACAGGGATGCTGACCAGCTGTTTATTTATTATTTCTCTGGAAATCTTTGTCTTGTTTCCAATAAAACACTTTCTGACATAGGTTCACTACGTTTCCCTAAGACTGGGGAACTGTTTCTCATTTGTGTTCTCTGTTTCCTGGCCAAACATTGCATTACAACCGGAGAAAGCTTGCAAGAATGTGGCAGCATATCGGGGTGGAAAATAAACATTCTAGGGATATTGCAAGTATTTCCAAAGCAAGCAATACACCCTCAGCAGGGTCACAATTAAAGTTCATCTGAAAAGGAACACAAATACGTGACGTTTTGATATAGCACTAATAAGATTTCTCATACAAAGCCGTCTGCGTTGTGGGGCAGGGGAGCTTCTACTTACAACGTGACAAGAGGGGATGGCCCATATCGACATATATCTGCCATGTAGCTCTTCTGTCTGCATGTATCAGCTGCAGGGGGTGTCCACTCAGCCACTCTGCCCTTGTCTCCTTGGTCAAATATGTTTAATTAAGATACAAAAACTAATGAGAAATATATGTTTCTCACCATGTTTAACTACTGTTTTACTGTTAGTGGAACACGGATGTGTGGAGAATCAGATATTTTAAGGACAATACATCTCCCCCTCCTCCTCTGGAGAATTTTTACCTTAGCTGACAAAAATCCTTTCATGTCAAACTGCATTCTTTCGGATGACCTATTGCCAGTTTCTCACTCAATGCTTTGATATGATATGATACACCAGATCTTAAAGAATTGCTCGTATCCATTATATTGATGTAAGCTGTTAAAACCAACAAAGTTACCAGGGAACACACAAGCTAAGCTTATATAAAATGTTTGCTAATACAGTTATCAGTCCGACAACATCAACTTGGAATTTGGTGGTCTTTTCACATGCTTGTCAGTGATGACTTACATTTTTTCCGTGAGGATCAGCTATCCATCCATCTGCTGTTCCATAAATCAGGTTTCCAGAAATAAAGTCGCTTTCTGACGGTTACACAAGATCCACTGTAGAGAAAATGCATGCACATGCACCGCTATCTATGAAAAACCTCTTTGATTTTCCTCCAAAATGATTTTTTTTTTGTATTGCAAATGAAATCCATGAATGTGATGGAATTAAAGAAAAGTGGAAACTTTATGAAATTTAGCTTTAGGGGAAATATTATGCTGTATTTAAAGATGACTCTCATAGGTGGAGAGCAGGGCATTGGGTTTCCTGGGTGGGCAGGGCAGGAGTCACCCCTCAACTCCTCTGCCCTGGACATGATGGCTCCCCGGGGTGTCTGCCTGGCTGCGGAGCTCTGAGGGCTCAGAGGCCTTAGCAACAGCTTGTTTCCTATTAAATCACAAGACACGGTGTTCAGCTCCTCAGTCAGGAAATTCCCAGTCAAATCCAGGTACCAGAGACAAGCGTGCCAGTGGGGCAAACAGAAGCAAGACACGGCAGATCTTACGAATAATATGCTAAAGGCTTGTTAAACCCAGCTCAAACACCCTGCAAGGACTCATTACGCATTTTGAAGATTTTTATTTCCCTTCTTCCCGTAGTTTGGAAACAGTAAGGCACACATACAGCAGTTCGACTTTGGATACACCCGGGGCGCGAACCCAGAGCCTGTCGGGGAACGCCGGCCGCCGGTGCCGCCGGGATCCGCGGGGTGGCGCTGCGGTACCGGGAGAGCCGGCAGGCGCCGGGGCCGGGCTGGAGGGGCGGCATCCTCC
Source organism: Streptopelia decaocto (assembly GCF_964273445.1). NCBI lineage: Eukaryota > Metazoa > Chordata > Aves > Columbiformes > Columbidae > Streptopelia > Streptopelia decaocto. Next base: position 90,277,279 of record NC_138663.1, read on the forward strand.
TCCTCCTCCTCCTCCTCCTGGGCAACTACGACCCCCGCAGTGTTTTAAGAAAGACGACAACTAAGACAAAATGGTGATTGTTTTGTGGTATTTTTTGTTTGTTTTTTTGTTTGTTTGTTTTTTTAAGTCCTGACTTTTTGAGACTTGTGAAGTCCCGCAAGCTTTTTGATGGGCAAAGAGGATTTCTCCCTGCCACTCTAAAAGTTAAACATTTAGTCTGGATGAACGTTTGAAATGGTACCTGAAGATTTCAGGGAGTAAGTGTAGTATATCTGAAGTGATCTGAGTAAATTCATCCCCCTTCCACTAGCAGTATTGAATTAAGGGAATTAAGAAGGTTCTGTCTCAGAGTTTTAACAAATTATATACAAAATTAGAAAAAACTATAAATTGCAAATAAGGTTAAAAGCAAAGAATTCATTAGTCTGGATAGCTATGATCTTCATAAATGAAAAAAAAAAAAAAAGATGTGAAATGTATTGGGCAGAAACTACTTACTTGTCCTTTTTAACTGTTCCTAAGTGTTTCATAAAAAGTATCGTCAGTGTACTCTGATGGTAATCTCAGAGAAGCAGGTGATCCTCTCCAGTAAAAAAACAAACAAAGGTTTGGTATGTGCCTGTAAAAGAGGATGAAAGCGTTCGCTTAAGTTATAACAAGGGCAACAACCACTTATCTGAACCTGCCTAGAGAAGATGTGAAGTTGTATTTGCAGTTATGTGGCTCCACACCCTATTCATGACAAAAGAAAAAAAAAAAAAAGAAAAGTGTGTTAAAGGATCAGAAGTCAATGTTTAAGATGTTATGTACAGCTGGATTCCCAAACACCATTTCTCATAGAGGTCTCCTACATGTTCAGATAGGTCTGTCAAAGCTTTCTAGCTATAATAGAAACAACTACCCTATTTCTGAAAGTTACACCAAGACCCTGCCATGGAAAGTAAAACTAAATCCTAAATCAAAATGAAAGGAGCAAGCCCACATATTGTCACCAACAACCTCCTCTGTAGCCAAAATGTGCTGGGATGAAATGAACACGTCCACTTTATGTCAATGAGTATTTTGGGCAGCATCTTCACAAGCAAAATGTCTCTGAAGCCATAGCCCTGTATCACACAGACAGAGTTTTATTGCACAGTAGTTGAAGCTTTGACCGTGCTATTATTGACCAACATAAGTCTCACCTATCTACAGGTCACAGGATTGTTTATATATAGTCTGTTTATGCCATTGACTGTAAAAAAACAGGGCAAAAAAAATGGCCACATGAAATCATTTTCTATGCAGAAGGTTCTTAGGAGGCACTAGATGGGCAGAAAGGGTTTTTTCCTTCAGTCCTTCATGCAGGTGGCAGATTTTGCACCAAAGAACCGAAGAGGGAGTGCTGAAGAGGAGATGAAGTGCACAGCTCTAGGCTTTTTCATTGCTTTCCAGAGCTCCTAAGGGATCAGGGGAAATGGGATATAAACTGGCTGTTCTGACTTACGCTGGCAATCAAGCAGGGACCAGGTGGCCCTGGTATGTCTTAACCAAAAATATCACTTACAATAACCTTAATCCTTATTTTTCCCCTGAGTAGTACGGATAGGGAACAGAGCTGAGGCCAGTCTTTCACATCAACCACACTAATGTTACAGGGAAGTGGTAACACCAGCTTTTCTCCCAAACATATGAACCACCAAACGTCTCACAGTTGATTCAATTTTTAGGTAGTATTACTTCTTCCTTTCCACTTTTTATACCAACTGTGCAGTGCTGGAATCTGATTTAGACTAAGGCTTCAAGGTAGAATAGAAGGTAACCTCCTCTCCAAAGCCAAACAGTGATTAAAAAGACAGAATTACCTTTAAAGTGAATTTAGAACAATTACACAGGATTAGTCATATTGCCATAAAAGTCTAGCCACAACACGAGCTTATTCTGCAGAGGACCAAGTTAGTGTTCAGACATTTTTGTTTCACCTTTAACTGAGAACTGTGTTTCATTAGTTTATCTTCTGTGAGAGTTTCATCTCCCTCATGACCTTGCATTTCAAATTGAGAGTTTACTGCAGGTTATAAGCAGATTGTTTTGAAGTGTACAGGAAATGTAACTGTGCCATAGCACGCAACTATGTATTACAAAGGACACCTAAGTAACCACTCAGATTAGAATAGTCTAATAAAACTTCAGATTAAGTTCTTATACTTTAAATGAATATATAATACATCTAGCATCATAGCAAAAGAAGACAATAAATGATCTCACAGGTCTCACTCAGTGATATTTGCCTTATTTATGTTATGAAAACAGGCTGGAAATTTGATCTGCTTTGCTCTGTAATAAGTATGGGTTTTGTTTCTTTTTATTTGTTTTGGTTTTGTTTTGACTATAATAAGGGAAGATTTTACCAGTTTGGACGTATGGAAGTCATACACAAGTTTGCAGTTTCCTAGTTGTCCTTGAAGCCTTCTTGAAAAGCAGTATCACCTACAGAATGTCATGTGTCTCTAAAAAAAAAAAGGTTGACCTAAGTGCTAGGATGCAGGAAGAGAATTCTTCGAGTTTCTTTAGAGCTTTTGCACGAGTTGCACATGTACAGCGTGGCCCCTTGGCCCTGCTGTTGTGTTGATTTATTCTCATCCCCTTTACTATCAAACCATTTCAGTATCAGCAGTTCCTCAGGATGGTTCTCAACAAATAGCTCCAACAGGAAAACTTCCTCGAGCCCCTCCATAACGAGCATTTACAAATGTAATACTTTCAAGCTTTTCTGCTAGAGACCTGTTCTTCTGTAGTGGCCTCTTTATGTTTCAGTAATATATTGGCGCCATCAACTTGCTGGCAAACTTCCTGCTTTTGATGTATTTGAAAAAAAGAAAAAAAAAAAAGCTTTTATTGTTAGATTTTGCACCCTTGCTCCTCAGACCCTTTTTTGGCCAGCTTTATTATAGTTTCACGTTTACCTTGCCAGAAAGTTTATTATCTTTTCTATGTGCTTCTTTTGGACTTCCACTTATTGAAGGATGTCTTTTTTTACTTTAATTGACTCCTAGCTTGCTTTTAGACATACTGGCTTCCCTTCTTGTCCCCAGTTTTCTTAGACTTTGGGAGTATTGGACCAGAGTCCAAACACTGCCTCTGAAAATGCCAGAAGAAAAATTACTCAACTTCTCAAAAGCTGCTAGAGGTTGGGTTTTTTTTGCTGTTATTTTAATTTTTTTTAATAAATTAAATTTGAAACCAAAAAGCATGCCCACCTTCTAGCAGAAAACTAAGGTTCAAAGCAACTTGCTCCTTCTTAGATCCCCCCTAAAATCATCATAGTTTTCCAGGATGAAAATAGAAGCATCTGAAAAAGCTGATGGAGAATACCTTTCATGTGAGGAACCCCAGGAGGCAGAAAGATTTAGGTATGAGAATAAGTTCTTCAATATGCAAAACATCTACTTGCAGGTCTAAAAGGTTTAATCAGATCTCACAAAGTGACGCAAGTTCAAAGAATTTAACATAAGCGTGTACTGGAGTGCTGGGGAAAAAATACTGTGATGTTGATAAAGCAAAAAACTCTGAAGTGAATAATTCTCAAATCACATGCTTGGAACTGCCAAAGATTGTGCCCTTAAAACAGTGGTCGAGAGGGAATGTGTGATTTAGTAAAATCAGTCAAGCAGTGAGCTTTCATCGTTGGAGCCCTGGTTTATAACTTACTTAAGGCGTTAATTATAAGTGTCTTGGGTATCCATTCCTCACTTAATTAATCTCCACACTTATGTGAAGTGTGAATCCAGATCATAACCAAAAGCTCTTCTAGCACAGACGGCCTCATCTGACTGGAAGAGAAGAAAAGCCACTTTGGGATCCAGACACAGTGGAAAGACAACTCACACCTAAAGGTTTGCAAATACTTACACACTAGAGATAGTAAAAGATTTCACTTTTTCACCAGCAGTGATCTCCCAAGTCTAAACAGGGATTGTCAAAATTATCACACAGTGTAACTTCCCATCAAAGAAGGTCTTGCGGGATTTAGTGCACACTTATTCTGCAGACTTTTCTTAGTAGGTTAAATGAGCTCAGGCTGATTCATATTGAGCATTGTTAACCTAGTGAGACAGTTTAAAGCTAGCATAGATATCTACATTATTGTCCTATGACTATAGAGTAGATGTGCCCATAATCTTACGATGTCTGATCCTTCACTGTGAAGTGGCGTTAAATTTCTGATGTAAAGACTATTGTTCATTGAAACTTCATTGATGAAAAGGAAGGTGAAAACAACAAGGAAGGTAATATGAAGATGAGAGAAAACAGAGATAGAGGAAGAACCAGTCTCCAAAAAGAGAAATAGATCCCGGAGGAAAAAATACAAAAAGCAGTAGAAACGTCAGACAACTAGATTGATTTAAATGCTTCAGAACCTGGACTTTTCTCATAAAGTACATTAAGTGGGGAAACACTGGCAAACATGGTTTGTTTCACTGCACTACACAAAGTACTCACTAATTAAAAAAAAAAAAAAATCAAAACTTAGATTTCTGTGCACACCCAGGTCTTGTTACCAGTGTAACTTGATTTTTAAAGATTTTTTATGTCTTCTAGTGATGAGTACATATAAAATAAAGCAGAAGCGGATTACAAAAAGAAGATAAAAAGCTTTTAAAATTACCATTGTTTTCAACCAGCTGCAGCATACACATTCTTCCTATAATTAGTTTTGCATATGAGTTAAAGATATAATTCCATAATGGATTCATCAGGTTATGGGAATTTCTAAGTATATTGTTTATACAATCTCTTTATTATCAAAAAGGTAGAGTTGCACTCACATTATTGCAAAGCATTATTAATCACTATAACAACATTTAAACATTAGATGGTAGTAGTTATTTTATGTTTTTAAGAATTTTCTGGTTGGGTTTTTCTGCACACAGTCAAGCTTTAATTGCGATTGCAGTTAACTGAGACACTACAGACTATGTCTGGGTCACTGTTTCAGTTCAGAAGCTCATGTGTGTCTGACTTCTAGAGTACTACAGAACAACGGTTTTCAGAACTTAGCATTTTGTAAATCGGGGATTATTATGTTGAATATCTGACTTTTTCCACTGCCCCCACCCCCCTAAAGACAGACAGGCAGGCAATATTTCTCAGATAGTACAATCTTTGTTGGCAGAAAGACTGAATTTGGCCATGCAATTCCAGGTGAAGGTCATGTTTGATGAATAATCACTGACTTAACATCCTCAGCCCAGCTTCACTTCTGCTCAGCTTTTGCACTGGATAAAGCATAGTTTAATAACTGAGTTAGGTAGAAAAATACTGGTTTTGAATCAAACTATGAATGGTTTTATAATGAAGATTTTTTTTTTCTGGCAGTGACTGCATAGGTTTTACTATCTACAGTAAAACTATGGTTTTACTATTATTGTTCTAATAGAGGATAAAACCTCTTTTCCACTTTTTTGAGCAGAACCAAATGTGTTACAGAGGCATCTGTTTATAATTGTCAAAGGTCTGGCTTCACAGCAAGTGAGAAATCACCAATAACTAACATACCTGCAAATTCCAGTCACCCTTTTTATATAGAAACAAGCTGGTCCATGAGGCAGAAGTCCAATGTAGAAAAAAGGCAAGTGGTCTGTCACCAGGGACCTGGCTAGAGTTCATCAGATAACCTAGAAGAAATATCTTTTGCAGAGATCCAATTTTTATTAAAACACAGTAAAAAACATATTTACCATATCACTCTCAAGGTTGTTGAAAAAAACTTGGAAATATACATCTTAACAGCTTAACACTGGAATCCAAATAGATAGCATCTCTCTTTATTTAGTTTAAAACTTCTGATTTGGGGTGGATTTCCTAACTTTTACGGACTAACTTTTGTGTAGGGAGCACTTGAGAATGCTGTTATTTTAATCTTCTTTTTTGTTTTTTTTTTCCAGTCAAGGGTAACCAAAGCCTAGCGTTCTATATCTAATTTCTTCTCAACACTGTAAGCTCCGTGTGTGCACACACATACAGAGCATGATAGCTTCACCTGGCTCTTATGGACCCAAAGTGCTTCAGAGGAACAATTTGAAATGTCATTACCTTTAGGACTCTTTTTGACACAAAAATATGAAGTTCCAGCTGCATTGTAAAATTACAAAGCTAAAGTGAATCTCAATTTTATTTTGCTTGGAACTCAATGCACAGTCTTCGGTAGAGAAATCAGCTGGATGAAGGATCATGATGTCATGGCTCTTGAACCTCTTGTGGTTCACAAGTCAAATGTGGCTCCAGCATGCAGGCAAAGTAATGCGATGACAACTGTGGTGACAGCCCTATGGTAAGCCACATACTCAGAGACATGATGGACTGCCCTAATGGGAAGTGTTTACTCAGTTCATCAGTTCATTCCCATGCTTGGAGAGGGATGTGGCTACTTCAGAGCTGGTACCTCCCACATGGCAAAGCTTTCCTGAAGCTCTCCGCCCAGGTTTGGCTTTCAGGCTCTCGGTTCCTTCAAAATTTCCTTGTGGTATTCCTAACATCAAGAAAGTTGTTTGCTCCACCACTTGGTATATCTTCCGTTTTGTTTTTGACCCCCAAGTCAAGTAAAAATCACATATCTGCAGGGATTTCACTTGATATGAAAAGGTGTTATTTCTGCAAAAAGCATTAGTTCCTTAAGAAAAAAAAAAACAACAACACAGACTATACTAAGACTGTTTTATTTGTGCTCTGACTTGAAGTGTGAAGACTCTACCAGTCAGATTGCTACAGGGGCTTAGAAGACACTGTAGAATGAGTGGGACACTCATATCAATGAGACAATACACTTTTCTCACTTAATCTGGAGAACTAATGCAACTTCCCATTCTACACAAGGAAAGCAATAAGTAACTACTCTTAAAAAAGAGCAGCTTCACGCAAATGAGTTGATGATCAAAAAAAAGAAAAAGAAATAATATTTTCTTCTGCTTAAATGAATGATGCTGAAATGTCACACCAAAATGCTTTTCACATAGCTCATACAATCATACATCCAAAATGGACAAAAATCCCACAGTCTTCAAAACTTTTTTCTGAGTCTACACTTTTGCCTGTTTTGTTGGGGCACCATGAGGCAAGCAGAGGGGGGTAATACTTCAAAGAATTTGGTAGGGATGGCAGGTTAAATAAGAGCCATCACTGTGCAAGTAGTTTGTCAGTCATTTCAATTGCATTGTTTTCCGGATGGGGACAGACGTCTGACGGCTTTATTTCCATAGGAGAGCAGCAGATATTTTGATAACCATGTAATTTCTCACCAGCAAGCTACAAATATTCAATTTTAAAATGTTTTCTTAAGTATTTCTTATCCTGGTCTTTTTTCATTCCAAAGGAAATTTAAAAGAAAATTAGGGAAAATCATAACTGCTTGCTCTGCATTCCCATTTTCTAACTTCGTTGCTGTTGTCTTGCATGATACTACAACTATTCAATAATCACAAGAAATCCTAGGTTGTAACTACCAGATTTCACAACTTTTGTTCTGCTCTAAATGCTTACTCTTAAGGACTTAAAAAGGCCCAGGAAGTAGTAACCACTGCTACTGTGTCTGTCACGATAACCTCTTCTTTGGGGCTCTTTGACAAAATATACAAGATGGTGTAAATTGTGCTAGCCCGACACCATAAGAAGAAGCTTCAGTTAAAAAAATAATCGGAAAAAATTAGTTTGGTTCCTTTATCAGACTTGTAATCAGAGGAAGTAGTTACTGTAGGAGCACAGGAACTGAGTTCTGTGTTGATGCCCAGGTTCTGCCCCTTAAGATTTATATTTAAGCAATGATGGCAGTCTTGTTTTACCTCTACTATGCCACCTGAATATATAAATAGATTAGGGCCATCAATATAGCATCTACCAGGAGCTACAAATATTTAGGGTCTGAAATTATTCCTACAGAAGTCAATGGGAGTGTTACTGACTATTTTAATGAACATTGGACCAGGTTCAAGGACAGGGAAAGATAAGATTTCGTTTCTGCAAGTACCTTAGGTCTGTTCTGGCTACCACTATAATGTTTTAATTTTTTCCAAGCATTTAACAGGAACAAATATTTGTATAGGTGTTACACAATTGTGCTATGGGGAAATGCTGAATTACAAAATAAACTGCATTCCTGACAAATTGTAATTACTGCCCAGGAGAGTGAACACCAAGAAACTGCTTCCTCTCGGTTGTGGGAATCAGGCGTGTGCTGTGCACCTGACCAGAAAAAAAGAAATAAATCCCTCAAATTAAAAAAAAAAAAAAGAAATCCCAGAACCAGAGTGCTTGCACAGATTCACACCAACATGTTTGGGATTTCAGAGTTCTGCACAGATGTCAAATAGGAGACTGGGATAAGAGGGAACAGGGCCTGATAATTATGGTTACATGAGCTGACATAAGGAAATTGGAGAGTAGAAACTCTCCCGCAAATCCAGAGGCCAGAAGTAGGCTTCCTGTTTGCCAGAAGTAATCCCTTTCACTTCTGTGATACGGCTCCAGATAGACATAACACATGCAAAGGGCAGGATCTGGCCTCTTCATGTATTGCTTTTTCCATAGTGCTGTATCCAGAGATTCAGAAATGTGTTACCATCACCTCAAAGTGTTTAAAAAATTCCCAATTAATTATCCAGCCTCAAAATTCTTGAGACATGCTAAAAAGTAGACTTAAAAATAATAAATGCTTAGCTCTTTTAACTTGCCCACACTCTTTCACAATATGTAAAGTTCACGTATTTCAGATTTTTCTCTAAAGCCACAAGCACCAAAAATGTATTTCTTTTCCAACAAAAACTGAGATTCTCAGGTGAAAACCAGATGGCAGTGAAATTCCTGAAGGTGGGGGACTCAGTATGGCAAGGTGACAGAACTCCAGACGGATGAGAACACGCAGTGGGTGGCCACCTGGAGTTATCAGGGGCTGGTCCTTCTTCAAAGCCAGACAAAACTAAAGTGGAGCCAAGAGGTTCATTGGATGGAAGCATGACCCAAGATCACATGCATACCAGGTGTCCCTGCATCCATCCATGCAGGCAAGATCACTGCTGCCATTGACCTCTCAGTGTGTGCCACCACCTACTCCCACACACCTACTCGCTCTCATCTGGGTGCTCATCAGGCTATGGGGACTGATGCACTTTTCCTGTGATGTCCATGGTCTTCCCAGCACCTGCCCACCTCTCTGGAGGATGTAGGGTCTCTTTTCATGTAAATGGGAGCACAGAGTCACCATGTGAGGCCCTAAGACCTTCTGATGACTTATTCCTCTACCCCACCAAGCACAGAGCCTAAACATCTCCTTTGACAGAGTTCAAGCCTCTGTGTAATCCAGGGCTTACAAACAAACCTCTAGGCCAAAATGAAAGTTGACGGGCACAAACTGCCTCCGTGAATGGGTCTTTTAACAAAAGACTCTTAGATACATATGAGATATAAGGCTGTGGATCAATAAAATTGGCACATCTTTTTGTGTTTCCTCATTCAAGTGGAGCATCCTTGGTCTTAGGGAAAAGTCCTCAGAGATGTCCTCAATCTTTCTCTTGCAGTTTATAATTTTTCCCTGAATCATGGAATCATTCCTGTCTGTTTCTCCTGTGTCTCAGCCAATTTCATTTAATCTTGCCTGGACACACAGTTAAACAAAATCAGGTTCCTCAGCCCCTTCTTCCTGAGGTACCTTTTCCCTTCAAAAACAGAAGGCTTTGCTTCTCCAGCCACTCTTGATTTTTCATTTCTATTATCTGTAGGGAAAGATTGATACACTCTCCACCTGTCCACCTCTTGGAGAAGCTGCAGGAATCAGTTCTCGTAACTTCAGCCAATGTCTTGTCCTTCACCCATGTTTTCAGCTAACATGGGATTAATAAGGCTCACTGATATACCATTATCTACAGCTTCTCGTGTGGGAGAAGATCAGAATGAAGACAAGTATGCTTTAGCAATAGGAACCATGCTTAAAAACTGTCTGTATTGTTGGAATGTCAAAATATTCCCAACAGGGAAAAGGTTGAGGCAAAGACTTTTCTTCTGTGCTACTACAGCTGCCTACCAACTGACCAGCTTTCACCTCTCTCTGTAATATCCCCATTCAGAAAGGCTGAGAAACTACAGAGATTTTTTGTATATCTGTCCTCATAGTTTTCCCAGAAGCAGGGAAGCGCAACTTTAAAATAAATGGGAAAGTGAGGTGCAGAGAGACTGAGTAGCACACCAAAAGTCACACAGGACATCTGTGGGGTAGCTGATCAGGGTCTCCAAAGCAACACTCTAGTGCTTCAGACACTCAATCACTTCATCTTCAGTCAGGTTTGGAGCCAGGAGATGATGTTTGAACACCCTTTTAATAAAAAGGAAACCAGGTAAAGCTTTCAGATATAGATCCAAGACTCAAGCCTTAGTTATCCACAGAAGCTCAGTTTGCTCAAATTTCAGGCAAGTACAGCTAAAGAAAGCCTTCTGGGTCACCATCTTCCACTCATTCAACCCTGCACAAAATCACTCAAACCAAGGCAGCTTTACCAAAGTTGCCCACAGATCTTATTTACTTCTCAGTCCTTGGATGTAGCTCTCACAGAGGTGAAACTGAATCACGTAAAGCAGGAAAAAACAACAACAAAAAAAAGACAACGCTTCTTTTGAAAAAGAGAGGAAGAGAGAGAGGGTAGAGCAGCAATACCATTCGCTGCCCACTCCCCCATTTTCCATAAAATCCTGCTTTTGGTAACATATTACTTTAGCAAATGAAGGAAGCATGGGTTACATTTAGCATGAAGTTCAGCCTCCGCTCAGCCTTCCCCTGTAGTGGATAACTGGACCAATTCTTTAGTGCAGCCAGGTTGTTAACAGTCATAACTCTTCCTTCTAAGCAAAAGTACATGAAAGACAATGAGGAACTCAAACTTTGGGCTGGATAACAACTATGTAAATAGCTTTCCAACTCAACGAGGCACTTTAAACTATTCATTAGCAGTAATTATGCAAGAAGTAGAGGTCACCACCAGAAATTTTACAGAGATTAAAGAGGGAGGATTCAAAATGAATTTAAACACAGAAAAATACATTATACATTAACACAGAGACAGATAGATGGAAGGTATTACTGCTGCAAATCACTGTCTTGAAAAATTGCCTTTTTTTTCTCATGTTGATTTTTGCAACTTTTGCCTATTAAAGCATGAAAGTTTTAGGTCTGTGGTGTTATTAACAGGGTTCAGTGAGGTAAATGAAGAGAAAGATGATACCGAATTAGTCCCCTAAATTATCATGCAACTTTTAATTTATAGTTTCAGACAGGAAACAACAAAAGTCCTGTCTTTTGGCAAACAAGACCTTTCCCTCATTCTTCTTATCTATTACAACACACCAAGCCAATCCAGAGAGTGCTAGAGAATTTGGCTACTGATATAGAAACCAAAGTTCTCTACCCTAAAAGTGCTTCCATGTAGGTGGATTCTGACCAGCGACATTTATAGGATCACAGCCTTTGTGTAAGTTGCTGCCTTCTTCTCTGGTACTATTCCAGGAGCAGCAACAGAAGAGCTGTAACACAGCTGGAGGCCCTTGGAAACCATTCTGATTTACTGAAGTAGCTTCATGCAGGACTGTGAAGCTCACAGTCCTCACGCTACATTCAAAAATTCATCTTTTATTTTCACACCACACGAGTCAGAATCCCTGAGGGATCGTGGACTTTCAAAATGTGATGTTCCTACTCTGCGAAACGTCACGGTGCACAAAGCCAGCCTCAGTGCTCGGTGTGAGTGCTGATGCCAGGCTTTCCACCCAGCATGCTTCCTTGCTCCAGGTCAGCTATAGCCTCATTAGGAAAAAATGCTGATTGTGCCCATGCACAAACCTTGAGTAGGAGGATGAAAGCAAGCAAAGATATCTTGAGCCTTTGCCCTGTGGCTTGCATCTTGGTAGAGACAAGTTACATATCAGCTGCCCGGTTCAAATTCTTAAGAGGTATTTGAACCTTTAACTGAGGAAAGTTTCACAGAGAGATTTAATCAAGGACCTGTATTGAGGTGGAAGTAGCTCAGTGATGGCAAACAGACTTCCTGACACATGGGAGCACTATTCCACACAAGGAGAAGCACAACCTGTTGGGTTTTACAAGCATACAGATTCTTTAGAGAGCAGCCAAGTCACCTGTGATGGGCTTGTTCTCTGGATGTCACCTACTGTACATCCGGAAGAACTTCAGATATTGGCAATGTGATTATTCCATGTTAGCAGTGCTGACCAAATAAGTACAACCTGAAGCATCAGGTTTTTTTAACCATTTTTGATTCAGGAAAATTCTGCAGGAATCAGAAGAGGCCAAGTCCTCAGCAAACTCTGCTAACAAGTGAAGCTCATTTGGCTTTGAGAGCTATACGCTGATTTCTAGCAGCTGCTGAACTGTCCATAATGGCTTTAAAATACATTGTTATACAACAGAAAGAAAGTCACAGTATATTCTTATAGAGCTGCAGAAGCTATAATTTCATGTTCAAGCTTCAAGACTGTGGATTCCTTGAGAAATGGATGTGAGTTCACTTCCTGGTCAAGCTGGTAAAAGACCTTTGTGATTATAGGGCTCAGGAGAACCAGGGCTCTATGAATGTAAAGTAATAAACTTTCCTTACCTAAATAGTATAGGAGCTGTATGTTCCTGTTTGGACTACAAGCCCTGATGGTACAAGTTAAAGCAGAATATGAGTTAATTCATTCAGGAGCGGCTACTGAATAAATAATACATAATACTGGCAAACTGTACTTCACAAAAAGCACACAGTGAATTAAATAATGTAGACTTTCTTCAAATAGAGGGAACTGCCTGCTTGTAAGAAGTCTTTAGTTTTGAATAATCATTTGTAATCTGATCAAATGAAAGAAAGCAAGCCACCTGGTGCAAATGACTATTTTCCCTTTTTTAACAGCTGACCCAGCAATTGGGCACCCTTCTGGGTAGAGGAACAAATTAATATTCCTCAACTGACTTGAATACATTTAAAGACTGGAACAGCCTGCTTATGGGGACGTAGCTAAAAGTGGGTTAAGTAGCAAGCAATTAGCTGCATATAAACCATGAATCAGTCTGTTTTGGTGGTAAGACTATAATGTCAACTTTTGCCTTTTCAGTATGTTTCAGGAACACAATAAGCAGACATACTGAAATGTGAGCAAAATTCATCTCTTCTGTTAAGTGAACATATCTATTCTTCTTTCCTCACTGCTCTGTAGGAACCAGGAAGAAGGTTCAATGCAACACTACAGACACTTTCTAAATTTGTGTTTGTATGACCAAGACCTTAAAAAAAGACAAGGAAAATATTTACATTAATGTTTGAGTGTCCCATTGGGAAATGAAATACATCACTAATCTGATCAGCAGATCAGACTTCCTGTGTGATACCATGGTTTTAAATAGTTCAATATAACTGTCCATAAAAAGTTGATGAGTACTAAACAGATGGTTTCTTCTAACTAAAATTTTCTCCCTTCCTAAACTGAAAGAAGCCTTGTATTTTATGTTTATTTATCAGGTTTGGTGTTTATTATTATTATGAAATAAATACTTATTTCTCTACCTGAATTCACAGAGTAATATTATTACTGATGTTTGAAAAGGAGAATAGAGGTAACAAAGAAGTTCAATACAAACCAAACAAAGAGTGCACTAATCTGGTGAATGGAACAACAGAAAAAAGGCAACCCTAAAAACCCCCTCAGATTCATCTTAGACTTTCTGTCCCAAACCATTTTAATTGGAGCCATTTTATGGTTCAACTCAATCCTTAATTTGAAAGGCAGTGTCAGAGGCTTGGTCTATACCTTGATTAGTAACATGAAGTCTGATAAAACAGACTGTGTCACTCAGGGACAAATGTTAAAAGAAAGTTAAATGAAAAGAAGGTATAACAATGATTGCTTTAACCACTAACCACAACATAAGGCTAATTTGAACAATGTTTTTATAAGGATTTTTTTTTATTTTTTTTTTTTTTTAGGTATGAGAGGGTTTTTATTATTTGGGCTTTCTCTAAAATTTCCTTCTACTCAGAGGATTTTAGGTTAAAACGTATCCTCTGGCTGGCTGGGTAGAAAGAGGCACAGAAGTTCTAGGGGAACTGTTCACTGAGGCCAGTTGCAGCACTGTAAATTGTGATAGAACCCCAGATTAATTTTGTCAGCACTTCATGCATGAAATATATTGTCAAATTGTGTGTATTTCTTTCCTACTGTGCACACACAGGAAAATGCCCTTTCTGCAAAGATGGAATCAAAGATACAAAAGGAAAAAAAAATCAGAGATGCAACCTTCACCTCTACTTTTCTTTAGCCTCTCAAAATTTCATGACTTACTTTTGACCTCTAGCTTTCTTATTGCCCCTACCCCATTACACAGACATGCATCTCCAAACCACTAATGACAGTTATTTATATTTATAGTGCAGTTGTGAGCCTGGCCTTGGCAGTATCTCCCAAAAAGCCCTTGGCATTTCAGAGCATTAACCATGGTTAGGCTGAGCCCAAATGGTGCAAAATGAGAGCTCAAGCTCCTATGTAGTGCATTAATGTGGTTCTGGCTGTTGTTACAGACTTGAATTTTGTTTTAAGAATATGGTACAAAATCTACTTCCTTTTATCAGCCAAATCAATGTCACTATAATAAGAATAAACATGAAGGAGATTTTGCTTCTCAGCAATCATAGCACTAGGGTCTAGAGGATAGGAATACCTTTTCCTTCTCTTATTCATGCATGTCATTCTGGTCATAGCATGTTGGGACAGCGACACCAACGATGAAGCACTGCAGTGATTTATTGACAGTTTGGTAGGTAAGGGGTGAGCAGCTGGTTAAGGGAGCAAGTGCGTCTGAAGCAAAGAATAAAATGAAGACTTCCTGGCTGCAGTTCATTTCAAAGTATTATAAATTAGTAACACAACTTGGCTACTCAGTCATCTTCTGTTCCAAGAACGGTTTGCTCTACTTGAGTCAACTAACTGATCAGATCATTTAGTGGATGGCTACAGCAATTGCTGATCTCAGAGTTTTTCTCTGTGTGCTGTTGCATGGGTATGGCCGTGTGACTTGAAGCAGGCTCAAGATGGACCATCTATCCTATCTTCTCTCTTTTAATGACAGTACATGAACCTGTACTGCCCAATATTTGTTTTAAAATCAATTTTAATATGACTAAAACAACCATGTTAAGCCCGAATGAGTTCTGGAACACACTCTGGTAATCAGATGGAGCCAGGAATGTTTTAGAGCTGGTCCTTCTCCTTACCACTTTTAGTCACAGAGAAAATAGCCAGCAGGAAAGTTAACTAGAAGTTTAGTACCTGAGTTCTGGTTTACTGATGGAGAACTGATCTTACTTTGATAGCATTTTAAGGAAACATTTACAAGAGAAATAGAATAAATACAACTGCTCTTTGGGTGTTCCTCTTGTAGAAAATTCTTGTGAAGTTTGATAGGAAATTAATACATAAATTTATAGATGTTTACTATAGTCGAATAGAAGTGACTTATAAAAGCCTGCAGATATTAAAACACTCCTACCTCCAGTGGAGAAAGGCCAGTTAGGAGACTGCCAGCACAATATAGAAAGAAATAATTTCCCTTTTTAACCATCCTATAGAGTCCCATGCATGTGATGTAATTCTCTATTCAATTCCACAGAGAAGGTATAATTTCCTATTAGAGTCCATCGGGTGTTTGTATGTAGGTTTCCTTTCACAAACTCCTTAGCATAGCCAGAAAATTCATTATCTATGTGTAAACTAAATGGTATACCTCTTTTTTCTCCAAAGTCGTATGATGTCTGTCACCACAAAAACAGCCTACATGCAGCTGTATCTTGTTTTGGAGCCTATACTCTTGCATATGGTTTCTGGATGGAGGCAAGTATCACTGCAACAGAGCTATTTAACTAATATATTGTCACACAATGATTAATTTCTCTTTTATTTTCAGCATGAAAGTCTGTGGCATAGACCCCCATATGGTAAAATAATAGGCTCAAAGATTAGCCACCACCACCATCTGTTACTTGTCCCTGATTTCATTCCCTCTTTCAAGGGCTGATTGCAATTTCAAAACCTTTCATTGAATGAGTCTATTTTCTTTCAAGTTATTACCTAGATGACTTCAGTAATTCTATATAGATGGGGCCTGAAAAAGAAATGCTGAGAGCAGTGAACATGCGTAATACATTTGCATAATGCAGTGGAAGAGAGGGTGCTGTGAGAGGAAATTTGCAGGGCTGGCGTCTCGCTTCACCCGTCAGTGTTTACAAGAGTGTAACTCCATTGCCTGCTTTGGAGTCACCCCAGGGAGCCACGGTACTGCATGAGAGAAATGAGGTGTTCTGTGTCACATTTCTTGCCAAAGTCATCCATTGTGCACAAGAGGTGAGAGATAACAAACCATTTCTTCTTTTAGTATGGCCATTTATTACACGTTATTTTCTTTAGATGAGTATTTATGTCTATACAGGTGAAATTATTGTGTCCAAAGAACAAGAAAGTAAAAGGGAGAGGGGAGGAAGGCAGGCTAAGGCAAGCCGAACAAAGAAGTGCAAGCATATCTTGGGTAAGCCTGAAGGGTGAATCAACAAAAATAAAGTATTCTGTGATCAAGGTCCCGACTAATTTGTATGACTGGCAGGTGCCAAATCAAATTAATACGCACTGTACCTTTGGCATTCAGCCCTTCAAACACATGCCAGTGCTTGAAGAAGAACCTTTGCTGTTTGAAGGCTTGACACTCCTGGCACAGTAGACACTGGTTGCACGACACTGTGCAGTGCTATGTGATGAGCATGAATCATAATCATTGGTCAAGGTAAGGCAGTCAAGCCTGGTGAGCAAACACACAGGTGTAGACTGTGGCAAATAATCCTACTGAAAGCAGGAAGAATCCACACTACCACTTTTTTTTTTCTATGAAGGCATAAGGTACATCTCCACATCCTACCAGTGGTTACATCGGAAATGCTACTGCTGAAACCAATATACAAATAAGTAGCATTTCTGATAGTAACCCTATTCATGTTTCCATTTGATCAGAAGAAAAAAAAAACCTCCTTTCTGCCTTTGCCAATGTTGTATTTAGAGGTGCCTTCTTCCTTCTCTGTTGTCTCTCTGCTAATTCAAGCTGGGAACCCTTAATGTTGCAAAATTTTTGCTGTTTAAACTTTGAAACTATGTGTATGACATAGCTTCAATGAAGAGTGGCATTTCTCCACAATATGGGTAAAAATGTCCAGCCTCTTTAGCAACAAAATGAAATTTCACTACCAAATTTTCACTTTCGTGACTGCAGAATTTGCCTGTGTTAATGCCCCTTTTTTTTTTTTTACACAAGTGTAGAGAAAATATTTAACTTCTGTCAGCTAAATGAACACTGAAGTGTCATGAATGGCCGGCATTTGCTACACAGCTGATTCAAATCACACGTTCTCTGAGCCACTGAGGTGTGGGTATCTCACAACTACAAAGTCCCACTCTTCTCCTTAGCCTCGTCTTTGGTCCCATTGCCTGTAACATGGCCTGTCAGCTTTACTTTCTAAATTAGACTTCAGGCTTGTGAAAATGGGTTCCCTGCTTGTAGACTGCCTGGCATATCATCAGAAAGCAATAAACAAAACCACCAAAGAGGTACTTCATGCCACATGGAGTGAACTTTGTTTTCTAGATCCATCATTTCAATTGTTCAATATGGGACATCAGGCTAGATTCTCAGCGGGAGTAAATCAGCACAGCTTTGCTATGCGTGACAGAGCTGCCCCAAAACTATGCTACCAATGTTTATATGTGCAGGAACAGTCTAAATGTCACTCTTATGTCTGGCTCATGATTCAGAAGACCATAACTGTTTGACATAGCCCATGTATTTGTTATTTTAGGGGGCTGGTTGGAAGGAGATGGCAAAGGTTTAGGAGTCAATGATCTCCCATCAGCTCTACAAACAAGGCAAGACTGCTGGGCTTTGTTTTCTTTTGGGAACCTTCCAAGCATCAGTACTTTGCAAGTTACCCCCATAGGCAATTCAGTGTCTGTTTCAAGTTAATGTGCTTTGTTTTTCAGGCCACAAATAAAATCAGAACAAAGTAAAAGTTCAGATTTGTTTGAAAACAACCCAAATTGTGTACCGTGTGAAAAGAAAGGTAAAAAGAGGGTCAGGGAAGCTGGGAGTAAAGAGGGCATGGGACAGGGAAAGTCTCTCCAGAGGAGGCCGAGTGATTTTTAACACAGAGAAAAAGAATAAACTGAAGAGAAGAGAAAAATATAATAGTTAGAAAGTCTAAGTGAAAATCACTTTCAAATAGTGTAGCTTCCTTTCTCCTGGTGAGGTTCTGGTCTCACTTATAAGAGGGTCAAAGGAATGGAAACTGCTAGCTCTCCTATTACCATTGTATTAGAGGCACGTGAAGCAAATGACAGAGATACAATCAAGATTCTGTCCCTGATTACAGTAATTGAACTAATTTGAGAACATTGTTCAATGTGATCTTTTAATTCTCTGATTCCTGAAAAAGCTATAGCAACAACGGAGGACTTGTATTAATCAGATATCAAGCACACATATACCTTTGTTAAAACAAACATAACCATAGTAGGACTTAGAGGGAATTATTTTTCATAACAGCAAAAAGCTGTTAAGGGAGGTACCTTTTTTTCTAAATCTGTAAATATGCTTTGTTATCTGATTTCAACCTCAATTTATAATTGCTTTTACCCCACAGCTCTTTTCTCAAGGACAGCAGTGGAATTAGGCTGCTTACTTGGTGCTTAGAAGGCTCAGTTTTACAATTCTCCATCCCTTTAAAAATATCAGATGAATCTGGGGTCAGTGGTCCTCATCTGTCAGGCGGGCATTGCATTTTCCCTGCAAAATAAATAGGGTAAAACAAAGGAAATGTATTCTTCAGTGACGTGCTCTGTTAGTACCTTTTCAAGATTAACATATTTTCTCTCCTGTGTTGTATGTATTGCTTTGTGAAGTCAGCCTCAAAAATTTCCATTGACTACCATGGAAACTGCATTGGGCCAGTAGTAGCCATAGAGATGCCAGATGGTAAGAAGCTATGCATATGACTGCCATAGAGAATTGCTCACTGAATACTCAATTTGGATGAGTGCATTGGATCCAAAGTAATCAGAGTTGAGCACAAATGCAGACAGAGAGCCATCCCGCAACACAAAACATTATTAAAAACTATGTGAATACTTAGTGAGAAATTAAAACAGAGTAAAACTATCTTCCATGATACAGACACTTATCCTGTATCAGTGGAGTAGTTTCACCCTTTGATTCAATGGACAGGTTCACCTTTCCATGAAGATATGCAAAATAAAGTAAGGCAAATTAAAGGGAAAAAGATCTGATCTGACTAGTATGAATGCTGAGAAAATGAACTGTCAGGCTCAACAAACTGGAAATAAGAGATGAAACCTTTGAAATCCATGTCACCACTTCAAGACTGGCTCAAATCAGCAGTGACCCATAGCCATTATAATACCTGGGTGAGATTTTGGTAGCCCCCATGAATCAGGTTTGGTTTCTTAAGACAGTTAAGTGCAGATGTTCACATCAAGCAATTCAAAACCCAAACCTGTAGTCTCAGGCAGTTGGAAGAAATGAAAAAAATTAATCTCATTTGTGACATTTAAATGAATTGTGTCCTAGTCAAAGCCAGAAATCAACAGGGCCAAGACTTCCTTCCTACATTGTTCTGTTTAACAGTAAACCTCAGCACCTGGATATTACAATGAGGACAGCCAAAGAGAAATTCAAGACAGATGAATGTGTTAACTGTCACCTGGGATTAGAAATTAGGTAGAAAATAGAGAAATTTTTATTGCTCCTGTAAATTGTGTGACTACATTTTTTCAATATTTTCTTTATTTCTGCTTGTTTTTCTATGAAAAAACAAAACAAAACAAAACAAACAACCCTCAGAAAACCCTGTTTGTGCAGAAAACCAGCACAAGAAATATAAGCCTCAGCAGTCAGGGGAAAATTTGCAATGTCTAGATATCAACTTGCCCAAGCGCTTTGTTTCTTTTGCAAGAGAGTGAGAAACTGGTCCTAACCTTTGAAAACATCTCTTGCTAACACCAACAAAGAGATGCAATTGACAAGCAAAGCAACATTTTACATAGTTTTCTTTCATGATAAAATTTCAATATTTTCTCACATAAGTAAGAAGCAACATTAGACAAGAGAGACGCATACAACAATCTCCTCTTGGATGACTAAAAAAGTGATAGAAAAAGCCATTTCAGTAAAGCTGCAATATGAGAAAGAAAAAAGGAAGCTTTACACACCATGGGTACAGCTAGAGGAGCAGTCACAAGGTGTGATTAACAGCAGCTTGAAAATATTTCTCACCACACGAATTGAACACGTGAAGGAATACATTCTCACTGTGGCTCTTAAAATTAGCCTGAGGATGATCTTCCCAAATGAGTTAGGCACCTACTCAATATCTAAATGTATTTATTTCAATGAGAAGGGACACTGATATAATGCCAATTTTGTGCAATGCAAATCACACTAAACCTTTTTTTTTTTTTTTATATGATGTTCAGCAGCTGATCCTGCATGGTTGCTTACAAATGCAGGCAAAGAGACCACACTGATTGCAGCAGTAAACTGAACTCATATCTCAGATTGGCTTGAAGATGCAGTTTGACAAGTGCTGCTTAAACAAACCTGAGTATGTCAGTTATTTTCAAATGATTTACTCGTTACAGTCACTTACAACATAAAAGCCAGCAATCAGTCATTAGCACACAGCAGAGGAAATTTTCCCAGGGTATTATGTATCGTGTTTGGACAGTTAGAACTCACTGCTAATATTTATTCACACCGCTATAAATTATTCTTCTCAAAATGAACCCGAGTCACGTAAATGCTGACTTGGAAAGTACCAGAGGCCTCTATTTTCCTGCAGCATGTGTATTTCCTTTCTGATAAACTTCCTGCCTAAAACTGGAAATCCAAAGGCTAGTGGAGCTTAGATGTTTAAAATCAATGCCCTGGAGGCGTGGGGAAAGAAGTTTGGTTAACATTTGCTGTGTCCCTTTTAAGGGTCTAAATTTGTTGAGGACTTAAATTGTTCCAGTGCTGCAAAACAGAGCACTGCTGAAATGTGTGAAGAAATTTCATACCAATGTAAGCATCAGATTATTTGTCACAGGCTTTTTTTTTTTTTTTAAATTTTTATTTTTTAATACATGTTTTGTCCTGTCAAATGATACCCAACTAGGCACTCTAGATACACAGCAGTTTTGAGTAATTACAGGTGGGGTCACTTGCAGCAAGGAAACCAGAAGCAGTCAACCAGATTGAGTCAGTTCTCCGCACAGTGAAAAGGCTTTTGGGACACAGATTCTGTTCATATTCCCAGCGTGATGTGGTCTACTAGAAACTGTACTGTAACACCAGTTCATTTTACACAAGCTTCCTCATAAGTAACAGTATCATCTCACGGACATTGTTAACAGGGGTTGGATTAAAACCAGGGAAAATGAGATCTGAAAATCTCCCTGGGAGTTGTCATAACCAGCTAGAATCTGGTACCGAACTATCATTAAATTGAAGCCCTTTCAAAGTGTCTCTGTGGTGGTTCATTCCTACAGACACATCTGCAAATAGTGGATGAAAAAAAGTGTTTCCCCTGTCAAAAGTGAGGAAAAAAAACCCACAACAAAACAACACCTCCCCCCCCCAAAGCCAACAAACAAACAAACCCCAAACAAACCACAGAAACCCACACAAAACAAAAAAACTGCCACCAAATCAATGAAAACAAAAAAACTGCCCTCTGTCCCATTTTGGAAGCACATGATTTTGAAAGACAGATAGACAGAGCTACCAAAGATGAACTCACAGGAAATAAACTGATCTGCACTCATGTGCCCAAGGGCTCTTTTTGGGCTCATCCTGCTCCCACTGAAATAAACAAATAATGCAATGTTCTTTGAAGTTAACAATATTGTTGCAGGGTTAAAGCCAAACCTTTTCAGTGGATGTCCCTTAAGCACAGACCATGTTATGTACCTCAGCTTTCACAACAGGTCTAGTGGTACCCCAGTGTGTAGCGAGAACCGAGTATCCCACTCACTGTGTTTAGTACTATCTCTAAATTCAAAAAAATGTAACTTTAAGCAAAATTTTGCTCAGTCTTTGACAAACACAGCAGACCATCTCAGCTCTAAGGTTCTCTGAGATATTTATCTACAACTTTTGTATCTGACTTATACTAACACTGAGGTCAGAAGGACTGTGTTCTGGGGCTAACTGCCTGCTCAAATCTGTGACAGCTTTATTGTCATACAATGAGGGAAGTAGATACCTCCTTTGAAAATAACTTGAAAATTACTTTGTCATTTTTTTAGGCATCACTGGTGTTTCTTTGGGATTTTCTGTCTGCACCTCCACCAGATGCTGCTGAGAGAGAAGCAATTCTATTGACAAGTTGCCTCTGGAGCACGTTGTAAATGGCACATCATACCTCACTTGTACATTCTGGACATACTTTCTTCTTTCATTTATTTGGCAAAACTTATCTCACAGATGCAGGAAACATACATATTGAAGAATATTATTGTTACTTAACTCACATAAACACTGCTGAAGGTATTGGCAAATGAAAGAATTGGCCTCCACCG
This sequence comes from Streptopelia decaocto, assembly GCF_964273445.1. Lineage (NCBI taxonomy): Eukaryota > Metazoa > Chordata > Aves > Columbiformes > Columbidae > Streptopelia > Streptopelia decaocto. The sequence goes on from NC_138663.1 coordinate 90,299,956, forward strand.
ATTGCTGCTGCTATAAAATGTCTTCGGAGAACTGGTTCTCCAGAACCATCAGTGATAACAGACAAGCAGTTTTAAGTTAAGTTTTAAGTCATTAGAGCTTGAAGACAGAAGCTCCTACAGATTAAAATCAAACAAGATCAATTTTTGTAAGCTCAAGGAGATCAAATAATGTTGAACAAGCATCAAGAGGTAGGTCTTTGATGGATATAAGTTGTAACCAATGGTGTACATAAATTAAGGGCATGGCCCTTGAGTTTTAGTATTTCTTTTGCAGGATCTTAGCTTTGAATTCCTGAGGTCCCTATTTAACCATTTCCTTGCAGATAATGTTTCCCACTTAAGTAAACACTCTCAGGGCTCTTTGTATAGGACTGGAAGTCCAGGATTCAGATTCACTCGTGATCTTGCTGAAATAAGTAATTTATTATTTCAATTAATGATCCAACGATACTTATATGTTTGCTATCATTCTACTGTTTTTTGATTCATCTTTTTTTTTTTTTTTCATTCTCAGGACACAATTCTTGCAGGGAAGGGCTACACAACCAAGACAGCTGCTAAAGAATGATGTCACTCATTAGTTTCATACTGGAAAAGTAAACATGCTAGCAAATGTCTTATACGTCTGTGTTTATTTGCAAACAACAACTAGTTTGGAGAATGTCTACAGCTGTGATTTACATGCAATAAACCAAAACAAGACAGAGGTCAACACTTTTGTTGACAAATGCAAAGCAAAGCAAACGGCTTTATCCTAAATTGAAAGTCCCTTTTTGCATGTAGGAGAATGCTTGCAGTTCCACTTGTTGCAGAGGAAAGCCAGGAGAGTAGTAACTGAGGAGACCTTCAGCCACATCTCACACAACTAACAGCTTGTCCTCCCATCACCAGCCTGGGTGGGATGCAGCTGCCTAGATGTTTGTTTATGAAACTCCCAAGCTTTCCTCATCAGACTATGGTGCTTCTTGAGCTAACAGCCAAATCCTCCCCTGCGACCCATCTGAATGGCTTGTGGAGCCTGTGGTAAGCAAAGAGAAGGAAAACTTCCCCCCCCATGCTGAATAACAGCTCCATTTTCAGCACTTCATTAACTATCACAGCTGCAGCAGAATCACTTTAAGTAGGGAACAGGAAAAGCCAAACCCCAGCAGACCCCCAGACTGAACTATAGGCTCTGCAGGGTGGTTTAACCAGTGGCTCCCCTGCTTCTCCTGCTGAAGAGCTTTCAGGGACAAGGTGGAGCAGGGCTTGCCTGGAGCCACACAGAGCTCAGCTCCTGATGCTCGCTCCTGTCACACAGGAGACCCTTCCTGGCCAAGATGTCAGCAGGGATGGCTGATTTGGTAGAGAAGTTAGAAGCCACTTTGTAATATCCCTTGAAGCAGCACTCCTAGCTTTCTTCTGAAGGACTAGGAGACACTGCCATGTAAGCCCAAAGCCATCTGAAATGTATTTGTTTACACAGCAGATACCATCAATGCTGCATCAGTTATCTCATCCATCACTAAGGAGAGCCCAGTTGTTCCTAACATTTGCAAACTTCTAAAAAACATGTTTTTCATCCCAACGTTTACAGCTAACGGTCATAGCAGATCCAGCAAGACACCACTTTCCCTCTTCTCTGCAAGTTTCAGTATCAAATCAGTCACTGTGGTCTGGCTTTCTTGAAAATCTGAATTTTGGAATGGACCACAACCTTCTACTCTCTGCTCGTCCCATCGTCCATAATCAAAATCAACTCTTGGTGAACCTGTTAGCATATTTAATTTGCTTCTCATCTGGTTTTGAATTTTCCCTAATTCCCTTGACCTTAGGCCATAAAATAACACTGATCACTATGGACAAAGGCAGTGCAACAGTGCGTACCTCTCTCATATCCTCCCTCAAAGGCAGCCCACCCTCAACTTGTGAGCATCGTCTTTACAGGATGCAAAAAATCAGGCCGTAGCTTGGCCTATGCAGCCATTCTGGCCACGGCTCCTCTGTTATTACTGTTAGTAAAATATTAATTCCAGAGTTCTAGTAAGAGAGTTTTGTGATTTCCTGGCTACTGTACAGTTGAGGTAGATTAGAGCTGTGAGTACACAACAGTTAAAAAAAAAAAATAGATCAAATGATATCGATGAGGCTGGATGGTCAGAGAATGAACCATAAGCAAGTAGCCACCTCTGAGCATAATGAAACAAAGAGGTTTGTCTCAGAACAGACAATAGGTTGATGTGCATGTAAAAAAAAAACAAGTACAAGGCTGTGAATTTTCAACCATTTAACGATTCAGCTAAGAACCTGAGGTTTTCTGCAGAGTTTTTTTAAAATTTTTTTTAATAAGAGCTGTTGCCTGGACTTTTCCATTTGCATTAGTAAATGAATTATGCACACTAGCTGAGAATCACACTATGAAGCTATGCTTTGAATACAATACAGGATGTGTTGGATTAGGGAAAATTTAAACTACACAAAATCTCAGTTGCTTCTTTCAGTAAATTTGCTGCAACAGGACTTTTTGCCTAATCCTACCAGCTGAGACTTTGAGTCTGCATCCTTAAAGCTGTTTTTATTATTATATAGGAATAATAAAAAACCTCCTAAACCTTGATTGAATACAGAACTAGGCAATTCAGGGATTTTCCTGTCACTTATGAGAACACCTTTTTAAATAGTTTTTAAAGCATCCAGTCACATATGGTGCCAGCATAGGAGCCTGCAGAGACACACAGCCAGCTACCAGCAGCAACAGCAATAAGAAAAAAAGGAAATGACCAAAATGGTACTCACAGGAAGTTTTAATTCGCTGCTCACCTCTGAGTGGTGCAAGTATGTAATCACAGTTGTATATACACACCTGCCAAGTTAGCACGGGATGAATGAATTTCTCCTATAGGGAGCCTCGCCATTTGGTGAATCTACCAGGATGAAAGATGAAGACAGTGATGATAATTACAGAAATAAACAAAACCAAATGAAATGTATGCTTGAATTTGAAATGGATCCAAATGGAAAGACTTCTGTTAACTGTTCTAAACTGTGGAAGCACCCCTTTAATGGAAACTGAATGAGTTCAAAAGGATATTTATTTTTACTCTCTCTCACACAAAAATCCCCAACAAACCAAGCTGTGTTTATCTCTACTAACTTATTTTGGATTTTGACAGTGCCTTTTTTTAATTTGACTTTAATATTTGCTAAGAGCACCCAACTGGCAACTGCAAAAAGGCAAGTATCCCAATTCCCAAGTAAATGGACTGCACCATGTTGGCAATGGCTGTCTTTTCCACACTGACCCTAGATGGGAGAATTCTTAGGGGAAGAGGGTTGAAGAGAATGTCACACAAATACCATATTTTTATTTTTGCAGCTGAACTGCACATCATTCTCTGTACACTATGTTTTTGCAGCTGGAATACTTAATTTGTCTTATTATCCACACCATATAGAATCTCATGCAGAATGCTGTTATGGATGTGTCAGAGCAATAGAAATGTACATAAGATATTATAGTACATGTTGCCTTTTTTTTTTTTTTTTTGGTGGGGGGTGGGGTGGTGGAATTGCCTCATTCCACCAGATGCAGAGGAGAGAATCATCTATTACAGACATGCCTCTGCTGTAGTGACACAAACAGCCTATCTTACTGAACTTGTTACTCTGCTGGGTAACTCAGGTACTGCTAGCTGTGCTAGATATGCAGGAATCCAACACATGCACTGACTTGGCTTAATGGGGGGCAAAAATCCCGATGAGGGGCTCTAAACACATGGTTTGACACTCAGCTAAACAGCAGTAGGGAACAGGACAGTTAGCAGAGAAGAAGAATCACCCTCTGTGCTCAGACCCTTTGGCTTTAAGCACAAGGTAGTGTGGAGGAACCCGCTGCAGGCAACCCACACCAGCAACTGCAAATTTTGCGGATTGAAAGGCCATGATTTGGGAATTTCTTCTTTCCTCTAACTCTCATTTTAAAACAAAACACTTTAGAAAGGATGAGAAATACCGGTCTTAAAGGCTAGGAAATTTCTACAGCCAGTTCAGGGTTTTCTTGTGACTGAGAAGCATCCTGTCCATCATGAGCTTGTACTGAGCCTCAAGGGCAACAGCCTAAGAAAGGGGAGCATGATGCCAGTGTTTTTGGGGAAATTTCTCTAAGCTCAGGTTTATATCTATGGTTGACCTTCACAAAAACAATAGAGAACATGTACGTTTTGTCTCGCTGATGCTCCATCTGCACAAACAACCAAATGTTAGTAATGATTTTCCAATTTCTAAAGGGAAATCAATTGATCTGAGCCCTGCACAAACATGTTATAGACTGCAAATTAAATGTCACATTGCATAAAACCATCTGCTTACCTACCAAAACTCAGCACTCCTTGCGCACCCCAAATGTCTAGGCACACTCTCCCATCCCCTAATTAAAACAAACAGACAAACAAAAACAAAAAAAAACAAAACATGAAGATGGCTATATCTGCTTATTGTTACCTAAACAAAATTCAGTTTAAAAGCAGAGCTCAAGGATCTTTGTGAAAGAACATGATTTTGTGCTGGATGTTTTTTTTCTGTAGTAAAACCAGCATCTCTTGCTGTGCTGGACTCATTGCAAGGAGCCTCATTTGTCACTCAAATTTCAGAGAAAGACACAGATCATAGAAATGCATCTGTTTAAGCTGTGATGCCATAAGGAAAAAAAGCTGGTGAAGCTACATAGATAGCCAATAACAAACAACATAGTTTCCTGGCCATTTACTACTCTGAAGCATTAACAGAGAACACTGAAGAGCACCCAAACCAGTTTCGCACCAGGATCAATCTGGCCTATCACTGCCAGAGATCTTTCGAGTCAGGATTGCAGTTTGCTGCTCAAAATACTCCTTGGGAGAATCAACAAATGAACAAAAAAAACACTAAACTAATTTGAAATATTTACATTGCTCTCTGCCTGTCTTAACTTATGTCAGCTACTCTTCACTCAGATTCTCGTCTTGTTTAGGTCACTATGGAAACTGCATAGTTTTTAATTTGCAAAGAGAAGACTGTAGTACTAAATGCTAATTGAATACCGATAGCCTGGGAGCCTCCCACATGTCTTTTTACAGAGTTGTAGAAACATTTACTAGACATGGGAAGAGACTGAAACTTGTGGAAAACGGGGGGAAAAGGATGTCACCTTCTCTACTCCCTTGGTTTCTACTGGAGAAGACGAAATACATTTTACTTTAGAAATAAGTAGTTTGAGAAACATAATCAGTTTTTTTGTTCCTGTTTCTTTTTTTTTTTTCCTCTTCCCTGCCCCCCTGCCCCATTTTCATTGTTTCCCATCTAGAAAACAGAAGAGTCTCATAGACATTTGTAAAAAACTCCTTGAACACAGAAAAGATAGTTCTTTTTTTTTTTTTTTCTTTGCTCCAATCTGACAGTGAATTTCTCTAAGGTCTTCTAGATTCAGCCTCACACACCACGCTTTTCCCTTGGATGCTCTCTATGCTTCTGTCTGATGCAAATTCAGAAGCTGCATTAATTTTAGATGTAAGAAGAGGAGGCTGAAAAAAGGGTTATATAAAAAAGAGTAAACCAGACTCCTTTAGCCTCCGAAAAACAGATGACAGCTCTTATACTGTCACATGGAAGACTGAGGGGTGCAACACACAGGCAAACCAGGAGATGTAACAGCAGGTTTTCACCTTCTATACTGTGACTATTAATCTCCTTAATAGAGGCAAAACTCTTTCAGAGCTGACATCAATATGAATTTTGCAGGACTCTCTGCTGTTCCTGGCTTAGCACCACTAATTAATAGGTCTTCGGCTAAGTGGCAGGCTGAGCCCCTGTGGTTATTAGCATGACAGCTCTTGCTTGAGGAGGCGATGCCAAGTCATTAGGTACTGTGATATTACAGGCTCAGTGTCTCCAGTGCACTGGCCCGATGTCCAGGAGCCGAAATCTGAGAATGCCAGCATCAGCACGTCTGGCTTGTTAGTCTGATGCCAAAGTCATTGCGTCGTTATTGGCTCAGCGCTTCTGCTTGCTGAGATAAGGTCCGTGCACGCACCTCACCAATGTCCCTTGCTCAGCACACTCATCCTGCTGAGTTAAGGCAAAGTGCTTGCGGTTTCTTGCTGAACACGTGTAGTTTACTGTTTTGATGCCAAGAGGTTAACAAACCTTAACAGCTCAGCTGCTCCATCCTGAAACCTGACAAGCCCATGGACATGACTGGCACACACCTTCTTTAGCATCTGAGGGCAAGACTTACTGACAATGCATATGCTTTCAAGCAGGTAAACCTCCTTGCTTCTAAGGGATTTAGCTCTTAGGGTGGTCTAGATAGAAAAACAAACCCTGAGTATGAACTGCAACCTGCACAGCACTCTCTGCCAGGTGGTTACATCATGGGATTACCTGACAGCTGTGAGTCTCTCCTAAAATAGTTTCTCAAACTGCAATTTTACGCCACTTGAGACTGAGCAGACAGACCTCTGTATACCTGATGCAAGTCCAATACTGTAGTTGAATGGCCCAACCCCCATCGAGTGTAGACATGCAGAGCCTTCTGTATACCTTGCCTAGGGTTACTTTCAAGTGTCCCTCATATCCACTTTTCAGGGCAGCTAGCCTTGCCAACAGATTTTCTTTTTTCTGTATGTCTGCCTTTACATGTGCTGCAAGGTGTAATAGTTTAGATGCAACTTGTATTTTCAAAGCAAAACAAAACATTTGCTATGCTTACATGTTATTTTTCAGAAAAAGAAACAAGTGTCATTTCTCCCTTGAGCATTTGAAGAAATCAACAATTCCAAGCACTTTTCCTGTGACAGCAGGGAAAACAAAAACCTGAAGCATGTTTCTTCTTATTTGCTTGCTTCTGATGTTTGATGCAATGGCTAATTATCTGCATTGATTTATTCAGCCTATAGCAGTAGGATGGCTTTGGAGCACTTTAGGACGTCCTGCAGGTCTGAAGCCTGCTGGGGCTGACCACTGAACATACCCTCTCCTGCCGATCACCACCAGACAGACCTCTCCGTTCACTTCAATGAAGAGCTGTTACCACCCCCAGCTAGAGGCAGCTTTTCACCTAGTGAGAATGACTGGATGGAAAAATGCCTAGCCATTTCAAGGCCAGGACAGACTGTCATGATTGTCTAATCTAACTGTGAGTATCACCTCAGGCACTGATGACACACCAGAAAGTCTTGTTTCAAGATGATGATTCTAGTTAGACTATAGAAAATCTGTTAGGGAATTATGAAGTCAAGCTAAACTGGATAAACTAAGCATACAGGAAGATTCTTTTGGTAGTTACTTATATGCAGCATTAAAAATTCGCACCAAATTTCAAGTTTGAACTTGCATTTCCTAAGTTTCCAGACACTGCATCTAGAAGAACCTCTGCTAAACTGGACAACTTGTTAGGATCAGAGATATCCTTTACCAGGATCACATTATCTGCTGTCTGCTGTGGAAGAGGCAGGTCAGGCTTTTTGTGAACTTTCTCCTGACTCAGGCAATCATTTCTGAAGAAGATAGCTGTGTAGAAGCAAGCAATCATCAGGTGAGGGGTTACTCACAAGCATGACAAAAAGAAGACAATGCAAAAAACTGTAATATTTCATGGGGAAGGCATTTCAAGACACAAGGAGAAAGAAGGGATGAAAGGCATTCTAGGAGCCTTACTTTTTCTTTTTCTTTTTTTTTTTTTTTTTTTTTCAGGGCACAAAAGATGTGCATTTCACCTATAAACATTTTTGAGGCAACAATGTGAGACTTCCATCCTCACTGCTGGTCCACTCTTCACAGGACCTTTCAAAATATTCTAGATCAAGTGTTCCCCACTGAATGACTGCGTGGACCAAGCACAAACCTGGAACAACCCCGAAGATGTGAAACAGAGATGGGTCCCCACCTCCTTTCCTGTTCATCTGGTAGTGCAGTGCATTTTGGAGGGGAAGGGGAAGGAAGAAGGTGGTTTGAAACTCAAAAGTAAAATATAGTAATGGAAAATATTTAATGAATTCCAGATGATTCACCATCCACATAGATAGAAATGCAAAGGGGAGCTGACAGAAAGAGAAGGAAATGCAAATTACATAAGCAATAAAGCAGCAGAGCAGCCACAAATTCTTTTCAGATTTCTCAGAAGTCAGCGTGTTTAGACTTGACTTTGAATTGACATAATGGGCACATTTTACTTGATGTCTTACTAGCAACTGAGCCAAATCACAGTGCACTTTAGCTCTCCAGTGTTCTAATAAGCATTTGCTTCAAAGCAGCAGTTCAGATCGCCCTGTGAATTTTGTCAAGTACATATCATATCAAAGGATAAGCATTTGCCAAAGCCTTTCTTCAGCCACAAAGAAGGGGGAAGGTTTGTTTAAAGAATGTCAAGTTGCACCTGCTGGCTCACACTGGGAAGATGAAAGGAATGACTGGAATTTCTGTCACTGTTGAATTTTATTTTTAATTTCTTAAAGTATTTTTATCAATGTGAAAAGACTTGTTGTATTACAAAAGCAGAATGTTGCTGTAAGCCTATTCAGAGCCCTTCAAATGGGAAGATAATAGATTTGTGGCTAATAAAGTGGTACTTGTCTGTGAAGCAAAAGAGTGGAATTAGGTTGTCATGTTAACAAGATGTGGATGCCCTGCATGCTAAAGCAGCCTAAAGCATCACATGGCCTTTGCTATGTCTAAGCTCAGACTTGAAATACATTAGCCCAGAAACATACAGTGAACATGAGATTGTCCTTTTGCCTTCATGGGCAGAGCAATCAGGGCCCAGAGCCCTCTTGGGGCTTCCCACTGGTTATGATGGAAGTGAGAAAGTTTTGTTTCTATCCTTTATCTTGACCCAGAGTGGTTTCACCAGCACAGAGGAGGAGGCAGCAGGGAGAGGCTGCAGAGAGCATCCTCCTCCCCAAGCATGGATCTGTGATAGACCATGGCTGAGATCTGCCCTTTCCACAGGGTGAATTCGAAGGCATGTAGCATAAACCAATATATATGTATATAAGCCATAGAGGTCTGTGTTCCCTGAGCTCCGTTTCTCTTTGTGGTATAAATTATGAGCATCTGCACAGAATAAAACAGTTGTTTCTATAAAACAATAATTTCCAGATGAAAAAATAAAGAAAGGACCTACACAAGAGTAGATTAATGCGAGCACAAGTTTCCTGCATGGGCTCAGTCCTTCTGTGCCTGTTTCCATTTTGGTATCTGGGAGAGCATCACCTCTGTTGCAAGTGTGGGGGTGTGGGGGTTTGGCAATGCAAACTCTAAAAGGAAGGAGGGGCTGAGAACCGTTTGCAGATGAGTCCAGCTCTGCATTAATTAGGATAGCCTATAGTGAGATGCAGATGCTAGACCTGTTTAATAAACCTAATCTATTATCACAAAAGCACATGGAAAGTCAGGGAGTTGAAAACAGGGCTACCTTTCCTGCAGTGCTGCTACACTTTCCCCTTCACTGTGCCGCAAGGGATTAGAAAGAGTGGATCGTAACATTAGGCAGCACAACTCCAATCAGCTAGTCTGAGAACAAGGGGCTCGGAAAAACAATTAGAGAGGCTTCTCTGTTTTTTGTCATCTATGTTAACAATTGTCCTCAAAATTATTTCCCAGGTTTTGTCCTTTTGCTGTTATGAAGCCCATTTTCAAATTTTTGCCCCTTTGTAACTATGCATTACATTGGGAAAGAAAAAGTTGTTCCTGATTTGCAAACAACTACTTAATAGCTACTGACTACTTCAAAGATTACCTTGCTTTCACTTATCAGGAGATAAGTTTCACTCATCATAGTGTGTTCTGATTCCAGCTATATCAAATAGGATTTTTTCCTTTTCATGTGTTAAAAGGCAGTGCTGTAAGCAGCCCTCGGAAACCAGCTGTGCCCTAGAGACAGTTTATCTTTTCTAAAATATCATCAGAGGAGACAGGTAACGCAGAGCTACTGATGGCAACACATAGAGCATTTCTCTGTTAAGTTACTAGCCCTAATTAGTATTTGGCTTAAGCCGAGCCCTTGGATCAGGTACAGCAAAACTCTGTTGCATTTTGAATCCAGACACAATGTTTAGACATGATCCAATTCCCAGTCCAGTCTAGTATTGTACTCACTTGGAAGGGGATGGGACTCATCTCTAATTCAAGCCAGCCTAATCGGAGGCTATCCAAAGTTGCCATCTGCTGCCTGATTTGTGGCCTGAGTTTGTTGTTCTGTCTTGCTTTCCAGAAGGAGAGAGAAGTACCAGCAATTTCTGTAGTTGTTAAAAAAAAAAAAAAAAAAAAGAAAATAAGTGAACCCCCCAAACTAAATAGATAAACCTAGATCTAGTTTATCCAGCTCTGTTTTCTACTATTTCAGATTTATAAACAGGCCAGGACATATCCCTCACACCTCCATATCTTGGTCTCTTGAAGCCATTCCCAACATGTCTACGTTTCTAACCATGCATGGAAAATATTACAGAATTCACTCAGGAATTACTCATTTCATTCGTTCACATCCCGTACAGTTTTTTAAAAAGTGAATGATATTGCGATTACCTAAACTGAGGACTACTGTCTCAAATTTGCCTAGCTAACAGTGTTATAGGTTGTCACATGGTGGGCAACCCTTGCCGTTTCTCATAACTGGTTGCCTTAAACTCAGCACAGTGTCCTGCACTACTGGAAGCTTCTGCAAGGTATCATCTTCCTTAGGCTTCCTATGGGATTAAAAACCCCCTCTTTTCTCTCTATTTACAAAACCCATATCAAGTTGCTATTTGCTATACACTGCACTGTACAGCCTGGTAACCCTTTACATATTAGTTCACTACACTTTACCCTATGGGTCTGCCTGAGGGCACAGCTTACCCCAAATAATGAGCTTCTGCTGCTTTTCCAGTCTTGGGTTGTGGAGAACCAGAAACCCCTGTGTCCACCACAAACCTGGCAGTCTGCACCCAGAAGTACCAGGCTAATGGGAACAGGATGGGGGCTTCTATAAAAAGCTGTTGTTTAAATCAGTAATACTTGTATCAGAAAATAAGGATAATAGAGATGGAGAGGAGAAGGAAGGAACTTGAAAACAGAGAAATACATCAGAAACAAGTCACTCTTCTTGCCATGTTATTCCTGGCTGTACTGAAAAGCAAGAAGTGGAAAAATAAACTCCCCTGCAGCTGATGTGTTGTGTGTTGGTGTGCATGTACAATTTTAGAGGGTTTCTCTAAAGAGGGTTATTTCCAGCATTCTAGTTTGCAGCATCACAGAGCAGCACATCACAAGTCCTGACATAGTTTAAAAGGCAGCAAACAGCACCATGGGATTTGACATCCACGAGCCAACTTCTTTAATAAAGAAAATTCCCATAGAAGCACATCCTGTGACAAATCAATCTGCCTAAGACATTCCCAGCTTGTATGAATTACTCCACATTTAATTCCTTTTAAAACTACTATATCTTCTTTCTTCTTATACATTCCTGGGCTTAGGACCTTCATGGCACAACTGATTTTGCTGTCATGTTAGGGAAATAGGTAAAATATCATGATGTTATAGCGTTATTTTTAACAGTCTCCGAGCATTTATGGGAAAAAAATGCTTCTCATAATGACATCCTGTTTGTTTTTCCTTAGAACAAACAACTTTTTCCTTAAAACAAACAACCCCCAACAAACAAACAAACAAACAAACACCCAAAACAAGCAAACAAAAATATTTAGCTGGGTCATGCACTCATCCAAAAACCTTTTTCTAAATTGTCAGAGTAAATCTACTTCAGTTGCAACTCTTTCAAGGACCTTATTGTCATGTACTTTACACTGGGCTCCTAGATAGCTGTTTGCACACTTTGACTCTTGCTTGTGGCAAAGTCAACTTATATATTCAGAGAGACCATGTTCCCAACATTTCTGTGTGTCTGGCAAATGCGCCATGGCAAATAACAAAATACCTCAGCCTAGACAAAATTTATATCTGTTTTTTTAAGTAAGGAAGCCCTAAAATAAGGATTGCCATATTTATGTACATTTCATGGCGTACACTGGGACGTGCCCATATATAGAGAAGAATGCCTGATTGTGTACATAAATCAGATCTATACACCTACACAACCAGCACGACTCCCATATGTCCAACTGGAAGATACTCAGATAATTGCTTATATGTGAATAAGATACTGAGATAATTGCGTATATGTGAAAATGAAAATTAAATGGCTTGTCTCAGAAAATGTGGTTTCTATTGATCATCCTACAGAATTTCATTATATATGTATATCAATTAGAGAATACCTTGCTTTAAGAGTATCACTTTTGATAGGAAGCATTTGTGCTTTTTTGGTCTGAGATAATTTACCCATGCTGGGATTAAAACTGAAAAGTCAAGGGATAGACTTTTTTTTCCTTTTAAGCATTTTAATTAGAAGAGTTGCCAAGCTCACATTGCAATAAAATATATCTATATCTATATCTATATCTATATCTATATCTATATCTATATCTATATCTATATCTATATCTATATCTATATCTATATCTATATCTATATCTATATCTATATCTATATCATCTCTATAAAAAAATGTAATTTGTGGCAAAACAGAGAAGGCATTGCTAAATTAATTTTTATGATGTAAAAACCTAGGGACACCAGAGGGATCAATCAAGGGACACCAGTTTGTTCATAACATTTATACAGATTTTAACACAAAATTATGTCCCTCAGAGTTACTGAGAAACTGATGATTTCGTGAAGTTGTCAATGAGTTGAATAAACAACATTTCTCTGATTCATCTGCGCCCATAGTCTGATTACAGTTATTTCCAACACGTGTGAAGAGCTCTCTTCAGAGATTTGTTTTGTTTGCTTTCCAAGAAAAAAACAAACTCAAAGTTTTTGACAGAAAGGTGAAATTTTCTTGTTTTTAATTACAAGACATCTTTCAGGGAGTTTCTATCCAATGAGACTATGAGCAACTTTTAAAGTCCAAGCAAAAGTAGGGTGGTAAGGTGACAGCTTGGAAATCTGATAGTGGTCAATATAATCTCCAAATACTTTCAGTGTTTGTAGGAATTTTTATGAAAGTAGAACTGAAAAAGCCACCTAAACCCACACTAAGTATTACCATATGTATGAGAAAACATGATAGATGCATTGTGTTTATGATTTCTGAGGCTCATATTTCCTCTAATTTATTTTTGTTGACTTAATGGGAGACAAGTGCTTACTGATTATTTATCCTATTTGAGATTTACTGAAGATGACTGTGCTGCAGCTTAGTTTCTACCAGTGACTGGCTACATAATCATCAACATCTATATTAGGCTAAGTTACAGAAATTGATGTTAATCCTTTCTTTGCTGAGCATTTCTTGCCTAGTTGTTCTTCAAAGTCTGTAACACAAAAACATTTAGTTTTTTCTTAATTTACAATTGGATATTTTCTGCATCCTTCTTAAGGATTTTAAAACTTTTACTGACAGTTTGGCCTTTAAAGAGAGTTTTAACTTTTACACCGATGGCATATTTCCTGCAGACACTATATAGACAAATATCCTTCTGTGCTACTTAAAAGGATTTCAACATTTTCAAAATGTTAGTAGCATCTGTATCAGCTTTTCTGCTTCCTGGAGGTCTCTGAGTGTGGACATATAAGGAAAAGCTTGGAAACTTGCTTGGTGAGTTTTGATTCAGAAAGCTATTATTTGCCAGGTTGGGAAAAGAAGAAGAAGAAGAAGAAGAAAAAAAAAAAGGTGAAATTTATAGCACTTTTACTGTTTTGGCTGGATAATCCTAGAATACTTTCAACTTGTAGTAATTATTTAGCGTTTGATCAAAATATATGCTTGGTGTTCTGTCTTAATGTTACTAGGAATTATAAACACACACACATGGATGTAACAAAAAGCAACCCAAACCCGCTACTAAAGCATTAAAACTAAAAGTGAAAAAATCTGAATTACAGTTGCCCTTTGCAATATTGACGCAGCCCCACTGATAATATTTGCATTATGATTCATTCTGTAATTATATACTCTCTTTTCTCCTCTAATAGGATACCAGCCATATTCATTACACAGGACAGAGGTGTCATTGAGGATTGAATATTTGACATTTTCGTGTAGCCTTGCTGTTCAGAATGAGGCCCTGTGTTGCTTTCATTGCATATGGTTTAAATTCTCCTTTCAGTCTATTTATATTTAAAAAAAAACCCCAAACCAATTATGTACTTCATTAAAACAAATTACCAGATAGAGATTAAAAGATCATCAAGGCTAGTTCACTATTGATGCAGGCATTTATTTATTTTAGCAGTAACATGTCTCTGTTTTGGTCTTATTACTTCTGCTAAAGGGTATTGCTATTCTAGTTTTTAGTAAAAATATAATTATGGACAGTTTATGTCCATTCCTTTTTGTGAATTGATCTTTCACCCTAAAGAAGATTTTTCCCTTCCTAGATTTAAAGCAAATAAAGATAAAGACAGCAAGAATAGCTCCTGTCAAAACAATAAACAAGATTAATCCCCAAATTAATCCAGAGAGCTTCACCTCTAATCTGCACTGTAATCCAGCTTTCAACAATGCCTGTCATTATTTCATCTGTTTATGATTCATTTACATTATAATTAATTTTACAATTCTCCTATTATGCATGCCTTTTCCAGTTTTTTAATAGTTCTTTCATGACTAAACTTCATGAATGTCAGGCTGATGCATTATGCTAGACAAAGGATCTGTAGTACCTGTAGAAATTTATCAAAGTGATGAACCTGGTTTGATCTATACCTTAAAGCCTCTGCTATAATGAAATATGTTTTCTATATATTTCAATGTATTTAATTGTTCTTTCAGTATTTTTTAATCCCTTGATACTACAGATGCATGTAGATACACAGATGATCTTTTTCTCCCCATTTTAAATATAGGTATTGTATTTGCTATATTCCAATTGTATCTGGCTGGTTGTCATAATGCAGTCCTTGCTACTGGGTTGACATCTTCCTTTTCGAATTGTTTCACACCTCTGGGACAGAGGTGGTTCAGTTTACCTAAGATGATTACCTTTAGTTTTGGGGAGTGTGGAAGTCAAGGCAAAATAGCTTCTTTTAATACCACATCTAAAACAATACCTGTGCTGTCACTGCATCATTAAATTAGCTCCATTTATTTCTATATTTATATAGCTGAAAAGCCTTTTCTTACCTGTTTCAATACACAAATTCTAACTATATTAGACTTCGGCAACTCTTCCTTTACTTTTACATTTTGCAATAATATCAACAAAAATTTTGGAGATTAGAGTCTCCTCTGATCCCCACAACCTCCTGTGGATCACAACACTGGGGTAATTACAAACGTTCTGGGTCCGCCCAATGTTAGAACACCAAATATTAGTTTAAATTTCAGATCCTTTAGTCTACTAAAATTTGCCTTTCTCAAAACAGTGCTCTACTATGAATTTTTCAATTTAAATTAAGGAAAAGTCAACCATTGATCATTTATTCCTAAGTTATTTTGTGCATTCAACTCTTTTAATGCCCTCATTACTGTATGGCAAATAACTATGAAGTTTACAGGCAGAAGAGCTTTCTCTACACATCAGTGAAACAGAGATTATCCCCATTTTTAAACTCAAAGATACTATTCATTCATAAGACTACTTCATACCCTGTGCTTAATACAAGAAGAAGAATGCTCTTGCAGTTGAATTCCACCTACAGGAAAGGAATGAAGTGTGAATAGGTGAGTAAATTTTCTTTGAGAGGAAGAGTTATGAAAGTTACAGGTAGGTTCCTCAAAGGAGTATCACACATCTTTACACGTAGGTGATAGCAGAGACTTAGCCTGTGACAAGCATGTAAAGAATACAAGAGAACTGTAAAAGACCAGTATAAATTGCATACAACACACACTGTTACCTCAAAGTACATAGAGAAAAAAAGATTATTTATATAATTTTTATGTACAACCCAGGGGCTGTAATTTAAATAAGCATTTTGTGGTGATTAACTTCATGTAAACATACAGTGAGACATAATTTCCTCCTCAGTGAGATCTCGCCTCAAATGAGGTGAAAGACAAAGTGCTGGAGGTCAGGCAGGTTGGAAAGGCCCCAGGCAGCTGGGCAGCATCAGGGTGGTAAAACCCGAATTCCCAGCTTGACCCACCACTTTGGTGCCTTGCTCTACACACATCCACGAAACAGGCAAGAAGCAGTCGGTGTTACAGAAAGCAGAATACACGTGTACTTCATGTGTTTTCTCACTGGAAAATTTGTAGATTCTGCTGCCAGGTAGTTTAAGTTTTTTATGCGTTGGCAATAGCATCGCTCAAAGATGTTTGTAAAAGCAGTTGACACACAGTACCTACTTTATGTGTTTCTGCTCTCCTCAGTGCAGTTTATTTACTTGAGGGAAAGTTAAGTCAGTCAAAGGAAACCATTTTCTTTTCCAGCGGAACTGGTGGTATCCCTAATACACTCTAGGAGTGCGAGAATGTTCTGTTCCTGCTGCCTGTTAGTTTCCATTTCATAGCTGGTATTTCTATTATTCCACAGCTGTCATGGTCAGGCATGGTCCTGTAGAGGGAGGCAGCTCCTCAGGTATCTAGAAACAGTCTCCAGAAGAATTTGGAAGAGGACCCCATTCTTAATTTTATTTTTTCACTCAGATTTTATCTGGTGCTGAATAAGATGCCTGTTGTGATTTTTGCATTCTAAATTTCATATTATTTGATACACTACTGTGACTTGACTGTCTTCCTTTTCAGGATATAGGCACAGGCAGAACAACCTTTTATAAGAAGGCTACAGTTTGACTCTCTAGAGGCATTATTTGTCCCAACCTTAAAAATCTGTGTATCATTCAGATTCAGTGATTAACATAATAAAATAAATTTGTGAAGAATTAACTAGCTCTGCAGACAATAACTTCATGGGACAAGTGGAATACTGTTTTCCCTTTCCAGTAGACAATATTACTTCCTATACTCTGGTATAAGAAAACAATTATATCTCTATGTGTATGTGTGGGGAGGCAGGGCGGATTTGCGGTCAGAGGACTGTATAATGCCAGAGTACATGGAAAATAATGCTATTCACATGCTAGAGCATAACTTTGGCCAATAGTCCTTGGCAGTGTAAAGATAAACAAGAAGTCATACATGAAAAAGCATGAGAAACTCCAGTGAACAGATTGTCTTCTGGCCCAGTACCTAGTAAATGAGTTTGGCTCCATCCCTCTGTTCCTTGCTATATTCAGTAGTCCCTGTATGGGACAATAGGAGGGATCTAAAATCACTTTCAGGATGAACATACAAAGTTTCCACCTATGCTTCAGTTCACAAAGAATATTTTATGCAAGGAAGTAAATAGATTGCTAAGCTTATGATAAACAATTGCCGAACTGACTACAGTGTGTGCTAGCCTGTCACATCTGATCATTGTTATAAACCATATTCAATGGATGGTTAAAATAGTTAATGATTATTCCCATTTCAGACTTCTAATTCATATTTAGTTATAGCTGACACAATCAAGTGTTTGCACCTGTGAACTTCATACCACCGCGTATCTCGAGACCAGAACAAGAACTTGAGTAACAGCTACTGCTTCTTCTTCATAATATATCAGTGTTTCTGGTTAAGAGTAACCGAAGCTAATAATAATAAATATATAAAGAAGTAGGAAAAAAACCCTCAAACAAAAAAAATTCTAATTATCCCAATAAACCTTATATTACAAAGAGAAGAATGACTGATTGGAGTTCACCTCCAGAATGAAAACCGAAGAGCTGGTTACTCAAGACTGAGTACAAAAAGATTATATTAATTTCATTTTTTTTTACCCTTCCATTAAACTCTCAAAGTATTTTTTCCCAGTGAGGTCTAGGAAGCAAAAAGCTCAATGATGAGCTCAATCGTGATTCTAAGAGCAAAAGAAACTACTTAGCTTCACACACACATATACATATTTTCACATGTACATATTTTATGTCATTCTTTTTCTCCACCACCTTTGCTTTTCCTGACATTTAATTAACAGCATGTCTCTGATGTCAAAACAAACATAAAATATAGCTGCTTGTAGGGAATGCAAATCCTAATTAAGATGAAATTTTGGACATAATATAAGACAAGCTTTGCATTTTCATTGGGAAAATACTCCAGTTTATAAAATATTCCCAGATGTGCTTTTGACTTTCTAAATCTCTGTCTTGAAAAACTGTGGCTTAAATTAAAAAGTGCAATATTCATCTTCTGTGAAGGAAGTTTCCTTCTTGGAATTTTAGACAATATTTACCACTGGCCTGATTCCACTGACTGGTGAAGTTCAGAGTGAGATGGAGCGCAGCATCTTTAAAACATTAAACATGTAGGAAATAAATTCAGACAAAATTAACTTTTCTTTTAATTTACACTAAGGAGCAATGATTTTAATTTTAGATATCTTGAATCTATCCCAAGAAAATTCAGAGATAAGAAATATGAAACAATACAAAAATCAACATTTATTTATGCTCAGATTCTAAAACCTGATATTGAAATCTACTTCCTCCCAGTTCATTAGGACTATTTGTCAAATAAAACGTTACTTAGCACAAGTACATCAGAAGCTAGTCCACCAAAAAAATATAAAGAGATCTGTGCAAATACTGCACGTTACTTGTATATAACTGGTTGCAAGCACTAGGTAAAAAGAAAACCTGACCTCTCTACCCATAATGAAACCATTGAAATGGACTTTCAAATTTTCCTCAAGACTCCAGATTAAATCTCTTCTTTTCCAAAATGTGACAAAAGCTTTTATTTAGATTCCTTGTATTTTTTTTTTTTTTGTCATGATGCTGTAGCAAATCTGAAAGTCTGCAGGGTTCTGTCCAAAGATCCCTTATACATATCAAAAAGCACCTGTGTGAGTACTCATCTTGAAATGCTTTCTAATGGAAAACACTTGCGGTAAGCATACTACATATCCCAAAGGAGGAATAACTGAAACCAGTTCCTTACTAAAGGTAAATGGAAAATTTTAAGGCAGAGCGTCCTGAAGACAGTGTGCAGCCTTTGTTTTCATTTACTCACATGGGTATGAAGCAGTGATGCTGTGCCTCCTTTAATATGCCAAGATCACAATCCAAACGTTAAGAAAGTCCTGAGCCCAGAGAAGGTAGAAGGCCAACACACTAACTGCTGTTGCTTCCTCTATATGAACTAAGGGGAGTTCAAAAATTTCACTAAGACAAAGGTAGTAATACCTCTGCATTTCTGTTGAAATGTTTGTGCTGAAATGTCAAGTAGCAAATATGCTGAGATTTATTAACGCGTTCTGCCTTCTCTTGCCCTTCAGATGGAAAAGTCAAAGACTCCATGGGGACAAGATAGTGCCATCAGCAAACACAGTCTGAGCGCTCCACGTACGCTTCGGGACACCCAGTCAATCCAGCAATGCAATTGCCTGAGCATCCCCAAGGGAGCCTAATAATTTGACTTGTGCCCTATGTTCTCTTTGTGAAAATAACTCATGCAAAGCTCTGTTTTTCATCAAACCTAACAGGAAATTTTCCAAATCTTCAAAGAGATCTTGGTTCTGATGTGAACCCTTGTTGAGAGTAAGAGTTTAAGAACAAGGCATGGGTTATTAAGCTGTGTGTCCTAGCCAGGCTTTGCATGTGCTTGCTCTTTTACCTGGTATTTTATAATTGGAAATGGAAATCTGTTTTTCCCCATTGGTGTACACCACAGTATGGCAACTGCATAACATTTAGAAGAGCTGAACTAAAGGGACCTTTTGGTCCCAGCTCATACATATAGACTTCATCTAAGCTGAAAACCAAAGACAAATACGTTTGTCATATTATCCTGAGCTGTTGCTGCTCCCCTCGGTCAGAGTAAAGCATGTATTTGCTTCAGTCTTGTCTTTGTAATTTGTCTACCTTATCCTTCATGCAAATCGTGGAAAGGCTCTTCCCAAAATGCTGACAATTTCATAATTTCAAGGAATTTTAAACATCTGTGAATCACTTATATTATCTCTGAACAATGATAAAGAGGTAAGAGAAATTAAAATGCAAATCTACTGGGCATTTTCAATATTGAACATTTGGCTTTGTGTAATTGATAACTTCGGGGATTCTAGAATTAATGGAGGGAATATCATTTGCAGTTAGAAAAGATTTAATGTTCACAATCCAAGATTGCCTAAGGATACAGTTTAGTTTTCTGTCAGATTTGTAGGTGCTAGATCTGACTGCTATTGTCACAGAGACAATAACCTAAAATACGATAATCCTAATGAGATCAGGCCACACAGACAGAATTTGAGGATCTTGAACTGAATAAACTAGTTGTAAACCCAGCTTCTTTCATAAGGCTTTGAGCACACACAGACAGGATTTAATATTATCAGGCTTTTAAATTCAAAAAATGTTAAAAACAGACTCGACTTTTAGCCTCACTGTATGAAAAATAAGTTTCAATTTCAGATTCTGGTTTTGATCCATCAACCAACTGATGTTAATCAAACTTAGTAGAACAGTTCTTTTTCCAAGACCAGGTTTTCAGCCTGCTCTGTCCCTTTTAAAAACATACTGGAAGACTGCAGGAGAAAAATATTTACCTATCCAAATTGACTCTTGACAGCAATATTTTATGCCAGCTATGAAGAACAGAAATACTAACCCTCTGCTGAATAACCTTCTGTTCAAAACTATTCCGAATAGAACTGGGAAAATAAACCAATAGGGAATTTTCTAACAATTGCTCTTCTACAAATTCAAAGATTAATGTCAGGCCTCAAATTATTTTTTGACTCAGTCCTCTCTGAGTTAATACCAAAGGCACTTGAGAATATCTTCTACAGCTACTTCTGTAATCTTTGTATAATTGAACTTCTCAAAGGAATGGTGAAAACTCTCCCCACAAACTAGAGATGATTATAAGAATTGATTTAGAAAGGCCAACCTCTCTCTGTCCCTCAAAGCACTGCAGATAAATTTTGTGATAGACAGTCCTTAGTATGGGGTCAACAGTAGCCCAATAAAATTTGTCTGAAGATCCATTTTTTCAACCAGGTTCATGCGTATCTAAACTCCTAATGTAGAGTGCCTAATCCCTCAAATCACTGTTACTCTTCATGCTCATCACCTGCCTTATGACTGTTTTTTGCTGAGAATGCTGTAGAGGCATGAAGAACAAAACATTCCTTGAGGCACAGAGCTGGTTACTTTGCCACATTCCAAGGCAAGGTATTATCTGTTGAAATATAGCAGCCACTACTTATATCAGAAAAAACTCAGTAGCTGAGCTACAAAATCCATACTCCAGAGAAAGAGAGACAGCTAATCCAGAGCTTCTCAGGGAGATTTATTAGCAAAGATCCAGCATGTCACTAGTGTGCCTACCTGCCTGTTTTTTTGGAGTTATGGCTTATGGGCCCAATGAAGGCAACTGTTACAAATATTCCTGCCTTATATTTTTAGGATATTTTCTAATTTGGATGTCTCAAAGATTAAATAATTTCTATGATATTTACACCAGCTGTCTTTTTAGTCATGAAATTACAAGAAGGCATCTTGTAATACTGCAGGACAATTTCAGTTAGATGTTGATCTGAGATTTAAATTCATTGTACAGCCAATCATTTTACACCCAACCATGGGTTTATTGAAAACTGACTCTTATAGATCTCTTCTCTGTTTCTCAGGAGCACCAGTATCTTGCTACTGATCTCAGTTGTTTCCTGTCCTGACACAATCCAAGCTCAGAAAAATAATTAAATCTGTATGGTTTATCAATGAATTTGAGGTACAGAGATGCACTTGGTGGGGGTTAAAGGATGCAGGCAGTGACATGAAAAATTCTAGTCAAACTACTTGTTTAATTAGCTTATTGTTTGGAAGTGAGACATGCAATACTGATTATATCACTCATTCAGCTACTTCCTCCCCCTTCACTTCTGGACAAAAAGAAAGATCTTTTTCAAGAAGAGAAGAGATGCCTAGAACAACATATTTAATAACTCCTAGGACATAAAGAGTAAGCTTAAAAAAATAACTCTGTTCATTATTGAACCTTAGAGGCTGAAGTTGATTATTTAAAAAATTCTGATCTTTCACCTATGGATTAATTTTAACTTCAAACAATAAAGAAATCCTCTCCCTAATTACAGAGAAAAGATTTAAACTAAGTCTTTATTAAAATGACAAGATGGTCAATGAGATAAATTTTTTGTTAGATATAGTATATTTTATTGTATTAGCTAATGGGTCAAAAATTTGAGGCTAGCAAATAATTATTCAGATACAACTGTATAAGTAGGCCAGGTAAAAAAATCATAACCTTCACTTGAAATTTTGTGGATCTTCTATCTATCTCAGCTATAACAACTCAGCTAATACATACTGGGAAATATTTGTCAGAGAAACTACTGACTAGTGATTGTAGTATTTTTTGGGTAAGGGTCAGTCAAGACACGCAACTTGAATCAATTTACAGACTCCTATGATCCATATGGCAAATGGAGAAGTGTAAGTTTTCAGATACCATTTAGCTACTGAGAAATAGATTTAGAGAGGAAAAAAGTCATTTTTCAATGGCCAAAATAAGAAATTAATGTATCATATGGATATCTATAATTTGGCTAATGGTAGAGACAAAATCATCCCAGGTGGAATAAGCAATTGCATTGTTTGGCTATGTCTGTGGAAGAAGTACCACTTACATTTTCCTTTTGGTTAGAAGGAAAATTAGTAGAAGTTATTTTCCAACATGAAATTCAGGATCATCAATTCTTAGGTTCTCAGGACTTGTCTGCCCCAAGATCACGTATAGATTTTACCTTTGGCTACAGAGAAGAAACATCTAAACCAGACATATTTATTCCTCGATCTTTATTTTGTTCAATTGTTTGAGAAATCATCAGTTAAAACAAGGATTATATTTGCTTATAAGTAAGTACAGGGCAGTTTCCTTTGGAAGGAAAAATGGGATGGCATACACATCACCCTTTCAGGTATCCTCTGTGGAGGCTATAACAGGATTAAAGCAGTGCTAACTAACTGCCACTGCTGAAAAAGTCAAAAGTAGAGGGGGCAAATGTTTCTGTAAAATGGTCTGGATAAGAAGAGGAAGAAAGCACTATGTTCTAAAGCATAGCTCTTTGCAGTATGTCTTCTGTCTTCTTCTAGAAGATGTGCCAGTCATCTTACCCCCAGTAAATTATTTCTTAACAATTGTATGTGGGATGACAATGAATTGCTTTTCCATTGGTGAGGTCTACCAGATTTGACTATGAAGACATCACAGTGCATCAGCTATAGAGTCAAGCCAAGACATCCAACACAGAGCCCAATATCTTGTGTCTCAGGATGATCAACAGTGGATACTTAAGGGAAATACTGAAAAATCAAAGCAAATGTACAGTGTTCCTTATCACTGAACAGCAGATTTAGGACTCCACTCAATGAACTAGTGAACCATTGTGTTTAACAGTTCATGACTCCTTTGTTAGTTTACCTAATCCTTTTTTGATCCCATTTATGCTTTTGGTCTCTAAAACATCCCCGTGTGATGAAGTTAATTTGCATTCAGCAAACTTACTTTTGTTTAGTGACAGTAAAACTTGAAGGTAACCAATGTTATGAAAAGTGCTCTATTACAGTAATTTAGTGGATGCCTCTATACTCAACCCAAACTCCTTATCAGAAAAATAAACAATATACCACAACATTTACCCTTGAAAAAGGTCAGCGTAAGAACTCAGAAAACTCTAGAACAGCACTCTGCTTTCTTTTTTGCCCCATGGCTTCATCATCCTCCACACAGGTATATACATGGCAGTATTAAGACAAAAACTACAAACTACGTAGCTGATCCACGTCAACTTTAACAGGGGAGCTTTGCCCATTTTATCCGTTGCCTGCAGCGCTATTCATTACATCAGTTAAAATTTTACCAGAGATGGAAATTTCACGACTTCTGCCACTGTTCCCCATTCAGTTGTGATTCCTTGTGATTGTTTAACTTCACAGGTTAGAGCAAAGGTTGCAATCAACACAAAAGCAAATCCATCCCCTGATGCCAAGGAAAGAGTAAATTTATGCATGAGTGGACTGGGACAAATGAGACTAAGTTTATTCAGTAAAAATCCATAACAGATTTAGCAACAGAGTTCAGGTGACACGGGGAGTGTAGCATATTACTTTGCACATTCTTGGGTGTTTTACTGGATCAAGCAAGATTGCTCAAAAGCTTGTTGAATTAATTTTCAAAGAGTACTATTGGGAACACTCAAGGAGATACCTCAGTGCTTTCCTACTCAGATTATAAAATGTAGCACATGTCTATGTGGTTTGTTGTATAAAAAAAAAATTGTTTTGTTTTCCATAGTGCACCTTCTCTCCATATGATTACTTACTAGCACTTGCCTGCTTTGTAAATACATCAAGGACTTGAACAGTTGTTGGAAGTATTTCTGAATAACCAGAAATAAAAAATTTGCCACTGGCTGCTCCTTCTTATTTTGACTTATCTACATATTCATATAATGCAAAATCTGATCTTTTTTTGCTCACGTTCTTTGGGCAGCTTCATTGGCAGCTTTGGATTATAACCACCTCATTGCTTTGGGAGTAAAATGATCCAGAAGGTGGCAACAGAATTGGTTGAGATCTTCCGCTATCTATTGCCTTTCCCTTTTCTGCTAACTTGGTAAATTATGTGTTCAATGATATTTATATAATATAAAAATGTCCAGTTTGTTATTTATTACACAGATTTGATTTGGGTCTGATTTTAGAAATGTCACAAATGGATAGAAAAATCTGTTTTGAAGCTGCATATCTGTTCAGTTAGACCTTTTGGGGTTCTTGGATTGCAAAAGAAAATTAGCAGAAAGCATGTAAGGTTACTATTTACATTTAAATAAGCTTTGATGGATGAAGACTAGAAGCAGAGAATACCCATCCAGCCACCACCCAATTTTCAAAAAAGTAGGATATGGGATAGACAGCATAAAAATTTCAGCAAATCATGCTTAGGAACAGTGAATGCTTACATAACAGTTAGCTTATAAACAATTAACCGCTATCATTGTTTTACTCATCATCACCCTGAAAAATGTAACTAGCAACTTTGAGCATGCTACCACTGTATGGCTGGTGGCTATCAGCGCTGCCAATGCGCAAGTGGGGAACTGAGCAGAAGACAGAAGGACCATGCCTATGTGGATACCCTTTCCTCTTCCTTTTCAGTATAATGAAGCTGTTGTTTTGAGCCTGACAGTATTTTCCTTTGAAAATTTTATAGTGTTTTCAAGAAACGTAGGGGTTGGCTTTCTTTATATCTGATCTCAGTATCCTGATCCTGTTTTATTGGCTGTAAAATACTAATAGTCTAATAAAAAAATATTCTCCTTTCCTTTTATCTGTTTGAATAAAAGTTTCACACACACCATGGGTTTTTTGGTCCTGTATCCAGGTTCTTCTTTCTTCACAAAATCCTTCACATTTCAACATGTTATTCAAGACTGCTTTCTTCATTATTTTCCCTTTCTTGCCTACTTCACCAATCAGGAGGCAAGAGTGAATCTGTCAGATGGTCTTTGTCTAGCAAAAGACAGGAATGATATTCCTTTTGCTTTCCATTTCACAGTCTCTCATATTTATTGTTTATTGAGAAAATACACTAGTCAGCTCCCTTTGTTAAACAGCACAAACAGATCTATTCCCCAGGAAAAGACTGCAGTTGCTGAAATCCAATATCTTTGACTACTTTAGATCAAAGGCAATCAGTTTCTATTGTATATGTTGGCTCCAAAATAAAGACTTTCAAAACCAATAAAAGTAACAAGCAAAAAGGCGCAAACAAATGAAGAGACAACCCCCAAGAAAACAAATCTAATAATATTCAACTTTTTAGGAAAAGCAGTTTCTGAATCCAGTACTCTGGTGTTGCAGGGAATTTGAATAACCATGTTAACAAACAATGCTCTTTGGCAGTACTGCTGCCCATGAATATGACAACTGTCAGAGCCTGGAAAGTCACTCGCTCACTACTGTCACAAATCTGCCTAAAAACAAAGCCGCCATATGTTTATGCAAAGAGATAAGTTACTCTCTTGGCTCAAGTGCATGAAGATGAAATACAGAACATTCATCAAAAGCCTATAACATAATGCTTGGCTCTCTCCCTTCTTCCTCTATTAAATTAACTTTTTTTTTCTAAAGATTAATATTTTCATCCATTTTGCAGCATGTCATAAAATATGGAGTAGTGTGTACTTCTAGAGGAACAAAGATCAGGGGTCACAGCATGCAACAATTGTTCAAAAGACAACAAAATCCAGATAGTGCACGACTGAGAGTGCTCTGTACAGCTGGAATTCACTTCTGCAGACATAATGCCTGAACACCCTTTTACATGGATTTTATGTGGCCTATTGACTTTTTTATTTAAACAAACATTTGACCCACTTCAATTCAGCAACTCAAAGCTTACCAAAGGGAAGCACAAAAATAATGGAGAAAAGCCTCATGTGATTTTTATTATTACTATTAATGAAAAATTACTCTCTATTACTGTCTTTGCTTTAATGATCATAAACATATATATATGCTCAGAACAGGCTTGCATTGCTTTGTTGCAGCTACTTGTTTCCATCAATCCACAGGAACTAACACAATAATAATACGCTGTCCAAAATGATTTATGATCTCACTCCACTTATGCAAATGTCTGACTTTCAAATGTGAATCAAACTACTGTGGTAAAGTGTCAAACAACTTGCGAAGTATTTAAACAGCTGACTACACCTGTTTCCACTTTATGAACGCTTTCAAGTTTGGGCTACTTTGATTCAAAGCAATATGTTTAGTTTAGAGCGTTACTATTCAATATGAAAATTAAAGTTGCCTTCTCCCAAGTATAACAATGTGATGAGGTCTAACAGCACACAGATCTATTAGAATACTGAGGCTCAGCTGTCTCAGACTAACTGGGTGGTTCTCATCAGAGTTCATGAGAGCTGTGCAGCTTGCACAGAGCACAAGGCTTCCAGAAGCACCCTCTGGCATATGTGCAAAATAAGCATCAGAGAAAGACACATCTATGGGCCCAATTTGGCAGGCAACTTGCAGTTAGCTTGAAATCTTATAGCATTAGAACAGGAGTGAAGACTAAGTCCCAATTCACAATCTATCTCTAGGTGAATTGCATTAATTTGATAATTAAGGCTAATGCCCAACATAGGTAGGAATAATCTGTTATTACTGTCTATGAGAGGGGAAAGGAGGGTGAAGGGTGTGGCAGGCCATACAAGTCACTGCCATGGCCTCGGCTACTGGCACATCCCTCCGCTCAGTAAGTGAGCCTGTGTCTCCAAGAGCACACAGCCACAACTGGGTAACCACTCGCGTGACAGCCCCTGGAGCACCTGTTTCTTGTGCGGAGAAGTGGCATACCCAAATGTCACTTTCTGTGGGGAGTTAAGTGTTTGCTGCCTTAGCTTATGCTAGAAGTCACCACTGTAGATGCTGCAGCTTGAAAAACGAGCATGTCAATACCCATAACTGTATATACTCAGAAGAGGAAACTTGAGGTAAATTGTATTGCATATGTAAACTTCAGCTCGGATTTAATGGTGATAAATAAATAATAGGGATTTAGCACTAACTGTGGCATACTCCTCATGTATGCTTTTGCTGCGTTCAGCTCTGGGAGGTCCTGTGTACCTCCCCATTTTGCACACATGTAGGGACAGATTTTCAAAGCACACTACTTGGTCATGTTAAATCCTGAAGATGTAAGCAGGGCAGACTGGACACAAAATACACAGGGAGGTAAAATACATGCCAGTTAGACAAGTCATGGTAAATTCTAAGTCACCCATCACCTTGGGTAACAGTGCTGCTATGTCCAATGTCAGTTATTTGAAAGCTTTCATGTGCAGGGACAAATGTAGTCTAAAAGTCTCAGATAATAGAAGGCAAGAAAATAAGTACCAATGTTTTCCAGAACATCAAATAATCTAGTGTTTAAATCTCATTTATGTTTTTGAAATACTTCACTGGACAATGCTGGAGTAACTTGGATCACTCATGGAAATTACATCAGTTATTTTCCAGTTATTCTGGGCTAGATGAATATAATTCTCTTACAAGACAACCTGAAATCTGTAGCCAAATTCTATGCCCCACGTAAGCCTTTTTAATTAACCTTCCTTGGGGCAGGTTAGGGAGAGCAAGATCCATGAAGACATTGGAGAAGAACACAAGAAAATCAGACGTGAGAGGAAAAAAGAAAATACTCTATAGTATACAAGGCAGATAAAGATTTAATTTTGATTCATAGGTAATGACATCACGTTTTCCCAGATTATTAGATTGTTACTTCTTGTTTGGTAACAACTGGGTAGTTGTTAGGCTAAAACTCGTACCCCACACCAAACTTTTTTGGGACAGTCTGCTTCCCACCAAGGTTTAAAATTATTAATTTTCATGTTTCTCCTTATTGGTCTTGGTCCACAAAGTTATTCACAGTATCACAGAATGGCTGGGGTTGGAAGGGACTTCTGGAGATCGTATAGTCCAAACCACCTGCTAAAGCAGGTTCACCCATGGCAGATCACACAGGAATGTGTCCAGGCAGGTCTTGAATGTCTCCAGAGAAAAAGACTCCACAACCTCTCCGGGCAGCCTGTTCCAGGGCTCTGGCACCCTCAAAGTAAAGTTTCTCCTCATATTCAGATGGAACCTTCTATGCTTTAGCCTGTGCCCATTATTCAGTATTTAGTCAGGAAACTTCAGTATCTTCTCTCTTGTGGGCGTCTGGAGGGATTTATCCATTTGTCTTTCAGTTGCCACTTGGGTTCAAACTCATCCACTGAACAGCCACTAGACAGCTCAAGCCTCCTGCACTTACCCCAAGCAGTTTACAACACTGAACACAACAGCTACAACACAGGCCAAAGCATCAGATCTCCCATAGAACAGACAAGGCAGGAAACGTAGCTCAGAATAACCAGTCTCCCTAGTCTGGCTAGCAAACCCTCCTGAGCAGCTGGGCCCAGACTTTATATAAGAGAGGGGAGTGACAAATCCAAACATCTGACTCAACTAGCTTTAGTGGGCCAAATGTGTATATTTCTTCCAAACTTATTTCTTGAAGACTGCCTCTGGGGGTCAAGTGGTTCCAAGAGAAACATTTAAGCTAAGGCAAAGGATTTCCACATAAACATGGTCATTGTAAACATGCACTTATTTTCCATAACAACTTGGAATTTCATCTCATGGCCTATTTGTAAGCCCCATGACTCTGAATGACCTCATCATTCTCTCACGAGCTCTTGGGCGAAATTCTCCCTCATCACAGAGGGTGTCCAACTTCCATTGATTTTTAAGAGCCTAAAGGTCTGAAAATGATCCCTCTGTAATCCCACCCCTTCTGAATACAAGGCATACCATTTCATACAGCAGTTTCTGCTTCCAGTCCATAAAATTATGATTGAATTAGAAGTTGTTCTCCTTCCCCTGCTTCCTCACAGAACACCCAGACTTGGTCTAGATACTACAAACAGTATACATTTCACCACTGCTTGTTCATCGCAAGGGTGATTTTTTAGTGCTGTAAGGGGACCCCTTTAAGCATGTGCCCTTTGTTTCCAGCCCTGTTTCAGAGAGCTGAGGTAAGCACCGTTGAGGACACAGCATTCACTGTATGACTGTAATCCAGAAGCGGCTTTCTAGGTGTTACAGTCATATAAGCAGATAGGGATTCTACCAGTCTTGTATGTGAAGAAAAATTGCAACTCTCTGCTACCATAATGAAGCAAGTATAGCAGAACTCGTCCTTATTTAATTGAAGTAACTGAGAGAAAATTATGATCTATAACCTACATTTTCCCATCTCTGATTTAATGACTATTATAACCATATAGGTATAACATACATAAAACTTACTGAAATAAACAGTAGGAATTCGTATTTTATCATAATTTAGTCACAAAGCTCTGAGAGTGGAAAAAGGAATAAAAAGGTCATGGGTTTGATGTAGCATTAGGCTGACACTCACATCCAGAGCCAGTGCCCAAGTCCTCTATAAACATACAGTTTCTAAGGAAGAAAAGTTAATGTTCCCCTAAACTCAGAATTTAAGTGGCTTTAGCTTTTTAACGCAGAATCTTTTAAACTGCAGACTAGGTGGATTCTTTTTCATTCCATTACAACTATCTGCCTATCATCCTTCCTTTCCTCTTCACAATGAGACCTGAGCAGCTGTGATTAGTGAAAGGAATAGTGTATTTCCATATAAAATTAATTGCTTCTACCTACATTGTTCTCCCCAAGTTTATAGCTCATTTGCTGCTCAGTCCTGCACCACCTGCTCCCTCTTGTACTTAATTTTCCCTCCTGCATGGCCCGGAAGGCAGAACACAAAAGGGAATCAGAGCCTGGGACTTTGCTCAAGAGTCATTAAATAGGCTCTAACAGATCTAGGAGGGTAAGAAAATGTGTTATTGCGGGGGGGTTCACAAAGATAACAGGAAATATCTGTCATAAAGTGAATGTACTTCAGAGCCTAGCTTCACTCTAAATCAATCCTACAATCCTTTCTCATAAATCATCCTACTACAGACAGCTGGGAGAAGTACAGAGTGGTAAACTAATTTCTTGGGGAAAAAAAAAAAAGAAAAAAGCAAGCTCCAAAAATTCCTTCCATCTTACCAATTCCTACATGCATGGGTTCATATTTCAGGTATAAGTCACACATTCACACACAAACACACCCACCTGATACTTTCATAATTCAAAAAATTAGCTGTTCTTTAAAATTCCCCCATCTGTACTTCTGTGGAAGTAGGAGGACAGGTTCACAAACACTTGTCAAAACTGATTAGAGCCAAGTGGGAGCATTTTAACACTTCGAGTAACGTGGGAATCCCCCTTTACACATAGGAGTCAATGTCGTATTCAGAGAGGTATATCCACCCACCTGGAGTCAATGCTTCATTTGCAATGTTGCATCCTCGTTTTTATATGGAGAACTAACTGAATGCAGAAGTTATTCATCAGTTGCTCACTAGTCATTGGATTAAGCTCACTATTTGTGAATTTATTAAATATCCCATGTAACCAGCTATTTAATACCGTATTAAAAATTATTAAACTTAAGCTTCAAAAGTAAAACATACTCTGGTATTTTCAAATAATAATACCCTATTTATTTACCATTTTATGAAGACTTCACCATTTGCATTATGTAGCTCTTGTTAAACATGAAGAATATAAAACTCAGTGACACCTAATTTATTCTCAATATATGCAGTATAAGAATACTATATTTGACTCAAGCAGCTGTCAAACTATCCCACCTGGCAGCATCAACCATCCCTCTTATTTGACATATCCAGACAAGTGAACTATTTAAAGGACAAAGAAAAAGTAACATTTAAAACAAAAGAATAGACACTGTGAAGTAAAAATAATTTTAACTAAAATATGAGCAAGTTCACTGCATTTCGTCTTCAACTTTTGTTGTTGTTGAAGAGTACTTATTTGAAACACCAACACAAAAGATGCTGGATCATAGAACTCTACAACCACCTAACACCTGATCAAATGCCAATTAAATCCTTGGCAACGGCCAAATCCATTTCCACTTGTTTCTAACAAAGGTACAACTACAGTCTTTGCTATTCAATATTTTTATATGTTACTGGGAGGTATTCCAAATTTCTACTGCGTGAAACAATACCTGCAATACCTAAAGAAAGAGAGGAAAACCATCCTCCAAGTAGGGCTGAGCAGGTGAGTGGCACTTGCAGAGTATTTGTTGTCATAACGCCAAGATCTTGGTCAATTCTAACTCCCTTGGGGGGATGGGGTGATGCTTAATAGGAACAACACCAGGGCTGATAATGGCAGCATTACGTTCAGTTTCTGACCCAAAATTTCAGCTGCAGGGGAGGATCACTAAGCATAGCAGAAAGTGGAAATTAAATGGATTTACTGGAGTGAGTCCAGCAAAGACCTGTGAAGATATTTAAGGGACTAGAGCATCTGATATACAAGGAGAGGCTGAGACAGCTGGGACCATTAAACTCTGAAAAGACTCCAGGGAATCTTATCACTATATATAGATGTGTGATGGGAGAGTCAAATAAAATGGAGGCAGGCCCTTTTCAGTGGTGCCTAGTGACAATACAAGGGGCAATAGACATAAGTTGAAACACAAGAAATCATTTAAATACAAAAAAAACCCTGAGCAATGTGCTCCAGCTGACACTGCTTTGAGTGTTGAGCTTGAGCATCTCTAGAGGTCCTTTCATGACTCCATAATTTTGCAATTCTGTGAACTACCCTCCAACACCAAGGTATTTGAATTTTTCTCTCATTACTAATCCTGCTGTACTTGTTCCACATAAACAAATGTATCATGCACTGAATCAACCAAGCTGGCATCTTTTCTTGGTGCTGCATCTGAAAGCAACCCTAACAAACACCCATTTGCGGAGCTATATTTATGTCATCCCAGTAATTAAGAAGGATACATGGGAGAATAAAGCTGAGAAGCTTCCTCTTATCGTAAGTAATAGCATGAAGTGGTAAGAAACCTAGCAAAAAGGGAAAATGTGCAAAGGAGTGACCGTTGTAGAAAAGGTCTGTCTAAAAATCTCAAAATAACCTTTTTTAATTGGTAGAAATGAAGGCACATTCCTTACAGGTATGTATTTTTTTTGACATGCTTCAATAGGACAACTCTCTCACACTGGCTTCTACTGCAGAAGGCTTTGCTCTCTTTTTAAATCGGTTCCACTGAATTGCAGTTATCCCATCTGTTTAAACCCGTGTCAGATGCCACTGTACATTAATGACAAAACCAAGTTAGATGTCCTGACTTCTTACATGGTGTAATGAAAAATAAAAAACCACTAAACAAATACAACCTTACTGAAAAATGAGGAACAATACTTCCATAAATGATTTCACTTATGTTTTGAAAAGTACTGGCTTTGCATATCTCCATGCTTTTTCTTCTCCTTTTCTTTGGGGAGAAAAAAACAGGTAAAGGAGCGAACCACATAAAAATCAGGGAAAAGTTTTTTTTGACAATCTAAACAATTTTAAAACTGAAATTTTATTAGCTTTCAAAAACCATTGCTTCCATTATGGAAGCAAACGCATTGAATTGTGCAATTCTGCCCACTCCAGGCACATCCATGCCAAACTAGAGCCTGTCAGATTTCTTCATCAGGAACCACAATTCTGCTTACTCTTACAGAAACTCTGAGAAAGCTGCATTTTAGCTGACAAACAGAAGCTGGAGAAAAGCAAAGTTATCAAAATAATAATAATAAAAAAACCTTGTAGCTACAAAGCTGACAAGTTTTTTTCTATTTAATCTTAAAACCCATCCTGTAAAAACTTAGGGTCAGACAAGGAATTCTGAAGTAAAGCTTAATAACCACAAAGGCACTTGCAGCTCTTACCTCATACTATTTCTCCAAGGCAGAATATGAACTCAAATTGTACCTTAACACAGCTCAGCAGCCATAAGATTTCTAGGTTAGGTTTCTGCTTTTTTTATAGTGGTCTGCCCACCTTCCCAAACACATGCTTTCTCTGTGGTTGTCCCAGACCTCTGGCTTCCTCTTTCACATCTGGTCTCCTTAGATAACCTTTTCCTGAAAGGACCATTATTGCTGGTTGCTGAACTTCCCACCTACACAAAGGGAACCTTAACACTTCCCAGCAGCCTGGCCTCACGTTCCAACACTCAGTGAAGGAGAAAAATGTCCATAATAGAACTGATACACTGATGACAAAATATCCTTTGGTTTGAGGCAGCTCATCGTTATGCAAGAAGGGAAAGAGGCCTTGCTCTGGTAGACACTTAATGAGTGTAGCTGACTATGCCATACCACATCCTCTGGAGGCCCCGAAAAACTCCCATATCTTTATGTGGCTTCTGCAAAGAGAGAACTTCTGGTTAAGGGGATGCAAAGGCTAGACTGAGTTTTCCTAGGATTTCTTGTGAATCCTCCTCCCCTCCCAGTGTGACACCCTCCCTTTTCAAAAATATCTTACAGGGTCTCAAAACTTCATTTACAGAAGCCTCATAAACAAAGGCTTCCCATTCAATAAGAACTGAGCTGAACCTCTTAATGAGTAAAAGGTGCCTCTTGCACAGGTGATTTGGGCAAGACAGGATATGTCTTTGCAGCAAAGCGCTGCTTATGAACACTAGCAACCAGCTGATAGCAGCAAGGCTGGACTGACAGAGTGTCCAGGCACTGCCTGCCTGCTCAGTGCAGCAGTAGAGCCAGGGCAACAGACTGGCGGTCAGGACCCAGCTCTTAAATAAACTGCAATGTTGCAACCATACCATGTCTTTGCCTATGGGTGTTCTGCCTCCACCCGCTCCTTGAATTTTTCTCTTGCATTTGGCAAAAGGTTTAATTATTTTGCTGCCAGACACACACGGCTATTCCAGTTTACATGATCTTCCTGTTGCAGCACAGGTGACACTGAGTTCCATTTGAAGTCATATGCACTTGGCTTTACAATACTCAAAATCCTGTAAATCATAGTGATTCTTCTTACTGGGGTTATGCTCAAATACCCAAGCACACGTCTGGTTGCTTCTTTCTGTTGTTCCTTTCCAATTCTGTAGTTATTGAAATAAAAGATAAATAAATAGAGTTCTGGATATCCTTTTAAGACAACACAGTCAGTTTTTCCTCATGGTAAAACAAACCAAGATTTTATTAGAATTGCCAAAATTAGGAAAAATGTTTTTAGAGATGTTATTTATAACTGATTCTCGGAGAGTGCAAATTTTCTTCCTCAGCATTTATTTGAGCAAAAATCTGTTTCCAATGGACTCACAGCTTCAGATGTCTAATTCATGTAGCCTGAGCAATATCATGGAAGACAGACATTTTTTACCCTTTGTGGCTTTTTTTTTTTTTTTAATAATGATAATAATAATAAAAAAGCTTTAAGACCTGGCCATGAACCAAACTGTATCAAAGTTTGTGGAAAAAATCATGAATATACACAGTCCAGACACACAGTATCTTTCATTGATTTAAGCTGTAAATTTCATTTTGTACATTTAGGAAATGTGGAAAGGAGCTCATAAGCATAAGAATGAACAGCAATTTTATAAGCTTTTAGCCAACAGTTTGAGACTTTCTTAATTAGGATCATTCCTTTGCACATCATAAGGGATACAATTAAGTTGAATATGCTGCATGATTTTCCCCATGAGTTCAGCCTTTCTCATGGCTCAGTAAAGCATTCTTTTTTTGCTAGACCTGTATATGTAGCACTAAAGTTCTTCCACACATTGTTCTTTATTTCTAGAAGTGTCAACCACCCTCAGTCCCTGACTTTTCCTCTCTGGTTCACACAGATGAACTATGAACACATTTATTTTCTCCTGTTGCCAAAACTGTCAGGAGTAAAGTTTTAAACCCTGAACAAGCCGGTATACATAAGCAAATGCTTAATTTTAAGGAGTCACAGTGAATTAGTGGGACCAGTCACATACCAGTCACAGCTTTGTATGACCATAGGCCTTTTTGCTTGGGATATTCTATCTGCTGTACCTGTGCATTCAGAGGTGCTCAGTTAATAAACAGCATTAGTCCCATGGACTTCAGTAGGCTTTAGTTTATAGAGCTGTGAGCCTTCAGAGCCACGTAACAAATTCTGATGTTTGAAATATTCCATCCTATTAAAAGATATGTATACTTTCCTCCAAAGTTTTTCTTTGCTAGGATGGAGATGCAGCTGGAAACAGAGAATCTGTTCCTGATGTAGGATCTCAGGCAACAACTAACTGTGGTCAAACAATGTGTATTTATGCATTTTAGTATGTCAGAAATAGACCAAATTTTCACTCAGAAGTAACAGATATAAAAAACAAGATTCTTAATCGTCACCAAAGAAATATTTGTTTATCAGTCTGGACATATATACATCATCTAAGCCACTGACACAAGATAAAAAAAATAGCTGCAGTAATGTACAAGAGATTTTGATTCAAAGGCCAAATCCTTTTCATGGACTGTCAGAGGCATATTGCTTTTCTTTCTGCAAGGAAATATACCACTTGGGTGGTTCATGCCATGCATCCAGTTTTGGCTAGGAACTTTAGCAGTGCTCTGAAGGGGCTTTGTTTACTTCTTACCTATAGGGATACCCCTGCTAAAAACTGATGTGCAAAAAGATTGTCCTTGGACAGAGATGTCCTCACTCTTTGTTATACTCGTTTGTACTTGCTCACACTCACTCCTCTCTTACGGTTTCTTTCCATTAAGGCCACATACCC
This sequence comes from Streptopelia decaocto, assembly GCF_964273445.1. Lineage (NCBI taxonomy): Eukaryota > Metazoa > Chordata > Aves > Columbiformes > Columbidae > Streptopelia > Streptopelia decaocto. Next base: position 90,336,266 of record NC_138663.1, read on the forward strand.
TTGTTCTTGACAAACATCAGGAAGGAGTCTCCTCCCTGGCGCAAGGCAGGCCACCAGAAGAAGCAGGTGGCAGTTGTGAGCAGAGGGTGATAGAAACCCAGACGAGAAAGCTGCTTGGGAAGTAATGAGTACAAGAGCTAATTTATATTTTAATGATTAAAGAGAGATTAAAGCCAACAGCATCGTGATTTTAACTCTGCAGCTGGTGGATTTCTTTGTCTTCTGGTCAATGAAGCTGAATTATGAGACAGAGGGAACTTCAAAAGTGTTAAAAGATGTTATAATAATAATGTGAGGTCTATAATTATAGAGAGATTATTGCATATAATATGTAAGTGGATTGCACTTAAAGAGCCTCATCAAACCAATTTCCACTGCAACTCATTGATGCCACAGATGAGGACTTCAGGTGGGAGTATAAACTAGAGGAATGGATGAACACTTAAGAAACAAAGTCCTCGTTTTCATGCTAATGTCCTTATGCAGTTCAGAAGAAGGGAAGAGAAACAGTCTTTGTAGAACATTGTGACAGCAAAGCAGCATCACAGGGGAGGAGAAACCTCCTCTGGTGTTGTGATGAACTGCTTTAAACAAACACTCAACAAAGTTGTTCATGAGACAGCAGCAGCTGTAAGCCTTCTGCAATCCTAGCACATTTTACTATGATTGTTAGATAAAAAAGTCAGCATCTGTCTAGTATATCCAGAATGACAGAGATTCATCAGGGATTGGGATATTTTGATGTTACTGTCTTTTCATCCTTCTCTTGTTAGACAGCAAGAACAAGTTATATTCTCATGGGATTGTTCAAAAAGACTTGTCTTTTCTCATGGGGAATAGCTAGTTGAACTCTCTATAATATTAAGCAGTGTTTTTTAAGTTAACATTTTATGGAAGAATATGAAAGAAATCCTCTCCCAAACAGCCCTCTAGTTCTGCTTCAGACATTCTTCACCATTGTGACTCCTTTTGGAGCCTTCCTATGCATCCTGCCCAAATAGGACTGCTCTGGCGGGCAAATGCAGAAAGGCAGGCACAGTCTTCACTCCTGTTCTAATTGCCTGCATAGACTTAATAACCATTGTATAAAAGACTAAATCACTACAACAAAATGCTGTTCCTTCTGTCCTCTGTGGTATCTTGTACAGAAGGGAAAGGAGAACAGAGGGCTTCAACATTTTTACCTGCCCTTCTTTCCTGCTCCTTGATCACAGTGGTACACCTGGGGCAAATGCTTCATCTTTCTTATGGACAGAAGACAGTGCTGTAGTTCGTGACACTCTTTTTTTGCTTCAGTGTGGTGGGTTGTTCTGAGGATAGAAGTACACAAGCCCTAGAGACGACACCAAAGCAAGAGTGGTACTCATCACATGACCCTTGTTTCAAAGACCAAAACTTCTGTTTAAGGCCTGAATTCAATCTAAGGAATCTAATTTCCACTGACTTCAGATAATTACCGGTAAAAGAAGTTGGTATCCGACTTTCAAGCTCCTACAAAACATGTAGGAGGAAGCAGGTGCCACAACTACAATCTAAAGCAACCATATTAAGAAAAGAGTTGTCTCTTACTGTACTGCACAAGTTCTTAATGCTACAGTTTACTCTCTCTATGACTTCAGACATCAAGAGTCCAGAAAAATAAGGTCTTTTGTTCTTCAGAAAAAAAGAAAAAAATAACATTTATGATCCTATTGAAAATGATTTCTTGTTGTTGTACACAGTCTTTAATTATAGTAGCGATGACTATAACTAATCAGGCTCCATAACATGTCTGAGGCTGCACAAATTTTATATGTTCACAAAGTTCTTCTTTCTGAAGTCAAAGGCCTCAGCCCCATTCAGCAATTAAGCTAGACAGTGTCCATCACCACCACTTAGGGTTGTCCTGACTCAAGTGGTATTTGACCTGGAGTTATGTGCATTCCAGTAATAAATTTTAACCACTGGGGTAAATTCTGCTATTGGCCTTAGTCAAAATATTTGTTAAGTATGTATTCTGTCATGTGTAAAATAAACAGTGGTAACATGACTCTTCTTTTGTACAAGAAGCAGCACATGTTCCTTCCCATCATGACACATTAGCTTACCTTTATGTTTTATACACAAGGGATTTAGTCCACCTTGCTATCTAGATTTTGGATTTTTCTTCTGTCTCGTACACAGAGTAATGTTGTTTGTTCTCTTGAGAAAGATTATATAACTTCAACAAGGGTTTGCATTCTCAGCTGCCATAAACTGATACTACACCAAGGTCAGCAGAACAGAACAGATTTACAGCGTTATAATAATTCAGACATAGGACTCAATCCCATCCATCGGTGTTTCATATCTTGCATCATTATTTGACACTCACTTCTAAAGACAAAATACAAAGATGAATTGAGCCCTCTGGGTTTTTTAGCTACTAGAAGTTGCACTCCTTAACAATGTAATTGATCATTCCTATGGGCTGTTTTTTCAAACTAAAAGAGAAGTTGTCGAAGCATCAATTTCTGCTAATTTTTTTCACACAGGTCTGTCCTTTGTCCATATTTGGTAATTTATACTTAACGTTAATTCCTCTCATTAATTTCTTCCATGCTTTTGTTAGTTTGCTTCCTAAAGATAAGCTTCAAATAGATAGCTGTATTGAGACAGCGAGTTTAGTAGGGTGAAAGTTGCATTTTATAGTGAGGAATTGACAATTACACAGTAAAATAACCACATGGTGTTTAACACGATGGATCTGACTCTTGGCAAATTGTTCTTAAAGACCACAAGGATAGTCTGCACACTGAATCCAAATATAACCATGTTAATTCAAATATCTGCAGACCTTGCTTTTCCTCAAAGATCATAAGAAATTGCTAGTAATAAAAAGTTATTTTACTTGGAGCGGGGGTGGGGATAAGGAGGAAGGGGACTTGGGGGGAAATAAATGACTGCTATAGTCCCAAACAATTCTTTCAACCATTCCATCCAATTATAACTCACCAGGCAACACCACAGGTAAAATAAGAAATGAACACAATGAAGATCGGTTTGGATTTACTTTTGTCACCTTTTGATCTTTAGACAGCTTTTGCAACCTCATTTCCACCTCTCCCAGTTTCTCCTATTCAAAGACTGATTCCAGATTTCACTCGAAAGGAGAAAACAATCTAAACCAAGCTCCATCCAACAATTTTGAGGGTCACGTTCTTTTGTATATGACCAGGCTTACCTGATTTACATTGAGGTTCAGACACAAACCCGTCAGAAAGATTTACTAATTCTTTCACTTCCATGGATGCTAACACATCTATTAAACTCGCGGTAATGCGGATCACACATACAGAATTAAGCCCTTGCGTAAGTATTTGCAGCAGCTGGGTCTTAGAGCCAAATTTTTTCCCCCCAAGATATTTAGGCATCTCTGTTCCTTAATCATTTTTGGCAGCATACAAATAGATACAGATTTGCATATATTTACCAAAAGCATACTGCACCCTTCAGCTACTGTAACATTATGTGTAGAAAAGGTATACTATTTCTTTCAGGATTGCAAAACATCTCAGCTACCAGGTGCCTTTGTGTATTTAACAAACGCTAAGCTTAACTGAAGTATAGAAAGATCTGCGGTGTCTCACTTGACATATGTACTGATGTATCTCCAATCAAAGCTATCTGTAACACCAGTTTAATCAGTCCCCAACCTTGGAGAATAACTCATTAAAGAGAAGCACAAAAGAGAAGGCAGCTCAATAGCATTTTCAATGATACATAAATAAAGCTGCCTTGTCACTGTAAATTCTGTGTAACTGGGAAAACGGAATAAAACCTGACATTGATCTAGAAGCTTGGTATCTCTGGGCGCAGAAAGGGGAAAAGCCGTTTAATCACTGACACTGACTGTCTCCATGATCTGGTAAGAAGCTCATGGCAGTAGCTGTGACCCATTGGGTGACCCTAAGTCAAACTGAATGAGCTCTGTACTCCAATGAGCATGGCTGAGTGATAATCAATCTGGTTTGATGAGAAACGGGAAATAAGACCTAAGGAGATTTAATCCGCATTCAAATGCAAAGAAATTCATTCTCTACCTAATCTATCCTACCCTGTGGTTACAAACATTTCTTAAAAGAAAGAAAAGAAAAAAGTAATTAAGTTCCTGTTTGGAATAACAGCCTTACAAGGAAGGTTCTTTGCAGATGACCTATGTTGGAAGATGACTTTAAGCTAACAGTAAATTCATTATCACATTTCCTGAACATTTGCATGCACAATACCTTGAATTTTCAAATAGTATTGATTTCCCAGACATCTTCAAAACCTGGACAAAAGACAGGCTTTGAAATATCACCATCCTGAGTGATTTCTCTTCTATCCTAGAAACTCCCTAACTAGTTGCTAAAGACTTACTGTTGAAAATAGTAGATAACTGAAAATTTTAAAATCAGTCCAGATTAATAATGCGCAGTTGTTGGTTTTGTTTTGGTTTGGTTTCATTTTTTTCCATTTATTTAATGTTATATTTATGTTTTTCTGCCCCTTACCATATTTGTTGGTTAGTATTTTGTTTCCTTCACCTCAAGTGGTTTGTAAAGTACAAAGCAATAACGTTATTCAATTCTGGTGAGTAGCCACAGAAAGGATAATAACTAGGAAGTGATGAGGTAACTAGAAGCAGGGTGACTTCTTGTTCAAAGATGAAGAATAAACAAAATAATCCTCTATTTAATGGAACGAGCCATTAATCCTAAACCAACTGTATTGAGAGAATTTTGGTGTATTGGTTTTTTGCCCCCCCCCCCCCCCCCTTTTTTATACCTCCCCCCAAAAAACAAACAAAGAAACAAAGTCACCACCTCTCCCCCTAAAACAAACAAACAAACAAACAAACAAACCAACCAACCAACCCAAAAACCAATTAACCAAATCCCAAACAAACCTCCAAAGTACCCTTGTTTACCAAAAATCATGTCATTCAGCCAGAACAGTTGTAAGCCTGCTCTAAAATACTGGTCAATCAGAAACTGGATAAGAAGGGCTAATGCAACCTCTATGTATCTAGAAAAGCACAGAGAAGCAAGGAAACCATCTTGCCTCTGCACCCAGTATCAGGTCTTTACAAAAGCACTGCATACAGCATTGACAGCTGCAGGTCAAGAAAAATATGGGTTTGCAAGAACATCAAAATGAGATCCTACAAAATAAACTTTATAATGTAAGGAACTCAGTCCATGCAGTTTATTGAAGACAAGGTTAAAAAGGTGACTCAATCAGAGTATGTTGTTACCAATACACAGAAGAGGAACAACAGCAAGGCACAGTGGTCAGATTTCAGAGAGATATATAGCAAGTATAATGACAAAAATTGAAAATAGACAAATTTAATCTCAATATGAAAAGAAGTTACTTTTGCAGGGAAGACAAGTAAACTGCCTTCCTTTTATCAGAAGATTTGTTAAACTTTCACCTTCGCTTAGAAAGGAAAACAGGTATAATTCAGTTCATCTTCCTAGGAAAGGCTAGATGATGGGATAAGCAAAGACGAGCTACCTGCTGCAACTTCCGAGCACAAGCTGCACCAGTGGGCAGCTACCCTATCTCAGTCCCAGGCCTTAAACCATCAAGTATCTCAGTTGTCCTCAAATTCCAAGTCCTAAATGCACTTGAATAGATGTCATGTAGACAAGAAGCAAAATCTTTTCCTCATTGCTGTGAACAAGGAAAACACTAATTACAGGAGAGCCACTGTACTCCTGTTTGAGTGAAGATCAGACTGGAAATCATGGGAGAAATTAATGAAGTCAAGGTACTCAATCCAGCAACAGGAACTTTTAGCTCTGGACATTTGTTATTGCCTTAGAAGTTTATTGTCCTGCAGAATATTCCTGTCCACAGGAAAAACTGAAGGCTTTAAAAATACCAGTAGCTTCCTCAGCTGACAAGGAGGATACTTCCTTCCACCTATCCCCCAGTAAAAAATCTCCTTAGTCAAACATGACACCGAAGCAAGGGTTTACATTTGGATTGTTAACATGGTATGAAAAATGTCATGGGCTGTAGTTCATTAAGGTGAGACCTGAAGGACAGATACCACCTAAGCGCTTAAAATAGAATTCCAAGTGTTTATGGAGAGTCCAGGTGTTATAGAAAAGATAATAGGAAATATTCTCATTTTTTTTGCTCAAAACAGAGCTGATTAACTAAATTTAGTCTTGAAAAGAGCTAGCTTCATAGGCTACATCTATGTGCCTTAAGGTGGTTTTGTTGACTGAGAAGTACACATTTAAACCAAATCTGTCAGTCTTCTGCACTTACTGAATTTTGATTCTAATTTTGCAGCTAACTCAGAGCACACAAACAGGATCCATTTTGGATCAAGGTAACCAAAAGGTCCATTTCAGTTCCACATCTAATACAGGACGTAACTGCAGCTAGCCTGAAGTAGCCCTGTGAAGCAGGTAAAGATTGACATCACATCACCAGCCCTGAGTGTTTGTTATACTCTCCAGTGCTGACCTTACTGAGCTGCACTACTTCCTGAAGTACTTAAAGGCATGGAGATCTACACATTTCTACAGAGGAAGCACAATATAAGCCAAAGTTTCAGCGGTGTAAAATGCCTTGCAAATGTACTTCACTGAGGCAAAAGCTTCATCTAAAGGCTCCAGGCCACCAAATGTTGCGATATCTCTCTGTCTACATGCAGAATATCACAAGCAGCCAGACCCCTGAATTGCTTTAGAGTAGACCCTGAAGACTACATGATTCTGTGCTTAAGGTTCCTTTTAAATTGTGAGAGAATATTGCTAATGAGAAAGTCTACCATGCTGTTTTTTTCATCGTGTTTTGGTTTTGTTTGTTTTTGTTTTTTTTTGGTGGTGACAAAATTATCTTACAACAAAAGACAAATTACAGAACTTCAAAACACTGTAACTGATTGAAGGCTTTAACTATGAGACTTAAAGCATCCTGTTCCAAGCCCCATGTTGACTTAAGGAGGGGGGAGCTATTTTTTCCATGTTAGTGTTTTGATTGTGTCATGGACATTGTACAGAAGTCCCAGATAGCTGCCCTGTATGAGGATGCTTAAAAATAAATCACCAAATCACCATCATCTAAATTTATCATTACCTATTTTAAAATTTATAGCAGCTCAGCTTTCCTTCAAATTTATCTTCAAGTTGGCTCTTTCACTTCAAGAAGAGCACAATAGAATGCCAGATCTTTTTGAAAAGTCATTTCAGTGGATTATTTTCATTATACATCATGCTGGATTGCTTAAATGTCTAGTCAGATATCAGTCTCACCTGAGCCCTGCATGATACTGATTTGCTTTCTGATATTACCTAGATCCCCAAGGTTTCTAGCAACAAAACACAGGATACTGCGTATATGGGAGAAAGTGGCAGCCTAAGGATTAACCTGCTTGTTGATATTCATGTTCCAGCACATCCCTAGACAAACAGAATACTCCAGGGTTCAGGCTTCATCCTAATCAGAAAAGAGAGAATACAGATTGTTTTGATCAGAACTACATGTGTCTGGAAGGCTAATCCAAAATTAATTAGATCTGGGCTGCATAATATTCATTTGGATTTGTAAACATGGTGATGGGGTGTGAGGATTATGCAGATAGAGAACAGATAAGGTAACTAATTTGTAGGTTGATGATGCTTTAATAATGTCACAAATGTATTCCTTTGTCTTAATAATTTCTAAAAATCAAGAATATTTCGTTGTAAATTAGTGTGCATAGACAGCATTTCATTGAAAAATGAAGGCATTTTAACAGTAAGAATGACATACAGATAGAAATGGTTTTAGCAACCATTATTTAAACAATATTAAAATGAATGTTTGCATTCTGTACCACAGTAGTCAGTTCAGAGCAACACAACCTTTTTAAAAAAGACAACTAACTTTGTTAACTGGAAACAGATGCTGAAGTATTTTGAAATAATTATTTTTAAATCATGAGGCAGACTTTCACGTGTTGCAAGCTGACATAGTACTATTGATTTCAACAGTGATAAAACAGTCATCTAATTTTTAAGCAGCTTCCCCTGCAATCAACTGAGCATCAACCTTCATGTGCCAGGAGAATAAAAACAAGTAGTGTATAATAATGAAAGAAAACACTACCTAACAAAAAACCCCAACCAAACACTAAGTTAGAAGAACATCAGGACAGCTGATAATACTGTCCTGAGAAAGAGACAGATTATGTGCCTAATTTCATGTGGCCTTGGAGGGGTGTTGAGGGAAAAAAGTCCCCTGCAGGATTTACCTGAGGGGATGGAGACACGTACTGCTGACAGATTCACAGGCTGCCTGACACAAAGTGTTGATCAATTTAGAGGGATGGAACAGGAATGAGAAAGCATGAAAATGGAAACTGCAAGCACTTACAAATTTGTTAATGAAAGCGCCTTTTAGCAGACCAAGGTCATCCTTATTCAGCTGCTAGATTACACATTCCCCCCCAACCCCTGCCTCACAACAATGGGAGCTGAGCAGGATAACAATCTTCACTTGTGTTATGAGAGTGTCACAAACAGACCATTTCTCATTTTTGTTTTACAAATGGATTAGTGCTGTGTCAATTCATGACTCCATTTCAATCCGTGTTCTGAGTGAAGACCTGTCTTATTAAAACTATACTGAGATGTTATCCTGTTTATATATATATATATATATATAAAAGCTCAATTCCTCTACATAGAGTGTTTTCCATTATAACTCTAAAATTGAGGACTGACTGGAAACTTCTTCAGAGAACTGCATGTTTAACAAAATGTTAGACAATGGCCACAAATGCTGAGAGGGAAGATGAGAAAGATAAAAATACTTGCTTAATGAGTAAACCCTTTGGGACAGATTTTGTGCTGTATCTGTACAATCCTAGTGCCTCTGTGACTTGACTCGTGACTGGTTTTCATCAGTACTATTGCAATAAATGAGTATGTCACATCAGGGAAATTGTATCAGAAGAACAAGCAAGAGAGAAAGTGAAGATGTGGAGGGGCTCCTTCCTCACTCTCCCCAAGAGAGTAAAACTGTATAATTCAGTAAACATTTTCGACACCTGACCACAGTGCCCCCGCAGAATTTGCTTTTGGGAAAATACATTCCTCAGCATTGTTATACACATTGTCAAGAGGCTGCTTCCTTCCTCACCTGTTTACTGGAGCTTACTTCAGACCTCACCGCCTTTGTAACCAACCAGTTAACAGCTGACCTCTGAAATACCTGCTTTGGTTCTTGACAGGCTCCGGGCAGAAATTGTGCAAGGTATGCTTAAAGCAGACTATTCAAAGAAATAAATAGAAAAAAAGAAGTAGCATAAACATTTTCTTTTTTAACATCAGAAAAGTCAAGTGAGTATGCTGCTGTGATATTTAATACTGCTAAACACAATCCAAAGGGGATTACGCAGCATCTGAACAGACTGCTAACAATAAAAGGGATGTTTGCAAAGGAGAAGAAACAGAGCAGTGACATAGTAAAGCTTACTGTGTTATAACACAAGCTAATAAGAACTAAAAAAAAAAAAAGGTGCTAGTCATGAGTTCTTTCAGAAAGAACAACTTCAGAATATTTTTACATTAAAATATTTTAATCTCAAGAAGCTAGCAGATATCAAGTCCTAATTTTCTTACAGCTCACTATCCATCTATGTAAAGTGTTTTCCACCAAAGATGCTTACTTCAGTGTGAAACTGAAAACAAATACTGGTAAAAAGCACTTCTGACAATGACATATGCTGTTAAGCACAGAAGCCTAGATTTGTGCATTTATTCCATATAGCTACACTAGAATAAAATTAATCCAGTAAATATCCCCAAATATCCATATAGTTGGGAATAAAAGATTCAGACAAGAACCTGAAAGCCCATCGGAAAAGTCAAAACCTTGAGGAGCAAAATATGCTCAAAGTAACTAAAAATATTTTGCTTCCTTGGCCTAGAAAAATGCCAAATCAACATGAAGAAGGGCAAAAGCAGGAAATAATGTGATGCGGATTCAATATCAAATATCTTCACTCAAAATAGCCCCAAATGGAGAGATAGGTTTCTGCTCTGAAAGTGTGAACTTGTTCTGGGAAATATAAAATTTCTCATTACAAATACTTTTACACTACTCTAACTTGAAAGCTATGACCTTCCTGTGGAAATGACAAGCAGTAGGGAATAAGAGCTTTAAAAGGGCAAGCCCTGACAGCAGGTAGCACTAGCAGTTTAGAAGGGTAAGGAATCAGGATTCACTTGATAATTGGTGTTAGGCGAGATGTACCTTACTGGGCCCTTTACCCTACCTCTCGAGCAATAAGATTAAAAAAACAAAACAAAAAATCCCACTACTGCAGACTTTGGATCCTGGGAAATACTGACAAAAAGGAGAAGCTGGGATAGTACAAGCTTCTGGTCCTCTTTGAGGAAGGTGCTGTTGGGTGAGCATCTGTCACACCCACCTGTACCAAACCAGACACCAAAAGCCAACCAAAGCACCACTGATGTAAGCCAAGCACTGCTTAGGCTTAGCTCAAGTACTGGCTTTAAACATCTTCACTTCCAAATTATTATGTGCCTCAGGGTTGGCAGCAAGCATAGGTTTACAAAGCATCTACTTTATGGTATAGAGACTGCTTGACAAAAAAGAAAAAAATCCCTCACTTTTCAGTTAAATCAAAAACTTGTATTTCTGGAATACTGCTGTCCTAAACATGCTACATTTACAGCAATCAGTGGGAGCACAGACCTAGTTTGGGGAGACAAATTACTTCCCATCAACAAAACATGATTTTCGTTAAGATCAATAATACACCAACGCCAGTTGTTACTAGAACTTATACAAAAGATGGCAAACATCATTGGTTGCCACAGTATCATAATACTCATCTATTTAGGTAGAACATGTAAACATAATGAGGGACATAAGGCAAAACACAAGGATTAGACAGAAAAAAAAGTACGTGGATCAGAAAGTGATCAAGTAACAGGAGGACTGGATTGGGGAGCAATTAGGCAATCTGGACATCCATAAATCCATGGGTCGGGATGGGATGCACCCGTGGGAGCTGAGGGAGCTGGCTGAGGTCATTGCTGGACCACTTTCCATCATCTTTGCTAAGTCCTGGGAAACAGGAGAGGTGCCTGAGGACTGGAGGAAAGCAAATGTCACTCCAGTCTTCAAAAAGGGCAAGAAGGAGGACCTGGGTAACTATAGACCGGTCAGCCTCACCTCCATCCCTGGGAAACTGATGTAACAACTTATCCTTGGTGCCATCTCAAAGCATATCAGGGATAAGAGGCTTATTAGAGGCAGTCAACATGGCTTCACCAAGGGAAGTCATGCTTGACCAACCTCATTGACTTTTATGAGGACATAACAATATGGATAGATGATGGCAGAGCGGTGGATGTGGTCTACCTTGACTTGACTAAGGCATCTGACACAGTCTCCCACAGCATCCTTACAGCTAAACTGCAGGAGTGTGGACTGGATGATTGGGTAGTGAGGTGGACTGTGAACTGTCTGAAGGGAAGAAGCCGGAGAGTCGTGGTCAATGGGGCAGAGTCCAGTTGGAGGCCTGTGTCTAGTGGAGTGCTTTAGGGGTCAGTACTGGGGCCTATATTATTCAATATATTCATCAACGATTTGGATGAGGGAATTGAGTGCACTATCAGCAAGTTTGCTGATGACACCAAGCTGGGAGGAGTGGCTGACACGCCAGAAGGCTGTGCTGCCATCCAGCGGGATCTGGACAGGCTGGAGAGTTGGGCAGGGAAAAATTTAATGAAACATAACAAGGGCAAATGTAGAGTCTTGCATCTGGGTAGGAACAACCCCAGGTTCCAGTATAAGTTGGGGAATGACCTATTAGAGAGCAGCGTAGGGGAAAGGGAGTTGGAGGTCCTGGTGGAAAGCAGGATGGCCATGAGCCAGCATTGTGCCCTTGTGACCAAGAAGGCAAATGGCATCCTGGGGTGTATTAGGAGGGGGGGGGTTCATAGGTTGAGAGAAGTTCTCCTTCCCCTCAACTCTGCCCTGGTGAGACCATATCTGGAATATTGTGTCCAGTTCTATGCCCCTTAGTTCAAGGAGGACAGGGAACTGCTGGAGAGAGTCCAGCGCAGGGCAACAAAGATGGTGAAGAGAGTGGAGCATCTCCCATACGAGGAAAGGCTGAGGGAGCTGGGGCTCTTAAGAGAGGAGGAGACTGAGGAGTGACCTCATTAATCTTTATAAGTATGTAAAGGGTGAGTGTCATAAGGATGGAGCCAGGCTCTTCTCGGTGACAATCAATGGTAGGACAAGGGGTAATGGGTTCATACTGGAACACAAGAGGTTCCACCTAAATTTGAGAAGAAACTTCTTCTCAGTAAGGGTGGAACAGGCTGCCCAGGGAGGTTGTGAAGTCTCGTACTCTGGAGAGGTTCAAAACCTGCCTGGACACCTTCCTGTGTAACCTCATCTAGGTGTTCCTGCTCCAGCAGGGGGATTGGACTAGATGATCTTTTGAGGTCCCTTCCAATCCCTAACATTCTGTGATTCTGTGTACAGAAACTATCCAGCTAAAAACATGTAAGCTTAGATAGGATAAAGAAAATCTATTCCATTGGGAAGATGTCAGTGGTTAGAGGTGAAGATTTAACACTAGAATTCACTTCACAGGCACATGTGTTAATATAAAATTTGCATCAAATGGAGAGTAACAGTCCTAAAATGGATATAGAGACATTTAGCATGATTGTTCTTTTACAAGCATGGGAGCAGACTGTACAGTACGTGGATCTTGATAACACATATCTACTGAAAGAGAACACTGTACTTTTGATTTATCTTTTTCCAATCCAACATAGTCATAACAGCAAAAAAAACTAATAAAGTATTTTGTATTTGTAAATAAGCCCAGAGTGTTGCTTATCTGGTAACATCCTTTCTCTTCAGCCACAGATATCAAAACAGTATTTTTAACCTACCTCTTATAGCACTCATTTTTTCTCTGTCTATAGGGGGAAACTGGATGATATGAAAATAAATTAATTAATGTTTGGGAAGCACTAGGATCCTAGATTAACAAACCCCACTGAACATACAATAGATACAGAAGATTCATATTCTGAAATTAATAGCATGAACATGAGAGAAACAAAAGAGAGAGAAACTGCTCAAACATCACAGATACTCAAATACTAAAAAACTTTTGACTGAGCACTATCCACAGCAAGGAAGGCATTAATATGAAAACATACGACAGAACACCCTCATTCTGTATAGGCACATTACATACAACAGAGCATAGTGTTAAGTTTTACCTTTTTTTGTGTGAGTTCGAAGTTTTGCACGCAAGAACAAAAAGGACACACTGCAAAAGAATTTTGAAGAGTTGTGTGGTGTCATATTTTGTAAATACACAATGCTTTTTTTTTTTCCTCTTACTGAAAACAGAAAATCCAGCTTACCAGAAGAAATAAGTTGAAGAGAGGATTGTTTAAAAGAGAATATCAAGTCTTAACAGGTTAATAAAATACATTTTATTCCTGAAATACATCACAGGGTTCTCTGTCATCCATTTATGGAAACACAATAACCAAACAAAACACAACCAACAAAACCCAACCAACAACCAAAGAAACACACACAAAAACCCCCACACCAAGAAATAAGAAAGACATGCCCAACTATAACCAAGAAACAAAAACGTTCTCAGGACAGATCTACCTGGTGTTACTTTTAATACCATTGTAATCACCTTAGAAACTTGTTCCATTTTTCCTATAATATTTGTATTATCTCAGTTGCTGGCTATTCCAAGAGAAAAAGATAAAATATATTTTATATGTTAGTCTCAATCCATCATTCTTCCTTTATAAAAGCTTGTGTTTACATATATATGTTTGTACAATTAAATGGAAGAAAAAAATGCAAAAGAGCCTGAAAAGATGAAGCTATTTTATAGAGATTATTTTTCTCCTAAGATTTTTGACATTTCAGAATCTACTTATTTTACACTATTGCACTGAAACAAGTTAAGTACCTTTTGCAGATGATGAACTTGAGACCTCCAGTTACTTTGCTGTTACCAAAAAATTCCAGAAGAGGAAAGATAAATGCATTTCCTAGCTTCAAACCATCTTTCCTCCACATGCTTTGGAGCGCAGAAACACAGAAATCACTTACAGCCTTTACAGGTACGATAACCCCATCAACACAGGAAAAGCCAGGATCCTGGAGAAGCTGCTCCTTGCACAACATCGAGCTCAGCAGCTTTCAGTGAATTTGCCTATATTAAAAAAAATTTCTCTCAGAGTGTTTGTATTGGTGCCTCTGAAACCAGTTACCCCAGGAGCCTGGGTAACTCCTGCTGGAGTTAGTTTGGGAAGAGAAACCTGTGCCAAGTGGCACAGGTTAAGGCACTTGGATGAGATGCAGAAAACTTGAGTACAGTTTCCCTCCTGCAGCTGTGGCAGGGCAGGTGCAGCTCAGTCCCAGCTGTCCTACACTTGGGTGGGTATTCATAGTCACCTTGTGTGTCATCACAGAAGAGCACGCAGTCTTCTCTCATTTTGATCAGAAATACCTCTGGAAAAAATATTCTCAAGAAAGGATCTCATATTTCTGTGGACACTTCCCATTTTTAAAACTCATCTTACTCCTCCCAGCAAAAAACCCTCAAATGTTCTGCTGAAACGCCTTCAGCCATCTAGTTATTTGCCTAGAGATTCCTCTCAAATGAAGCAACCCTGCTGCAATATGCTATAAAAGGCACAAGGTAGTCAAAGCTCTGAAGGATTCATGACAGGCAGCTGGGGACTGCAGGATGGGGGCACTTGAGATCTGGGAATGTAGTCCTGGGGCAGTGCATGCACACTGTTCAGCTTGAAGGAGTCCACCATGAGAAATCCATCCAGAAGTCACTGTAAGTCACACTGCAGCAGTGAATATAGCATTTCCAGCTATAATGGTTAATATGAAAAGGCTAGGTGAGTCTCAGTAAAGGTTAGACCACAATTATCTAATTTCAACAGAGATGAATAGTGTATTAGCAGATCAGGCTGTTTGCTTCCTGTAGGCTAATTAACAGATGCTAAAGAGCTTGCTGTTCTTTATTATCAATTATAAATTTATAGATGACATGTGATACTATTAACTGAGACAAGTAATGCCTATGTGTTTGTTATTTTATAATATAGTAACATCAGACTTTCAATGCCACATAAAGCAACTTATTTCACTTCCACTGGTTATTTTTTCACTTCTTCCACAGATGTAGAACACAGTATGTGAGAAATGGTCTCTTTGATGAATCGTTATCCTTACCATTATAAATAAACTTGATAACTACTCTCAATCCATACTGGCAAATTAAATGTAGTCCTATATCAGTGAAAGCAAAGGTTTGTCTTCCAAAAGCTCATTTGTACTTTCTCTCACCCTGTCCCCACCTTGGCCTATCCCCTGGCCTCAGCTGGTGTCCATCAGTGCTTCTCCTTTGACATGAGCCTGGCAGTGATGATCTCCACCAGCTGAAGATCTCTGGTCCCTCATGTGCTGTTCTATTAGTAGCAGTCTTATCTTTCCAGAAACAGGCAAATGATTCCTTGCACCGACTTTCCTAATCTGAGGCTGTACCCCGAAACTGCATAGGGAAATCCACCACTGCTCTCAAAAGAAAGCAGGGGTCTTCCCCTTCTCCCAGCCTCCTTCCTCTCCCCCAGCAACAATACTGGGAGCCACTTACTTTCCATGAGGGAGGTTCAGCACCATGGCACCCACAGGGGAGGATTGCCTGAAGAGTTGAGCTGGAGGGAAGGGGGTTTGCAGCCAGGCTCCCATCCAAGCAAAGCACTGCAGCTGGGTTGCACCACAAGGCTCACAGAGGACAGGGTCTGTGGCTGTTTGCTTCTACATGCTGAATGATTTCCAAAATCAGGCTCCAAAATAGGGTATGGTCCAGCCCCTACATCCCCTGAGCATGTAATGATGTCTTCAGGAGCTTCTCTGAGTGAGAATGCTCCAGGGTGCTGACGGGTAGAGGAGATGCGTGCTGAGCTGGAAGGCAGCAAGGACCTGCTTCCAGAAGAGACAATTGTTGTTTCTGCCATATGCGCTTCTCAAGTCATACAGCAATTGATCACAGAAAGAACAGTACATAAAATTGGTTTTTAAATGAACTGCTTCAGGCTCAATTCCTTTTATAAACTATGCCCACTATTAAATTAACTACTCCTCATGAATCACAGGATAGTTAACACAATATAAATGAATCTTTTCTAATTAATATTTGATTTGTTTACCTATTTCACAGTCTCTGTATCTGACTAGTAACTGTTCTAAAAAGTTTCATATTTTCATCACATGATTTCACATACAATAAGGAAAGAAAAGAAGAAAAACAAAAGGTGGAAAAGAGAACCAGCTGTTTTCTTTTTAAATAGACTGCAATTTCATCATCACAGAAGCCCAGGCTTCATAATTACTGCTTTTCTACGTGGTACTTGAGTCACCAGCGTGAAATCAAAACCTTTCTCTGTCCATGTCCAACCATTCATCAAAACAATTTTATTTTACTTAATAACAACTGAAACAGTCAAATATTGTCTAGCAGGATATATTTCAGAGAAAACGCTAATCTGGTTAAAATCACAACTTCCTGTGGTAGCTGTTAATTTCAAATAATTTGTTTATAGATAAGTGGTTTGTTTTTCAACTCTACTGAAATATTTGACATATATTACACCTCATAATTAAAAAGGAAAAGACAAAATGTTTGCTTTGTTTGAGTACAGTTATTCAAGTTATCAAAAAATATTTTTTTCAAACATTTTATTTTATGAAAAATAGGAGTTTTAGTTTAAGTTCAGAATAAATTCTCATGCTGAAATTGTGCATTTCCTGTGAAGTGAAAAATTCTAGTTTTTATTTTCTTCAATAACCAGATGGTGGGCTCTAATAGCAAAATGAAAAAGTGATTAGGCCATATTAAAAAAAAATATTAAATCTTCTGTGTTAAAAGAACACACACTCTAAACGTGCCCTAAGTGCCTGGTCCTCACTTGTAGAACAATGAATTATTTGTATATTAGACTGTTTGCCTCATCTTTGTACTCAATATAAGTACATCACAAAATCCAGAGTAATATATGTCTTTTCAGTCTTTTAACTATACTCATTGCCATTCCTCCCATTGGCCACACAGTGTGAATCTCCAGACTGCTTCAAGCACTCGATTTTTCTTCAAGGTTCTTCTATTTGCAACACAATGATAAGAAATGAACAGTTTCAGAGATGGCAGAACAATCTTTCTTCCCTACTTTTCATGCATGGAAAACAAAGAACTCCTCCTGTTTGACCAGAAATTCATATTCAAGGTCAGAGGAGTGGTTGAGGATTACATGTCAAATCCAAGATGTTCGAGTCTAGAGAACACTGAGAAAGCCATCTTGACTTCTCTAATTAGATCCAGCATTCACTGATGGATGATTCACTGCCAGGTTAAAGATTTTCCTCAGTCAGTAGATACCTTCTACACATATCTCAGCAGAGTTAGCAAGGGCATTCAGTTCACAAAGCAGACCCATTTTTGTCCGGGTAGCTGAAACAATCCATTCATCCACCACAGCTCTGCCTTTTAAATATTAGCCATAGGGGCACTGACCTGGCAGTGGACTCCTGCGTCACTGCAACTAGGTCCTGATTATGAAATGCTGTATTATTGAACCTCTTCCACAAACTATCACAATCTTAAAAAGAATAAGGGGTTTTGCTCTTACACTATATAGAATTTTAATTTAGGACAGTCTGCTATGAATAAAATCAAAACTGATGATTTAAGCTGCTTGTTCTTTCCCTAATACTTTGACTTTTTGTCTCCTTGATCCTCTGTTAGCAACTTAAAACATATGTTCTTTTCTCAGTTGTACATATTCATGCTGTTATGTTAAGCTATTTAAAGTATTTCTAAACTCCTTCCAAAATCAATACTTATTAACGAATTCCATTAACTATGCTAAAATAGGTTTTCTCTCTGTTTGTTATCATGGAAAGGGAATGAAAAAATACAGATCCACATTGCTGGCAGGTTTCCAAGTCGAATGCTCATTTATGGACAATAGTCAATTGTAACCTACAAAATGAGTTTAACTTTTTTTCAGTCCGCCTGTAGTCCTTCTACCTGGCAGTAGCTTTACAACAAAGATTACTCCACGTGGATTAACTGTAGATTTGATTTTGCTCCACAGTGGGAACACAGGCAGGTGGATTACACTTACAGACCCTGTAATCCTTCACCCTGAAGCCACTGCAGGGCTGGAAGCCTTATTCCAGCTGGCGGCTGATCTCTATCTCCTCCTGCAACAAGGAGCTGCCAAGCAGTTTCACAAGCACAGCAATATCACAGTCCATGCTTGGGTAATGTATGGTTTGGATAATCTTCTTCCCATTTTCTCAGGATGTGTGGAAATGTTCCTGCTAGGGAGTCTTCAGTCAGCTTTCTGAACAACATCTAAGTGAGGTGATGGTAAATTTTGAAAAGTATACTTGCAATGCAAAATTTGCAAAAAGAGCTTCTAGCTGTCACATGATGGACACCTAAAGTAGAGCTTTTCAACCTAGGCAGAAAAAAAAAAAAAAAAAAAAAAAAGAGTTATTAAAAGTGAGCAGCCACTTTGAGAAGTATAGCAACAATCAAACACCATCTGCCAGTTTATTTTCATTCTTCTCTACTGGAGAATGTGAAAAACAAAACTGGTCAGGGATCATATTCTTTCCACTTAGAAGACTGAAAAAGCAAAACAAAATCCTGGCTGGATTACTGTCTTAAAAGTCAGAGAATAAGAGAGATAAATCTCATAACATTTTAGTAGTTTTGGACACATCACATTCTCATTCCTTGCAATTAAAGATAGATACCAAGAATTTTAAATCCAGCTCCTAGGTATCACTCTGAAGAATAATGTGTCTGGTTACTTGAGTGAGAAGCTCCAAGACAACCTTCCACATAATTTTGGGGCACTTTCCTTTCTGGTACCAGGCAATCCAACATGTGAACTTGAGAATGAAGTGCAAGGCAGTATGTATGGCATGAGACCACACAACCTTCAGGCAGTCATGCACAGAAGCACTGCATTCCATCGGGGGAGAGCAGA
This sequence comes from Streptopelia decaocto, assembly GCF_964273445.1. Taxonomy (NCBI): domain Eukaryota; kingdom Metazoa; phylum Chordata; class Aves; order Columbiformes; family Columbidae; genus Streptopelia; species Streptopelia decaocto. The sequence goes on from NC_138663.1 coordinate 90,355,387, forward strand.
GAGCACAGGGCACATGCAGAGGGTGTGTGCTTACATAAAACAGAAGAGCTAAGCCAATAATTCACACCATTTTAAGATTCCAACTAGTTACATCCTTTTTTTATATGTAACTTCCACTGCTATGATCTTGACAATTTTTCCTTACTTCATAACTAAAGAGTTCCAGCAACTATTCCTGTATTATTCTCTTCAGCTCCCTCAAATCTCCAGGGATCTCTTCTTTCTCTCATGCTGGACAAGACCACTCTGCATATCCAGGCAGACCCTCCAGTACCTCTAATTGTAACTGGAGTTGCAAGTGTAGTTTTTATATCCTGGTAGAAGTAATTCTAGAAGGTTCTGTTTGGCCTGGGTTGTAGCAGGCCTGGTAGCTCCTTTTAGAAGACAGACCTTTGCTAAGCAGTTCAGCACCTTAACACCTGGAGCGCTGGCACTGCGGCTGCATCTAGACAAGACTTCTTCTATTTCTTATGATTTATCCAAGTAGTATACAGAGACCATTCCAGTTAGTTGCATAAGTTAATTCATGAAAAAAGAAATTTCAATAAACAATATGCATTCCTGGTAGACACACTTAGATTAAATTCATTTTTTTGAGGTTAGAAATTTGGTTCGGGTCTATACAAATCCAAAATGTTCTGAAAATTTTCTTGCTTTGGAATTTTCTTGATATGTTAACATCACTTTTATCAGGTTAAAAATATTGTGCTTTTTATCAGTTCCTTTCTGCCTATTTCTTGTGCTTAAGTCTCTCCTGTAGAAATCAAGTAGGATCCTTCCCTTCAAAAAATACCAAGCTGACAACAGCTTTGACCTGGGAAAGATTTTGAATATGATTAAATAGTACAACAGGAGTACAGTTTATCTATTTGATAGTGTTCCAAATCTGCCTAGAATTTCCCAACAACAGTAGCTTCAAAATGACTGAAGATTCTTCTGCTTGAGAAATCTTCTCATGTTAACGGCTGCATACTTTCCCAGTTATTTCAGCCATCCACCTCAAGATATGCAGGTTGCCTTATTTCAAATTTAAAACCACTTTAACCTATCACTATATAAGTCTAAATGAATCAATCTACAATGTTATTTTTATAAGGGAAATATGCAGTTCTAATATGCAGTTACACTGCTGTTTGGGTAAACAAGATGCAAGCAATACTCCAAAAACTGATTAAACATTAACTTCAAATTATGGGATGTCCTCAGGAAAGGAATGTCTATATTACATACATACACACAGCACAGCAGGTCTTTGATTCTCCAGGAGCAGCTGGCAGAAACTAAGTATAATACATGAAACCGAAAGACAACATTTCTACTTACTTCTAAATTCCAATTACTTTTGAATTTTAATCCTTATTATTTACATATTCAGTATTAAAGTAGTTTTGCTGGAAAAGACACATTTGGCCCCAGAATCATGAACTAATTTTTAATGGAGCTTCTTCAGAATCCTCCAGTCACAATTTTAATCCAGGGCGGTTTCAGTGCCTGCATCTGCTATATCTCTGGATCTTTTATTAAGCAGCCCTCTGCAAAGGGTTGAATGCTGAGACTTTGACCCCTCACCCTTGCAGTTCCCCAGGACTGGGTTTGATAAAGGAGGTTGTTAGAGGTGTCAGCATCTGATGGTCAATGTGCTTCCTATCTCTTAAGTGTCATCTTCTTGAAAATAGTCACATTTTCTCCTTAAAATTCTTACTTTTTTATGTGGTTAAATATGTGTCCTTTTAAAAATGAAACTAATGCTTCAGGTGAAGTAGAATGGACCAGTCCTACTCAGTGTTAATACAGAAAAGGGTTACTTCCTGAACATGAAGTTAGGGAGAGATAAAAAGATTTATTCCCTTGGTATTCAAATGGTAAATGAACATATCTTGTTCTTGTTTAGCTTTAAAGCTGGGCTTCTAACATCACTAAAGAAGAAGAAAGAAAAAAATGAAACCAGGATTACAGCCAGCTCATAGGACTATGGCAAATCTGTTTTAGGGTGAAAAGAGTACTTTTCCATTCTTTCTTTTGTCCTGGTGAATCAAAGGCACCCTGATTGCTGGTGTCATGTAATACTGATCAGAAAGGAATTAAGTGGCCAGTAAGAATGTGCTTTCTATCAAAGAGCTGGCAAATTGCAAGATGTAAAAGCCCAGAGGTCAGTGTAAATCTCCATATCAGAGGCAGCAGAATGGAAAGTGGGGGGAAAGGGGGTGGGGGGAATCTATTACAGTCAGCCCAATCCCTCACATCCAGATTTCTGTGAAAACAGACATTCATGATCCCCTCTCAATCATGCTGTGTTCTCTATTTACTTTTTTTTTAAAGACTTCACTTGGATTTTTTGTTGTTTTTCCTAATTCAGTGATTTTTTTTTTTAATCACATGATACACAGTCCAGCCTGAAGTTGAACTGAATCCAGTAGAACAGCTACCTCAGCTGCTGCCACCCCCATTAAAAGATGAATCACAAAACCCTCCTAAAGCAAGACGTCTGTCATCCCCAGAGTTCACCAGCAATCCACTCTGCTTCAGATGAAAGATATGCTGGGTGGGGTAGGGAAAGGGTGGGTGAAGGTATGACCATGAGAGGGCTGGATCTAGGAGACTGCTACTCCTGTGTTTCTCTTCCAGAACGACAAAGACAGGCAGAGTCAGAAGAGTCACAGTGCAGGTCACCTTAGTCAGCTACATGTATCTGTGCCTTTAGTTGTCAATCTCCATCCTTTTTCCACGTGCAAGCATATAGAAAATTTTCTTTTGGTTCACCTGGAATTTTGCCTTTTTTATCAAAGGAGTTCCACACACTGTCTGGAAATCCAAAGTATTTCAAGTACTTACAATTCAGGGAAAGCACCAGCTAAGTGTAGCTCAGGTCCTGAGGAATGTCATGCCCTAGAGTTTTCTCCAGCAAAACTAACCACTACTACCAGATGAAAAGTAAGCATTCCCCTGCTAAACCCCTTCTCAGTTACAGACTGTGTTTAATGCTCTTTGAAGAAACAGCGAAACAATTCCTCTTGTTGCAAAGCACTGAAGAACCCCCTTATGAGTACAAAATTTGGATGTTGTGTTGTGTCCTGGGTATCTAGGTCTGTTTGGCTCAATGAACCTTCCTTTTCCAAAAAAAAAGATTAGTTTTGTCATTCTTCATGAAACTGAAGTCCACAGATCCCTTATGCTGAAATTTGCATAGCAGTGTGCTGTGCCAATGGCAAAAGGATTTGGTTTCAAATATAGCCATCTAAAATTACATACTCTCTGTCCAGATTGTCTAGGGGAAGGAAATGTGAAGTTTTCTGGCAACCCAGCCCCAAACAAACAAACAAAACCCACAAACAAACATACCAACCCCACTTGCATTGGCTAAGACTGGATGACCAATATGCTGAATTTGGCAAATGTATGTATCAATGCCCCTCTCAATAGGAAAACTAGTTTCGTCCTGGGATGCTTGCTGCTTCTAGTTTGGGGTTTGGTCAGTGAAGGCGGAAGGGGCACCATAAACATTTCCAGTTCCTCCCACGAAGCCTGCCGAAATATCTTTAGATTCTACATGTTGGTATCTATTTTACACGTGTTACTAACAAATACAGGCAGCCAAGTTAGATCATACCCGTACATAAGGAGCTTTATTAAATGCAGATGGTGTAGTTTAAGTTGTTCATAATTGGGACCCATGTCACTGTAACTTGCATGCCTTTCATAATGGGCTATAAAGCTCTCCATCTGCTTTGAAGCACACTAATGTAAATAACTTACTGGAGCATCCGTTTTGTTTGTTTTACTTTTGGAAATAGTAAGAAATTAGCATAGCTGCTTTGAAAGGTTTTCTTCATACATTCAGTACACTGCACTCCAGCCTCTGCTCCACTGCTCAGTGGGGGCAGAGCTCATCCTCCAGAGAAAAGCCTCATTTATAATAGGGACCACACAGTAATGACAGCCCACTGGGAGCAGCACTGAACCAATGTAGGCTACAAGCATTTTTCAGAACTGCAGCAAGCACTAAAAGAACAACGTTCCCACTGTAAATTAGAGAAGCATCTGATATCCTCGTTGGAGATGACATCATTCCCTCTATGAGAGTGACTGCTTGACTGGATTGTGTTCCTGCATTGTGTTTATACTCACATCATTCCATTAACTTTAGTGGAGGCAATTATTATACTCATTTAATTACACATAACATCCTGTTCTAGACCCAACCACTTGTGAAAAGACTAAAATGTTCAGATTTCTTTTACACTGTTCAGGTGTTTCACTTCATTACTCTGTGACTTCTCAAGAGTTTTAAACTTCTGCCAAACAGCTGGCATTACTGCTATGGCCACAATGTGAAAACTGAGAGATCAGGCACTTTGCTGTATTAAGTCTAGTGAACACTGCAATGGGGGAGTGAAAAAGAGAGAAGACTTAGGGGGAAGCACTTTAGCAATCAATATAATCTGTGTCTTTACATTTCCAGGATCAGCTGTTTGTGAAGACACCTTCTGTCTAGTCTTCAGCCTTTTTTTGTCCTTCTTTTTTTTTGTTTTGTTTTGTTTTGTTTTTGGTAAAAAGTCTCCTTATAGAGCAGTCCATACATTCTGCATAATGCTGAAATAGCTTTTACCTCAGCGAAACAATCACCTTGCCAATGTTCTTCACAAACCCTTATGCCTTCACAGTCAAGTCACTATTTTAAACACTGCATGTCAAAAACACCCTGTATTTTTGCTTACACAAGGCAAAGCTATTTCCTCATCTCCCAGTATCATTAGCTGAATGATCAATAGTCCCAGGCATCTCACCAGAGACCCTGATCAGACTTTAACCTGCCAAGAGAATCTGATATGTGACCCAGGCTACAGAGCATCATCTGTAATTAAGGTGTACTCTGTGGATGCCTAAGCATCCTCTGTCACAAATCTGAAGACTGTATTTATTTTGAACATCTGTAACCATATAAATTCTTCCAACAATCACATCACCACAGAGATGTTTAGGTATGATGCTGTATTAGATAATCCTACAGTTTTGCTTTTCTGGTGGTTCTTCAAGTCATATTCTTCACATACATCAATTATCATTTCTTCCCTGCACTTTGAAACCTGTGTATGAGAATGTATTTCTGCATTTGAAAGAAAAATGGAGTGCACATAGTCCTATCCAGGACCTCTGCATGGAGCAATAAGTGAAAATGAGTAAGTCCATTCCTGTGGGAACACCTCTCAAAAATCTTGTTCTTGTAATACTAATTCCACACTATATGAATGTGCAAATTTAAAATAGATGTCCATAAAGAAGAGACTGTTACTGGAAACACTGATATTTCTGCATGGCTATAGATAGAAACAGAAAACAGAATATTGCATAACTTCTTAAAACCAGGAATCTTAAAATTTAATATAACGTCAACCTATTATCCCTAGTTTTATTTGTCATTTCACAAATATTTGATTTTGCAAGATGGAAAAAACCTTGTACATCATCACAAGTGAAGATTTGGCCTTAAGTTTAAAGCTCTGACCTTATATGAGAACATATTCTGCAATTTGTCCTCAAAATCTTCTCCTTTTCAATTGATCGAGTGGAATAACATTAATTATGTAAAAAGATATTCAGAGAGTTAAGATCTGCTTCTTTTTTCTTCTTCTCTTTACAGATAAATATTGCATTTTCAATAAAAAAATGTTCCCTATGCTAATTTGACATCAGAAGAATATGATAATTATTCATCTGCTAAAGTAACTTAAAACTTAAATTATCATCTTTCAGAATAGCTGAAATTATTTGAAGTCAATATCAGAATGCACATGCATATGTAACATTAGGTCATCTCAAGAACCGGCCCACTTATATTCATGGCGACTTTCTTTAGTTTTGATTGATGCAGTGTTTCCATGTATGTCTGGACTGTAAGTGTTTTTAAAACTTAATTACATTAATCTGGTATATGAACTTTTAATATCCAGTCATGTTAACAAGCGGTTGGATTGTTCCAACACCAAGGTAATTACGTGTTGATCTATTTGTGAGATACTGAGTGGGCAGTAGGGAGACACCATTCAAGCAGTTAAAGAGTTGTTGAAATATACCTCCCCCGAACCTAAAAAAAGAACTTAGAAGGTGATGCCCAGGTACATAGAAAGCCTGACAGATTTCTCCCTCCAACTGCAGCAGATACTCTCTAATGAAGAGCACCCGCAGAACAGAAAGAGCGAGTTACATTTATTAAGAAGATGGTTAGATGCTTTTTCCACACTGAAAACAAATGAGCAAATAGCAGCTGGGAGCAAATGGCAGCCATGACATCATTTGTTTTCAGTGCTTTCCTTTTTAAACAAATGACTGTAGTGAAGATTAGCAAGTTCCTATCCTTTATCCACAACATCACCTTCAGGCCAGAAACACTCCCAGGCCCAAACAAATTACACCCAAGTTGTAAAAGTTTAAAATCAGCAACAGAGAAATAGAGAAATCTAAAACTACTTCTAGGATAACACCAAGCCTTTGGTGTCAGAAGTGGGTTTTGTTCCCTAAGGCCATAAAATTCAGAGCCTGATCTGGGGTTCAGATATCCCCAGGGGACCCCTTCTTGGGGAACAATTTTCAGTCACGGCTTGCAAACCATCACAGGCATTGTCAGAAAAAAAAAATCGGCCCGTGTTTGCCAGAAAGCTAAACTTTCTGCCTCTCATCTGCATCCAAACCACAGGCTGCAAATGGTGGTGATCTGAGTACTTGACTGCTGACTCTTATTTCTAATTTTCTCAGCACGACTATGCCTTTGTGAGTGTGGTGACAAAAGACTAGCAATAAGCCAAAACACACCACAGAACAAAAAAAAAAAAAAAAGCCCAACCAAAATTCTGAGATTTTATTGGGTTCAGCCTTCCTGAGGAAAAGAAAATCCTCCCTGAGCTGAAAACAGGCCAGGAGACAGTGTCCTTGGAGAGCACATCTGCACTGTGCTGCTGGTGGGGAAAGCAACCAGGAAAGCAGAGCCCCAGCTGCGTGGCCACAAGGAAACATGTCTGTGACAGAATGAAGAAAATCCCACTGCTCCTTTGCAGCTTAAGGTGTATTTACACAGCCCAGACCTGTCTGTGAGGCCCTGCATGACACCCCTCTACCAGGGAGCAGGGCAGGCGGGGGGCACCAGCCACAGCCCCAGCTCTGGGCATCAGGCACCTCCCTGGGGACTGGACAACTAGACAGGACCCGGCCATGGGCTTGCAGGTAGTCCCCCTAGGGAGGGTGTCAGAGCCCATTTGTGCCCTTGGAGCACTGATGGTTTTGCGTAGTATAGCAATTTAAGAAGGGAAATAACTCAGCTGGCAGGAGGCAAATTTAAACCATCAGCTGTGTTGACAGGATACCCCTAGCTGGTATAATATCTTTATAGAGAAAACAAAACTCAGACTTCACTGGAGTACTCAGCAGCCCTGTTAAAAGCCAGCAAGACTTTTGGCTTGCCTCAGGACAGGACAGAAAAATGCATGAAAAAACCTTCATCACCTCATCTCAGACCTTACTGCTAGAAACTCCTGCCACAGTCACACCATTATAGGCACCCAAGATTTAACAGGGCACAGCATGGCATTTGAGTCACATGCCATATGAGAACCATTTTGGAATACATGCTTTCCACATCATCAGATATGGCCAAATATATCAGTGTTGACTTTTTTTTTTCTTAAGTGTATCAAACTGCTTTTAGATAAGGTTATAAATTATGGCCTGCTTTTATGTTTTTAAAGCGAAACATGCCTTTAAAAGGATACGGTCCAGATACCTATTCTGAGCATCAGGGAAATACTTTACAACTTCGTATCAGATTGAATAATGCTGATGTAGGAATGCATTTCTGGAGGGTCTGGTCTGTCATTTTGAGAGAAACAGCTAATGGCACCAGAGCTGTCACAAGATTCTTTGGTTTCTGAAGTGGATAAGCATGCTCAAAAAAATGCTGAGTTTTCAGGTTTGACCAATAGCCTGTCATGCCCCCTCTTTTCCAATTTGCCTGCTTACGTGATGCAGTCTTACTTCTGTTTAACTGGTCTCTGTCTTACCAACCTGCTAATCCTGCCTAGCGAGGCACTTGTTTCTAAACATAAACTATCACTATAAGCTGAATTAACTAGATACTGAAGTGGGCTGCAATATAATAACGCATGCTAAACATGCATCCTGGTGTTTTCTTCTTTCTTACTGCACATCTGCTCTTCCCTCCAACTTTTGTTTACAAACTAATCACACCATTTAGAGAAACAGCACAGCTACTGTGATGGGAAATAAAATATAATTCCATTGCCTGGAAAATGGTTTTCAAGAAAAAAAATCCTATTTCTCTTTCTCAAAAAGGGTCAGAGATTGATGTAAATTAAACCTCTGTGATAACATTACCAAAATAAATCACTGAGAATTGCAATCCAGTATCATCAGCGATTAAGAAATCACTTATACTGGCCAAATCAAAATATATAACCTATAAAGAATTTATAATTCACAGGACAAGAAGATACTGCATAATCTGCCCCACAAAACAATAATACAATAATTCAAGCTGCCTTTTATAAGGTGATGAATCTGAATGCTGTGAAACATCCAGTACACACTTGAGTTAATCATTTCCATAAAGGTGGTGAGGATGAGTACCAATGACCTCCACAAACTTGCAGATCTGGGAATAAAAAAGAAGAAAAATACAATATATCTACACAGTTTAAGTATTATTTGAACTCAGTTATCTATGTTAGATCTGTCCCTGTGAAACACACGTTGTACTTTAACTCTTTCTGAGGCCTACTGAATTGATAAACATAATGTTACTGTAAAAGTGGAGACAGTATTAGTTATACTATAGAAGTATAAAGAAGACCACTCTCTTATGATGATTAGAAGAGACTTCTAGTCTTTCTGCAAAATCTGACATTGGCTAGACCTTTTTTTTCATTTAAAACAGAAGCCTATATCAAAGACTTTCCTTTGTTTATGCTTTTATTAAATTCAATTACTTGATCAAATGTTACCTGTAATGAGTAGCCATCCTGTCCTATACTTATTGTTTATGAGGCCAACTATAAAGTAGTGTTACCTCAAACTGATTCAGGGATAATATGTTGAAGTTGGTCAACTCTCATGTCTAGGAATAGCCAGATCTTATCAATTTAGGAATATTTGTACTACATTTCTGAAACTCAAACCTACACCTCCTGTGGTGACAATCCCTGCTCGATATTGAGATTACAGTGATGCTGCTTATGATTCTAGACAAAATCAAACATGCTTTCTCAAAAGACCTGAGTTTTACTACAAGGGAACATTATGTTATCCTCAAGAAAGTAACTTCAACCCAAAGTTTTCTATCTGACTCTTTTCCTTTCCTTTAGGGTTTTCCTATTAGTAGGGTAGAATGTTGCTCCCTGCCCAGCTCTTGTGATGTCAATTCTACTTTTCTTGGTATAATTATAGCAATACATACCCTAAGAACGGTTGTCCATCAGTCATTGCTGAGATTGTTGCACTTCTGTTATCCCTAGTAAGCTATATCCTGCACTAGTAATTGAAGTTGCCCATGCTCTTTCCATTAGGCTATAAACATTTCTCTGGTGTGGCTTTCTTGCTCATTTGTGTTTAAGCTCATTGCTTCAAAGACAGTTGTCTTCTATACACAATTTCTTTGCTTTACAAATGTACATATAACTTTGAGACATAAACTTCTCTCAGTCTGGAAAAAAACTATTTCATTTGAATACAGTAGATTAAATTATGAAAGTGTGACTTAATCACACTCTAGACAGGGAAGATAGTAAACTACTACCTTAGACAGACACAGACATTAAGTTACTTCTTCTGTTAGTGTTTTCAGTATTTTTTTAAAATACAAATTCAAACTGCACTATTTTTCTCATATAAAAGCTAAATATTACTTGTTTTACCTTTACAACTTCAAAACATACAGTAAAGAAAAATCCCATGGCTGAGTATTGGTACCAGACATGCATTCTGGTACTAAAAATCGCATTTCTACAGTACTTCTTCTTCATTCCAATAGGTGCCCAAAGTAGTATTAAGTCCACATTGGCATAAGCACTGTCAAAAGCCTGTAGCAGAAACCATTTCTCTCTGAAGGGTTTTGCCTTGGCTACTGGTCATCAGGCATCTTTAATCACTTATTCTTTCCCTTTTACTTTATGGGTCTTCTTGACCTATATTGTTCCCTTACATAAAAGCTCTCTGTTCTGTTAAGTTTTTCTACATTTCTCCTGACCTTCTGTCTGCCATGCCTGTTTTAGCTGGAAGCAAGGTACATGAAGTCTGATTCAAAACCTGTTTATCCCTTCCAAAAGGGAACTATTTCTATAACTAGTTGGAAAGCACAATTGGTTCTGACAGTGTTATTTTGGCAAGACTGGGGCAAAACCCAAGCAGAACAGTAAATGTTTCTCCAACAAGTTTAAAAAAGACCTCCAAACCAACAGCTCAAATCAATCACATTCAAACAAAAGATTCAGTATAGAAAAAATTACAACTTTCTGCATATCAATAGGCTGAACGCATTCCTGGAAGTTTCATCATCAACCCATTGATTTTTAGAACGCTGAAACAGAAGGACTTGACTTCCTTTATGACTCAGCTTTTCAACTTTAAATATCACCTTCTGGAGACAAAAAAATATGTAAGTTCTGAAAGAAATTCTCAAACATCAGAATTTTAATATATGAAAGGAATTATTTGCAAAGTGTCAGCTTTCTCTATTACTTCATACTTCACTGCTCTTGATTTCACCGGTTTGTGATTCTGTTTAGCATATACAGGGTATGTTATTCTGATCGAAGTATCGAACTGAGGAATTGCTCAGGAAGAAGTATTCTGACAGAGTAGGCACCAGTCATTATGTCAGGAAGAAAATTTAAGTTCTAATGGCCTGGAAAGAACCTATATAGAAATGGAAAAGAAATGCATGCAACAGTACTGAGCTGTAAGCAGTTATTGTACACATGGGAGAAAAGTTACAGTGAGTGCATCCTCCAGCTTCTGGAAAATATTGCCCAGGATCAACACAACCATGGCTGCAAAGAAGGATTATGCACCTGCAGAAACAGGATATTGTGGTTAAACGTAGAACAAGAAAAATGTATGAGGCATGGAGAGCTTAAACTAATCATATGGGGGGTGGAGAAGGGAGATAGATGACAATAAAGAAGTTGCTTGTAGCACTGGATCATTTAGTTGAGCTTAGCTGACAGACCAGGCAGGAAACCTATTGCACTGTGGCAACAGTTTCACATAAGTTGTAACATAAGACAATGCTGTATCTCTACGGTTTTACCACTCTACCCTCACGCTGGCACAAGCTTTTTTGCAACCATAGAGTCAACCTAATCACTGAACTGATAATCCAGGTTAAATTGAACCTTTTCGATTACCTGAGAGGATGGATAAAGAGAGAAGAAAGGAAAGTAAGAAGGCAAAAGAAAAAATGGGACTGTGTCTTTTAACAATTTAAGCACAATTTCAGTTAAGACCGGCTTAGAGTGTGCAGGAATTGATCCTTGAACACTGAAGGGGAGAATGATGCCCAGTAATCCTAATTGCTGACAGATAAAGAAAGATGACTTTTTCCGTCCCTGGTGAAAGTAAAGGAGTGCTGGAGCTTGTGGTTGTTCACCTCGTCTAGGTCCACCAGTCCAGGGACAAAATGGAAGAGCTGCAGACTTTGTCACATTTACTTCTCGTGGAGTACCAGCTACTCTGTATTTCCCTATCTTTCCCATAAGCTGTGATACAATTTCGAAATTTCATTAAGTGCCACCTCTTTCATTCATGTTCTAGAAGGAAATGGATTTGTTGATACTGCTTAAAGAAAATCTATTGTAAATATTACGTGTCTTTTTCTTTGTTGCCTTCCAGGTACCTAAAGTTATAATTTTCTTCATTTTTCTGGGGTTTGAAAAAAAGTTGGTCATCTTATGATTACTAGACTCCTTCCCTTTTTCATACATCAACCAGTGCTTGTCCTTTTTAGCATTTCAGAGCTTTCTTTGCCTTTCGTGAAGATTACTACTAAAGTTTCTGTGATTGCATCAGTCCAAGGATTATTTTAGTCAGGCCTAAGCAATTTGAAAGCATCCAGATTTCCTGAGTACTTTCTAACCATTCATTTCCTCTGATGGCTTCAGTTCCTATCTCCTTGTCACTATGCTGGCCACCTTAACTATCTCATCCAGTTCACTCTTCTCACAAAAACTTGAGTACTTCATGTACTTATACAACACTGTATATTATTTGTTTTCTGGGTGATAGAGTATGTGTGCTTGCACATATGCATATAAAAAATGACATTGTCTACAGAGAAATACTATTTCTAAAGCCCTTGCCTTGACAGTATTATTAAAAGATCTAGGTTAAAAGAGGCTTCAACTTCCCAAAACAAAAACATACCCCAGTGGCTCCAAGAGCTTACAGCAAGCTCCCTAACCTACAGTTAAAATATGAGGGCACAGTGAGGGCTGTCTGCTCAGCCAGGGAAGGGAGCTGACCAGGGCCCCATCTCACCACACCCCAGCGAGGTGAGCATGGTGGCCTTGGTGACAGCACCCAGAGTTGGACAGCAGTGATCACCATGTTTGGGTCAAACCAGGATATAAAGTCAGCAAGATTAGGTCCACCTCAGCAAGATATACAGCTGCCTATATGTAATGTATACCAACTCTGTCAGAGTTGGCCTCAAGCATAGGTAACTCAGTTCCTGGGGGAGCAGAAGGAGGGGTGGGAGAACCTCCTTATGCTTTTGGGGCCCTGGCTGGAACCAAGAAGGACTCAGCTCCAGCAGGAGCCACTATGATTTGGAAGGTATAAGAGATGCAAACCATACATGACAGCAGGGCAGCAGTAGCTGCTTCAGAATTATAAAGAGATAGAGGACTTTGCCACTGTCATATTTTCAAGAATCAGCTCTTATGAAGTTGGCAAAATACAATTTAGTTCATAATAGAATTTGTTTCTGTTTATTAACTCATTTACTTCCCTTTTATTAACCAAGGACAAAATTCTGCCCCAAGCTTTACTTCAGGCACAACATGCATCTGTAATGACCTTTCCCTATTTATCTCCCCAGAAGACATCTGCCCAGACCTGAGAAGAGAAGTATTTCTCCTCTTGCACTTAGGAAGAAAGATCAGCCTTGGCTGATGTAGTTCGTTCCCTTGGACAAACAGCTGCAAATTTAGCAGAGAAAGCCAACAGGGTTCCGGCTTGTATGTCCTGTATGAGTAATTCAAGCTGAAAGACCTTTGTATGGAAATTCAAGTACTGCCTGGACTATATCACCATTTTCACCCTGGCTGCTAGAGAAGAACATGTGTCAATGCTTGTGAAAACAGTAAGACCCTGCAGGAGAAGAGGGGCTCTCACAGTAGAAAGCACACACTCTTCTTAGATAATATGCCAAAGACAACTCTCTCTGAGCAGACCATATTGCAGCAAACCTTCTATCAGGCTGTTCTTGTGTCAGTGTAACTCATTTTCTTGAAAGAGTCCCATTTCCTTCCCTCTTATAGGCACCTCAGGTGATTTCCCTTATCTGTAATACATTCTTCTCTATTGTCAAGTAATATTAAGCCTAACTAGATTGTACAGAGGATACTGATCCTGGATATTATTTTAACAGCAGTTCCATATTCATTAACATTATCTTATATGCCAGAGACCAAGTTATTCCACAGGGCAAATAAACTTGGCTTGATTTAATCAAAAGGTATCTAATGGCTACCAGGGACAGAGCATTTGAAATAATTTGCTGGGACACAGGCTCTGTTCTTAGATACACTTGAAGAAAGTTCAACTTTCGCAGTTCACAAAACATGAAGGCTCTCTGGCTGCTCATCGGAGGGAGCTCGCAGTCTCCAGTGGAAGGCTTCCAAGGAGGGACTGCCAAGGAGGCTGTAGAGGCAGCTGTCATCAAAGAACAGTCAGTCAGCTATCACCTTTGCTGGGTTTTTAGAGTCTAGAGACCTGGAGTTTGCTATCCTCCCACTGGGCTTCATCTACAGTAAGGAAACTTTTAGAAAGAAATGTCATGAAACACTCAGATATCAAACACACTCCCCTATTCCCCCAATTTCAACCCTACTCCTTTTTATCCTGAGTCATTCATCCTTAAAATAAAGAAGCTCTTCCTTCCTATGTTTTTGTTCTACCACTTTGGATCTGAAAAATGATAAGTTTGTAAGTACTTTTTCTTGGGCTGAAAATGAGCCTCCATTCTTGCAGCTGCCACAGATGTTATAAGCAGAATTTTATTATAAGCAAAATCAATATGGCAGTATTACAACATTTCTATCAGTGAAACAAACAGAATTAGGTTAAATGACAATCTCATTACTGCTATAGAAGCTTCAATAAATGGGAACCTTTCTTGCTAAAATATAAAACAGCCAAAACAAGAAAAAAAAAAAACAAATTGCCTAATTAAGAACACTACATCCTTAACAAAACTGAAAGATCAATACCCCTTCAAATGCACAGAGAGGCAATTGCCCCCACCTGCCCACATAACAAATTCATTCATCAAAACGCTATCTCACAGAAGGGTTCTCAGATACAATTAAGCTATCATGGCACTTTAATGTTAAAACTACAATCCTCAGTGCTGGGCCTGTTTACAAAAAACACTCTGTGGGCCTAAATCAAATAACATTTATGCATTAATATGGCCAATCTTATTGTTGCTCTACAAGAAAGAATCTTTAGAAGAAATGAATTGAAACCTAGTAATACTATTTTTATGTTAAGTCAATGTTTGAAATAAAACATGGTGCTGTGAAACCACACAATGTTAACAATGGTCAGTCTGATAGCAGTTATATAGTTTTCCTCTCACTTCTCCATAGCTTTCTGTTATGCTGAGAATATTTATTACTTTATATGTTCATTCACATTTTTTCCTATTGCAAGATTTTAATGATTAACACTGCTGAGAGAGAAATTCAAGAATTAAAAAGTGAGGAAATGTGGATTTTCTGAAGGTGGATACTAAACCTCTGGAGCTGTCACAGATTGTACCTGGCTCTGCAAGTCGCTCTGGAAAATCTTACTTTAAAGACCTTGAAAGCCTACAGGGCTCTACTATGGGGAAAAGGACTCCAAGACTCTATGTACTATCTGTAGCAAACATACATAGAGAAAAAAGAACAGTTCAATATTCTTAACAGTACAAGCCTCTCTACCATATGTATCACAGAAGGTGTTACTAAATGTGATATACTCTGTCAAAATCACATCTCCAGGTAATTTCAGAAATCACAGGGACATAGCATTTGAGACTAAGCCTGAGCTCACCATCTTCCTTCCCTCCTGAGCATCCTAATTCCTTAAGAATTTCTTTTAACTATTTGCAGTAACACATCTCTCATTTTCTGTATTAGCTCTTGCCCGGTGGACACACCTATTCCTTACAAGGGGTCACATGATCAAAGTTGGGTAGATTTTTGAATAGATTGGAGAAGTCAGTGGAAAACTGAACTGTGCCAAAGCTAAAATAGTAGGGAAACTGAGGGTGGATTCAGCAAATAGTATCAGTTGAAAGAAATGGGTGGGGAAACATTTGAAAACACCAAAATATTTCCTTTTACATTTTTGGGGAGAAGGGCAGTATTAAAAGCATTTTGAAGTGTCATTTCTCATTTAAAAGCTGACCTTAATAGGAAAAACAGATGAAAAAGCAAATTTCTTTTGAGTTAATGGAAAACTTTTAGGCTAAACCAAATTAAAATTCTGACATCCATTTCATAAAAAATTCTCTCATTTTCCTGAATAATTTCTGTTTAGGTTCTACAAGAACTAATACATTTTCCCTTATTGTTTAATTTTGACCAACAATCCAAAAAAACCCAAAACAAAACACAAAAATCTGTCCAGCTAAACCTGTTATACCACAAATGAACCTCAACTTTTTGTGTGTGTGTGTGTGATCAAGGGGACTGCACCCACCAATTATTTTTAAAACCCAGCCCAGTAACTTCTCTGGGAACAGTCAGATATTCTTGTGACTCACTACCTGCATCCAGAAGGGAAATTGAGCTGGAAAATGTACATACCTTCAGTTTTCCAACCCAGTACTCTCCATGAATTTAGTCACTTTTTATTACTATTAAATTGATTAATATATTTTTGCTGGCTCTGTGTCATATTCATTTTTTTGCCATCATTAAGATACTTTTAAAGATTCAGTATCCAAAGAAATACAAGAATCTTGCATAAACTGCCAAGCTGGGGTGGGGCATATAGGGAGGAAATATACAGAAAGCCCACCCTTGCAGAAGACAAGAATGTGGTTGCAATTTGCAGCAGCACAGCCTGTTTGTCTCGTTCTCCCAGGGGGAGAAAATCATCCAGCTGAGCCAGGGCAAATGCAAGGTTGCTTCTCCACCCGTCCTTCCCTTACCACTGCCGTACCTGAAGCAGGCCAGGCAGACCAAACTGTGGCTGAATTTGTGTTTGCATTCTGTCTGCAGCAGCTGCCTGTCCTGAGGGCTGTTTTCCTGGGTGCACTGTCCACCGCTCACCAAGAGCACTGAGCCATCTCTACACGGTGTGTATGGAACACGCAGCACCAACAAACACCTTTTCCACCTTAACTGTGAATGTCATTTCCTTTGTTACCGTGCCTGGTAAAAGTTCAAGTGTTGTGTTTCTCTTGCAACCATCAATAACGCTGTGAGCACCTGCAACTCGATGAGCAAAGCCTCTCCTAGCTCTGCTTTTAGTATTAGTGTTGATGTGGTCAAGTTTTTCAGGAGAAACACAAAACTCTCAGCTCAAGTTGTGGCCCCTAAAGTCCTTTTGGTTCACCTGCCAATATCAGTCTTGTGAAGTGAAACAAACACACAAATATATTTAAAGATTCCTGAGTGGTGAGACAGGTTAATTGTTGACTTTGCAGTCCTACTGTCATAGAAATATATTTTGCTTTGAATGTATATTTTTGACCACAAAAGAATGTCGACAAGTAAGGCACTTGTGATCTGCTCATCATGAATCCTCAAATAGGGCTGTGCAAGACTTGAGTCTTTAATGTGAGGGAAGACAAATGGATGAATAGACCTCTAAGAAGGATGTTCTTACATTGATAGTTTCCTGGTACTGACTGGCTATACATTGGCTGTAAAGATGAAAAGTCATTATCTTGTTACACTGCAATTCAACATACACCATATGAAAAAAAAAAACAAAACAACAAAACACAACCAAAACCAAAAACAAAACAAAAAGAAGCAACAACCAAACAAAAACAAACAAACAACAACAACAACAAAACCCAACAGGTAACAGACAGTGAAAAAATATAAAGAATTGCTGGACAATTTGGTTTCCCTCTTGAATGTTTGGCCTGGTATAAAAGTGGATTTGTTTCTTTGTTTTTATTGATATTGCATATGTTTAAACAGAGTTTTGTGGGCACAGGTTATTATCAGGAATGATATAAAAATTCAACACACAGAAGCTGACTATCTCGTAGAAACTGAAGGCATTCCAAATTCTCTCTGTCCTAATCTCCAAAATAATCTCTGCATGTGACCTATATTCCCTCAAACTGAGTTTTTCTGGCTAATTTCCAAAGGGTAATGCTAGAAACCACATGTATTTAGGTTTTGTTTATGAAGACAAGGGCTTGAATTCTAAAATGGGCAGATACTCTGGCTGCACTTCCATCCTATTCTTCACTTTTTTATTCCTACTTGATTTTGTTTTGAAAGGAACAGACTACATTGATAACCCAGGACCCTTTTTGAACAGAAAACATGGCTTATGAGTAAAAATAGAACACAGAGGTAAAAAATACAAAAAAAAAAGAGTCAGGCTTTCAGAACTGTAAATTCCAAATAGTAAAAATTCCCAAAACATGGAATATTGATTGAAGAAATTGATTTCTGAACCTATAATGGGACCGATTTTTCCTCAGTTTTGAATATTGGCACGTCAGAAACAGAAGGAATGAGAAACAAAGGAATGAGAAAATCTCTCCTTTACTGCCTTAAGTTTTACAGTCAGAAGAGAAGATGTGGCATATAAGTGTTCTCATAGTAAGATACTTTTTTGACTCCACACATATTGGAATATTTATCTCTACCAGCAAATTCATACCTACGCATGCTGTGGACACCCACAGTAGGTGAACTGTTATTGGAATCACAGTATTCCCAGAATCTGTTTCAACATGCCATTTTGTCATCAAAATTTTTTACTGTTCTTACTAGTATCTAGGTTTGGGTTCACTAACTGGTGCATTTGCAACTCTGCACATGTGACCTTAGAGGTACTTAAAGTTCGCAAATATAAATAGGATCAAATTCAAATGAAGTTGGGTTTTATATTTGTCTTGTTCCTTGCATGCAAACCTGGCATGACCCTGAGGCTACCTTTCCTCACATAAACATATGTCTTGCATTATGTCCAACACAACCATAGATAGAGGTGTCATTTCTGAATCCTGATATGATATGGGTATTTATCCTGCCTTCTTTGCATGCAAAAATTTCCAATTAAGTGACAAAGAAAGCTCAAAACATTATGCACGTATTACCTGCATTAAAACTGATTTGAACTGTTGGCTCTTACTTGTACGTAGATCTCATATTGTCCTGTCTTCCTGGTACGTGGTGTTTCCTTTTCCTCTAGGCAACTGCAGGTCTATTTCTAGAGGTCTGTGGAAACTTCTTGTTCCTGGAGAGAGCACCCTTGAAATACAATTACACTGTTTATAAAGAAACTCAATACAAGGGTGTGTTAAACGTGCTTCAGAGTGAACAGTTCAAGAAAAATCTCACCTACAGTGAAAGAAAGATATGCCATTAATGCAGGATCTTATGGTCTGAGGCCACCAAGAAAGCCCATAGCCCATATCAAATCATTCATTAATGGCTATAAAGCTAATGAAAAGCAATACTATTCTCTTAGTATGGACTAGAGATGATGTCTGAACTGTGAATCCTTGCCAATTTAAACCATTATTGTAGAGGCATGAATAAAGGAATCCATGGACATCTTCCTGACACAGGGGGTACTAAATCATCCTAAATTCAATACAAGGGCTTTGGTTTAATCATCTCTACCAAGAGTTGAAGAAGGCTGGCATTTGTCTGCCAAGTCTGTGGCAGGCTAAGAGGCACAGCTTAAATAAAGTGGAACGGAAACTACTCCAGCTGCCCCCTCATACATTTTTTAAATCCTGACAAGAGTCAGTCTGGGAATGTGAGGATTATGCCAGGATGAACGAATGAAAAAGAGCACTGCTTCTGGACCATATGTTTCCTCTCAGTCTAGAGGTGGTCTCCTAGTGGGCCTGAATTTCTTTGCACTTCATATTTGGCACCAGTGTGCAGAATCCAAAGGTATTTTTAACACGCAAAAAGAAAGTGCCTGGGCAAAATGCCTCCCACACAAGATGACACTCATATTGGGTATTGTCCTAGTGAATTTCCAGGCTTGCTTTATATTTATAATACTGGCAATTTCACAAACAGTGGCCTTCATTTTAAACTTCTACAAGGAGCAAAATAATTTCAGATACTTCAGAAGAAACAAAGAACAACAGAAACACAATTATATTGTTAGTGGGAATAATGGGGTTTTTCTTAAGACCTACTTCTTTAGGAAAACTTAGTTTAATTTCTGTATCTTATGTTTTGCAGGAAAACATTTCCAGAAGCTTAAATACCAAGAAGCCAAGGGGAAAAAACAAAAAAACAAAAAACAAGGGAGTGAGAATGTATAGTGTTTATGAATAAGAATGTAAAAATGACATGCTATGAATATTCAAACATACTTCTATTCAGCTGAGATGCAGAAAAATCTGTTTTCATAAATAACATAATAGATAGTTCTAAAGAAAAAAACCTCATACTTCCTTTGAAATGCCAGTTCCCAGTATCTGACACTATTTGGAATTGCCTTTTTATTCTATATTAACCTATGTATTTGTTATCAGTTAGCAAAACATTATATTTCTACAGATCTACTTTAAATTCATCAACCACTGAAAATAAACAGAGAAATTATGACTTAAAATATTATGCTACTTAAGATATTAGGTAAGTAAGTAATCTCAACTTTCTTACTCTAGGGTAGTTCACCAATATCTCCTGTGCCCCACATCTTTGAATTGGGGCCACCTGATGACACACAAGCTCATGGACCTAGAACCTAGAGGTCTTCATGTACAACACACTTTCAATTTTTAGATACATTAACCTGTTACAGTCAAAAACTCTGGAACAAATATCTAGAAGCCCAGAGGTCCTTTGCTTTGGGATTCAGCTCAGCAAAACCACACCAGAGAAGAGTACAGACTGACATTCTCATCTAAGAGTTCAGTGGGTAAACCAGAGGAAAATCACATCTGAACGTTCCCATCTAACTCTCATGTTCAAAACATTTACTTCTTCCCCACTCCCACCCTCCAAAGCTACAAACTTTTGCTCACATGGCTTTGCTGTACATTCTTCCTGAAACATTTCAAGAAATTCCTAGGTTTCCAAGCCTGGGGATGCGGTATAAGAAGTTAGAAAAGCATACTCGATCAAAAACATTTAGAGTGTGTAATAAAGACAGATAATGCTTTGTACACATAAAGGCACCAAAAAAAAAGCCATGCAAGCCTCTCTCCTGTCCCAATACCATCCTTAGGTTAAGGGCACCCAAAATTTCCTGAAGGATTCATGAATGCTTGGAGTTTGGTCCCGGCCCCCTGAAGGAAAACTGGAGACTCCAGAAGCTCCACAACAACTATATCACAGAGAGACATTTTCTAAGTTCATAGTAGAGACAGACAGGAATACTGAAGTCAAAAGGTTTAAACTGATATAAAAATCAGTATGATATATAGTGAGATGTAGTATCACCAAGCTTTTTTCCTGATGTACGTAATGTTCAGGCTTACTTTTAGATGGTGGCACTCAAAGCAGAGTTGGCTGGGAAATGCTTCTCAGAGAACTGGTTGGAAAATATACAGAATATGAATGAAAAAAATGGTTTTTTTAGGGTTACAATAGAACTTACTGTTATAAATAAAAATGCAAATCTAGAACCAACAAAAGCTATGGATTGATAATGTCAGGCTGCCAGAAAGGGCTGTGCCTACAGTTCTCAGGAAGAGCCTTGAGAAAATCGTAGTCGTCTGGCTGCTGGGACAATCCTCACATTGGCCCAGAACTTCTGAAGGAAATGTAAAACTGGAAATTTGTCAAATTTTCCGACTGCTGCCTAAATCCTTTAGTAACCATCCTTCTTCACATTAATTTTGATTTTAGATGCCCTTCAAAAACATCAAACTTGTATTAAAGATTTGGAAAGAGGGAAACTTTGCCACAGCATTTGAAAAAATTACTTCGTGTTGAATTGTTATACTTCTTTTTCTTTTCTCTCCAAAGTCTCTAGCTTCACATCTAAATTTACCACGTGCATACTATTTTTCCCTTTCTATATGAGTTTTATTATGCTACACATGGTAAAAAGCATTATCAATTCAAAACTTTACTGAGATAAAACCGTATCACATTTACATTCCATGCAGCATACTGGGTTTTGGAACAATCCCTCAGCTTTGAAAGCACAGCAAAATATAGCTTTGACACTGAATCTGTTTTTCTGATAGTGATCAGACTCTCTCTGTATTCCAGCCACAAAGCTACAGTGCACTCAAGAATACTGCATATGAACACAGCTATAACAACCACTTTGTCTTCAATGGGTCTCATAGTTCAGCTGTCATTCTTTTTAATGCTGTCCATATTCAGGTTAATGGGCACAGCAAAAGGTTTGTCTGCCCTTATGAATAATGATATTTCAAACAGTAATTTGAGTTGAGAGTTTTCCATCATTTGCACTCGTAGTCACAGAAAGGTCTTTGAGCAATTCCCCAGTTTTTTCTTTTTGCTTTTTTTTTTTTTTAATTTTCTTTTGCTGGTAGTTTATTGATTCCTAAAGATAACACGACTTGAAAGATCAGTAAAGGTTAGCTAGTAAAAGAAACATGCATCATTTAAAACGCCTCTGTGCATCTGGGAGTTCAACAATACCTTTTAGTGTTACTTAGGAGTTACAAGAAGCCAGTACTTTTAGGATGACTTTTAATCCAGACTTCTTACTTGTGAAGCCAATTTTTGAGTGCTGGCTATCTTTTAACATGAAGACTTGGAAGGCAACTTGGACATGAAGTGATAGCACACATATCTGTTCAAAGTTAAGTAAAACACCAAGACTGGTATTTTAACAAATTGTCTGGGGTTTTCAATATGGACTCTTTACATTGCTTGCATTGAGTGGAAAACGAATACTAAATCCTTGGTACATGCCCTGTTTCAGCCACTGTGCAAGTTGAAGGAGGATGATTCCTGCCCTGGATGCCATCAGCAGCTCGCAAACAACCCCATGTCCCAGGGGCATTTCTTTCCCCTTACCACGCATGTCTTCCCCATGTGGGCCAGGGTGGTGAGGCCAAGGCTATGTCAGCCAGGGACATTCTTGCCCCTTGGAGCAGCCACTGGCTGTAGCAGCTCAGCTGGGAAGGGGTTTTTAGGATTTCAGCAGTGAAGAAAAGGAGGTCAAGCAGTGCCGAAGAGCTCCATGTGCACAGGGCCAGGCCACAGGGCCTGCAGGATTGGGCCCTCAGATGTAAACAAAACACATCAGGGAGAACTTCTTAGAAAAACAAAGCAAAACAAAAACAACCAAAATAAAAAAACAACAAAAACAAGGGGAACTCGCTGCTTTATGGTGGGGCCTCTCTGCAGAAGCTGCTAGTCAAAAATTTTTTTTTTTTTTTTTGCAAGTGTGGAGGGACCCTGTTTTTATTTTCCATAATCTACCAATGAGGTGCTGCAAAATTACCTCCCTCTGCACTGAGTTTTGCTTTTATTTACTCACTCCACTAGTGAGACTGGAATAATGATTCACATTACTGAGTTGCTAATTGTAAAACAAAGTGAATGAATAGGTCTATAGAAAACAAAGCTCCTCATAGGTCAACTATCATGTAAAAGAGCAGCACTTCTCTTTTTTGCAGTTCTTGACTAAGCTTTTAGGAAAATAATTTACAAATATGAATATTCTTCTTGTTATGACTGAACTCACAGTGTGATATCAGATTTATTTCATGTGCATTCTTTCCTTTTCCTTCCCTTCACCACACTTTCTGAGCCCCTGTGATCATCCAGTGTGAAAGTCAAACAGCTTACACCTGTCTAAAATTGGTTTCCCCAGCTAGGATATAGTAATTTTCTACCAGAAATTATGCTTTAATAAATTCAACTTACAAGCATATTTAAGATGGTAATTTAGAAAATTGTACAATACACACAATACCTAGACTAAAGGTAAAAAATGCTCTCTTTACAAACATTAAAACATTTAGTGCTTTACTCATGAGCTCACTTCTATTATCTGTCAACCTATAACCATCTTTGCAGTGTTGTAATACCAGAAATAATTTGTGCAGGCTTGACAGTTTGATTTTGGTTTATTTTATGGCCTCTTTATTTTATGATCCCTGTAGGAGCTTGTAGCTTGCTCATTGGCCAAGCAAAAAACACATTTATTCTGGGCTAAACAATAGCACTGTTTAATTAAGAGGTGTCATGCTATTTATTGTATATCACATGCTGTACCTTTGATGAGGGGCCATAAACGCAGAAGGTTCGTCAGATTCAATTTCTCTCCTGTAATTTCCTACCAGAGAAAATGTGACACGAGGCAGAGATCCAATTTCCCATTTCTATTTAGCATTTATATTGACAGAATTAATGATTTTATCATCATCTTTGGCCTGCTGCTAAATGGAAGACGTATATTGCCTGTTGAGATAGTAATTCTTCCTATAAATTATGTATATGTATATGTATATGTATATGTATATGTATATGTATATGTATATGTATATGTATATGTATATGTATATGTATATGTATATGTATATGTATATGTATATGTATATGTATATGTATATGTATATGTATATGTATATGTATATGTATTTCCTCACTTATTTTTTTATGGGGAATTTATACCTTTTTATTAAACACATTCAGAGAGGAAGGATAGGTGATGGGATAGGTAATTAGGAAGAATAAGAGTGATCTTAGGCAATGTTTCTAAGCAGGGATAAAGATGAAAGAATCCTTTGCATATTTGCCACGACAAAGGCTTCAGGAAGGCCCACGCTGACGAACTCATGGCATGCTGATGGAACTAATTTTATTTCTGAAGTTCTCCCATGAGAATGCTATACAATATATATGCTGCACATTTGTCATAGTTGCCATGTGAGAAGTTTCAATTTCCTTCTCTGAAAATAATTGACCAAAAGATCATGAAGTTCAAAAGACTAGAGGGAAATGAATAAATATTATATAGAGATATAATGTATTGTAATCATACTGTATATGCTATTTTAATAAAAATCTAGAGACCCCTGTTACAGTTCTTGAACCTCTTAATGGAGCCAGAGAGAACTATTTTGTAGCTTCAGCTGAAATAGGGCTGTATTCCTTCCCTGCTATTCTAACTATCTTTATAATTCTGTTAGAGGCCACTAGCTTTAATTTATCGCTCAAATAATATGAAGTGGATGATATTTTAAATCCCTTTTCATGTATATTTTATACTCCGAATAACTTCTGTTGGAATCTTTTGTAAGTAAGAGTCAAGAGCAGCTTCACTTTGTTTTAGAAAATGTTTACTCATCTGACACAAAGCAGGACTCATGCAAGGGAAGAATGAAAGACAAGCTTCAGAGGGCACATTACACTTCACTCTCCTTTTGATGGCTTGACATAATGGTGCTAGGTGGTATATCAAATCAGTACATATATACACACATATATATGTATTTACACACAAATAGCCAATACAACAGAATCTCCGTGCTTCCACTAGAAGTCCCTTTATGGCCTGATATGTGATGTGATGCACAGCTGCCATCTCCTAAAAGAAGCAGAAATAGTAAGTTTAGGGATCCTTTGGGTTTTTTGTTTACTTCAAAGTAGGAAAGGCACTTGGAAGGAACTTTTGTCCGTACATACAGGTTTTCCGCACTAGTTTAGGAACTTCCTAAGTGAGCACTCCCTAGGGCCCCAGGCAGGCTGTGCTCATAAGTATTTGGGAATAGTGGTCCTCTGTCTACAAAAGCCAAAGAAGTAAAGTTTCAGCTTGTATTTTTCCTGTTATTAAGGCTTGCTCTTTACTATGGCCTTGAAGTGCCATTTTGCTTTAATTGGGGCACTCAAGTGCTCTTTCTCCTCTGTCCAGCCACACTAGCATGAGTGAAAGAGCTGCCTGCCAGAGCTACCCCGATGCCTCAGGTCCCTTGTCTCTTTATCCCAGGCCAAGCCAGACATCTCAACATGCACAGATGGCACGGCAATGAGACAGAAATGGCCAATTGCAACTGGCAGCCATCTACTTGTGGCTCAATGAATGTGGCCACGCATCTCCAGAGCCATGTGACCACACAAGTGAAATGAGTGCATGTTGATTTTTTTTTTCCCCTTAGAGAGATGACAACACGGGAACCTTAGACAACCAGAGTTAATGGCAATCTGACCTGAAATTAAATTATTTTCTTCAAAATGTTTGCCTCCAATTGATCCACAGGCCAAATGAATCAGGGTTCACCACAGATATTACAGAGGTGAACTTCCAATTTGCTGAATACCAGTCAATTTCTGAACGAGCAACAGTGGAGAGAAATATTTTCCTTAGCACCAGAACACTGTTTTGATGCTTCTACATCTTCCAATTAACCTATTATAGGAAAGTCTTCCTTAATCTCCTGTACATGAATGCACTGGAAATAAATATAGAAGTAAAGCATTGTTAGCTTTTTTTTTTTTTTAAATTGTTTTTTCAAACTCCAAGTCTGCTTGGGAAAGCTACCAAGAGTAAATCTCTTTAAATATTGGCCAGCACCCTAGTCTGCAGAGTTATAGGATACAGATGTGTTCTGAGTAAAAGCAATTAATTGGTGGTAACCATTTTTACTTAGACACTTGGCATGAACCGGTTGGTTAAGCATGTTCTTATGGGAAGTAGTCACAGGGAAATACTTCTTTATACAAGTCTACTTTTTATATACATTTATAAAAATTAATATTGCCTATCATTCTTCTGGTAAACGTACACATCAACAGGTTAAAAGGCATCAGAGAGGTATCACTGGTAATACCACACACATTGGTCTGCAGAAGACCTTATTCACTACTGCCTAGAGTTTACAGGATTTGGATTAGTTTGTTCCTTTTTTTTTTTTTTTTTTTTTTTTTTCCCCCCTAAATCAGAGGAAATGTAAGTGGCTTGAATTCCTTTGTGAATTCCTTTGAAACATGAGAGTACTTTCCTTTGGTTTTCGAAGTCGCCTGTGCTCAGCTCTCTGGTCTCACTCTTTGCACATCCTGGCACCACCAGTTGGCACAAACAACATGGCTTGCCATTAAGTTGATTTTTCCACTTTCTTTTTTAAAATAAAAAGATATTTTATCAATCTTAACCTTTATAAAGAAGCAAAACCAGAATATAAACTCCAGGATACTTCTATATAACCTATAATTTTTTTACACAGAAGTAGCAGAAAATGACCCTCCCCATATTGTGTGTTCATCTTAACAGAAAAACACATGGAACCTGTGCAGCTGCTGCTAATATGTGAGAGGTTCAGCACTTTTAGCCACAATTTGCAAATTCCTCCAATGGGCCAGACAGCTATGAAAGTTAGGAAAAGCGTAAAGTATTGACCTTAAATGGTACACAAGTAGGCCAGGAACTTTCCTGGTTATAATGTTGTTGTGTATATTTTCTACCCATGTACCACAGTCAGTTGAAATGAGAGCAGAAGACTTACCTTGCCTTAAAGATGGGAATATAGCATTCACTTTAAAATGAAGGTCAAGACGTTTTCTTTTCAGGAACAGTAACATTTCACTAAGCTCTGTAATGGTGGGCTGGCATCAAGTTTTGGCAAGTTTTGAAAAATTACTGTAAAATTAAAAAAGAAAAAGAAAATTAGGATCTGCAACTATTTTTTTCTTTACTCTTTTAGTCATTTTGATAAGTGAAACAAATAGCATTGAAGGGAATTAATGTCATTAGAGTTAGGGTTATAATGGGAGTTTTATACAGAAATAATACTTTTAATACAATGAACAAAAGAAAAATATGCAAAATTGAGACAATAGAAGTTAAATTATTTTATAATGTAAACAACTAAAATTTCATATGGTACAAATTATAAAGAAATCATATTTCTGCATAAACTGTGTTTAATTTATTACTGTAAGGAGAACATTAACATCCTTAGAGGACATGTAGAACTCAGAAAAAATTAATAGCAGTAGCACTACTGTATTCTGCGGTCTGCAAAGTCATCTACAAACGTAAGACAAAGATGTAGTGTTTTCTGCCTATCCAATAAAGTCTGTAACAGTAATGTGATCACAAAAATGTACTATTGAAAGGAACCATATGAAATAAACTTTCAGAGATGTTGTAATTATGCAATTTATGGGGATCTGGATATATTCTTCATCTCTCAGCTGTATTGTGAAAAGGAACATGTAGAAACATTCATGGTATCACCTTCCCTTTATTTTTTGTATCACTTCTAAAAAGTTCTGAAAAAAAAAAAAAATCAATGGAAGCTGTGTCTGGATTACAGGCTGAGGACAGAAAATGCCTGCCTCTGTAGAGATGTTCTGGTTAATTTATAGAGTTTCCAGTGCTCTAATTTAAAATGCAGAACCCAGGATAACTCACAGACCTCCAGCTCCCTCTTGTCTTGGAAGAGCCTCCCACAAGAGCGGAGCCCACAGGAGCGTCCCTGGCACCAGCTCATTGGGGAGTCTCCAGCTCTGCCATTGTTTGAGAAAAACTAAAAAAAAGTTACTGTAAACTACTCCAACACATTTAAGTAGTAAAATCAAACTCCCATTTTAAAACTATTGAATGTTAAAGCTGATTTATGAGTTTTCAAGGCTTATAATTAACAGTGTTATATGTAATGCAACCTGCATGTACTTTTCCAGTCACTTCTCCTGGGACAGCTTCCAACTTAGCAAGCGATAAGAAGAACCAGGGAAATTACAGAGGTTTCTTCAGGAATCCACATGCCAGTGAGTGAGAACAGCTTATGATGATCCCTGCAAAGAGGAAACCCTTGTGACACATGATCGCATGGTGTCAATGGGAGAGTCTGCCAAGGGCGGTTGTTTCCTGAAGGTTTTGCCATGCAAAAAGTGTGGTAAGCATATTCTCTGAGAAATAAAAAACTGATTATGTCAATTTGTCTTTAACAAACAATGGGCAGTGCAAACAGCAATAATCTTTGAAACAGGACAAGCCCCGTGCAAAATCTCAAACCTATTATATGGATTTATCCTGCTGATTTTTCAAGGTATCAAAGTGCATAGGAATACTGACACCTTTAGCAATTTCTTTTAGAACATGGTTAGAATTGGTTAGAAATCTGGCAGATCATTCCATGAGCAGGAGTGAACAGCAACAAAAATGCATAGCTGCACTCAGCACTTTGCCTATATTTCCATCTTCTTTTGGGAACCAAAGAAAAAGGAGGCTGTATAAAAATATATATATATATATATATATATGTATAAAATTAGAGCTCTGATTTCTATGGAGTGGGAACCATTGCAGGAGTAAGAGCAGAGGCTGAAGCCATACACTCTCATGCTGGCAGTGTTTCCCAATAAATTGTTTTGTCTTTTCCTTGGTGCCACACAGTTCAGTTGTGCCTGCTCTGCTAGAAAGTCCTGAGAAAACTCTTCAAGTAGGTATGATACTTTGCATGGGCTTGTCTCTGCTTGCAGTGGTTAACAGTGATTAGAAAAGTGAAGGCAGGAGGAGATGTAAGAAGGGAGAATGACAATGGGACTATTCCTATATACAAATCAACTCCCCAGAAATCTGGAGATTTTCACAGTTCAGTTTGGAAAAAAGTACATTCATAGTGTTAAAAGGAAAGCATTTGACAAATTAATTAAGGAATTTTAACTGTTGGCAACTGCTTCATACCCTCTAAATACCTCTCAACAACAGAAGTATTATAGGCATTGCGAGTGAGGGTCAATGACAATTCTGTGTTAGACACTACACGTATCTGACCCTTCACAACAGAATTTATTGCAACAGAGAAACTAATTCATGAAGGAAAAGGTAACCAGTGCGTTTTACTTCTTTGCCTGCTCTGTAATCAGACTGTAATTTCCTATAATGTTTTCATTATCAAAAATTGCTCAATTAATTCCTTCAACTTTGCAGACGAAGCATGAATTACTTTCTTCAAATATTCACTCTTGGAGGTGTATTGATTAGTTCTCATTAGCTAGATAAGTAAATAGCAGTGTTCTGCTCTCCATCAGGCTGATACTTAAGGACTTTTGGCTCAAATAGTTGTTTATGAATCCAGAAACATGGTTTGTGAATACTCCAGCATACAAATTTGACATTTGCGTTGCACAAACATACATCATGCTCCCAATCACTTTGATTTTCAAAATGGCATGATTTTGTTGGACCTCTGGCAAGAATCAAAGTCAGTGTAGTGAGCTTACACATTTGACATTTTACCTTCTGAAATCGAAATGACGAAGGGAAATTTTGTTTTACGATTTTTTTCCCCCATGTTTCAAGGTGGAAGTTAAGAGCCACTGAAAACCTCTATTAGATTTAGAGCCTCAGGCAAAAAGTAATCCAGTGCTTGATTTTAATCTTCACCTTTTAGTCGTTTTTACAGACCCAACACTGAAGCTGTCCCAGTGGTGGGATGCCTGAAGAAACCACAGTGTTGGGGAGCGCCGTGCACTCTGAGTAGCGCATCAATGGGTCCTCACAACACCAATCAGTAAAGAGAGAGCCTGAAAAATGAAATTCATTTCATAACCCCATGTTTTTACTCTATTGCCCACAAGTGTAATCTTTTGCTTCACTGAAATGGTATTCAGGAAAAAGAGAATGAGAAGATATTTATGAGGTAATGGAAGAAATTACTTTAAAGTAATTCTAACAAAACTGATTTTCAAGTGTTATAGTTCTGGCTCCTCACTTTTGTTTGAGTTCAAGTCCTTAGTAGCCATGTTTTCAAGTTCAATTCAAGCACAACCTATGGACTACCATTTTACCAACCTCTGCTCAACTAAAAAATAAAAAATAGAAACACCCTCCAAAATACGTGATCAAGTAACAACACAGTTCTAGAGTCCACAGCACTGTCAAACTTCAAATGTGATGGCTGCAAACCAGATCTTTTTAAGACCTGAAAAGGCATCAAGTAATGAACGAGAACAATAATTTTACCAAGGAACAGAAAGGAGGAATACAGGAAGACAGACAAAATAACATTTTAACCTATGCTTTAGTTAAATCCAGCACTAACCCTGAAAAAAAGTAGTCTTTACTTCTCTACTGCTTATTTTTGGTCAACTAGTGCAGCCTTCTCTTTGGTGATATGTTTCTGCAGGATCTAGGAAAATGGACTGATCACCTGATGCAGATTAAAAATGTCTCATTTTTACCATGTCACTTTTAATCCTAGTCCTGTTACCCAGCCTAGTGTAGGCTGGCCTTTTCCTCTAAAGCCTTGATGAGAGCTGCAACCTACAGTTATAAAGATGAGACCAGACTTTCCTCTGGGATGTGAGAGCATTTCTCTCTTGAGCTCTAATGAAGCAGAGAGTGCTGCCCAGGCAGCTGCATTCTCATGAGAGGAGACAAAGCATCAGCCCTGAAGGCCAAAATCCTCTGGCATGCACCAGGCAGGGGGTGGTTGGCAGCAGGAGCCACCCCCCACCCCAATCTTTCTAAAGGTGCTTTGTTGTGATGTGGGGAGGAAAACAGGCAATCCTACATACACCATGCAGGAATTGACCCCCTGCACTGAACAAGACATTACAGCATAGTCAAAACAGTCATAAAACCAGCATGTAATTACTCCCAGTGAGCGCAAAAAACCCACATTTTGCACTGGGGGATTAAGGACAGATATGAGCCCATTTCCCACTTACTTACTTTGCCACTGGCTTCTGGGTGAGTGGGGGAGAGTCATTTCACCTCCCCTCTGCTTATCTTTCTCTTTTCTTGGAAGATGGTAGGACACAAGAGTCCATACTAACAATACCTAGAGAGTTTTAGGTGGAAAACATGGTGTGAGTTAGACATTACTGCTACTGCATGTGCTCAAATCTGACAATTTTGTACCCTTCCTCTGCATTTTGAACAAACAAGCATTAATATCATCAAGGGAGCGTACTCAATCCTGCTGTCCTTATTTGTAAATAGGAAATTCTTACCCTGAAACTTACAAGTGGGAATCACCAGCTTCTAACAGTTGTGACAGGTGCTCAAGCACAGCCTCATCTCAGAGTGTAAGCCCCAGTTGGCCTTCATAGGACTTAAACACATGGGCAAGTGCATCGATAAACTGAGATCTGACTTATTGATGGAAGAGCAAGTGTCAAATGTCCTAAAAATGATTTCAGCACAGGATGATTTTTCAGGCAGAAAAAAAGGATTGGATTTTCCTGTAAGAAAGCCTCTGGCAGAAATGTTACCTTTTGCTTTACAGGGTGACAATCTTGCACACATATACCAAGGTGCCTCTCAAACCAAACTTGTAATGTTGTACAATATTTACTAATGAAATCAGATACATTCAAAATGTAAAGAAAAAACAGAGAGTTACTAACTGAGGATGTTCCCCTCTGTGCTGTAGGATTCATCACCATTGTACTAGCCCTTTGGAAAAATCTCTTTGACCAGATTAACAATGATGATAGAAATCCTTTGAGTTACCTGACTAAACCCATCTAAGAGTTCCCAGGTTCTGTTTTTGCTGCAATCTACATTTCTAAACCTTTAAGCATCACACTACAGATGCTTTTTCATAGTACATAAAGAATTTGAAAATTTGGAGGATTTTTTTTTTTTTTTTTTTTGAGTTTGGTATTTTTATGCAGGACACAGTAGCGTACACCTACCAAAGCCCCATTCCTCTTAAAAGCACATAAAAGATAATATGGTGCAGTGTATTATCTCAAACTCGTACTCCTTCCTCATGCATAAAACATGCTAGGATGATCCAGCAGTTAAAAGTGAAGAAATTAAGGAAACTACATTTATATAACTTATTTTATAAGCTTACCATCTTCCAGATTCATCATCATGGGAAGGTGGTAAACTATTCCTTGCTATTTTGGGATATGGAGAACTCAAAAATAGTCTTATAGACATTGATATGGAAAATACTTTTTACCAAAGGAACTCTGGACACAAGGTGGACTTTTTTCTCCCAGACACAAGTTATTCTCTGAGTTACTGCCAGGTGCATACAAGGAAGTGGCATGCCGAAAGGGAACCGAAAAGCTAACATCCTAATTTCTTATGCCAATATTTCAGGTGCTGTTTGACAAATAAAGTGTTGAGAACACAACCTTAAACAACAGACAGGCGAATGCTAGTTGTTTTCCAACAGTGACAGGTGTGAGAAGGCTTGAGGAAAGTATTCATTATGGACAAGGCTCAAATTAGGTACTTACAAACTGTGGCTTAATTTAGGTCATTTATCATTCTCCTCAAAGGCCCTTTTGTACAATGGAATTCTGAAGTGCTTCATTTGCTATTAGACCGTCACAGCTGCTGTAGCATCACTCAAAACAGATGTTTCACAGACAGAGAGTGCCCAGCTAATTTCCAGAAATACAGTAACTGCAAGTCCCTCCCTGGCACTTCTGCCCATGGATTCAGCCGTACAGGTGTCCCCAAGCTCAGCCTCTTGTGGATGGTCTGCATGGATCAAGCTCCAGCGGTGACTGACCCCAAACTGATTCCACTCTGGAGCACTTGAATAAAAACAGAGCTACACACCCTGAATATTCAACTGTCATTTTCCTTTTGAAACAAGTGGGTAATAAATCAGCTTAGATAATTATTGAACAATCTCAGGTCTCTGCTATGGTCTGAAAATAAGAGGCAAATGGGTCTCCTTGATTTTGCGATGTTAGATTTATTCCCC
This sequence comes from Streptopelia decaocto, assembly GCF_964273445.1. Taxonomy (NCBI): domain Eukaryota; kingdom Metazoa; phylum Chordata; class Aves; order Columbiformes; family Columbidae; genus Streptopelia; species Streptopelia decaocto. The sequence goes on from NC_138663.1 coordinate 90,388,439, forward strand.
ATGCGGTACTTGTGTAAACTGCCAACTCATCTCTCAGAAATACTGCTCACCTGCATGTGGCTCCTATACCCACAGGGTAGCGTGCTATTGCACAACCTGCAAGCAAGGACGCAGTGCTGGGGAAATGCTGAGAAGAGAGCAAATAAGTTATTTCACTCTTCTGGTGACCAAACAAAACTTCTAAAAACTTGCCTGTTCTTCAAGATGCTTTAGCAGCATTGAAAATTTTTAGGTAAAAGAACCTGTCTGTAAAGAACATATCTGTAATTTTGTGGTGGGGGAAATGGTTGGTTCACTTACAAGATGTAGAAGGTAACGGGAGAAATACGTGCTTAAAATGAGTAAATGGAATGCAGGTCAAACGGCTCTTGTAAAACCACTCATTAATGGGAATCCTAGACTGTGAGGCACCTAGAATTAGTAAAGTGCAGAATTAACTCAAAACTGGCAGATCAGCTCTGTCTTGCAGGACATCTATTTAGTTTCAATAAGTACTAAGGCAGAGACATTTAACAGATACTACAGTTCTCTATTTAGAAGGAACAAGGATGACATAATCGTATTCTTTGTAGGCGTACTTTCCAGTCCATTAGTAACTGAGAATGATGTCATTGGACGATATCCTCTAGGGAATTAGGTATTAAAAGAAGTTTAACTCCAGGAGAGGTGATAACTTTCACTCAAAATCCTAAAAGATTTGGCTGAAGAGATTTCTGGCTTGCTATTATTTCTAAAAGATGGAAAACCAGGGATATTTCAAAGCAAAGGAGAATGAGTTCTTATAGCCTGCTCATAAGAAAGCCTTACAAGATAACACAGATAATGGTAAGACTGATAAATCAATTTGAGAAAAAACAATGAAAAATTTAACAAGGATTTAAACTGAGGAACGAGTCATACTTTTAAGGAATATACACCTATGAAAAACAAGTGATGTCCAATAATCACAATGTCATCTTTAATGAAATAACATATTTGGTCAATAAAAGTATCTGCTCCAATAAAATCAGACTTTTGTGAGATTTTTGACCTTGCTCTGCAGAGCTCCCAATTAACAGCACATAGTAACAAAGCAAATGTCAAATGGATTCAGACTTGTCTACTTCAAGTCCCAAAAAGGTCAGCAATTAATCACTCCTGAACAGCTTGTTATAATGAGAACTTTTAGGAATCACTTCTGTTCAACTCTTTTATCAATGGACTGGTTTAAATGCGAACACTGCTGACAACATTGTAGTTGATACAACAAATGAAGATCTGAATTTTTGATAAAGTCCTTTGAAGAAAAACAAAGGGCTTAAAATAGGTTGAAATCTTAGACTAAAAATTGAAATTGACAAAATTACTTGGGAGTTGTTGGCCATGCCATACAGCAAGGCACATAAAGAGATAAACTTAGGCATCTCTGCAAAAACTTAACAGGACATAATTAAAGAAACTTAACATCGATGATTGTTTAATCCAGTTAACAAAGACGGATCTGAGAAAATAGCTGGCAATTAAAGCAATTTCAGTTAAAACAAATAACAACTAGATCAACATATCCAAAAGTACATCTGGCCCACCATGAGAATACACCACTGAGGGACAGCATGATAACCTCAAGTTACAAGTTTGCACCTTTCTAGAAATGATGTGTTATGCCAACATAAGTTACTAGGCTCAACAACAAGTTAATTGTGTTAAGTGCAATGGCCTGTGGAAAACAGAAGTTCAATCAAATTGATGTAATAGTCCCTTTTGGATTAAAACTCTGGGAATTTAAATCTGAGTCTTAAAAAAGTTAGGAGGGAAAAAACACTCTCCAAAACTACTTAAAATAAACTCACCTAATATCCTCACCTCCAGTGCATGCTATAATCTGCCACTTGAAATTATTAACATCTCTGGAGTCCAGTTTGTTAAATAAGGGGGAAGAAATACTGGCTTTGTGCCTAGAAACCCTCAGCTCTTCACAACAGCATCTCAGGCAATAATGCTTTTAGTTGCCACAGATTGTAACCGCAGCCCGTCCTTTAACCCCACTTTCCAGAGTTAAGTAGGGATGACGTTGACATTCAGCAGAAAATTTGAATTTCTAGTCAGCATGGTTTCTTGCACTAGCTGTCAGTTGTGGGTGAGGCAAAGAATTTATTCCCATCCTTACGAAGTCCTAAAACAATAATGAAAATAATTTCCTCTGCTTTCTAAACCCTCAAGGAACAGTTTCTTGAAAAGCACTTCCATATGGTAGTAGGTACAGGAGAAGACTCATTTGGCCAGTGACTCCCTCTTTCTCACAGACAGCATAAAGGTCCAAGATGATTATTCTTAGGTCTTGAATACTAAGTTATACCAAGGCATTGCTTTTCTCCTTTTTGCCTAGATACTCCCACTTCAGGAAGTTCCACAATATTGACCAGAAAAAATATATATGATTCATTAGGGTTGAAGCTTTTCAACTCTTTTTGGCTGACCACTTATTTAAAAAAGAAAAACACATATTAAATACAGGAAAATTTCATTCTTAGAAACGTACATACAAATTCCTCATTCATCTGCAGCAGGAAAGGAGGAATGCAACAAAGTACCTCAGTTAATGCAGTGCTGTGAGGTAGAGGTACAGAGGTTTTGACCTCATCAGTGTAGGCAGGAATTACTGGTCAACCTATACAGTTATATTTCACCTGGAGATTAAGTTCACTACTATATGAAGATGCAAAGACATACCGTTCATCTCCCTGAAAGACATTTTTGAACTGTATATACAATATGTAAGTGAAATTTCTTTAAATCATACCTCAGACTGAAATGAGAAGACTTTATAAAATAGAAATCAAAGTAAGATTTGGATTTCATTGTTTTTAGATAGACACATGGCCTATTTTGCAAAAGACTACTTATCTCACCTTGAAAAATAATAGCCTTTGAGCATTTGTATCAGTCTGATCATTTCAAACTGAAAATTGATGAAAAGCCATTTCATTCAAAGTCTTACATATGGTGTGAATCTATTATGAGTGATGGAGAAAACTACAAGACTTCCCTTTCTCATTTACCTAATCTCCAAATCCTATTCATTTCACAGCAGGGGTGAAACCTCAGCCCCGCACAAGTTATTTGGCATTCTGACATCAATGTAGTCAGGGTCAGCGTGCTGTTCAGTACTTCATCATGTGCATTGCATGGCTGAAACTGAGGATACCCAGGCAGGTGGAAAAAAAAGACAGAATTTATAACAGGCAAAGGGGTGACTTTGGTTCAGCTGGACTTCAGCACAGCAACAGGAGGAGACCTGAGGGTGTCTCTGGAAGGCTCAGCATGGGCTGGTGGGATTAATCACATCTTAAGGGGCTCCAAGTAGAACAAGGGGTCTCAAAAAGGGCATTGGGTCTTTCTTCAGGTAAGAATCATCCCTTCTCATAGCGTTCCTTAACAGTCTCTAACTCTGTGCTTTTGGGTGTCTGGGAAAGGGGAGAAGAAAAATAAAAAGAGAAAGAAAAAAAGAACAAAAAAAGAACAAAATTCTAGTATCAGCTTGTGCATCGTACAGGGGCAAGAAAAAGAGAACAGGATGTGAATCTAGAAGCATTGGAGGAAAGCCCCTGATAGCACCTCCCTGTCTTTTACATTGAAGAAACAGGTTTGCACTCACTTTCTAACATCTGTAAATTCAGTTGGTTTCAGCATCATAGAGCTAAATTGGAAAAGGGACTATAAGTCTCCATGTTTCATCTGTGACTTGAATGATGAAGAATCTCAAATAATAAAATATAGGGTGACCATGTAATTTAGGCTAAAAATGTAATAGATAAATAACACAAAACAAATTAATAAGAAATACATATACTGTTTGAACAGTTTCTCATTTTTAAATACTTCAGTTGCTCTTCAGCAGCTTTAAACTTCACCTTCAGTTACTGCAAAATAATTTTCTCTTTTCCTCTGACCCTGCTAACTGGGAATACAATATATTTTTTTAGAACTTCTGATACAGAACTGTTACTTGGACCTTGTGTCAAGTTATACACAGATGCAAGAAAAGGTTTGCATTGTACCCACTATGACGAGATATCTTCAGGGTGGGGATTATGAATGCTATGTGAAAAAATTCAAAATAACTCCATTTGAAGTTAGTAGCATATACAAGACTGAAGAATGAATTCTTGTTTCAGTATGTCTAAACATATCGTAGTTTGTTGCACATCTTGTGGCTGCAGGTAACCAGAGATAGCAACTATTGATTTCTTTTGTAAAGCAGAATGCATTTACATGGAATCACTAGGGAGAGGGAGAATGATGATCATACTAGGATGATAATTTTTGCCTGAAATGTTCTTCCACCAAGTTGCATGATCCTGATTGGCAAGGGGTGACTCATACAATTTGATTAGCAGAGTTGAAAGTAAAATCATGATATCTGGCTGATATTTAAATATTGGCAGTGCATGCAGTGTAACTGTGATGCCAGAGAACTAAAAGCAAACAATTTCAGGTATCTAATGTGATACCAAGGATTTGATGTTCATGCACAGGTTGAAAGGAGCAAGAGGAAGAATTAAGTCTATGGTCTAAGAGTACTGATGCGCTAAATTCTGCCTCAAATTGCTGATCATAACAACAAAAAATTATCTACGGCTGCAAATTGGTTTTGGATGGAAGAGGAACAATATAATACAGAATTTTTGTATTCAAGGAAGTTCATACAGGCAGCTATCTCTAAACACTGTTTTCCCCACTAATGTCCATGTTCCTTTCTAATCTAAGGATTAGAGTAGACCATCCATTTAATCTACGAGACAGGAAGTAAACTTGGATATCCAGTGTGATAAAAACATGTCAAAAGCTTGAATTTCTCAGTCCTGAGAAGTTAGGAGAGTTTCTTTATGATGGTTACTATCTACTTTGCTGAGGCTAAACTAATAACCAGTTACTTGTGTAACATTTAAGGTCTTACAATTTATTTTCAGACAAGACTAATCTGCTTCTTGAGCTCATATAACTAAAGTTCAGCAATATCTATTCACTGGTACCAGCTGCTGTTTCCTTCTTTTGCTCTTTACTTCTGGAAGTGTGAACTGTGCTATGGTCATGAGAACAGGGAAGTTAAACCATTCATGGAATTTCAGAAAGTAGGGACATAGTGGTTGTTCTCGTAAAATCAGAGGACAACAAAGCAACATCCAGCAGTGTAAAATCCAACTATTGAGCAAATTGTCATGAGGCAACCTGGGAAATCCAGAAGCTAAATTAAGTGAAGGGGGTGGTGGGTTAGACAAAATGATGCAAAAAGAGCACAGGTACTGGTCTTGCCAAAATATTTAACAGAAGGAAAGTTTATCTGTAAGAGACATTATAGAGCAGAAATTTAGGCTCACACTTCAGAAAATGCTGCTCCACAATCAGCTTGCTAGAGTAGGACAAAGCTGTGTGATCAATAAAATAATCTGAAGGTAATTCCCTTATTCCAGTCCATTGTTGCCTGTCATTCCAGATACTGAAAATTTACTTAGAGAAAAAACAAAGGGGAAAAGGAAATTACCTAAGGGACAATGAGATCATTGAAGCAATTGTGACTGGCAATCAGAGAAATTAAATTTAAAAACACCAAAAGGAAAAAAAAAATGATAGCCTATACATCAAATCTTGTTGAGTGACCCATAACAAATATCACCCCTCACCATAAGCTAAAGGAAAGAGGATGAAAATATATAAGTACCTCACAGGCATGGGTTTTCTGTATCTTGCTATAAAGTTGCTGACTTTAGCAGAAAAATTCCAGTTCATGCAACAAAGGTGGAATTGATAAAATATTAACTAAAATTTATCGTTTTTCTTCTAACAGGTTTTATACTGAAAGAAAAAGCAGACATAATATCTCAGGTTAAGGTTGGGCAATATGTTGGACAAAGCTAAAGTTACTGAAGTTTTTTTAAAGATTTGGGTGCAAGAGACAGGCAAGGGCAAGGGTAGAAAAGTTCATTTTTCAAGCTTATGTTTCCAAAGGTAGCTCCATATTTCAAACAGCTTATTAATTCCAATTATTTTATATTTAAAGCTATTTATTTACAGAAGTAGCTGAGAGTCATAAACAATTCTATTTGGGATACCACAGTCTTTTCTAAGACTGTCTGTTATAGTATGGATATTTAAGTGTCTTGAGAAATATTTCACCCTTAATTGTTACTTCTTCTAGTACTAGATTCCCCTAGACTATTTTCAGAGTAATCCGGCCAACATGTTGCAGAACAAGTTTTATACATTAAAACAGTAATTTGCCTGTATTCCTCCAGTTCTTCCAATTCATACTTAATTATTTTATCTTGACTTCACACTTTTTAATTGACATTTTGTTATCAATCTCTTTGCAGCTCAAGTAGTAAAATTTTCATTGTTCTGGAAAAGACCCCCGCAAAAAAGTTTAGAAATAAACCTATCGAGATATATGGTGTATGATACCACTGTGACATTTCTGAGTCTGACTTCTTTCAATTCCAGAAGGTAGCATCAATCCACTGTTGACTCTGAAGATATGCCAAAATAAGAGTTGTTTCAACATTTGATGTCTGCATAGCTCCACAGAACAGATATCTCTGAATGTAACTATTTTTTTCATTTTATACTTCTGTCTTCTTGGTTTGGGTACCTCTGGGGCTGAATATGCAATTTCACTTTAAAGGTACGTGATTGTTCTTATACATCCAACTCAATTTTAAGTTTAAATACTTTAAAGTGTTTAAAATACACATTTACTGCATGTACCCCCCTGCTCCAAGACTGAGCTTAAGAACCAAACAACTGTGGGAATGAAGGGAAGAGGGAGAAGACTTAAAAGTCAATAATAGCTGCATGAATTGCGGATTATACCGTCATTACATCCACCTGAGCAAGATTTTGAAGTTACATTAAACATCAGGATGTGAAGGAGAAAAGAAAAAAAGGCGATGACATATTTCACCAAATTCATATTCTTAATGTGTAACCTGCTCAATTTTTTGAGGTTTCACAATAAAATATGGGTATGGTTTTATACTTCAGAACATCTTAGTGAGAGTAGGCACTCCAGTTCTTTTGATAGAGCTCCAGCTTTCAGTTACTTCCATTAAATTTGGACAGTGAGGCTGAGGTGTACTCAGGTGAGATTTTCTGATGTCAAAAATATACATCTTTACAATAATAATAAATTCCCTCAGCAGTCACAGTATCTATACATAGGCAGCACAGATATATAGTATAGAGACAGTACAACATATTTAGAAGTTAAAAAAACCCCAACAATGAACCAACACTCGAAAAAACCCCAAACTTCTAAAATGCTATATGCTGCATCTATCATTCTTAGCATTCTGGACATTTGGAATGATAAATTGAGTCAGACAAATTGTTTGGTACCTATTATGAAACATAAACACTGCTTAATGTTTGTATCAAAGACTAAAATTAGTAATCAAAGTTTTGCTTACCATTGCTTCTTTTCTCAGAGTGGTAATAAATATGTCTGCTACGACAGCAGTTTAACCTTACACTTAGGTGCACATTTATTTGTGATTAAAAATAGGACACTTTAAAATTGATTTGTTCAGTAAAGTAAACAAGAAACGTAAAACTTGAAAACTCTAGTAATATTATGCAAGTCCCTGTGAATAAATCTACAAAAATTGAACAAAAATCAATTGATTTAGACTCAAATGCTCCTCTCACTCTCAAACCCCAAACAGGGATACAACAAGACAGAGTATTCTTATGTTGAACGTTTTTGTGCTTTCAGAACTACTCAATGGCCAGGTTGGTGTTTTTTTTCAGATTTTCACAATAAGCTTGAGACTTACACACACTAGAAAAACTAATATCATACTGATTTCCTGTTCTGTTATCCTCCCACATCTTAAGTCAGCATTTCCTCTGGAATAATGCAAGATATTTTGGGGTTGGTCTCTGGGATTTCTCTAATTTTAACCAAAAGGATACTTTTCTGATAGCGGCTTGTTCATACTGACAGTTTCCATTAAAAGCATGAGATTTAGAACAATTCTTACAAAAAACTCTCAACTGAATTTATTCCCAAATCAGGTTTATTTTCCCCTTGGTATGCCCTTGCATCATGTGCTTTGGTGTTTTCCCATTTCTTCATCCTGCAGCAGTGAAAGTTCCCATATTTTTTGTTAGCTCCCCTCCTGTTTACTTGACTTCAGGTGACTGATTATTACTGCTCAGACTTTTTTTTTGTGGTCTCTAGCTGATGACTCTCAGCACAGCTTCTCCGCTGCTTTTTTCCTCTTTCCTTCATCTTCTCCTCTCTTCCTAGAAGTTGTCCACTCTGCCCCCTCTGTGGCTGCAGGACTGGTCAATCTCTGACACTAAACACACAGTATAAAGTCTTCTTTCTTTGTGCCTTAAGTTGTTGAAATATAGATCACCTACTACATTTTGGAGGGTTACATATTTTTAACACTTGTTCTCCAGTGTGGTTCTCCAACAAGTTCATCTTGGAATTTTTTAATTCATAGCCCCAAACTTTTGCTTGAGAAGTAGTGACACATTGATTTTTCCCAGTTTCTGTACTCTATTTCCTATATTTTAGGAACTGGAACACATTATTTTCAAGGCTATCAAGTACTGTACAATTTGAAAAGCATTTCCCTTGCAAAAAAAGTTGTTGAAATATCACAGAGAAAGCTTGCTTCATCTCTCAAGAAAAAGTTGCTGATGTCTCATGGGTAGTTTTGGCAAAACGATCTAGTTAGATTAATATCAACTACTTACTTCCTTCTTTCCTTCCCCCTTCCCCAACTGACTACTTAGAACTAGGGAGAGAAACATAAGAAAATTCTTGTTTTCTTGAGGGTTTGTCTGTTTCTGAAATTATATCTTGCCATTGGAGACCAATAAAACTGTAAAAATTTGTGTAAATTGCACTTGGATTTGAAAATGACTGATTTTGCAAGCAAAGGATGTGACTTTATATGGTAAACAAGCATCATTCATCCTAGTCTAATCTAAAAAAATACCAAGCTTCAGAGGAGACAGGAAAAAAAGTAAGGAAATCCAAGCGTCCAGCAATAGTTAAAAAAAAAAAGTCAACTAATATAATTTGGTACCAATTACCCTTGCTGAGGCCACTTAGGGACATGTAGGCAGTCATTTGCTTATAGGGTCAAAGCTTATGCTCAGGAGCCCTGTGCCTGAGGAGGAACCAGCTCCAGGCACCCTGAGAGCGGCTTATTGCTACACCCACACGTGACTGCAGGAAATCCCATATCCCAGATTTCAAAAGTGCCACTGAAGACATACCATTAAACATCACACTCAAACGCATTGCAGCAGTAATTTTGTATTTAATATTGCAGTGTAATTTCTGACTTAGTTTTGAGGAAGGATGGTAAATAATTTGTTCCATATTCATGTACTTTGATGAATATATTCCAAAATATTCAAATTTTGTCCTATTGTGCAGTTGATAATTTAATTTAATAAATAATAAAGTTTTATGTGGGTTTTTTTTCCTTTTAGCAACAACAATCACTGTAATTTATGTGCTTTAGGATCAACTTTAACTTGTGTTATGATTTGTACAGAGATCAGAGCAATAAACTGAGTCATTCTTTGTCTCTCTCAGTGAGAATAAAATTTCCTGACCTCTTCTAAAGTTTTAATTCTTGAGCGTGAAACTGAGTCAGCAATGAAAATGTCCTTTGCTTGCCAAAAAAATAAATTTTCGTGCAATGTTTTGGAGTTTGAAGTTTTTAACTTATTTGCAAAAAATAAATCACACTAGTCAAACCACCCAAATTACTTCAAATTGGTAACGCAATTTGTTAATAAAGACTTTTGTTGCTAGAAACTCAGAGTTCTAGTCCACCTATTATCTCTTTGTGAGTGAAGTTCCTTTAAAGGATATTTGGATTTTCTGTTGTAAGGCACTTTGTTTTTTGTTTAATCCAAATATAAATTCCCAAAGATGAGCTAAATGTTGTGAGAAAACAGGAGAACATATACCTTCATGGGTAGCAGCTGTATTGTCAAATTTATCACTGGACAAATTAACACCCAAACAGTCCTGTTGAGTGGAATAATCATTTTAATCCTCAGAAATTCTTTGGTTTACAGCCTCAGCTGCTGCACTGATTTCTGTGTTTGCCCCCTTTACCAGTCTGAACAAAATCTGTTACTCTTGTAGCTTAAAACTTAAAGTTTTTTCCTCTATTTTTCCCAATAACAACTTTTTGCTTCTCCCTCTCTGTTCTGTTCTTCCACTTTCATTCATCGCTTTAGAGCTAACTAGTCTAATGAGGTACCAGATTAGAAAATAACAATTTACTGAAGAACCAGAAACATGAAAAGGTCTGTCATGATTAAGCTATTGTTACAAAGCAAATGTACAAACACCACCAAGTTTTTCTCATGTGAATAACTGATCAGATGGGATGCAGCAATAAAGATTAAAAGAGTAGTTTCATTACAGGCAAAAAAAAATCTTAGTATTTAATGCAACACAATAAATTGAAAGATCTCTTTGGAAATTTGCCATCCATTTTCCTTAATTCACTTAGATAATATTTGTTTTTATGAGCACAAGTGATTTCTCACATAGAGGTAGAAAAAGAAAATTCAACTGAGGGAGAAGAGGAGAGATGGAAGAAAAAGCCCCAGGGCATTTGGCAACCTGTTGCCACATGAAAAAAACAGTGTTAAGAACTGAGACACATGGTCCAAACCCCTCCCTGCAGAGATAATGCATTAGCAAGGAAAAGTTTAAATGTCTCTTAATGCCAGAAGGTTGCAAAAATAAAATAGGACTGAGACCTCTGCTAAGAGCACCCATGATAGTTAGATTTCAGTTTTGTACCTGCTGTTTCCAGCTTCTGCTCCTAAACTGCCATCAGTACTTTCCTGTGAATAGGAAAAATTTCAAACCTTTCTCATTGCTGTTTAATTTCTTCTGTTTTTCTTCCATCCTTACTTTTGTTTTTTTGGAGTGTCTGTTTGTTTTTGGTTTTGGTTTTTTTTTTTTTCCCTGTTCACTCCTTACATTCAAAATGCCCTGGCTTTGAACTCCTGCTTCCTTCACCCATTCCTGACTGTCTGTCAGAAACATCATCTAACCTTTACTGATTTCTCCCTCAGAGTAACCAGTATTGCCCTTTTGTGTCAGGACAAAAAACAAGTATTATTATCATTTTAAATATATATGGTTTGTTTATCTGAATTATTGGATGTAAAATTTATAAATCAAAATCATAAACTGTTGCTTGAAACAATCGAGTTGCTGATTAGAGATTCATAGAATAATTTTGGTTGGAAGAGACCTTCGAGATCATTCAGTCCAACCATTAAACTAACTCTGGCACTAAACCATGTCCCTAAGAACCTCGTCTAAATGCCTTTTAAACAGGTCCAGGGATGGTGACTCCACCACTTCCCTGGGCAGCCTGTTCCAATACCTGACAAGCCTTTCCATGAAGAAACGTTTCCTAATATCCAATCTGAATCTTCCCTGGTGCAACTTGAGGCCATTTCCTCTCATCCTATCACTTGCTGCTCAAGGGGAAGAGATCAACACCCTCCATACTACTTCCTTTCAGGTAGTTGTAGACAGTAATAAGGTCCCCCCTCAGCCTTCTTTTCTCCAGGCTGAACAGCCCTGGTTCACAGAATCACAGAATGGTCAGGGTTGGAAGGGACCTCTGGAGACCACCTAGTCCAACCCACCTGCTAAAGCAGATACACCTAGAGTAGATTGCACAAGAATGCATCTAGGTGGGTTTTGAATGTCTCTGGAGAAAGAGACTCCACAACCTCTCTGGGCAGCCTGTTCCAGTGCTCTGTCACCCTCAAAGAAAAGAAGTTTCTCCTCATACTCAGATGGAACCTCCTGTGCTTCAGTCTGTGCCTGCTGCCCCTCATCCTATTGTTGGGCATCACTGAAAGGAGTCTGGTTCCATCCTCTTGACAGCCACTCTTGAGATATTTATGAGCATAAATAAGATCCCCTCTCAGCCTTTTCTTCTCCAGGCTGAACAAACCCAGCTCTCTCAGTCTCTCTTCACAACAAAGATGTTCCAGACCCATAATCATCTTTGTATCTCTCTATTGGACTCCCTCCAGTAATCTATTTTTCTTCTTAAACTGGGGAGCCCAGAACTGGATGCAGTACTACCCATGCTGAATACTCCTAGTAGCCTTCTTTTCCTCTACAGGCTTCCCTCAGCTACTTCTCATGAGACTTGTGCTCCAGACCCCTCACGAGCTTTGTTGCCCTTCTCTGAAGTCTCTCCAGCACTCGATGTCTTTCCTATAACAAGGAGCCCAAAACTGAACACAGTATTCAAGGTGGTGCTTCACCAGTGCTGAGTACAGTGAAACAGTAACTTCTGTAATCCTGCTAGTTACACTATTCCTGATAAAAACCAGGATGCTGTTGGCCTTTTCGGCCACCTGGGCACGCTACTGGCTCATGTTCAGCCAGCTGTCTACTAAAACCCCAGATCCTTTTCCACCAGAACCTGGCACATGGCCTCGTTAAACCTCATACAATTAGCCTCAGTCCAACAATCCAGCTGACCCAGAGCCCTCTGTATGGCCTTCCTACCCTCCAGCAGATCACCACTCCCACCCAACTTGGTGTCATCTGCAAATTTACCAAGGGTGCACTCAATCCCTTCATCCAGATCATTGATAAAGAGATTAAACAGAACTGGCCCCAATACTGAGCCCTGGGGAACACCACTCATGACCGGCCACCAACTTGATTTGGCTCTGTTCACCACAACCCTTTGGGCCCAGCCATCCAACCAGTTCTTTACCCACCCAAGAGTACACCCATGCAGGCCATGAGCTGCCAGCTTCTGCAGGAGAATGTTGTGGGATACAGTGTCTAAGGTCTTACTGAAGTCTAAGTATACAACATCCATAGCATTTCCCTCATCCTCAAAGAGGGTGACCTTGTCATAGAAGAAGATCAAGTTGCTCAAGCAGGACCTGCCTTTCATAAACCCATGTTGACTGGGCCTGATCTCCTGGTTCTCCTGTATGTGCCGTGTGATGTCACTCAGGATGATCTGTTCCATGACCTTCCACTGCACAGACGTCAGACTGACAGGCCTGTAATTCCCTGGATCCTCCTTCTGACCCTTCTTGTAGATGGACATCACATTTGCCAACTTCTGGAACCTCCCAGTTAAAGCTGATCTTGAAGAATTTTTTTAAAATTACTGACTTCCCCCCTGTGAGAAAATACAAGGTCCCTTCTATTTCTCCCACATAAGGCACTCAAGACATTCAGACCAACAAAAACTGAAAAAAACCCCATAGTCTCTGTAGTGTCCAAAATCAAAGTTGGGTGAAATTAAAAAGAACTTTTAATCTTAAATCTAATAAAATTATTTTCCAAATCTCTGCTTCAGTTTTCATAGTATTTTATTTTCTTTCACTGGTAACCTGTAACTCTGTGAATTGATGAGACTTTTGTATTTGCTCTTCATAAAAATTTTGTAACCAAGTCCTCAATGTATTTTTTGCTACTATGAATCAGAAAGTAATCCTCATCTTTCAGATGAACAAATAAGAAGAGGTACGCAGTCACAATATTCTGAAGGTGACCTCAGGATTTGGCTTCTGAGTCCTATCAGCTGGGCTAACAAAATGAACAAAACTAAACATCTCACAGAACATACAGAGAGCTTCTAATATGCTAGTTTTCAATATGTTAATCTTAAAAAATAAAGAAAATGACATAAGAGTAAGACCTCTTGAGAAGTCTGATAAAGAGGGCCAACCGGAAAGGCCAGCTACCAGTTTTGTGACTTTAAAAACATGATAATCCTTTGCCACCTCCATGATTCTTAGAAGTGCCTACAAACTGAAATAAATCAAATAATGATTTATTTTATTGACTTGCTCAGAAAGAATATTATCCCATAATCATAAATTATTGAAAGAAACTTCTAATTCAATTGTACCTGCTGATTTGACAAAGTGGACATTGGGAAAAGCCACCACTATTTAGAACCCATTTGAAAGGGAAATAGCGAGGGACACATGTAAAAATAATTTTTTAAACTAAATTAAAAAATTAATACTCAAGACAAAGTTGTCATAAAAGTCAGTCAAGGAAATGGTAAATCATTAAAATGATCAAATAAAATGAGATGGAAGTATCTGGCTGAGATTCTTACTGCTTGATGGTTTACTCCACTCTTGGTCAAAAGGGTTCCTGGCAGTGCATCTTCCGGAATGTTATGTAATTTATTCTGAAATGACAAGATCAGTAGGAGTCACACAGAGCAGCCCATTGTCTCCAACAGTAATACTTAAAAGTAACAGCCTACAGACATCACCATACTTAGCTTTTTCCGAAAATTTAAACTAAATTAGTAACAATTACCTGCACGTGACATGTTCTCTCTAAGCCACAATAGGAAGACCACTGGTCTAGCGCACCTTAGTTTTGAGGACATTTTTCCTGCTAATTAGTGCACCTTTCTCTTTAAATGCAGATCTGCATACTTTTAACAATTTATTATGTGGATTGTGCTAGCACAATCTGAGTCCCTAAAGTTAGCATCTCACTATCACTATGTCACGGTGTATATTTCAGTCTTTGTACAGAGCCACAACATGACCAACCAAAAGAGTATGATGTGAGAGCAACCACTACAACACTTTGCAATCCACAGATGAAGGAAAATCCAGAATGTTTTTCCTTTCTCAAGCAACAGATTCTTTCTTCTTCCATAAACATAATTTCTACTGTTAAATGGAAATATCCTCAGGAATGTTACATTTCAGGTCTCCTAGATCTTGAATAATTTTTACAGGTACTTGAGAAGAAACTCACAAAAAGTAATGGTTTCAGCAGTGTCTTCCATGACACTTTTTTGTAATTTGAAGAAATAATTTGTTAGGTGTTGATTCTACACATTTCTCTGAGGTCAAAGAGTTGCCTGGCCACACACACCTGTACTTCAGGGTTATGCACGATAACAGGCTCACATGATCCACAGAGAAATGTAGACTAAGAAAAAAGACTCTCTTTATAATACCACCAAAGGCCTGTCATATCAGTTCAAAATGCTCATTGAGATCTAGATGTGGTTCAAGTTAAGATCCCTATTTGGGATTGTAATTTTATTTTTTTCACTGCAAATGTAAACATTTTTAAATTACTATTTTTTTTTTCCTGCTAGATAAATCCAGTGACACAGCTCTCTTCCATACTCCCCAATGACCTTTCTAAGTCTGTAGAAACAGAAGATTGTGTAGACTGCTTCACTACATTCTTCTGTAGAAAATGTTTAGCATCCAAAAACTGAAGTAATGACTTTTCCGGTTTGTGGAAAGATCAAGTGTGAATTGGCGAGATACAGGCCCACAGGTGGTTTCTCTGCTGAGCCCCACTGACATCCTTAAACAAAGTCGTCTGTACCAGCCAGCTGGCCTCCACAGAGTTGAGTCAGGCACAAGATGTTTTCAGTGTTAGCAGCTTGCATAGCCCATGAAATTTAACAATTTAAAAATTTAGTTCAAGACATGTGGACAGTCATGTGAAGCACAGACTAAGGTAGGCTCTCTGCCCTCATCACAAGGTTGGACACATGTTTCCTGTCATTTTGCTGCTATTCCTCTCCACCTTTCCCTTCCTCATCTTTCCCCATGAAAAACAAAGAGCAGAGGGTATAGGAGGTTGAGGAATAAAAAGCCCAGGGCTTTGTTCCAGGCTAGCAGAAGGAACTGCTGCTTAGTTTCAAGAGCACTTCTCCTGGAGATGCCTAAATCTTTCATATTACATCAAGACTCCATGCACCCAATTCATGGCTGCAGATCTGATGTGCAACAGAAGACAGGTATATTATTCAGGGCTTGGAGATATGGGCCTCAACCCAGACATTTCTGCAATGAGTTACACTGGGTTCATTTGGTATAAGATGAAGCTGGTTATAAACTGAAAGAGGAATTTTCATTTTAAGCTTCTTTAGCAGTCAAAATTTAATGTCTTTGAACAAAATCTAAGATGGGACTTGCTCCTGCTTAATGTCTTTGAAGGAGGGTATGTCATAAAATTGCTTATGATATATGTTCCTCACACACTCCTGACAAATCACAAGTGATTTAGTCAAGTAGAGCAAGCCATAAATCCTTGCTTAAAAATAAAAGCACATTTTGAATTAGTCTCCTATATGAAATAGATGTGCTATATATTTATACATACATTGAATCTAAGAGAGGCCTTTCACATTTCTGTTCAAGGTACTTAAAACTGTCATATGAGTAATATAAAAAAAAAAAAAGTTTTAAAAATAAGTTGTAATTAAACCACTTACAGGAAGATAAGCCATTAAAAATAATGTAACCAATCTGCAGAATAAAAAGCACAAAGAATCTGAACTGAATCTCCCTGCAGTTAAAATTTTGACTTACAATTTGTACATTTTCACTCCTTTTGGGCAGCTTGCTAGTTGCTGGAAATACTCTAAAAAAGTCTCATTCTTTTTTTTATTAACCTATTTTTCCACTCTACTTTTTAGAGCAGTGAAATTTGGATGAGGCTCACCATTTCCAGAAGCATTCATTGAGCAGAGTCATTGAACATTATGTTTTTGTTTTATTACTGGTGTAGGCACTAGTATTGATGGGACCCCAGATCTATGAGGCTCTTCAGGGACTCCTAGACCCTCCACTGCATTTGGCTTAAACTGAGGCACAGGTTCATCATAAAATGTAGCCTATACCTTCTTCCAAAACAAAACAGGTTTACAGAATATTTCATTCCCACCAAAATTGTGAGGAAAAAAGTTATTTCTATTCTGACAGGTTGTCTGAGAAGTTTGATGCATGGGAGGTGCCCATGAACATTGTAAACAGGAAGGTAGGTAGGCAATGCCAGCACAGCTGTAATTGTAGCGTAAGGTCTGGAATATGGTTGCCTAGCAGTAAATAGTAAACCATTCCTTTTAAAATTGGATATGATTGGACAACTCATAATTCTGTGCAGGATTTAGCCTGTAGCTGTGATCAGCTCTTTCATTTGATACGTTGTTAGTTCTGGCAATGGCATACATACCACCAGGTGGCTGTCAGAATCAGTTGGGTTTTTTATTTGATTGAATAGTATTACTTGATAAATGAGTACTACTATGCTGCAGAGCTATGCCATTCTGGATGCGGCACTACAAGAGTATGTTCACTACCTTCTGCTCTGTCAAATGTGGATCCTGGTCTGGAGCTGGGGAATTGCCTTAAGGTCTTTTGTCACTTAAATTCTCAAAGAAAACCAAAAAGCATCCTCAGAACACAGATGGGGAGCCCACTCCTGAGGATGCTGGAGAACAGGGGATCCAAGGGCATTCTGTTCTCCTGTGGCCCCAGGAATTCATCAGCAGTGGTGTCATATGTCTTACAACTTCAGGGAATGAAGAGATGTCCTTCATAAAGGATGTTATCAACTGTTTTTCTTAATTTAACACAGGCTGACTGAAGGACAGACATGCCTTCATAATATTTGCTATAGTTTCCCTGACTGTAAGTCTATGCACATTTTTGATTCTCTGCCTCCTGTCTTTTACCTACACAGCTCCAAAATCTAGGCAGTTATAAAACCAGCAGTCCTTAAACAGTCTTTCTTTTTAAATATTATTCAATGTATTAAACAAATATATATATATATATATTATTTTTTTTCTGAAAACTAATCTCTGAAATGAGCAGCAAATTACAAAATCTTATACCTTACTGCCCAAATCAGAATTTTAGCATGTTGAAAAAGTAGCATACTGAGAAATGTTTGCAACTGTCATCTTGGTCAGCCTTGGAAAAAACTGTATAAACACCACAAGGAATAGCGATGAAACTGTATTCCTTCACTCTGATTATGTTTTGCTGAGAGAGAGTAGTCTCATTCAGTGAGCAAGTATTAAGTTTTCTAAAGGCAATACTTGAAACAAGTGTGTTCAGAACAGGAACTACTAACAGTAGTTGCACATAATAATATTAATGTAATGTAGGTACACATCTGAGGAAAAGAGGCTTTGTTTTTATTTCTCAGATTCAAAAATTGACTATGTCATAACCAGGTGAAAAAGGAACAAAAAAAAAAAATCAGAAGGGCTGAACTTTCAGATCTAACATTGTCCTTTGTTTTGGTTCCATTTACAGCTCCATTATATGCTTGGCATTTATAACTATCTTCCTTGGATTTACTCTACATGTAGCTATACATACAGGAAATTATTTCCTCCATGAATTTCCATAAAATCTATTATCTTGATGTTATAATTGCCTCAGCAACCCTAGTAAACCCATCCTTCAGCTGAGTCCCTATTTTACCTTTTAAGGACATCCGTTATCTGTTTTGCAGATGCATGATTTTCTTGCCCAGAGATAATCCCTGGGGGCAGAGAGGGGAAAGGGGAAAGAGATTTGAGGGTGAGGGAATGTACAAAGACAGGTACCGTGTAGTAGCTATTATACAACATACTCCATGAACACATACAATTCTTTTCTACCATATATTGCAGGTACACCTCAGATGAACTAAATACCAGACTCAAGGACCATTTTTCATTCTCTGTGTATGGCATGTACCTGACATTGTCTGAAAGATCTCATCTTTGTGTTTGGCATTTGAATAATGCAGCCAGAGAACAGCTGTCGGTGCAAAAGGAGAAGGAACAACAGTACAGCCCTTTAATGAGAGAGGAATTTCTAACATGGTCATTTGGGAATGGTGTGTGTGCTCATTTCTTCGCAAGAAACTGAGGATAAAGAAGTTAAAAAGAGCAAGAAGATTCCATTAAATCCTAGGCCACAGTGAGGACCATACTCTGTGAAACCCCTGGTAGCACTGTGCTCACCTTGATGTCCTCTGCTTTAATTTGTGTAAGTTGCCAGCTCTATGCAGACAGGTAAAAAGTTTTCCTCCCAGCATAAAGACTTAGAAGGAAAGCCCTAGTTCCTCTCTCTGTTATAAGAGAAACCTTTTCTTATTAGTCTCTTGATGCTGTAAGAGAGAAGCTAAGACATTCTCAAAACAAGACTGTCACAGCAGAAGAACAACAGAAGGGCAAGGAAGAGACATGAGGCTCAACAAAACCACTCATCTTTTAATGAAGTTGTGTGCATGTCTCAGCCCAAGCTGAGGGGCTCTGGAGCATTAAAAGTTTCTCTTTTCCCTTGGAAGAAAAGCAAAAAATCTTTCCTCAAACCAAAGGTTCTGCTGCAAATTCTGCACTGGGAATGTCACCTTTTTCGTCCCCACTTATCTGCTCCCTTGAGAGAACAGTTAGCCCCCAGGAAGTTCTGTGATACAAAGCAAAACCCAAGGCAATCAGCAGGTCACACTTTGCATGTATTTATACGTATTTTTAAATGGAAACTAGCTACCTTTAAGCTACAAATTAAGACCAGCTTAATGAGCTTGGGTGGCTTAATTCTCAATTAAAATTCTTGTCTTGCTAACATGAGTCTGATTGCTCCTGCTGCCAAGCTGCCAGATGACAGGACTCGGAAGTGGCCCTCTTACCTGTTCCACCCCACGCTAAGCACCTTCTCCTGTCAGCTGCAGCCTGCTGGAGTGCCACTCCTGAACAGCAGGCACCCGGCCTGTGCTGGCGAGAAGTCAGTCTCACATCCGCCATCATTAGTGGTGCTTCCAGATACTGGCATGCAAAAAAGCCAAATACATGGGAATTCCCAGGGAGAGGGACAGGGAGGAAAGCATCATGGACTTCTATGAAGCAGATGTGGAAGCAAGTGGGCAGCACCAGCACCTGATGAGCAGCACTTATTGGGTGAAGGGTTGCTGATAAATGACAATTGATTTATTTTTTTTTTTTATTTTGATTGATAGACAGCTTCATTGCCAGTAATTGAACCACAATGTACTTTGGCTGCCACACTAACAAACTGCAGGTGGACCAGGGGTTGAGGTGATGCCATCACAAATTATCATCTGCTAGATCAAAGAGCACAGGGAAGAATTGCAGGTGTGCTATGTTAATACCTACATCTATCTTTCAAGTCATTTAATAATCAAACCTAATGTGGCTTCCATATCAGAATGCTCTTTTGGACCTCAAACACTTTGATGAAGCTTAATGCATCATATATTGGTGGAATTCACGTGCTAGATATACAACGCTCATTTTTCCTTCTTAATACTCATGTCATGTGAGTGAGGAACACATAAGATGATATTGTGTGTGGAGGCACAAGGAACAATATCCAGGCTCAGTGATCTCATGAAATCTGAGGTTTTGTTTTGTCCTTTTCTTGCCTCCAAATTCAAAGTGATATATCTAAATGACATTTCACATTCATTAGTGGAGGCTTGACTGGGCTTGCATATTTTTTTAAGTTACCTGGCTTTGGCAGCTTATTCTTACTGTTTATAGTCATCTAGGCCCTCAATTACATTTATCCCCAAAATTTCCTAAGTGAAATACAAAATTGTCATTTATCATCCTCATTTCTAGATGACATGAAATGGAGACAAAGTCAACCACTAATATGCCTGGTGCCACTAAAGAGTCTATAGCAGAGGAATGAACTTAACCTAACAGCCCTGAAACACTTCTGTGCTTTCAGACTGTCTTTTTCTCTTCATGGATTTCATTAGCTCCAAAGTAGCAGGCAAATGGTGTTCTGTGTGTGTAACTGAGATTCTCAATTAAGCTTCTTTCATTTGTAGTTTAACAAATTACCACAAGCCCAGTGAACCCCCAGTCTCCAAGTGCATGCTCCCAGCAAACATAAGCTAATACTGGTTAGCTTAATCCTTTTTCTTTTGGGTTTAAAAGATAACATGTTTCTTTGCATCAGCCATGAGATTAAAGCATGCATGTAGATAGTTGGTGGGACCACTGAAATAGTGATTTGTGGAGCTGCCATAATTTGTTTGGGAGTCAGAGCCTTGAGAGAGAGTGAACACATATGTTTGACTGTTTAGTTGTCAGCATAATTTGAATACAGAAATGCAATTATTTGCTTTTGGGAAAATTAGCTCTCAAATGTTCCCATAAGCCTGAAAAATATTTTTTAGCCTTTTAGTTTTCTATATAGGCTACTTAATGCTTACTTTTGCACAAAAAAAAAAAAAATCTAAAAAGACGGAAGTCAGAATAAATTCACAATATCTTTAAAGGTGTAGGGACACTGCAGACTTGGAGTACATAGTGTTTCTCTGCCTTAAGCCTCTCTATTGCCTGACAGCTTCATGCTGCACCCAACCATTCTCTCCCCAAGACCCACAGTGCTGTGCCCATCCCTGGATCTCAGGAGCAGAACTGCAGGGAGAAGCACTGCACTGCAACTATCTCCCTGTTATTGCCTCCCTGTGAGGCAATACCTGGTACCTGCCCTGCACCTACTCAGCTCTTTCAGAGACCAGCCCTCCCTAAGCACAGTGGCCAGGACAGGCTGCTGCTTTTGCCAGGAAGAGGGAACGTGCATGAAAATGGCAGGTTGGCAGCCATGACTTTCTCCCCATCATCACCTGAAACAACTGCAGCTCCTTCCTGGGGGTAGAGGAGGAGAGCACACAGCCAATCACTCCCAGGCACCCTCCTTGCCAGGCAGTTGTATTTGCTGAATGTGAGGATCAGATTGTTTCTGTTTGTTTTAAAACCCACTGAGAGCATTTCAGCTCTAGCGCTTCTCCACTGCTGGAGTGTGACACGTTCCTCTGGCCAAGGTACCCCAGGTACCCCTGCTCTGCATGTCACCTCTCCCAGCCTGGGTACCCCTGGGGGACTTCTCCTCTTCCCACAAAGGAGTACATAGGTTGACACCAGCGGTGACAAGCTGTCACCTCCCTAGGCTGTGCATGGCCAGTCAGCAACTTGCGGCTGCAGCAGATGTTTCTGCTTTTTGGGCCAAAGGAAGCTTGATAAGGTTTTTCCTCCCTTTTGGGGAAGAGTGCCAAACCAGTCAAAAAATGGGAAATATATAACTTTATTCATATTTCCAAACCAGGGGAGAAATACTGCAATTGGATTGCTTGAAAACATACAGGGGGCCAAACTCTGCCATTGGAAAACAAAACAAAACAGAATGGGAATTGCACCTGTGTGACTCAAACGTCCCTATCTATAATACATAAAGGAAGAAGACCTTCTGTCCATTTCAAAGTACAACATATAGTTATTCAAAAACTCCTTTGGACAAGGATTTTTTTTTTTTTAATATTAATTCCAAGATGGAATAAAGAACATTTTCCTACACACATCTGGTGTTTTATCTTACCACAGTGGGATAATGGTGTCTTAGTTGCCTTCAAAACACATGCAGTCCAAGCTTCTTACTCAGACAATTCTTTATTTAAATTAGACTTTAAAATGAACTATTGCAAGCTTGTTATTGGACCAAAATTTCACTCAGTTTTTGAAAATTTAATTACTTTACAGTAGATAAATAACACATCCCAAGAGAAAGGGAAAATATCTTATATGTTGAATTTTATGTTTCTAATTTTTCCTGCCTTGGTAATACATAAAGAAGTTTTCTTGTGGAAATAATCCTAATTTTTAAATATCAGACTTGTAAGGATTACAAACAGCTTGCACATTTATGCTTCTGCAGGCACCCTGTTTGTAGACCTCTGCACCACTAACTTAGTAGACAGATTCATATGAGTAATTAATTATTTCAGTGAGCAGCTGAGCTGTTCAATTTAAGATTAACTACTATAAGTATTTGAAGAACAATCCTTGAAAGCAAAAGACTGAGAACATCTGCAATACCCTTGATCTACAACACAGAGCTTTTTTTTTATTTTTTTTGACACCATACATGGATGCATCAATAAGCTCCTGTTCACACTAACCTTAAACAGAAACATAAAAATCATAGGATGTCCTGAGTTGGAAGGGACCCACAAGGATCATCGAGTCCAACTCTTGTCCCTGCATATGACAACCCCACAGTTCACACCATGGGTCTGAGGGTGTTGTCCAGTCTCTTCTTGAACACTGTCAGGCTTGGGGCCGTGACGCCTCCCTGGGGAGCCTGTTCCAGTGCTCCACCACCCTCTGGGGGAAGAACCTTTTCCTAATGTCTAACCTAAACCTCCTCAGTATGTTTTCCTACCTTTCCCTCAGGTCCTGTCACTGGTCACCAGAGAGAAGAGATCAGTACCTGATCCTCCTACTCCCCTCCCACAAAGTGGGTATAAAGTATTTCACTTGCTTTTGTTAGTCTCACATCATGAAAGATTTATTTTTCCTTTATGCCCCCTCACTCTTATTCTCCTATCTCTTCATTTGCCCAGAGTTTTCTACTAACCAGCAAATATTTTTCACCCACTCATGCTGTTTATTCCTATTTTTCTACATCTGTCGCTTGCATGTTGTCAATTTTTTTTTGTTCCTCAAGAACTACCCCACTCCTCACCCTTCTGATTCTATTTCTTCCAAGTGAATTTCCTTCTCATTCAACTATTTTATTCTTTCTTGCCCCTTTTTGGTTTTATTTCTAATTTATATTACACTATTTTATAGTTGTCCCAGGAATGACATCCTGTCAAGCAGCTAATGAAGGCAGGAATTACTATCTCTGTAAAGAAGGGAAAGTCCTGTCCCCTTAGAAAGCACTGGTCTTCAACAAAGGTGTTTTTTACC
Source organism: Streptopelia decaocto (assembly GCF_964273445.1). Lineage (NCBI taxonomy): Eukaryota > Metazoa > Chordata > Aves > Columbiformes > Columbidae > Streptopelia > Streptopelia decaocto. The sequence goes on from NC_138663.1 coordinate 90,412,027, forward strand.
TTTACTAACGGCAGGTGGAGAACATATCATACACACCAGCCATTTAACTTTGAAGAAAAAAATAGAACTTCAAGGTGCCATAACATTGTGTATAAGGTTAACTGCACAGAAATGAGCTGCAATTGCACACACAAATTCAAACAAGCCAGTGAACCTGTGCAAATTAGTACAAACACATTCATCTTGCACTTTTGCTGAAGGTTCATGGCAAATTTCAACCGTGAGAGCAGCAGTTTCCTGTGAGCATGAACCTTTTCAAACTCCTGGTCTTGTAAATCTCAGAACTGGAATGTGTTCAGTAATCTGTGAAGCCCTGGTGATGTGAGCTTGGAGCATTTCATGTCTCTCTGGCAGCAGTGTGGTTATTAGAATATTTCACTACATATGGAAATAATCACAGATTCATGGAAATAAGTTTCTTAAGACAGTCAGGTAAAGCTTTTGTTAAAATAAGAAGTGAAGACTAAACATTACATTTTAGATTTAAAACCAAATCAAAAGGAAGCAAATTCCAATGTGGTGAATTTACACAACCATTCCCTTAAGGTGTGAGTTTAAAGACAGCGATCAAGTTGAGCACCAAAAAGTGTGTGATACAAAAGTGGTGTTTCTTATCAGCTGAAGAGGCTGAAATATAAACTGTATCCTGACAGATTCATCTACATTTTTCCTATGCACCCTGACATTTGACTTGGACGTCTTCCATTTGCACTTTGTCTTTGAAGGAAGTTGGAGCAATACAAGAGGGCTGGGAAAGCAACACAGAGATGCAGCAGCAAGTGCAGGCTATAATAGGATGGACACTGGATCTGAGAGGATGGAAGATGACCTAAAATACAGTCAGAGGGAATCTGCTTTGCCTTGGAAATGGTGGTACCCCAACCAAATTCCTGTCTATTGCTTCTGTGTTAAATAGCTTCAGAGGACAAAACTTTCTATTTCCACATATGTGTTCACCTGCAGTATCACCCCACATCCAGTTCAGCACAATTATCTCTCTTGTACATTTATCTCTGTGCCTTTTAATTTCAGCAAGGTGCTGTTAGTTTAAGATATGACTTTACAACACTGACATGCTGCAGTTTGGGCCATTGCTCCCAAGAACCTGACATCTCCAACTCCAGTATGTGCCTAATCCTAAAAAAGCAAAAGAGAAAGCTGCACAGCCAGCTAACCAAAAAAAAAGCACATAAAGCAGATACAGGTTCTTCAGCACATGGTGTGTGGGATAAGAAGCAAAGCTGAGAGTTCCAAGGCACAATTGTGGCCAGTCATCTATTTCAAGAATGTGTGTTTTCTCACGTTGTTCTTAAATATGTGCAACCTCTGCAAAACCAGGAAAGGTACAGAACCACATCGGTGGAGTCAGAAAGTAACCCCAAGGAAGCCCAATTATTTTATTTTATAATACCTATATCTCTCTTTACTTTTAGATAATTATGATTTAACTAAAGCTATTTTTCTGTCAAGTTTGCCCTTCAAGTAAAATTGGATACTCTGGATGCAAATGTGTCCTGCCTGTTGTTCTTGAATTGTTTGTTACATTCTTAACTTCATACTTCGAGGGCTTACTAGTTAGAAATAAGAGTCTGTCCAAGTCACATGTTTTGTTTCTGATCTGGGATTGAATCGTCCTTTCTTAACAAGAGAGAATTTCAAAGAATCATAGAATGTCCTGAGTTGGAAGGGATCTACAAGGATCATTAAGTCCAACTCCTGTCCCTGCATAGGACAATCCCAAAATTCACACCATGAGTCTTGAGGGCATTGTCCAGTCACTTCTTGAACACTGCCAGGCTTGGGACCACAACTACCTCCCTGTGGAACCTGTTCCAGTGCTCCACCACCCTCTGGGTAAAGAGCCTTTTCCTAAATGCCTAACCTAAAACTCCCCTGGCACATCTTCCTGCCATTCCCTCAGGTCCTGTCGTTGGTCACCAGAGAGAAGAGATCAGCACCTGCCCCTCCTACCCTTGTGAGGAATCTGTAGACTGCCATGGGGTCTTAACTCAGTTTCCTCCAGGCTGAACAAGCCATGTGACTTAGCCATTCCTCATATGGCTTCCCCTTCAAACCCTTCACCAACTTCATAGCCTCTTCGGGACACTCTTCAGTAGCTTTACATCCTTTTTATCCTGTGTTGCCCAGAACTGCACACAGTGCTCCAGGTGAGGCCGCACCAGTGCAGAGCGGGACAATCACCTCCCTCGCCCGGCTGGCAACGCTGTGCTGGATGCACCCAGGACACGGGTGGCCCTCTTGGCTGCCAGGGCACACTGTTGGCTCATGTTCAACTTGCCATCGACCAGAACCCCCAGATCCCTCTTCGTGGAGCTGCTCTCCAGCATCTCATTCCCCAGTCTGCATGTAAAACTAGGGTTGACATGTCCCAGGTGCAAAATCTGGCACTTGCCCTCGTTAAACTTCATGTGGTTGGTGAATGCCCAGTTCTCCAATTTGTCTCTAATTGAAGGTTTTAAGACAACCTGGGAAACACTTCTTTCAGAAGTTTGTTTGGGTATGCACCTTTGCATAGTTTGAGACACATTTGTTCTCATGCACAACCACAACTATATCTCTCACTGACAGAGTTAAAAATACTAATTTTCAAGGGTCATGGGTCCTCCAGATAATTCACAATTTTTGTTTGAACAAACACAAACAACTTACACAAATATTTACTGAGAATCTATGAAAATGCACATTGAAGTCAGGAGTTCCGTAAGAATTGCAGCTCTGATCATTTGGGTGCAGCCCTAAAAAGGTTGAATCCTTTCAGAGAGACCGTACCAGTAACTCAAAAGGCTTTGCTGCTCTTTAGGAAATCATTGTCTAAAAACTATTGCTACAGTCAGGTGAGGAAACTATTTCTTTTCCATTCTATCCATGATGAAAAGCTGAGTGCAGTTTCCAAAGAGTACGTACATCTGAAAGAGAAGAAAAAGGGTCTAGGATAATGAACAGTGGTGTATTTCAATGCACAAGAATAGTTTTTATGTTTATGGCAACAAAACTGAATTCTTGCTAATGGATCACACCAGCCTCAACAAAACATCCTGTCTCCTTTTTCCATCTGGACTGGTTTTCTCTATACTTTTGTTTTTAGCTTTGCTCACTTTGGGGCTGGTGAAGGGTAAGCAAGCGCTGGCACTGAAAGCCAGTGAAAAGGGTTTGATGGTTTGGGGTACAGCCAAGAAGACATTGTGCATGCTGTTACACATTGACCCCTAAGTGCCTGAAGTCTTCATCAAAAAAGAAGAGCCTCCCATGAGATGAGAATTCAATCTTTTTCTGCTGGCTAAAATCTTCTTGCCAAAGGCTACAAGTTCATCATAAACTTAACCGAATGAACTGAAACTATCTAATTCATAACCCTTGGAACTTCATCTGCAGCTTTAGCTCTCACTTGGGAAATCTGAAGTATCTGTTTCCATTTATTTCTATTTTCAAAAATCCTCTATACGTAAAAATGTAATTCCAAGGTATTACTTGGCCTTAAATAAATTGCTGTTATCAGTTTAGAAGGATTAATGCTTCATCTCAAACCTTGCCCACTTTGTGTTCACTCTATAAAGGGCCACTTAAAACTTGATTCTACACCAAAATGAACCAGGCAGCTCATGTGATTGCTGCAGACTCAGCCATTTTTATGGGTTTGCAGCTGCCTAATATTTAGTTAAAGAATAGTGTGTGTGATTTTGGTGGCCTGTTTATTTCCCCCCTCAAGAAAAAACTTTCATTAATAACACCAAAGTTGGAAGCAACTTGTGTTACACTATCATACAACTTCTCTCTAGAAATCTTCTTCATAGCAGAACTGTTGCGCATAATTTCAAAAAATTAGGGCTGTATCTACCAATTCTTCATCTATTTTGATAGAATAAAGTATCTTTAATTCTACATTATTAAAGGCTTTCCAAGAATCTCATGTTCCTAGTTTTGTTGAGTTTTTCCTTTTAATCTTACTTTTTTCTTCTTTCTTCAGCTTCATTGATCTCCTATCTGGAGCTGTGCTACAAATGCTTTGTGATGCTCCAGATGCTGTATGATGCTAGAAGTAATTAGTGAAAGTCAACAAAACCCCTCAGATGGCTATAGATCTGCTGTGAGTAGAAATTGTACCTAAGAAGAGGTAAGACTCATTCAAAAAATGCAGAGGCGCATAGGCCACCTCCTAGTTACACTGCAATCTGAAAGGAAAGTTGTGAAATGTGAAAGAGCCAACAGCACCTTGAGCTGTCTGAACTAAAGAACAGGCAGGAGGTCGAGGGATTTCCTCTACTCAGCACTTGTTGGATTGTATCTCAGATATTGCATCCAATCCCCCTTCACCCAAGCCAGAGAAGACTTTGATAAACTAGAGCAAGTTCAGAAGAGGGGCATCAGAATGATCAGAGGCTGGAGTACATGTCCTGGGAATAAAGGCTTAAGGACTGGGGCTTGTTCAGGCCGGAGAAGGGGTTGCTTTGAAGGGACACAAGAGCTGCTACCATTGCTATCAAGAGACATAGCCACGCCCTTCACAATGGTGCACGGTGGGACAGTGACAGTCAATGGGCAGAAGTTGATACAAGAGCAATTCACACTGGATATAAGGAAAAATTTTGTTCCCCATCAGGTCAGTGAGACACTGGAGCTGTTGCCTCCCAGCACTGTCTCCAGCCTTGGAGGGTTTCAAGACTTGACTGTATCAAGACCTGAACAACCTGGTCAGGTCCCACAGCTGACCCTACTCTGAGGGTGGGGTTGGACTAGAGGCTTTTCGAGCTCCCTTGCAAACTCAGTTGCCTTGTGATCCTATAAAAATTCATGTTTGCCCTCCAGGTGTTTCTCCCGTGACTTTTCCAAGCTTCACAGAGCTTTTAAAAGAGCATTATAAATATTACAGTAGACTCTTGCTGTTTCTCCTATGATCCTGAAGTCCTGCTGTCACCACTTAGCAATGCAAAAGAGATCATCAGCTATCTTGTGAGTGTTTCACATACACCTTACAGTGATAAAGTATCGAGGTACAAATTCTGTGTTAATATGTTTTTAGGGATAATCAAAGAAAGGAACAAGTGAGCCCTTAAAAAAGGATAATGAAAAAAGTCTTCATACAATAATGTTCAGTCATACTTAATAAACACATAGTGCAGCAGTCACAGTACCATGAGTAGATATGATAAAAAGAATAAACATTACAGAAGGCATGCACAATACATACGTTCTGTGTGATGTAGTATTTGGGGCCTCTGGGGCACCTGTGGGTCTTAAATTACCCAACCAGGCTGTACCGGGACCCAGGTCCAGGCACTCTCACTCATAGACCCTTTCACCCCAAGTTGGGCCCACACTGCAGCCTCATTGCCAGCTCCCAGAGCCAGCCTGGTGTTGGTTCATCCTCTCACTGTGCTGGGAGCTGTCACTGGACCCCATCACCTGCACCCTGCTCTGCCCACCCAGCAATTACCCTGGTTGGTGGGGCAGAGGTAGTACTGGGTCCCTCCAGCTCCTGGCTTGTCCCCCCCCATCATGGGGCAGCCCCATTGTTGCTGTACTCTGGCACAGAATTTGGGATGCAGTTTTCCTAAATCTTCCATATTTTTTGAAGTTGAAGTGTCTGACCACCTATACCTTCCATTATGCTTCTCCAATCACTCAGTATAAATAAAAGTGGAAAATACTACCCCACTCCCAGTGCCAGGACTGATAGCCTGAAAACATCTAGCACAGCATGTGCAGAACTGGTACTTTGGTTCTCCTGCAGCAGTTGTTATGGAGCAGAGAATAATGTTTGGAAAGCTCTTAACACCATTGATTCTGACACAGTAAGCAGAAGATACTAGATTTTCAGTACACATCAGGTTAGATCTTTTAACGTGTACCCAACTTTCTGTAATAGGCAATAATGATCTCTTTCTGTTTAGAAATGGGGCAGTATAGAAGTGCAATCTAAGTGTAAGCACTCAGTATATTTGTATAAGTTCAGAAATGCATGTTTTCCACCCTGAATAACTTTATGTTCTTTCATAAGTTTACCTAAAAGGAGATTACAAGTAAGTAAAACAACATACCATCTTCAGCAGAACTATCAATACACGAACTCCTCTGAACATGCACATTCACTTCAGCATCTGAAGTGTCCACCACACTTATGGCCACTCAGTTCCATAAAAGCAGAATTTAAAAAGTAGATATACGTTGTTGTCTAAGCACTATGCCAGTCTCACCACCAAGACAAAGTATTCTCTGTCAAACTCCGAAAAGGTGAGTCAAGTATTACTAAAGAAGGACATTTTCTGAGGTGCTACTATTCCTTTGGAAGACACTGTTAATACATTCCTACATTGCAATCCTTCAGCAACTCCAGCAATTGCTATCACCAGAAAAATAAATTAGAAAGCTAATGAATTTGCACAGTCTTTTAGAACATTTTAACAGATGTCATTGAAGAAAGCTGGCAAGACTATCAGACTAGCCAGCTCACCATCTACCGATAGTATCCAGAAGATAAATATTCTATAGATGTCAGCTGTAGGAGCAAAGCAGTAAAGCCCAACTCTCAGCAAGCAGCCAATCAAGTACCAATACTGTGTTTTAAAGTTTATGGGGTTTTGGTCTTTCTTAGCTGAGTGCAAGCACTCCATTATCGATCTGTGATCTAGGCCATTTCACAGACCCCTGTAGACTGGCAGGAAGATAAGGGTCTCTGACAAGTAGTAATTCTTTTCTATCTTTATTTTTTATTTCTATCCCCAGCCATCAGCCTTCCAAAGGCACCTGTAATAAAAGCTCCCAGGCAAACGAAACTCAGGTCCCCTCCAGAAGTCAGAGCTAATACATCACCATAAAAATACTTCTGAGGATTTATAGCCCCAAAAGAATGCATATTAACTGCACAGGGAGCATCTTCTGAGAATATCTGTAGGAGAAACAAGTGAGGAAACTCCATTCTTGTATGGCAATTCTGTAGTTTTCATTTTGTGAATGAGGTTTTTCAGTTCAGAGTTTCTTAAATCAAGAGAAGCTTGTTGGAAATTCAAAGCAGTGACTTAGGAGGAGTAACGATTACATTTTGCTGAATAAGACATCAGAAGTGTTCTGTGCTGCAGAAGAGAACTGTCAAACACACAAAATCTTTGTTTAAGCAATCTTAATTACCACAAGACTTCAGAACAACAAAACCACTCACAACACTGCCAAAGTGTAAATGTAGAAGCAGAAAGCAGCAGAAATCTCTCAGGATACCTCAGTGACAGATCAACATCGCAGTGCTCTGAACATTAAAACAAAAACACCTGCAGACAATTGCTTTTTGGCTGCTAGAAGTCTCAAAACTGCACCTTGATACTTTGCTACCTCATCTTTGACTTCTTTCTTGGTGATCAGATGAGCAGACATAAGCTCCAAAGGAAGTGGAATCTTGGGATGTCCATGAGCATAAGACTTAGCACAACATAACTTTCTAAATCCTGAGACAAAAAGAAGAGATTGAGTATGAGGAGACACTCTCCCAAGCTACTTTTGCAGGGAAGAAGCTGCTTTTGGAAGTCTGAGTCTGCCTGGAGTCTCTGGGAGATGAACTGCTTCAGCATCCTGTAAAGTCATGAAACTGCTTCTCCTGTCTAACAAGCCAAAAAATCCTACACCACTTATATGCAAAGCATGATGCTAATGGCATGAAGTATTTTCTTCGATCAGCTTTGGATGTCACTCAAGATCTGTCCCATCTATGCCGCCCTTCCCAGCTGCCTCACACCCGCAGATATAATAGGAAGCCCAGAAAGACCTTAGTCTCACAGGCAATAGCTAAGATATAAACAGGTTCTTACATTCTCTTCATACCAACTCAAAAACACTGGAAAACTACTTGAAGAAAACAACTCTGTCCCAGGGTGCTATCTTGTTATTGTTAAACTAAATCCAAACAATGACCATGCTAGCTAAAAATTAAAAAAAAAAAAAAAAATTCAACTGTGTGAAGAAAATTAACTTGATTTCAGTAAAGTTATCACAAGTGCTTAGCATCTATTCTGTTGAACAGCAAAACCTTCTTTGGGATCCTGTTTGGAGGCTGCGATTTCAAAGAATCTACACACCCTGTCTGGACACTAGTATGGATGCTGGAGACAGGGACACAGCCTGGGAGGGTGCTGGTGGCATTCACTGGTGAGTCCCAGCCTCTCATACGGCTGAGGCACACTCTTGCAGAGCTGGACCCAGGAAACTCTGGTGTGATGCATTGTCTCACGGCGTCCTACACATCCATACTATCAACCCATGAACATCTCCAAAATCAATGCAATAAATCAGTGCAACATGATGCAAGTAATCACTTCTAGATACAAATGTATTATAATAACTAAATAGAAACAAATTAATTCCTACATTGATCCATGTCCTAAAAGTGATTTTTATTATTAATTTCCCTCAGCCTCTCTCAGAAATCATTTACGTCATATTTACTAGATGATCAGCTGAGATCTACCTCATCAGGTTTTCTCTTTCATGAGCCAAAATTTTCCTGTTAGAAGGTTCTATAAAGTGCAAATATGACATAGAAGTATTTGACCCTCCCTAATATTAAGGTGCAAATAAGGCAGCTTTCAATATAATGAATAATAAAAAAAAAATTCCTGAAGTCCAAGGCAATCCTTTTAAACAAGGCAAGTTTTGAGTATACAGTGAAGGTAGAACTAAAATAATTATTTTTATAGTAATGTAGCAATATGAGAATTTATCCTAGTCCTTTTGATTTGAAGTGCTACAGAAGAAACAAAATCCTTGTCCAAAGCAGATGTCACACCAGCTTCTGTTGCATGCCAAGTCCATTTTCTAGGATTTCCAGCTTGTTTCTAGAGCTTTACTTTGAATAGCTTTAGCACTCTGAGCAAAATCGCACCATCTTGCCCCAAACCTACGTTTTTAAATCTAAAGCTGAAAGTAACTATTCAAAGGAGAGCAATGATCTCAAATACAAAACACTGGGGGTTAATTTAGGGGAAATGCTGGCTAGAAGGTATGTATATTTAATTATATCTTCCAAAAAGAGGAAATCTTGATTCTAATTGCCATTGATAAAACATTGTCAGTGCTCTGAGAATCACACACACTATATTAAGAAGTAAAACTACATCCAGGAACCTGGATTTCTTTTTAGCAAAGTTGACATCTGCAGCAGTTCCAAGAAATTTCTTCCTCCCTCCGCCCCACAAAAGGAAACAATCTGGACTGTCAAGACTTGCTGGAAAAATTGCTTTCAGGAAGGAAAAGTCACAGAACTCAACAAGACACAGAAAGCATTCTTGGTAAGAGAGCAAAACTGGTTGGTTGTACTTCAGAAAGGACATTGTAGAGATGCAGTGTAGCTGATAATGTGAAGAGTGAACAGCCCTGGAGCAGATGATATGATGTTTTCGCAGAAGGAGGTTGCAGAACTGCCAGCAAAATAAACCCATATAGTGCTTTACAGAAAACAAGGCAAACTTGTCCCCATTTGAGTGACCTACAATTTGGCTGCCAAACAAAGTTTGTCCTTAAACGAGAGGCAAGCTGCAGAATTAAGACCTCATGATATGCTCATCAGATAAGGAACATTTTCAAATGTACCTCTGTGATTTTAAGAAGCTACTTGAGAGCCTTTTATCACTTTACATCACACCTTGGTTTGTAGCATCTCAGTCACTTCGTAAAAGGAAAATTAAGATGCTAAATCTCCTCCAATTCTGATGAAAATTGACCCATACAAGTCGCAAACAGATGAAGCTGATCTCGTGATAGTCTTCTAAACACTGTATTATACTGATCTAGTACTTAGGAAAAAGTTTTAGAAGTCCTTAGATAAAACAGAAAAAGTTGTTGACAATAAAGTCAGCATATACAGGAAATGAAGGTCACACAAAGTCAGTAAGCAGAAACAAGAATGACTATCACAGTATCACAGTATCACAGTATGTTTGGGATTGGAAGGGACCTCAAAAGATCATCTAGTCCAATCCCCCTGTTGGAGCAGGAACACCTAGGTGAGGTCGCACAGGAACATGTCCAGGCGGGTTTTGAATATCTCCAGAGAAGGAGACTCCACCACTTCCCTGGGCAGCCTGTTCCAGTGCTCTGTCACCCTTACTGAGAAGAAGTTTCTTCTCAAATTTAAGTGGAACCTCTTGTGTTCCAGCTTGATCCCATTACCCCTTGTCCTATCATTGTTTGCCACCGAGAAGAGCCTGGCTCCATCCCCATGGCACTCACCCTTTATATATTTATAAACATTAATAAGGTCCCCCCTTAGTCTCCTCTTCTCCAAACTAAAGAGACCCAGCTCCCTCAGCCTTTCTTCATAAGGGAGGTGCTCCACTCCCTTAATCATCTTTGTTGCCCTACGCTGGACCCTCTCCAGCAGTTCCCTGTCCTTCTTGAACTGAGGGGCCCAGAACTGGACACAATATTCCACATGTGGTCTCACCAGGGCGGAGTAGAGGGGAAGGAGGACCTCTCTCGATCTACTAACCACCCCCCTTCTAATACACCCCAGGATGCCATTGGCCTTCCTGGCCACAAGGGCACAGTGCTGGCTCATGGTCATCCTGTTGTCCACCAGGACCCCCAGGTCCCTTTCCCCTACACTGCTCTCTAATATGTAATCTCCCAACCTATACTGGAACCTGGGGTTGTTCCTGCCCAGGTGCAGGACTCTACACTTGCCCTTGTTAAATTTCATTAGGTTATTCCCCGCCCAACTCTCCAGCCTGTCCAGGTCCCGCTGGATGGCAGCACAGCCCTCCGACGTGTCAGCCACTCCTCCCAGCTTGGTGTCATCAGCAAACTTGCTGATAGTACACTCAATTCCCTCGTCCAAATCGTTAATGAATATATTGAATAATACTGGCCCCAGCACTGACCCCTGAGGCACTCCACTAGATACTGGCCTCCAACTAGACTCCGCACCATTGACTACCACTCTCTGGCTTCTCTCCCTAAGCCAGTTTGCAACCCACCTCACTACTCTATTGTCTAGACCACACCTCCTCAACTTAGCCGTGAGGATGCTGTGGGAGACTGTGTCAAAGGCTTTACTGAAGTCAAGGTAGACCACATCCACCGCTCTGCCATCATCCATCCACCTTGTTACATTCTCATAAAAGGCTATGAGGTTGGTCAAGCATGACCTACCCTTGGTAAAGCCATGCTGACTGCCCCTAATAACCCTCTCATCCTTGATATGCCTTGAGATGGCACCAAGGACAAGCTGTTCCATTACTTTCCCAGGGACAGAGGTGAGGCTGACCGGTCTATAATTACCCGGGTCCTCCTTCTTGCCCTTTTTGAAGACTGGAGTGACATTTGCTTTCCTCCAATCCTCGGGCACCTCTCCCGTTTCCCAAGACTTGGCAAAGATGATGGAGAGCGGTCCAGCAATGACTTCAGCCAGCTCCCTCAGCACCCGCGGATGCATCCCATCTGGACCCATGGATTTATGAATGTCCAGACTATTTAATTGCTCCCTAACCCAGTCCTCATCGACTAAAGCAAACTCCTCCATTGACCTGGCTTCATCCGGGGTCTCAGGGGTACGGGGCTCCCCAGGACAGCCTCCGGCAGAGTAGACAGAGACAAAGAAGGCATTCAGTAATTCTGCCTTCTCTGTATCTTCTGCCACCAGGGCACCCACCCCATTCCTCAGTGGGCCTACATTGCCTCTGGTATTAGTTTTATCTGCTATGTATTTGAAAAAGTTTTTTTTGCTGTCCTTGACCCCTCTCGCCAGCTGTAATTCTAAGGAGGCCTTGGCTATCCTAGCTGCCTTCCTACATCCTCTAACAGCAGCCTTATATTCCTCCCAAGTGGCCAGCCCCTGCTTCCATGACCTGTAAACTCTCCTCTTCTGCTTGAGCATACCCAACAGCTCCCTATTCAACCACACAGGCCTCCTGGCTCCCTTCCTTGACTTCCTACGTGTGGGGATGCTCTGATCCTGAGCATGGAAGAAGCAATCTCTGAATGCCACCCAGCTATCTTGGGCCCCTTTTCCTTCAAGCAGTCTTGCCCATGGGATTTCCCCCAGCAATTGCTTGAAAAGGCCAAAGTTAGCCTTGCTGAAGTCCAGGGTTGCAATTCTACTTGCTATTCTGTTCCTGCCACACGAGATGCTGAACTCCACCATCTCGTGGTCACTGCAACCCAGGCAGCCCTCAACCTTTACTGCTTCGACCAGACCCTCCTTGTTGGTGAGGATGAGATCCAGCAGTGCTCCTCTCCTAGTCGAGTCCTCCACCATCTGCATGAGGAAGTTATCATCAATGCACTGGAGGAACCTCCTGGACTGGGGCTGGCTGGCTGAATGGTCCTTCCAGCAAACATCAGGGAAGTTAAAATCACCCACAACAACCAGGGCCTGTGACTGTGAGGCCACTCTCAGCTGCCCATAGAAGGCCTCATCAACTTCCTCAGCCTGATCTGGTGGCCTGTAACAGACACCCACAACAGTGTCAGCCCTGCCAGCCTGCCCCTTGATCCTGACCCATACACTCTCAACTCGCTCGTCATCCGCTCCTGGGCAGAATTTAGTACATTGTAGTTGCTCTCTCACATAGAGAGCAACTCCACCACCACGCCTGGCTGGCCTGTCTTTCCTGAAAAGGGCATAGCCATCCATGACCACATTCCAGTCATGTGAACTGTCCCACCATGTTTCTGTAATTGCCACCAGATCATAATCTCCCGACCGAACACAGGATTCTAGCTCCTCCTGCTTATTCCCCGTGCTGCGCGCATTGGTATACAGGCATTTCAGGGAGCGAGCAGAGCACACCAGTTTCTCCCTAGGGGCATAGGAGGCCACCCGGTCCTCATCAGTTTTAGAATGCAGCCCCACTGGGACAAGCCCAGCTACAACCCCATCCCCCTTTGAGCCTAGTTTAAAGCTCTCCAAATGAGCCCAGCTAATTCCTGCCCCAGCATCCTTTTGCCCCTGCGAGATAAACCTTTCCCGCGTGACAGTGTCCGGACTGGTGTCTTATAAAACCAACCATTATCAAAAAATCCAAAGCCCTGCCTGTAGCACCAGTCTTGGAGCCAACCATTTAGAGAGTGAATTTTCCTATTCCATCCCACATCGTCACTTGAAGATGGAAGGAGTGAAGAGAAGATCACTTGAGCCCCTGAGTCTTTCACCATCCTTCCCAAGACCTTGAAATCATTCTTCATCCCCCTCAGACTACGGGAAGCAGCTTCCTCCCCATCTGTCTGGAAGACCAGCAGCGGGTAGTAGTCCGTCGGGTGCACCAGTTTGGGGAGCTCTCTAGCGATATCCTTGATCCGGGCTCCAGGTAGACTACAAACTTCCCTAAGATGAGGGTCAACTCTGCATATTGGGCCCTCTGTTCCTTTCAGAAGGGAATTTCCTATTACAATCACCCTTCTTTCTTTCTTATCAGAGGCAGTCTTAAGTTGTGAAGTCGACTGCCTCTTCCTACGTGATCTTGTAGGCAGGCTTGGCATCACCTCCTCACCTACCTCTTCTTCAAGATCCAGGGCCTCAAACCTATTACGGAGGGGCACCTGGGGAGACAAAGCAGGCAGGGAGGGGGGCTGCCCGCGACGCCGAACCGGAATACGCTTCCAACCCTCGTCGTCTTTTCGGTCCCCTACCTCTGCCTGAGAGCAACAAGGGTGGGGCCGTCTCAGGACTTCTCCCTCTGTCCGAGAGGGCAGGAGGTCCATCTCCTTTTGGGAGGTACCTCCCTGGGACCTTTCCGACTGGCACGTCAGGGTGTTACTCCACCAGTCGATCTCCCTTTCGCACTCCCTGATGGTCCTCAGCGTCTCAACCTCCTCCTTAAGTTTGACGACTATGGATAGATAAAAGTGCCACTGAAGATCTACATGAACACACAAATTAGAAAGAGTAATTGCAGTTCCAGTAGCCACATATAGATCTGTAAATCAAAATAAACCTTCCTATAACTGTCATTATTTAGTTTATGTTCATGTAGAAATGTTAGCAACTTCAAAAAACAAAACAAACCCTAAAAACTTTTATTTTTCAACTTTTTAGACTTGAAACCATGAACCAATGACTACAGCTAAAAAAAACTATTAAAAATAATTGTCTTTCCTTTTTCACTCCTTTTTTTCTGTTGTTTGTGACCTAGTCAATGTAGCTATCTTAGAGCAGGACTTGATATAATTTTGAATGGCTTATCCAGTTTCACTTCACCAAAAAATAAAGCTCTGGCTGATGCTGGACTCCAAAGACTACAAAGCTTTTAAAAACAGAGCTGTGAAGTCTAGATAAACTGGTCAAATTTGCAACCCATGTAACTACAGCTCTACTTGTACAAATCAGCAAAGTGTTACCCCTTTTTAAGCAGTGTTCTACCTCACTACATGTGATTTAAAAACCTACAAGATTATATTTTATTGGTGGAGAGCAGCTGGGGAGAGGATAATTCCCACACAGAACCTTCTCATGTAGAAACACAAGACATTATTTTTATTAATTGTTACGCAATTTGTCTGCTTCACCACCAAACAACTTTCCCTCATGTGTAATCCACAGCCCTGCCAAGAGAACCTCGCCAAATCACCACTCCCTCCACCTGAAAGTCATTTTCATGAGTTCTTGTTTAAAGCAGAAACCAAATGGTTATTGTATTTTTTGCTAATGTAATGCAGCTATGTTATAACAACCTGCGGCAGATACATGGGACTTGGACATTCATGCTAACAGATGTTTGTGAAGGGAACAATTCTTTGTTTGGTTTGTTTATATGCCAGCAATTCTTGTGCTGAATCTATATAAAAACCATCTTCTTCCCTCCTGAAAATATATATTAGAGAACGGACTACATTAATCCTCAGTGTAAATCCACTGAAGTCAGCAATGAATTTGACCCTTTGTGATTAGTTTATATTTATTTAAAAACATAGCCATGAATCCATCTTCCCTCTGTCTTCATCATCTTCCCTTCCTCAAGAGAGGATGGCCTGCACCAGCTAATGAAGTGGATTAGTTGTGGTGAATTTCTGAGTATATACTGAACTTCTCCAGTTATCTAAGGATATGCTTTCATATGTTTAACTTCTACATTTGGATAAAGGGATTACACCATGAGGAATGTTTAACAACCACTGTATATGGTTTATTTGTTTTGCAACATCTGCTAAATCTGCTTAAGATCAAATCTAATTAAAAAAAAAAAAGTATATATATAATCTTAAAATATAACTCAAGTCTCAACAATGTACCAAATTAGGGAGCCTGCTCTTTTGCTTGAAGACGAATGCTCCCATGTCCGTAAGCATCTCAAATGGTCCTGCTTCAAACACAGTCACTAATTTATATCACAGATGCCAGTAGGAAATACAACAGTGAAAAGAAAAATAAACAGCAGAAAATCAAAAAAGGATTTAAAAAAAAAAAAGTGAAAAAAAAAAGTGAAAAAAAAAAAGTGAAAAAAAAAAGTGAAAAAAAAAGTGAAAAAAAAAAAGTGAGCAGAAATGGTATTTCTATAAAGATGCCAAATAATATTGGAATAGGGTGAGAATGGAAACAGCAGAGGAAAAGTTTTGGTGGTAAAGTAATAACACAATAGGGAGAAACTGAAAAGTGCTGCTGTGCATGGGACTCGTCTTGGATCTGCTTGAGGTTTCTTCAAACAAATCTTCTATTTGCAAAGGACCTGGGTGGCCTGGTTGTCTCCTTCCTTATTTTCCCTGTGAACACTGACATGTGAAACATGTCTTTGAGGGTCCATGAGGAAAGTGACTACATAACAGATGGATTTCCTTGTTTATTGTCAGGTACAAGTTAATGACTAACAGCACCATGGCTGTAACATTTTGTTTAAATTATCTCCTTAACAAAAGCACCAGTGCATTTAATGATTCCAAGGAAACAGAGAGCAAGAATATCTCTCTATTTCCCTTTAAGAAAAAGGTATCTACCATCTGGTTTTTCAGCCTTCCTACCTTTTTTTTTTTTTTTTTTTTTTTTTTTTAAGTGTTTTATAACATCCCTAATCCTTAAATCTGAAAATGGAAATTCCTGACCATCAAACATTACATTACTGTTAGGGACTAAAGCAGGGGTGTCAAACTCACTTTCACAAGGGCCACATCAGCCTCTCGGTTGCCTTCAAAGGACTGAATGTCATTTTAGGACTGTATAAATGTAATTACTCCTGCGTTTATACACTCAAAAAATCACATTTGACTCTTTGAAGGCAACCGCGAGGCCAATGTTGCCCCTGGTGAAAATGAGTGTGATACCCCTGGACTAGAGAAAAACAAAAATATTTGTCAAATCTCCTCTTACTTGGTCCCAACACAAAAAAAGGAATTTGGAATTTAGTCTTCTTGAGAAGGGCTGCTTTCAGTACTATAAGCCTTTTTATAATTATCCCTCTAGCATATAAGTACAAAAAGAAACAAATGGGAAAGAAACATATTTTGTTGATGCTCAGTCACTGGAGTGGCACTGTTTAAGGTTTATTAGAACATGGAACAGAAAGTTAGACACTGAGATTGAGTGGTTGCTTTCGTATCCCTAAGTGATAGTAAGTGAAGCTCTTCATCTGGAGGTTACAAAAAAACACAGTGATTTGGTATGGCTGTCATATTGAAAAAAACAGCTGGGAAAAAGAGTAAGGAAAAGAATAAAGAGATCATGTGACCAAAAAGAAAAGGAAAAAAAAAAAAAGGAAGAAGCCGCTCAAAGAAGCTGGAAAAAACAAAACAAACCAAAACAAACGTTCTTTCAAGTCTTTAACTTCCTCACATCATCTGGGGAGAAATCATCTGAGCAATTCTTGCTCGTTCCCTTACATTTTCCCCTGTATTAGGACCCTAAACTCAAGTAGACTCAAAAGAAGTATGCTTAGACCACATGAAATACTTGGATTTGTTATCCAAGCATAGCAGTTTTACCTATGTCATCATTTTGAAAGTTGTCAGTCCTGTCAGTATTTCTTTGAATTGTGAAATGAAGACCCTCCTTCACTGATCAACAATATTTATAGTCCCTACTTTTCAGCTGAACTTGGGAATTGTAAATGAAATTCAACTTACCTTCTAAAATATTTAACACTGCCGGTTTGACTGAAAATGAGTTAATTTTCCTTCATGCAGTTAGAAACTTTTCTTTTTGTAGCTAGCATGGTTATTGTTTGGATTTAGTTTGAGAACAAGAAGACAGGACAGAGTTAATGTTTTTAATTGCTATAATTTGGGAGCCAAGGACTTTCTGAGCCTTCTGCCCACAGCCATGAGGCAGCTAGGAAGCAGGGCATAGATGGGGCAGACCTTGACTGATATCCAAACTGATCAATAAGAATATTAGAATATTCCATGCCATCAGTGTCACGCTTCATATTTAAGGAGAGCTGGAATCTTCTGACCAGGGTTTTTTCTGAGCCAGGATGGTGACCTGTTTGGGGGAGTTCTGTTTAGGACTTTATTTTGGCCTTTTGCCAACCTGCCTTATTGCAGAGACCTCTGGGCCTTTCTGCTTGTTTCTCTTCTCTCTCTGGGATCAGCTGTTCAGGACCAGGGCACTGCTTCTATTTCTCCCTTCCCTTTATGATTCTCTCCCCTACTCAGGGGTGGGAAATGGGGGAGTGAGCGAGTGGCTATTGTGAGTATATTGGTAGCTCAAGTTAAACCACAAACAACACAAAGACATAATTTAAAAAACAAACAAAGAAAAACCAAACAAGATATCTTAATTCTGGGGCAAATTCCAAGTTAACAGAAAAAAATCCAGACTTGTTTGAAAAGATTTAGTCAAAGTGATATTTACTGCAATAGTCACTGAACAGCTTGCTATTCCATCCCAGGGCAACCATCAACTCAATTAAGGAAACGAGAGAATTGGGTTATTTGGGGAATGTACACCTCTAATTAGCTGGAATTATTTGTGCAGTTAATTCATTTATGGATAGATTTCTCAGCAAGCCCAGGGCTTCCACTGCTTTCACACTGCTCTACCAGGCTTAATTGCCATTCTGTTTCTCTTAAAAACCTTAATGGGTAATTAAGTGCTGTAGGAGAACGCAGGTGGTAAGAGTTAAAACTGTAAAGGACAGGCTGTCCTCAGTTGCAGAGCTGGGAAAGACAGTCTGCAAGCCCCCTGTCCTTCCTTCTCAGTGATGCTGACAACCCTTATTGCTTCACCAGTACTTCTGCTTGTCGGTGCAAATCTTCCTCTAGCTATACACCAGTATAGTAATTGCATGTAGTAATTGCACCTTGACAGAGTGAAAATGTACATCTTGCACTTCCACCTAGAATGAGTCTGCTCCTGGAAAATCCTTGCTGCTTTAAAACAACTTGGCCTTCCCCTAAAAAGCTATAGAGCAATGATTCTTATCAAATGGTAGATATATACCTGAAAAGAGATGTCAAAACCCCCTACACCACTGCATATATCCACATCACAGAGACATATTAGTACAGAAAACCTGTAGAAGACATCTGTTCCCTTGTTTAATTAATTTCAACTAATCACCATGAATTTGGGGAATAACACGACCACATCTGCTTTTAAGAAAATGCATCCAAAAAAAAAAAAAAATCTGGACCAGGGGATTCTTCCGTCTGACTTCACAAGGGAAAGGAAGAATCTTACATTTTTGAATTAATTTTTATAGCAAAGATTTCAAAAGAAGCTTTTAAGCTCCTTTTTTTTTTTTCTTTTACTGGTTTGCTGCATTTTGGACGCTGAATGAACACAGTTCTGTTTATTTCAATTAGCAGCTAGGCAGCTGACAAGTCACTCATGGCTAGAGCTATCAAAAAATATTTATGTCTGTTGAGAGGACTGTTACTTTTGACTAATTAGAACATGAAGATCTTTTATCAAACTGGAGCAATTTTTGTTTTAAAATTACAAGAGTATAATTGTAACCACTGAGCAGAGAGATGTTTTCAGCATATACAAGTTATTGTTTGTGACAGTTGAAAGAAAACAAAACAGCAGTACAGAAACTCCCTTTTTTTCCTTAAAGACAACATTAGTTGACTGTTACACAGCTGAGCCATTGCTGCTTTTCTAGTAAAATACCATTTTTGGCTTAGCATAAACAATAGATATGACAATTAAAAGAAAGCAACCCCCTCCCCCAAAAGTGTTGTGTTAAACTGGAATATGATGCCAAATTTCAGAAGTGTACCTGATACACTTATGAAGAGAACAAACACCCTCTTGCCAGCAGCACAAACTGCATTTAACCAATGGTCTGCTCCATTTCCACCAACCTCCTGCTAGCAGATCATGGGTTTACCCCCTAGTAGCTGTCAGATGTTTTCACAACGCCAAAGTAGAAGTCATTGTCCAGTGGCTGAAATTCAAGAACTTCCTGGTGACGTTACTCCCCTGAGATCTGGTCTTGTACATGTCACTTCAACACTTTTACACCCTCTTTTGGCTCCTGGTTGCATCTGTTTAGGTTGCAAGACATACAAATTGGGGGACAGTCGCTGGCTGGCTGGTGCAACACCATGGCACCGGCCCCAGCAGAAGTTGCTAAGTGCTACTGCAACACAAATAAGGATACAGTCCTTGACAGCTGCCTGAAATTAATGGACTAGATGGGAGTGCAGGGACTTTGCTTCAGTTTCAAAGGTTTTTGAGAAAACTTAGGCTAGCCACATCCCCATTCCGGGTCCCAGCTTTTCCATCTGCAAGATCCAAGATTAAGATACTGACTTCATTTGAAAGTGCTTCAGGACCTCCATGACAGACAAACACTAAACCCATGCCCCTTTGTCAGAAACTATTACCCACTCATTTTAGTAATATTGGACAATGTGAATTACATTTAAACAACAACAAAAAAAACCCAGAAACCAAAACAACAACAAAAACAATACCATAAGTCAAAAGATTTCTTTAAATATATAAACTTCACATGCTGCTACCTTTGCTGATCATGTAAGTACACAATATTTGGGGATGGGGAGGAGAGTGGAACTCGTACTTGTTATTTGTATTCCTACATAGAAAATATACAGAAAGCTCCGCCATTAACATTCTCAAAGGAAAGATAATATATGCTCTGAAGATTAAACCTGTATATATTGGAAGGAAATAAATGCAGGTATGATCCCTTTGATTGATTTTAATTAAACATTTTAAGATGTATTTATTTTAACTGGCTTAATGGATAGATCGTTATTTGTTGCCACATCAGGTTATACTAGAAACTGGAAGCACAGAAATAATTTGCCAAACTCATTGCAGACAGGGGGATTGTTAGATGTCTCAGTCAATAACCACAGGAATTTTAGACAAAAGTGTCTGATGGCAAAATTATCCCCAAGAGCAAACCTAGGAGAACCACAATTTCAACTGCAAAAGTAATTTAAGCATTATGACAACCTGGAGCCCACACGGATGGAAGCAGATGGCATGGCAGCCTTGTGGAAGCTGGGCATGGAACAACACTTTCTGCCCAAAGCTTGCAGCCCACAAGCTCCTACCTTCAGCACCCAACCTCCTCCACCCAAAAGGCCTCCCAAATTAGAGGTGTCTGACCTCAGAATTTTGCATTCCCTTCAAACTCTCTTATACCACTCCTCAGAGCCCAGTATCTTCTGGAAACCACCTTTTCCTTAGGGTCCTACCCTCCGTGGCAGCAGCACAAGTAAAGGGTCCATGAGCCAGTGTCCTCACTGCAGATGTGGAATTAAACTCTCCGGCCCTCTTCCTGGGAAAATCAGCTGAGGGATAAGCTGTGAGTAGGGAGGGCTTTGAACTATGGAACAGTCTCTTCCTCTCTCAATACCAAACCTATTTGCTTTGCCCAGAGGGGTTCAGAGTAGAAAAAAGAGAACAGAGGACTGTTTCCAGACATCTGGCACAGAAAAAAAAATTATTGCCTCTTTTGTTTGACAAGCTTTTCAGAGTCTGAGCACAAAATAGGAGAACTAAAAATCCCCTTGGACCTGACTTGGTGGTCAAAAAGGGCATGCTTGGGAAAACAACCTCTTACTCATCTCCTTCCCTCCACTATTCCCCAGACACTGAATAGTATTCCTAGATAAGTAGCTTTCCAAGCACTGTCCCTGGTGATTCATCACTGATTATGCCTGAGAACACCCTCTGAGCAATAAATCTCAGCTTCAAATGGTGCTGAAGCACCTTAGACACACGGGACACACACTGTGCTGGGGCTCCAGCGGTGCATCTGCAAGCTGGGAGCTGCATGACGTGGCTGGCAGGGAAGCAGATGCAGCAGCAGACATCTGCTTCTGCTGCTCATCCTGCCTCCCCCTTTCCTTTTCCCAAAGAAAAAATTCTCTTTGGAGATTTTTACAGAAAGAAAAAGCATACTGTGGGCCAGGTAGGAAATGAAGAGGGTCCAGAAAATTTGTCAGGTACCATGATGAATACTAACAGAATATCACACGCAGAGAAGTCCAGCCATTTATATTTCTCCCCAGATGCCAGTACCTGAAGACTGAAGGTGAAATGCCCCATAGCATAGAAGAAACTAATTATCTGATCAAGTCAATGCATCTCAGAAGTGATGAATTCCTTCAGCCATTACATCTCTCATTGTTTACAAGGCACTTAGAAGATGTATATCCAATGAAAGCTGTTTAAGAGTTCTGCACTGACAAGTTATCGGCACGTTTTGTTAATCATGCAGTTAGGTTTCATTCTTGTCTGAAATAGGAAGGAAAAAGCTAAAATTTATAATTACCACGGATACTTTAAGTAGTATAATATTTCAGTAACACACAACAAAAATGAAATCACCTACAAAAAAAAAAAAAAAGGAGCTTACTAGAGCTAGGCAAGAAATCCCTTTAGCTGAGAACATGATCTGTTCTCATGCCTTCATAAAAAGACACAGCTGGTTTTGGCAGAAGTGAACAGATGAAGAATATTCAACATCACAACAAGTAAGTGCAATTTGACTGTCCAGTGTTTACAGAAAAGCAATTGGCAGTCTGGCTCTCCTCTTCATCTGACCAAGCACCCTCTGAGCTCAAGTGTCCACCTGGAAGAATCAGGCACAGAGTGTGTGTGTGTAGGGAAACTGCTGAGCATCTCTCCCCCACATTGAAAAAATAAGAAATTCTTGTTCTACTAATCATGGACGTATACACAGAGCTTGGAAATATTTCCAGTTCTTCTCAGACCTTTTTTTTTTTTTTTTTCAAAGTTATTGCAGAAGAATCTGTGGTAGATGTAAAATACAACATTAACAGGAATGAATAAATAAAGAATGAGTATTGTAGGTCAAAAGCTTACAACATCTACTGTGATCAGACTAACTACATATTTGCTAGCCTTTCTCACTTTTTAAAAATCACATATTTACATCACTGTTTTAGCATATATCAAGCAGACATGCAGCGTTCAAAAAGTATTACCACTGGCATGTTTAAGAAACAATTGTCTAGGCAGGACACTAAACTTTTAACTGGCAGTCTCTGAAGACATTAACAAGGAAGAAACAAAAAGTAGAACTAATCTCCAACTAAGAGTGCAGTCTGCAGCCTTCTTCATCTTTACTCTACAGGTACTTTTCAACCCCAAACCATCTGATTACCTACTAGGGATCTGAGTCTGATACAAGCCACTTAATGTTTTAACAACAAAAACTGTTCCAGTGTGAGGAACACCACGCAAAACCAAACCAGCAATAGGCTAATGACAAAAAATACTGAAAATAACTCCTATAAATTCTGCTGTATGAATTCATACCATGATTATTTGGGGTATGACTTTCCTAGAGGTCTGCTTGCCTGCCTAATTTTGCTAGAGCTTTTTCCACCACCATCTGCAGCATTACCCATATTAATGGGCATCTCTTTTCTGCAGCACGTATAATTTTTCCTGAAGGCATCTGGAAGATGTCAGATATTCTTGAGAATCACAACTCTTTTTCAAGGCCCACATAAGCTTGTCATGCCGACATTTGGGTTAGGGTTGGAAGACCTAAGAAATCTGAACTTCCACAGACTCATGTCTTTGCTAGTCTCCATCAGTGACTTTCATTTTCTGATGCTCTGTGGTCTTCTTTCAGTCTTTTTTTTCAAGTTAGTCATTAGAGGATTTGTTTTGTCACTTATTAAAACAGAGGAAATAAGTATTTACTAAAATAACTCATACTATTTTCTTCAAGTCTTGATTTTGCCTTAAGGATTTCTAAATTTAACTCCCTACATCTCAAACACAGCAATATTCACAGTCTGGCAAGATCATTGTCCAAAGTGATGTAACCTGTGGGACCAAATTGGAGCAACACTGTTCCTCTTGCAGATGAAAATACAGTGATGCATTTGTGGGTCCACCTAATCCTTTATTTGTTTTTTTTACAGGCCCAAAGTCCTCTGGGGATCATCACAAAAATCACAAAGTGTTCCCAAGTGTTGCACTTCACATTTAGGGGTTGGCTTACAGACAGATGTGAAAACACCTAGCCAGACACTCTCCAGTAAATGCACAATAGAATGCTGAGAGCATAAGTAGTTGCAGCTAGATTTAAGAATAACATCCATTTAGGATTTAGACTATTTTATTCTAAGCTGACTTTTTTTTTTTTTGTAATGAAATTATTGTTTATCGATCAGATGAGAATACAGACTTGCTATTTTCTTGCTGAAAAAAAATATCAGCTAAGATGAAATTCAAAATGCAGCAACTGTACATTATATGATTAAAATCTATGTCAGAGTCAGAAAACAGGATAGCCTGAATCTCACTGCTATCATTTGAGGTCCTAAATATTGTCACTTAACATCAATGCATAATTGCTTCTAACCATTTCTTGTTTCTTCCCAGCTTTCTTTTTTGAATAGAGACACTGAAGTTCACAGCATTCATAAAGTTAGTCCCCTTTTTATTCTTTCTAGCTCTCATTCCTTTCCTATCATGTATTTTCATGTCCTATAGTCATGTGACTCAGTGCTCAGTTTTAACATGTTCCTCCAAGACTGAAATGTAGTACAGAATGTCACTATACATAAACCTTAAACCAAATCAGCATGGCTGCTCCTGAATAATTTAGAAGGCTAGTCACATACTGATGACTTTTCATCATTATGGTAAGAGGCTTATAGTATAGCTCAGAAAAGCATCCACGTTGTCAAATCCGGCTGGGGGCCGGTCACAAGTGGTGTTTGGGGCCAGTTCTGTTTAATCTCTGTATCAATGAGCTGGACGAGGGGATTGAGTGCACCCCCAGTAAGTTTGCAGATTACACCAATCAGGTGGAAGTGTTGATCTGCTGAAGGGTAGGAAGGCCACACAGAAGGATCTGGACAGGCTGGATGATTGTGCTGAGGCCAATTTTATGAGGTTTAACAAGGCTGAGTATCAGGTCCTGCGCTTAGGTCACAACCCCAGGCAGTGCTACAGTCTCAGGGTAGAGTGGCTGGAAAGCTGCCTGGCAGAAAAGGATCTGGGGGTGTTTCTTGACAGCTGGCTGAATGTGAGCCAGCAGTGTGCCCAGGCGTGCAAAAAGGCCAACAGCATCCTGGCTTGTATCAGGAATAGTGTGGCCAGCAGGACTAGAGAAGTGATTGTGTCACTGTACTCAGCGCTGGTGAGGCCCCACCTCAAATCCCGTGTTCACTTTTGGGCCCCTCACAACAAGACAGATATTGAGGTACTGGAGAGAGTTCAGAGAAGGGCAATGAAGCTGTTGAAGGGTCTGGAGCACAAATCTGATGAGGAGCAGCTGAGGGAACTGGGGCTGTTTAGCCTGAAGAAAAGGAGGCTGAGGGGGGAGACCTTATCGCTCTCTACAGCTACAAAGGAGGTTGTAGCATGGAGGGTGTTGGTCTCTTCTCCCAAGTAGCAAGTGATAGGACGAGAGGAAATGGCCTCAAGTTGTGCCACTGGAAGTTCAGATTAGATATGAGGAAAAATGTCTTCAGGGTAAGGGCTGTGAAACAGTGGAATAGGCTGCCCAGGGAAGCAGTATCCCTGGAGGTGTTTAAAAGACATATAGAAGAGGTTCTTGAGGACATGGTTTAGTGCTATAGTTAGGTTATTCTTTGATTTGATGATCTTGAGGGTCTTTTCCAACTAAAGTAATTCTATTGTACACAGGGATCCCAATGCATATGCTACAAACATTTTAAAAGTATAATTTAACAGCACAGCAAATATCTTCCAGACAATTACATTTTTTTTTTCCTCCTCTAAAATACAACAATAATATTTTTCATTAAAGACTAGGGCCTTTCCATGCCCATTAGTCATATGGAACCAGTTCTCTTTTCTGGGTGCAAAGCCATCACCCACATTAGAGTTAAGAAAGGTAGAAAGTTGGCAAACACCCAAAAATCCTGCCACTGAAAGTGCAAACGCATAGGATATTAGAGCATCAAAATTCTGTTAATCCTTTTAAAAACATGCTAAATTCCAGTATAAAGTGGACATTCTACTTAATAATGAGGTTTTTAGTTAACTTGTTTGCCAGTGGTTCCCACAAACAGAAATAGTGAGTTAGTTGAGTCTTCCCTTATGTCCCACTCAACCTTGTTAATATTTGTTTTAGCTCTGCATAATGCTTATGCAGCCCCTTATCCAGTGGAGACCCCTGCATCCTTATTCAATAGATTTACAAGTAGTATATATTCACAATTTTACCATTTATTTTGAGGCACTTGCTTAATCATGCACAATCAGGGCTGCATGAGATGGAAACTGGAAGACAGACATAGAAGTCATTGCTGTGTTATTTTCTCTTGCTAAGAGATGCTGTTTAATTAAAACTGCCTTTCAGGCTTCAGAGCAACCATTTATGGGACTATATTAAAGAACCGCATAACGGAGTTTTTAAGCTAAGAGACAGGGCAATTCTTCAGTGGGTCAAGTCTGAAAGCTTTTTTCTGTTTTAGATTCAAGACATTACAACAAAAAATGTTTATGAACCTTTAAGTCTAACTTCTGGATGCTTTATTCTCTTAGCCTCCTCAGCTGGCTTGACAATAAATAACCCAAAGCTCTTTTCAGATACCTCTTCCATTTTGTCATGTTTCATTTCAATCTAATTTTGTGATGATGATTTATATTTTGAGTCCTTGGAAATAACAGGCTTAGAGCACGGTTCACTGCCCTACCTAGCTGCTTACTTGTTTTCCCATTTGCTTTAGAAGCTGTGCTGGATCGAGAACTGATGGTGAAATGTGAATGCTGTCCCCTTCAGCCAACAAAGCTCCATGATTTCTTTACTCCTTGCATTTGTCCAATTATTTTTAACTGTCCTCAGTCTCTCATTGAAAAGTCTGTTCAAAATCTCTTTGCCAGTGGCAGATTCAGCAGAGCACAACTTTGCTTGCCTACTATGGAAAAGCATATCTCCACCCTTTTGTCCCCACTCTTTTGAAAGCTTTGGTACATTTAAGTACGAAAAAAATCAGTTCTGCTTGCTTTTACTTATTCAAGTGATTAAGATGATAAAGCTGTCAAAACAAATACAGACTTCAAGAAACACAGAGCTATTGAAATATTTTATTTAAAAGCTCTGTTAAAAGTTCATCCTTAAACTGCACCTCTCTTTCTTAGCACGGTATTACTGAATGACATAAGAAGTGAGAAGGCTGACTGCACACTATTGGTTTTGGTAAGTCACCACTCACAGAGAGCCTTCTGTATAGAGGGAGCTCACACTGGGCTTTCTCAATATGAAACTACTGAAAACCACACAAAACACAATTCGGCCAAAAACATAAACAAGTTTTGAACCCACAATATATGAGTTGACATTCCCTTTTCTGAATAAAAATTCCCACTGATGACAAAAGGACTAGAACAGCACCTTAAATTCAACATCTGCCTATCGATTTTTAATCACAGCACCAGAGGAAAGTGTGAGGACAAAAAAAAAAAAAATATAGCTGCTATTTCAAATAAGTTAGAGTAACATAACTGCATAAAACTCATGAGGAACTGGGTATATTTATTCACCTTTCAAGTCCCAGGGTCCCAAATTACTTTCCCAAATGAGAGTTTGTGAATTGATCACTATTTGCCCCGCAGTGCAGCACAACAGGTATTACCAGCACCACACCTCAGCGTAGTCTGGCCAACACTAGCAAAGGAGAACTGGGCCTGGCTGAAGCAGCAGGGGTGAGGCAGATGCAATTACTGCCTCTACCATTTATTACTGATGTTGGACCTCACAGGTCCTCCTTGAAGGTGGCAGAATCACACTGTGGGGTCATGAGTCCTGCAAGGAGCAGGGAGTTGGACTCAACAATAGTTTTGGGTTCCTTCCAACTTGAAATATTTTATGATTCTATGAGTTGCTGTCGAGGGTTAAGATTGCGGGGTGACAATAAAACCCTGGCAGATATTTTGTTAACCTCCTCTCCCCCCCACTTCCCCCTTTTTGCCCCTCCCTCTCCCCCCTTCCCACTCAGGACAGGCGATCGGGAGGGAAAGAAGGACAGAGAGAAGAGAGTTGGAAAAATTAAAGATGTTTTACTAATGCTACTAATAAGAATAGAGAAAATAATACAAAATATACAAAACCAATCTTGAAAGTCTCAGCAACTGCAGAGCCGGCCACCAAAGTCCTGGATTAGACTCTGCAACCAAGCGGAGCTGGATTCAGTCTCTCACTAGGCCTCAGTTCTCAGGGACGGCCAGCCAGATCCTCTCCTAAGGTCGGCCATAAGGAAAAAGGGAAAAAAGGAAAAAAAGGGACGAGATCCTTGTGATCTCCCACTTTTATATGAAGTATTCACGTGAATGGAATGTTATACCCAGTTGGTCAGTTTCTTAGTCACTTGTTTCTCGTTGCCCCTCTCGCGAGATGTCCATCCATGCTTATCAATATGTTTGCATTCCATTGCTAGGTTTACCAAAACATGGGTCTGGTTCTCCAGGAAAATGCAGTTAATATGAAGGCTTTAGCCAACAGGCAAAACTCACTGAAAGAGAAACATGTTTTTTAGCAAAACCAGGACATTCCACCCCTTATAATATGCCATTCGCTGAATACTTAAACCTTATCAATACAATCTATCAACACAATCTAATTAATCACTACTACTATATATATATACATATGTACATATATACACAGGAGTAATTAATCAGTGGACCATCCTTTAAAAAGTTCATTAAGTTCATTTTGTCACAATAGTCTCCCAGGGCAGGAAAAAATGGTACAAGTGCATCTCATGACCACTGTTTGTGGGTTAAAGACATCAACTTCGAGGAATTTGTCAGGCGCCACTCGAAGAAGATAGCTCTGGTTTCATCATCACTGTTTTGATCTGAAAGACACTTATTAAATACTGTTAGTACGGCAATTCGCATCATGCAGTTCAGTATTGAATATTTTCACCTAAACTCAAGTCCCCTTGAGGTACACACCGAACTTCTCCATCCTTAAGCATCACCCACCAGGTGCTGCCAGGTCCCTGGGCAAAAACAATCCCACGAATGGGCTTGCCTTTGCCTGAGGCAGGAGTAACCCAGACTGCCTTTCCTAACATGTTTTTCATGTGTACTACAGGGACTTTATCACCTTCGACAGTCCGTAGAATTTCTGATTGGGCAGGCCCGGCTCGATTGGTTGATCCCCTGTTGTTGACCAACCAAGTGGCTTTTGCTAAATGTGAATCCCAGTTTTTAAAGGTTCCACCACCAAGTGCCTTTAGTGTAGTTTTTAGCAAACCATTGTACCTTTCAATTTTCCCAGAGGCTGGTGCATGATATGGAATATGATATACCCACTCAATACCATGTTCTTTGGCCCAATTGTCTATAATACTGTTTTTGAAATGAGTACCATTGTCTGATTCAATTCTTTCTGGCGTACCATGTCGCCAAAGGACTTGCTTTTCAAGGCCCAAGATAGTATTTCGGGCTGTAGCATGAGGTACAGCATATGTTTCCAACCATCCAGTGGTTGCTTCCACCATTGTAAGTACATAACGCTTACCTTGACGTGTTTGTGGAAGTGTAATATAATCAATCTGCCAAGCTTCTCCATACTTATACTTTAACCATCGCCCCCCATACCATACAGGCTTTAAACGTTTTGCTTGTTTGATTTCGGCGCAAGTTTCACATTCATGACTAACCTGTGAAATAGTGTCCATAGTTAAATCCACCCCTCGATCGCGAGCCCATTTATATGTTGCATCTCTACCTTGATGCCCTGAAGCATCATGGGCCCACTGAGCTAGGAACAGTTCACCTTTATGTTGCCAGTCCAAGTCCACCTCAGCTACTTTAATCTTAGCAGCTTGATCCGCTTGTTGGTTGTTTAAATGTTCCTCGGTGGCTCGACTTTTAGGCACATGAGCATCTACATGCCGAACTTTCACAGGCAGGCTCTCTAGCCGAGCAGCAATGTCTTGCCACAGTGTGGCAGCCCAAATGGGTTTACCTCTACGCTGCCAGTTGCTTTTCTTCCATTGCTGTAGCCACCCCCACAAGGCATTTGCTACCATCCATGAGTCAGTATAGAGATAAAGTATTGGCCACTTCTCTCGTTCAGCAATGTCCAAAGCCAGCTGGATGGCTTTCACTTCTGCAAACTGACTAGATTCACCTTGTCCTTCAGTGGCTTCTGTAACTTGTCGTGTGGGACTCCACACAGCAGCTTTCCATCTTCGATGTTTTCCTACAAGACGACAGGATCCATCTGTGAACAGTGCATACTGCTTATCAGTCTCTGAAAGAGTATTATACGGTGGTGCTTCTTCAGCACGTTTTACTTCTTCCTCATCTGGAGACATCCCAAAGTCTTTGCTTTCTGGCCAGTCTGTAATCACTTCTAAGATCCCTGGGCGATTGGGACTTCCAATTCGAGCTCGTTGCGTGATCAATGCAATCCATTTACTCCACGTAACTTCGGTTGCATGATGTGGAGAGGGAACCGTCCCTTTGAACATCCAGCTCAGCACCGGCAGTCGAGGTGCTAGGAGGAGCTGTGCTTCAGTACCGATCACTTCTGAAGCAGCTCGAACTCCTTCATATGCTGCTAGTATCTCTTTTTCAGTTGGAGTATAATTGGCCTCAGATCCTTTGTATCCTCGACTCCAAAAACCTAAGGGTCGACCTCGGGTTTCTCCTGGTGCTTTCTGCCAGAGGCTCCAGGTAAGTCCATTATCTCCGGCTGCAGTGTAGAGCACATTTTTAACATCTAGTCCAGTCCGAACTGGTCCAAGGGCCACCGCATGAGTTATCTCACGCTTAATTTGTTCAAAGGCTTGTCGTTGTTCAGGGCCCCACTCAAATTGGTTCTTTTTACGAGTCACTCGATAGAGAGGGCTCACAATGTGGCTGTAGTCAGGGATATGCATTCTCCAAAAACCTACAACGCCCAAGAAAGTCTGTGTCTCCTTTTTATTAGTAGGTGGAGACATTGCTGCAATTTTGTTGATCACATCCATTGGGATCTGCCGACGGCCATCTTGCCATTTTATTCCTAAAAACTGGATCTCTCGTGCAGGTCCCTTGACCTTGCTTCGTTTTATGGCAAAACCAGCATCTAAAAGAATCTGAATTATTCTCTCACCTTTCTCGAAGACTTCTTTCGCTGTGTCGCCCCATACGATGATGTCATCAATATATTGCAAGTGTTCTGGAGCTTTACCTTGCTCCAATGTGGTCTGGATCAGTCCATGGCAGATGGTAGGACTGTGTTTCCACCCCTGGGGCAAGCGATTCCACGTGTACTGGATGCCTCTCCAGGTGAAAGCAAACTGCGGCCTGCACTCTGCTGCTACAGGAATAGAGAAAAATGCATTAGCAATGTCAATTGTAGCATACCACTTAGCTGCCTTTGACTCCAGTTCAAATTGCAGTTCTAGCATGTCAGGCACAGCAGCACTCAGTGGTGGCGTAACTTCATTCAGGCCTCGATAGTCCACAGTTAGTCTCCACTCATCACTAGACTTACGCACTGGCCAAATTGGGCTGTTAAAGGGTGAGCGAGTCTTACTGATCACACCCTGGCTTTCCAATTGACGGATCAACTTCTGGATAGGAATCAAAGAGTCTCGATTGGTGCGATATTGCCGGCGATGCACCGTCGTGGTAGCAATTGGCACCTGCTGATCGTCAACCATCAGCAGTCCTACAACAGAAGGATCATCTGAAAGACCAGGCAAATCAGACAGCTGTTCAATTTTCTCAGTGTCCACAGCTGCTATACCAAATGCCCACCTATACCCTTTTGGGTCCTTAAAATACCCTCTCTTGAGGTAGTCTATGCCAAGGATGCACGGAGCATCTGGACCAGTCACAATGGGATGCTTTTGCCAGTTTTTTCCAGTTAGGCTCATTTCAGCTTCTACAACAGTCAGTTCCTGGGATCCCCCAGTCACTCCAAAAATATTGATGGATTGCGTTCCTTTATAATTAGAAGGAATTATTGTGCACTGAGCACCAGTGTCCACTAAAGCTTTGTACTCCTGGGGGTGTGTTGTACCAGGCCATCGTATTTGTACAGTCCAATAAACTCTGTTATCCCTTTCCTCCACCTGGTTGGAGGCAGGGCACCTCTAATTTCTGTTTTGCACAGTCTCTGGGTGTGAATTAGAGGTTCCTTCAAGAGCATCAGAATCTCTTCTGCTCCTTTTGTAAACTGGAGCAGCCACCTTTCTAGGAGTTTTTCCTTTGATCTCACGTACTCGTTCTTGAAGTTCTGAGGTAGGCCTTCCATGCCACTTATTCATGTTTTCTCCCTGCTCATGTAGGAAGAACCACAGTGAACCTCTTTTTGTGGGCTGCCTCTGTCCTCTCTCTCGAGACTGGAAACGCCTTTTCCTAACAGCTGAAACATAGGTTTCTGCAGGTCGTGAATGGTATGTGTCTTCTCTGAGTTCTTTGATTTCCTGCAATAGCTTTTCAAACCGATCATCAGATTTTTCACACAGTTTCTCTACAGCAGAGACACAAGCCCGTAGAGAACCAGCAAGGCTGTCCTCAAAGTTCCGGAGCTGCTCAATCACTTCAGTAATATTTTGTATACCTCGTGATGACCAGACCATTCCTGCCAATGACTTAGCATATGCGGGTGGTGCACTTTGTACAAATCTGCGCCACAGAGGTCGTGTACAATTGATTCTGTCTGGGTCTGTCCCCTCTTGGCTGTTTGGTTCAAAATAAATGATCTCTCGCACAGCTAATTCTCTCAGGAACTGAATACCTCTCTCCATAGTATTCCAGTTCCCTAACTTGGATATACAATCTTCCTTGTAGGGAAATCTTACTTTCATAGCTGCCAGGAGTCGGGCCCAGAGAGTAGTGGCATTGGACTCTCTTGAAATTGCCCTATCAATGGTGGAATCTCTTGACAGAGATCCCAGCTGCCTGGCTTCACCACCTTCCAATTCAATTGTTCCTGCCCCATTGTCCCAGCATCGGAGCAGCCAGGTTAAAATATTCTCGCCTTCACGACGACTAAAGTCTTTTCGCAGATCTCTCAGCTCACCTGGAGAAAAGGACCGAGTGATGGTCACTTCATCTCCTCCCTGTCCTGATGATGATGGCCCTTGGGTTGATGTTGGCCCTGTGCCATCATCTGCTGCACGGGTAGTCTTTCTAGTGACTTTCTTACAACCGGCAACTGATGCTGATATGGGTTTACCATCATTTGATTCACTTCCAGAGTCTGAATGACTGTCACAGTGGTTACTGTGGTTACAGCAGCAACAGTGCCCAGTGTGTGAAGAAAGGGGGGCTGCCTTAGCCTGTGAGGCTGGAGAAGTAACGTTATCAGCAATGTCCTTGGGCTGCGTAGGAGCCGTACCTTCAGCCTGGGAAGTGGCTGCAGCCGTTTTTGCTGTTTTGCTCTTTCTCGAGCGGCTAGGAGAGCTTTTTGCTAAAGCTTCCGAAGACGCACCGCAAATCTCAGGACAACAAAGAGACGCAAACCTCCTGTTGAACGCCATTTCTCTTAACAGAAGCACAAACTGACACACATTCAGCAAACCAGATAACACCATAACAGTTCTGTCAAAACTACAAGGATATTC
This sequence comes from Streptopelia decaocto, assembly GCF_964273445.1. NCBI lineage: Eukaryota > Metazoa > Chordata > Aves > Columbiformes > Columbidae > Streptopelia > Streptopelia decaocto. The sequence goes on from NC_138663.1 coordinate 90,444,973, forward strand.
AAAATTCTCTAAAACATTTGCGAACTCTCCTAGCGACAAAACGAAAGTATTGTTAGCCTTTCTAAAGATTCGCTTGACCAATTAGCAAACACAGAGCCGTTCTGCTCTTTAATCTCTCCTGGAGGCTTTTCAAGGTAAAGCAGAAGCGAGTAGAAATTAATTAGCGGCTGCAGTACAATGAAATAAACCAGTGACAAACCACACAGTATCATCATGATCATTGTCCAGTTCCTTGTTGTTATATAATGAATACTTCGATTAAGAAAGAAAGCCCAACACAGATATGGAATCAGTGAGCACAAGGTAGAAAACAACTGATACAACTTATGCCATAACATCTTTAAATCAATGTAATTCACTTTGCCTTAATACCACTAAATAATGTCCGAAGCAAACAGACGCGCGAGTATCACAACTCTATGAGTTGGCACCGTGCCAAGAAAACTGAAAGGTACGTCAGAGCAGTAGAAAAGCCAAAAATCTTCACATTTACCCCTTTCTGATGCCCCACGTTGGGCGCCAAATATCTGTCGAGGGTTAAGATTGCGGGGTGACAATAAAACCCTGGCAGATATTTTGTTAACCTCCTCTCCCCCCCACTTCCCCCTTTTTGCCCCTCCCTCTCCCCCCTTCCCACTCAGGACAGGCGATCGGGAGGGAAAGAAGGACAGAGAGAAGAGAGTTGGAAAAATTAAAGATGTTTTACTAATGCTACTAATAAGAATAGAGAAAATAATACAAAATATACAAAACCAGTCTTGAAAGTCTCAGCAACTGCAGAGCCGGCCACCAAAGTCCTGGATTAGACTCTGCAACCAAGCGGAGCTGGATTCAGTCTCTCACTAGGCCTCAGTTCTCAGGGACGGCCAGCCAGATCCTCTCCTAAGGTCGGCCATAAGGAAAAAGGGAAAAAAGGAAAAAAAGGGACGAGATCCTTGTGATCTCCCACTTTTATATGAAGTATTCACGTGAATGGAATGTTATACCCAGTTGGTCAGTTTCTTAGTCACTTGTTTCTCGTTGCCCCTCTCGCGAGATGTCCATCCATGCTTATCAATATGTTTGCATTCCATTGCTAGGTTTACCAAAACATGGGTCTGGTTCTCCAGGAAAATGCAGTTAATATGAAGGCTTTAGCCAACAGGCAAAACTCACTGAAAGAGAAACATGTTTTTTAGCAAAACCAGGACAGTTGCCTAAAAAAGCTAAATCTCCACTTTACACATCATCATAAAACAATGAGCTTCCAGTAGCACAAGGCACTGCTGTGCATGTCAGTGTTACCTGTTCCTAAATCAGTGTATCACAGTAAAAAGCAGCAAAACTCTCCTCACTGATGGAAAAAGTGGAAGAGGAGGAAACATTAGGTAGGTTAAAAGATTTTTCTATTTTAATTGAATGATCAAGCTCAAATTTCAGAGCATAAAATTTTCCATGTCTGAAAATGTAAAAGTTGTTTGAGAAATAATCCGATACAAAGTTTTCATCTCTTCATAGTTCTCAGGTGAATATGTTGATTTTAAACATAGCATTGACTATTTCTAAGCAAATCAGATGGCTCGCTGAGTGCCTTGTTTTCATCTCCAGTTTTCTAAAGATCACCCTACTTCAAAACCTTACTTCAGTTACCTTGTCTTTCCTGCTCAAGAATATGACTACCCCAGTCACCCCTTTGGGGAAGGGAAAGATCTCGAGAGTTATTAATTTCTCCTCATTATCCTACTTTACTCCTGAAACCCAAGTTGATTTTACCACCAGGACCACCATTGGTTTTACTGGCACTCACTGCTACTTGTAGAAGAGTTTCAATCACAGCCTTTAGCCCTATACACGTCCTCTCACCTGTCAGGATGACCCAAGAACATGTTTTTCAGTCCAAAGAACCAGGAAAGCTTTGCCTTCTCTAGGCAATGGATGGTCCATTACTCTTCCTAACCAGGTGGATCACTAGCACATATTTCAGGCAAAGTTGCCACCATGAAAGAGATCTAGAGCTCCTTTTTCTCAGACTACAGCGTCTCCTGAAGTTGAATTTGTAGGTTGTTTAGCAATTTAGGTAGCTTTTCTGGAAACATTCAAATTTTTTCTCAAATATTTTTTCTAGAAGTAAAATTTTGTCAGCTGCAGTATTTTCTGAGGAATTTTCTTCTTTTTTTTTGGTGGTATCTGTTGAGACTACACAAGGTGGGAATGAATATTTTGCTAGCCTCATGCTCTCCATGATGTAAAAGGAATAGGTTATCACAGGCAATGTCAAACACCTGATAGTCATCTAAAGGCAGCACAGCAAAGAGAATGAGTAGTGATTGTAATATGGTTAATGCCTAGAGTGAAAGTAGTAAATAAGAGGACAGAATAAAGCTAGAAAATCCTGCACTGATAATTTATGTGAGCTGAGGAGAGAACCCTGAAACCTAAGAAGTATGGTCAAAACCCAAGAGTACAGAAAGAGGTATTATTCAGTGAGAGAAATAGGAGTAAAATGCTATGCAAGGTATTGTTGGAAGATGATCCAGGTGGAAGACTAAGGAGAACTGTAAATTTCAGTTCGGCAAATGTTGAAAGAAAAAAACCAAGACAAAACAAAACAAAAAAACAAACAAAAAACAACAAACCAAGCCAAACAAACAAAAACAACACAAAAACAACTTTTTCACCTATTCTTATTAAAAAAAAAGAAAAAAAAAAAAGAAAGAAAAAAGGAAAAAAAGAAAAAAAAGAAAAAAAGAAAAAAAAAGAAAAAAAAAAACAATAAAAAAACACACAAAACCACCAAACACCACACTACCAAAACCAAAAGTGAAAGCCAAAAATCACCACTAAGCAGAAAACCTTATTCCCTACAGCAATTCTCTTATATAGCTCAAGTTTTCATGCTTATTATTCTATGTTTCAACTGCAGTCCAACAGCACACCAGATATTTTTATGTTCTCTATACTTATTAATCTGATGACAAAATGAGGTGGGAAGTGAACAAAATACTGACTCTAGTTTTAGGAGTTCCTTGAGCAGTCATTATCATTAATTTGATACAGAAAACTTCTTGCCTTTGGAAAGACCTACTGTGCTTTGTGCAGTTACAATGTAAAGAGGGGAAAAAAAATCCAACAAAACCCAAACACAAATAAACAAGTAGAGTCCAGTTTCTGAAACACTAGCATTTCAAAATCTACAATGTAAACTACACTAAACTATTCCATCTGAGGTACAATAACAGAAGAATTACTTTAAAATTAATTAATGGATTTTTAGCTTTTGGCCCCTTTTCATTTTTTTTGTCCCTAAGGATAATTTGTGTTGTGAAATAAATGATAGTTTTAAGCTACCTAGGCAGAAAGACACTGGTAAAATTCAAAGCATGACACAGTACTCAAAAGTTTTTGTGTGTGTGTTTTTTGTTTTGGGAGTGTTCTGGTTTGGTGGGGTTTCTGTTTGTTCATTTGGGAGTTTTGTTTGGTTGGTTTTGGTTTACGTGTGTTTGTTTTTTTCCTATTTCTTTTTCTGACCTTCGATTCTGTACCTGCTTTCAGTTATGGTCACCACTTTCTCTGCAAAATAATGCACAGTCAGGGGCTGAAACCCAAATGCTATACAATACAGTAGAAACTTGCACCTGTTGAAGAGGAAACCTCTCCAGGATGAGGATTAGAAGACAATTACAACCTCAATTATGAGGGGCAAACCTCCTATGCAAGTTTTGCTACAGTCTGCTCAGGTTGTGGTTTTTTAAATTGTCCTTCTCCTATAACCAAGAATCAGACAACTGTCAGAATACAGAAATCACATAGTGCAGAAGGTATGTGGAGAAATACTATGGAAGTTTTGTAACACATGCCCTTGATAGGTTTGAAGAAGATTATATTAATTTCCTGACACTGGCAGCAACTACTATAATAAAAAAGTGACACCAAGAAGAAAAATAGGTGTTGCTCCTCTGCATTAATTAATAATATCATTTCCCATTCTTTAAATCCCTTCCTCTCCCATGAAGTCACCAGCGCAGGGGAATGAAGCAATAATGAAATTCTGCTCTAGTGAAAGAGGAACAAAGAGGCCTTTCAGTCTGTGCATTGCTATGTGAAAACTGCCATTTATATCCAAGTTGCCCACTGAAAAGTGCTCCTGCTGTAAAAGATTTGCACAGTACCTGTCCAAAGAACAGCAAATGCTACACTTTCAAATTATTCTCAAGAGAGAGGGCATTAAGTTGTCCCCAACCAAATCACACCCGTCCGAAATCTATATTTCAGGGGTGGGTTTTTTTGTACTCGCCAAGATTAGGGATCAACAACTATACACATCCACAGTGTAGTAACAATTCATTAATCTTGAATTTATTTCCTGCAACAGACTATTAAGTTCCTTAAATCATACAAGGCACAGACTCCCTTGTAGAGCCAATACAGAGTGAAAAACTGTACAAGGAAGGTACCTAGCGCAAGACAGATACATACTAAACAAATGTTATTACAGAAAAATGGCAATTAAGATTCTCTTAATTAGCCTGTCATTTTGTATTTATCATCATAATGTTTGTTTTACAATGCTTTATTAAATCTGGCTTTATGACAAACAGTCTGCTGGCAATGCATCCTGCTGTGCAACATATGGTGTTACACCTAATGAATATTAATACTGTGAAGTACAAATGGTCTTCTGGGACAAAGGCTGATGGCTGGGAAAGTCCTGCAGATGGCATTATTATTCAGAGAGGTTAACCTCACGTGTTTCTCATCAGGTCTCTTCCATAGCTACCTAGGATTCTGCATATAGGCTTTCAAGAGAAGGCTGTAATAAACTAAAAAGACTTACAGTCCCACAGCCCCATTCCCAGTTATCAGGGCAGTTTGTTTGTTTGTTGTCTGGGTTTTTGTGTGTGTGTGTTGTTTGTTTGGTGTTTCTTTTGGTTTTGTTTGTTTTACACAAAAAGTTATAGTTTAGGTTCATATTGTAAGTTCTTCTGGCCTTGGTTAAAACAAATACAGCCAACATCCCAAACTCAAGTCTATCCTTATTTGGGATTTCTTACTGAGCTAGACAATGTCTGGTTGTAGCCATTCTGCTCATATTTGTGTTACATGTTCCTTAGATTAGATCTGATAAAGAGAAACATTCCCTCCAAGACAGAGCTGCAGGGAGATGAGTCTTTCCCCTGGTCACCTAGTTGGACCTTTTGGGCCAGCAGTCACAGGTCACATATGGATAAAAAGGGTCTGTAGTAAGGAGTAGTGAGCAGGTAGCTAAGCCTCAGAGGCCACAGGAAAAACTCCCTGAGGTGCAGCATTTTCTGCAGCTCAAAGTCTTTGAGCATTTGTAAGTGAACCTGGAAAAGAGGATCCATCTACAAGAGCACATTGGCAGAGTGGTGCACAACTCCTTCTACTACTGGTCTGACTTAACTCTTCTGCATTTTCTACAAAATGTTAAGCCTCGTGTTCTTTTCAATTCTGAAGGTCTTTCACTTCCCTTGGAGAGCTTGTGGCAGGAGTGCATGCATGCACATCCATCTAACAGACCTCAAGTCCCACCACACAACCAAAAAGTGAACCTGTATAACTGAGAGACTCTTGAAAATGCCACAAAACCAAGATTACACTAACTTTGAGTTAGTCTTCACTGAGAAAGCCTATTGCTTCCTTCAAGATGAGCTACTTCTACCCAACAGCTGCTCCTACAGTGTTTGCCTGACATCTTCCCTTAGGGAGTAAAGCCCCCCAGAGAGACCTTGTCCTTCTATCCATCAGCCTTCATCTTCCTCTCTAGGCCTGTCTTCTCCAGTGTGGTCCAATCAACTGACAAGTCAGTGAAGGGAAAAGGAGGTACGTGATTTAGTATTGTCTTTATTCCTCATACTAAAAACTGAATAGGCAGAGTTCCCCTCCACCCAGCCCTTGGTGTGGAAGAGGTTTATCTATAAAAATTATCTCTCCTTTTTATCTAGCTGGAAAATTGTAATACCAGGAGTAGATGACCTCTAGAATTTTCAGAACCTATCCATTTAGGAAACTATTGCAACTAGAGAGATTCCTGTTCTGAACAAGGTTCTTATTACTTCACAGCTTCAGAAAAATAGCTCGGATCTGGCAATGATGTGATCCAAAAAGTAACTTACTGCTCTTTTCAGCACAATAAGTTTTTAAGATTTGATTACTGAATATGATCTATTTTTAAACTAAAACTACTTGCTTGTTCTAGAAATCATCCTTCATCCTAATTTAAAACAAACAAAAAAGCAGCAACAAAAAACACCCCCCACATTAAAAAGCCCTGATTGAGTTTTGTTTGATTACTTCCTGTTACACACACAAATCTGACAAAGTTGTTAGAATTTTGGACACTAAAAATAGGAGTGCAAAGAAACAGCATTGTATCTCAATGAGGAAAGTGATTATGGTTTTCCCTGCACAAAAGACAAGCTCCCCATGTTTGTTTGAGAAACCTTCTAGATTATTCTGGAAGTTTACCAATTAAGAATGACAAAACAGACCCACCAGATTTCCATAACAAGTTACTTCCACACTCTCCGTCAAGTCTGGCTATAAAAGTGACAGCTGTGCTCACCAATAGTCACTTTGTTTATGCTACACCAATTATGCAGCATATTTTCCTAAACAGCTGGGCAAAACATGCTTGTTTGAATGCCTTAAGTGCTTTAGCCATCCCAATATATGCTTTTTGGCTTCCTCCTGCTGAGAGAAGAAACATGTCACAGTTTGACTCAGAGAAAAGAAAAATAAATACAACACTAGCTGCCAAAATGCCGAAGATAGGCTGTTGGTTTTCCCAATATTTATTTTGAGAATATTGCATTTATTTTAGCCTTTCAACTGCCTGTTGCTGCAACACATAGAAGTTACTCGCAGGTCATTTATATCCAAATATTTCTGGATAAGCACCACAGAGCCAGCACTAGCTGGAAAAGAAGAGGTAAATCAGGAGCTTCTTGTAGGCACTGTATTGCTTTATGGGTTTTGCAACACCTCCCAACTCGAAAGCTTCAAATATCACACAGAGATGGCCCAGGAGAATAAAAGCACAGACCACAGTGCAAAGCCAACCCTATACCTTCATGGCAAACAAGTTCCTTAGGCAGACACTCATGCAGAGACTGTCCCTTACAAGGCCAGTTAGAGTCACAATCATCCTGCACCTCTACCTGAAGTACAGTACCTGGAAGCAGATCATACTGTTCTTCCATCATCTCAAGACCTATGTACATAGTTTACTATGATTTTATTTTGTGTATATAATCAAGGTTCAAGATTGCGAAAAGTTTTCCAGGAATAGAAATCACTGTGCCTGCTGCTCTCAAAGTTAGAACAGCTTGGTTGTTTGAAATGAACCAAGTCCCCTACGTACAGCTTAGGGTGTTTGATGATACCATGTGAATGGGCAAAGCTGTTTTTTTTCTATTGGGAAGAGCTCTTAGCATGCCTGACTCCCAGATCACCTCCCAGCTCCATCCCTCATTCCCAAACAATATTAATCTGCAGCAGACATCTGAAGAACTAATTAGATTGACAAATTAGCACAACTTACTATTGCAGAAGAGCCAGTAATGATAGTTACGTTCTTTTAAGTCCCGAGAACCAGAAGAGTGTGCAACTGAATGTTACAGTGAATGAATCAGCACAGAGATTTCCCTGTCAGTGGAAAGTTCCCCTTCAGTGCTTGAGAGAAATCACCTGCAAGCTACCACGAGTCTGGTGTGGGGTAAAAGAGAGGGAAATGAATGGGAATCACAGTGTGTTTAAAACCTATTCCATTTATCAAGAAAAAATGGTGACGTTTTGGCAGTTTTTGGACACAAAGTCAGAAGCTGTCCTGCCAATGTCCTCCATCCCTCTGTTTGGATGCATATCTTTTCTGTTTGGCCGACACTTTTCCCCACTGCATGTTGACATAAAAGTGAAGGCTAGAGTGCTACCTCTTACTTGTTTTCCTGTTTTTTAAAGGCACCATCAATAATGTAGGCAGATCTCCGGGAATAACTTTTGTTATTTAACTTGTGACATTTTTTTGCAACCAGGTCAAAAAACTGTAAAACATCATAGATGTTTCTGTGCGAATGAATAAACAGTAGCTACTGCTTTATGGATATTTTGGCTTACGAGTGAAGCAGTTTCTAAAGAGGCAAATTCTTCATATGAGAGCTAGGGAATACATCACACCAGATTAGACTGAATTTTAAGGTAAGCAGAGACATAAAAAGCCAAACTGTTTACAGTCTTGATATAACAGATCAGACAAACTTGGGAGGGGAAGAAAAAATAAGGTGTGTTAGTGGGTTACACTATTACATTGCTCAACACAACAGATGATGCTAGCTCTCTTAAAAGCTTTTTCTTCCTTTGCTTTCTTTAACTTAAATGGAAAAAATTTTAGACATACAGGAAATGACAGAAAGCTTGCATTTCAGCCTGATGAAATTAAGTCAACTTATTTGATGATTTTAAGGAACAGTCTGCTGTCAAGGAACAGGATCTCTCAAGTGATTTGTAGTTTAAGAACATAGGAGTTGGCTCTTTGAGCTATTCAGCTATCAAACAAACAAGGTACCCACTCAGTTGCAAGGCTTGTACAGATGCAGTGTAAAGGATTGCAGCCAGCATCATCCTGCCAGGCTAAGAAAAAATGTTCTAGTGTTTGATTCCGAAACCAACCTGAATCCCGGGTTTTGTCTCCTTGGGGCACCTGCATTTACTTCCCTGGTGCAGCAGAGCTGCCCCTGTCCCAGCAGCCACTACCCAGCCTGGCCACCCACTGCCTCATCCACTCCTGTGGATGAAACAGGGAGGAAGAATCACTGAATCACAGAATGTTAGGGATGGGAAGGGACCTCAAAAGATCATCTAGTCCAATCCCCCTGCTGGAGGTAAATGAGGCTACACAGGAAGTTGTCCAGGTGGGTTTTGAATGTCTCCAGAAAAGGAGACTCCACAACTCCCCTGGGCAGCCTGTTCCAGTGTTCTGGCACCCTCACTGAGAAGAAGTTTCTTCTCATATTTAAGTGGAACCTCCTGTGTTCCAGTTTGAACCCATTACCCCTTGTCTTGCCATTGGTTATCACTGAGAAGAGCCTGGCTCCATCCTTGTTACACTCACCCTTTACATATTTATAAACATTAATGAGGTCACTCCTCAATCTCCTCTTCTCTTGAGAGACCCAGCTCCCTCAGCCTTTCCTCATAAGGGAGATATTCCACTCCCTTAATCATCTTTGTTGCCCTGCACTGGACTCTCTCCAGCAGTTTCCTGTCCTTCTGGAACTGAGGGGCCCAGAACTGGACACAATATTCCAGGTGTGGTCTCACCAGGGCAGAGTAGAGGCGAAGGAGAACCTCTCTCGACCTACTAACCACCCCCCTTCTAATACACCCCAGGATGCCATTGGCTTTCCTGGACACAAGGGCACAGTGCTGGTTCATGGTCATCCTGCTGTCCACCAGGATCTACAGGTCCCTTTCCCCTACATTGCTCTCTAATAGGTCATCTCCCAATTTATACTGGAACCTGGGGTTGTTCCTACCCAGATGCAAGACTCTACACTTGCCCTTGTTATATTTCATTAAATTTTTCCCTGCCCAACTCTCCAGCCTGTCCAGGTCTCGCTGGATGGCAGCACAGCCTTCTGGCATGTCAGCCACTCCTCCCAAGAATGTCATGAGAAGACACACAGCAAAATTGCTGGCTCTTCTTTGCTCAGGGGGATGGCTCGCTACCTGCACACTACCTCAGGGCAGGTCAGTCCAGCCCCTACCTGCAGGGAAGAGGTTGCCCAAGAGAGACACTCATCACTGCCAAATCCAAAGCTACAACAGCTGCTGGGACACCCCAAAGGTCTTTGTCTGGCTTAAGGCTGTGATTTTATTGCCTGAGGCAACCACCTTCTTTTGCATAAGCCCATCTTGTTTGCCCAGGAGATGCAATTAGCAGTTTCCCCAATACAGCAACTGTTTGAATACCATTTTCTGATTGTTATTTCTGCCTGGTGGTTTAGCATACGCTTTATTAACTTTATTTATTCTTCAAATTAGCATCATTTGAATCCTGATCAGCTTAAACAAGGCACTTTCCATGCCAGTTCATGCTCTTCTTATCCAAATCTGAATTATTCCATCTGAGTATTCAGATCACTAACCACAAAAATCTCTTCCTAAAGTTTCATAAAGGAGCTACTTTCTTTCTAATGGGTCTCATGCCTGATAAGGATCTTACAAAGTAAACACAACTAAAATATGGGTTTGAAAACTTCCCTGCTACTCCTCCTGTAATTCTCATCCGCTCTCCAATTCTGAAGGTATCTACTGAGGTCAGCTTGTTGAACGCTGCCTCAGATCCCCCTCCAACAGCTTCACACATTTCTGGGGAAGTTCAGTCAAAACAAGCAGCAGACAGCAAAGGCAAAACGTAGAATAGTTTTCATAGATGAAGCCTGCAGCTGCAAGACTCCTTGTGAGACCACAGAGCTAAATTTTCCTTGTTTGCTGATGCAGACTCTTTTCAAAAACAGAACAAAATTCATCTTTAGAAGATCATCTTCAGTCTAATAGGCTCACAGATAAGTATAGGCATTAAAATAACCATCTTATCTGTGGTACATCAAAGCTGCTTTCCCTCTTGAACATTGTACAGAGTGAAGATACAACTTCTTGGCTGCTTGATACCTTATGCAGCTGCTTCTCCTCACTGAGGGAACATAATTCAATGACAAGAGCTTCCCTCTGATGCATATGCATGCCTAGACATCCTAGAGATGAGTGCGAATAGCTGACTCCAACACAGGTTTTAGCAAAACTAGAGGAAGAGTGATTAAAATAAAAAAATTTTTAGAAGATGGCTGGGCCGGTAAACCTGAGCTATGCCAGCTCAGCTGAGAGTTTTCATTATACTTCTAAAGATGTCCTCTAAGCAATGGAATAATTCTGTTTAGAACAAGTAGTTGATACTCCCAGCTGCCACTTTTACCCCGATCCCAGTCTTCCCATCATCAGCAATGCCACAGTCTTGCTACCAGATGACTGCTTTCTCTAAGCAAGTTTGAAGACCAGAATGACTAGGTTGTAACCTGTATCCTAAGTACATTTTTCCCATCACTGTACCAAAAAGCAGGTCAATTTAGTTGGCTGAAATGAGCAGTATTTCTAGAAGATGTAAGCATCCTGGCAAATGTTATATCCTTAAGCGAACCAGCAAAGGTTAACACAGCATTAACATTGATGGCTTGCTTATAAATTGTTTCTCACACACAGAATGCAAGTGATTCACAATACTGTGCTAATTCAATAACTAGAATAGCCAAGAATCATGTACTAGGTTGTATTTTAAAATTAAACGGTGCTGTATCAATCTTAAATGTCAAGTACCAAGTTTCTAAGTGCTATGCACCATTCATGAACGTAACAGAAATGACAGGTATAATGCATCATATCTTATATACTAATAAAAATACCGACTGCTGTGCTTTATAAGGTTATGGCTTATCACCATCTCTCAACAAAAAAAGCTTAATGCAACACTGGTCTCTGCATGATCTTCATAGTCAGACTTAATGAGGACGAATCACAATTAATGGCTTTCTACAAACCAATGGATCACAGGTGACAGAAGCTCATTCACAATTTACAAAGACTTGATTTTTTTCTCTTGGTGTGAAGAGGGCAAGAAAATTGCAAAGTGATAATGAAAAATGACTGTTACACAGAATATGGTAATGCAGATTTATAACCAGAATCCACAGACTTGCCCATTGTGGGAGACTAACAGGGACAAAATTCAAAGCACACTGACAAAAAAGTGCTCAGAGTAGCATGTGCAGGTAAATCAACACTGCATAAAATGACCTATAGAGGGCATCTTTCTGTATTATTTTCGGTTTGAAATATGAATCAGAAAAGACAGAGAGGAAAGGTACATGATGGGGGACAGCTGAGCAGGAAGGCAGACTTTTGTTTCCTCACTTGCCAGTCTAGTAATAAATTGGTCACAGTACAAGATCCAGCAACTCTCAGTACACAGGTTTCAAAATAAATCTTGTTCTGAATACCCAGATTTCAAATCTAACTTGTGGGTCTAAAAACTCATGGCCAACTGTGGCCCGAGATGCAAGAGTTCCAGTTCCCTGGCCCTTTCTATTTTTATATTTAAAGTGAGAAATCCTACATAGGCTTACTCCTTATACCTTTGGCAACATGCAGAGTTGTCCCAGTCTTGACACAGTTTGGTCCCCTGCTTCTTGTTAAAAAAGGGATCATGATATAGAAGTCAGGTATTTTTTCTGTGTAACCTCTTGGAAGGAAAAAAGAACGGTAGTTTAGTAGACATTCTTTGAAAACTTTTAATGCACATTTCTGTTTAAGATGTGAAATGCCTTCTCCACTAGCCAGGACTTCAGTCAGTAGGGCTCAAGTACCAGATGACTTTCTGTATTCTGGGTTTATAATATACATGAAAGAGGTTCTGGAAGAAGACTTCTCTTATTTACTGTCTCTGGGCCAATTACTCTTTGGTTGTCTGTCTCAAGTTCAAAGAGAAGCATAAAGAAGCTTCTGACCAAGCCATCCAGGAGAACCAGTTTCAAAGCAGCCTTCAGAGAGGCTGGGTTGAAGTATTTGAATGAACAGAAAGAAAGTGGACAAAAAAGACCAGCTCCTAGGTAAGGACCTACCAATTATAGTTGCACCGAAGCATTAAGTTCCACCTCTTCTCCCCAGCCTTCCAACCATGTTGTCCCTCCTTAGATCACAAGGTCATTTTAGACTCCCCCTAAACTGCATCTAGCTCTGCAAGTCCAAGAGGCATTGTTTCCACCTGCAAGAGGTTGCACAGCCACTTCAACCAGGGCTGTCAGTAGTGTGGTGCCCAAACTGCTCAGTGGCTCAAACCTTCAACGTCTTTGGCCCATTAAGATCTCCTGTCTGCAAGAAAAGCAAGATGACTCACTGTAGCAACTTTTACTTGAAAGAGGAAAATACAAATGGTAGTATATTGCTAAAATATTAGCAACCATGCAGGACAAGCAGAGGCTCACAATTGTTTAATAATTCCACTACCTGCATCAGCTATCACAATTAAAGAATTAACCTTAATTTAGTAATTACACCTCACATAAAGGCAAGTATCCAAGTAAACAGCAATACCTACCGGCTCTTTCCCTCCCTCCCTGGCACTTACAGAGAAAACAAACTGGTGCTACAAAGACAACTGGACAGCCTGCAATAAAAATGACAGAGACTGAGCTACCTGACCCCTGCCATCCTGGAACAGCTGGCCAGGAGCTGCCGGGAGTCAAAAGGAAGCGTGTCTTGCCACACAGTGCCACAAAGGGTTTGGACCAAGGCACTCAATAAAACATGCTCTGCTTGCTTACTCCAGGAAAACATGCCCTTTTGCAGCATAAGGCAGTCACAGAAAAATAAACTTTTATTTTTAGTGCCAAAAAAAATAACAACTGGAATGAGCTGGGAATGGCTTTGCTTACGGTACACCAATTCATGTAAAGGTGAGCATCATTGGTTCAAAGCTCACATGCCCACTCCCCTCTTCCTCTCCTCCCCCCAAAATTTTAGCACCTAAAGCTAAATGTGTTTTCCATCTTAGTATTTTGGTTAAGCAAACTCACTGATTGTTTTCCCTGTCACAGCCAGTTACCAGTGAGATACAAATGAAGGCAGAGTGATGAAACCTGGCACAATAATTTCAGCTATGACATAGACTGTGCACTCTTAGATTAATTATTGAATTGGAGTGATTAGTTACAAAGAAAACTCCTGTTTTCCTTCTGCAGCAATACATGCAAATCGGAGCAGGCAGCTGGTGACATCAAAAGGCCTGGCCGGCACTTCTGATTTTCTTCTTGCATCTGCATAAGTCCACTGATTCAGATTTATACTGGTGTGGAACAGAGAATAATCAAAGCCAGCGTACACTATTTGAGTTAGGGCTAAAAATGCCAGCAGCCTTAATCTTTATAAGAAATCAATCAAGCAGGGCTTTAATGTAGTCTTGATGTTACACCTGAATCTGCTATTGCATAATGATAGATGCATAGTAGGTAACACAGCTTGAAAGCAGGGAAGAGATAATTGAAATACACATGTAAACTATTACACTATTACTCCCTGCAGGGAGGGCAGGGGGAGCAGCAGCAGGATGGTTTCCAGGTGGAGCTCCTGGAACACAAATTGCACCTGTCCCTGGAGAAGGCACATAGCAAGGGAGCAGGAGAGAACAATATCCCTCATTTATTGACTAAAAAAAACCCAAAATCGAGGTACAGATGCACACAGTACAACTACAAGTAAGAGCTGTGACACAGCAGCAGGGCAGATCCTGGTTAGGACTCTGTAGCCAACAGGTTGCTTTCCTTTAGGTGGACTAACATTGGCAGAAAGCACAGAGGAGGGTGGAAGGAGCTACTAGACGCAGCATCAGCCATGCCCTGCCCTGGGCTAGCTCCAGCTTGCAGCATTTCAGCAACAAAAATGACTCTTAAGATTGATGTAGTTCAAATAAAGCCAGTGCTGTGTGCATCCCCCCCTTAACACACGCACCCACACACCTTTGCTGCATGGAGCATTCGAGCTGAGCCAAACAGGCTGTCCTGGTAACACTGGTCTGATGGGAAAAGCTTTTAGGGTGACAGCACACAGAAACAAAACAATCAGTAAAATTTATGCAGGGGTCTAATGGCTTCTCAATAACTGAAGAGAGGAGAAACACCTTCACAATCCTCAGAACACCTTCTACTGTAATACATCTGAGAATTCAGGCCCAATACTTCGTTTTAACCCACACAGCTATTCTAGTCTCTGATGTCTGTGGATGGGAACTTCAGAAGTCATCCCATGCAATGCTAAGGAAACAAATGGCAGGCATATGAGTTTGCTAGGACCTATTTGGCATGGATTTGTTATTATGTCTAATTATTAGAAGTGATAGAAAACAGGACTGCAACTAACTGCAACGTAGAGATAAGTGTCTGAAATGTCCTTAGCTGTGAAAGAATATATACTATGAGAAACAGAACATTTCATGTAAACACCCAGATGCACAAATGGTGAACTTGTAAAGCTGTAGGATCATTGCAATGCTGTAGAAAGTAATAAAACAGATGTAATTAATCTTGGTTATAAATTCACAAAAAGCCTGTGCATTTACCCTCCAGCCACAGCATATGGTCTGCTTGCAGTTGTGATTTCCTCCCCCATACTCCAGGTCCAAGTGGATTTTCTTCTATCCTTCCCCCCATTCCTGGCCAGTTCCCATAAAACATGGATAGATAGTGGAACTCTCTCAAACAATCATTCAAGTTTGACAGCAAGTTTGATTCTGCTCTACACTCTGAATGGGAAATAAAGCCAAGTGACATGACAAGAGATGACATCAGCATTAATACAGCCTCAAATTTAGATTATGTATAAAACATTTCTTCAGCAATTCCCCAAACCAACAGTATCTTTCCTGGTCTCCAACTGCAATATGTTAGCAAAAAAGATATGCTTCTCATAACATATTTGAAAAAGTGAGTTCTGCAGATCTTTGCTCCAGTGCCAGCTTGGAGCTGTGTACAGCACAAACCCACTACACAAAAGGGGACTAAAACACTATGAACTGATGGGCCATCTGCTCCTGTCTCCCAACACAGAACTTTGATGCTGATCTCCAAAATACCACTTCCATCCTGCACCTTCACTTGCTCCCACCCTTCGGAGGGCAGCTAAATGTAAAAACAGTGGAGGATTTCCCAGCTCTCAGTGGTCCTCAAGGCATCCCTGGCTGCTGTGTTAGAGGAGTGTCTCCCCAAGGGCTCACTGACTCTGTTGCAAGCTGGCAGCACACAGGCAGGCATCAGCAGGACAGCCAAGGCAGCAGAGAATCCAGCCCATCACAGGCTGGGTATACTAAGCAGGTCATTTCAGACGTCCACTGGCATATTTATCCTGAAGATGTTCTGTATTTGTAGCATCAAAGTATTTTCATCAAGGCCTGTGCTATTTGATGTGCACATGGTTCTTATTAGTAAGGAATAGTTTGGGCTCTATGAAGAGATTAACTTTGGTGAACTTGTTCATTGGGTAAAAAACAACTTTCAGATGCAGAACTTCTGTGATCCTTACTTACCCAGGATGATTTTACGATATGAAATAAACCAGTTGCAAAATCAGTCTTGCTTCTTGCAGACTCTGGGAGTGAACAGCAATAAAGGGCATATTCATCAAAGGTTAAAGCTCAGAGTGAAGGAGTCCATATGGCTTTGTACTGGAAGTGGAGGGGGGGAAGATATGAAGGAGGGGAAAATTTCACTGGGGCCAGAAGTCATGAGAGCTGCTGAACATTTGAATGAGAGCATTGCACCAGGAGACCTGAATGCTCTTTCCAGAGATAAGTCCATCAGACAGCAACTTTGTCTAATTCTAAAGGGAAGGAGTGGGACTCTTAACACATCTGGTACTGCATTCACCATGCTCACTAGAGTGGCTGAAGAAGTCAGATGAGCATGTGAATTGAACAATAAAAAAAAAAAAACCTTGGAAGTCAAAATTTTGAATATTTCAATCAAAAATATTTAGTCTTGTGATTTAGATATTTCACATAACTGTTCTTCTTCACATAGTTATTGTTGTAAAACTCAGAACAAAACACTAAGTACATTTATTCCAAGTAAGAAGAGCTTTGTCTTGAAAAGTCCCCAGTTATTTCAAAGTCATGCATTCTATACCTTGAACAACTGTAGAAAGCCTCTCACTATAGAAAATAAAATTTTAAAATCTAGATATTAAAGTTGGATATATCAAGTCACCTTGGGCTTATTAAAAAGGACTATTTAATTACGTAAAAATGAAGTGCACCAAGAAAATGAGACAGAAATTTGTGTTGATTCAACTTAAATATTGAAAAAAAACAACCTGTAGGTAGTAGGCAAAAATACCTCAGGAAGAAATAGCTGAGTCAAGGATAAGGAAAAATAGAAGACAGAAAAAGGGACTTCAGCCCCTCTCACTGTGTGCTCGATCACCCATTTCCATGGGAGCAGCTCAGCACTCATAGCTGCTACCTTCAAAACAGCACTGCAGATCATAGATCATCTCCACTCTGCCCACAGCCTGATACAAACCTCACTGCTCGGCAGGAGCCGAGGATTAAGTGAGCAAATGGGCCAGTGCCCCAAACGCATGACCCGAAGTATTGTGCTGCGGTTCAGCGGGCATTTGCACCAGACCTGCTTCTACTCCATATATCACAGAGGGAGAGAGAAAAAAAAAAAAAAAGAAAAAAAAAAGTTTAAAGTGTCAGTATCATCAAGAGATTTATAAATGGTGAGGTTTAGTTACAGCAGATTGAATTCATGTCTGCATCTTATCAAATTTGGGCTGAATTATGCCATGGATCTCGAGTCTAAGGCAACGAGCAGGGAACAGACTGGCTATTCATTTGCACCCAGGGCTCAAAGGAAAGGACCATATGTGGGAGGTCAGGTGAAGTATCGTTTAACCATAGATGTTAAATCTAGATCTTAGAATGTGCCAAGGGAAAAAACAAGTGAACAAACCCATCTGTTGCTGTTGGTTAACTTGATTACAGCCCCACCTCAACATGGGAGAAATTCCAGTGTGCTGCACGGCTTTTCACAATGATGGAGACGGCTGCATCCCTGAGTTTCCCAAGAGGTAAGGGGGAATGTTTATGCAACTAAAAGCTATGTGATAACTAATCACATTTTTTCCTTACCAGCACATGCTGTACAACTGAGACAGAGTTTAAGTTGGCAGAGCTGAAGTTCAGAAAATCTTGTAACACACTATCAGACTTCCCATAGCTTCTTTACACTTCACCATGATGAAGCAGAATGAAAGTTATTCCAAAGACAGAGAAAATGTCAGTTTAAAATATTCCTATGAGAACTGGCACCAGTCATCCTGCTTAGTGCTTTCACTGTAAATTAATTAGCTCTTCTACAGACACATTTTCTATTTATAACACTTTCCTCTGTGATATTGATGCTGACTTCTTCGTGCCTAAATATTAGATGCCATCTGTGGGTTCCCTGTTGTTTCACCCACAAGTCAAACAAACAAACCACAACAGAAAGTGCTGCTATCAGTGCATTCAGAGGCAACGCTGATGGTATATTTTAAATATATATACACAACTGACAACAGATATACATCAAAAAAGCTGTTAAAAAATTACACAAGTAACTGCCCTGGCCTTCTGTGGAAAAAAGATATTGACTCACCTTTCCTCCAACACTGAAGCTTTCTTGTACCCTAACCATAGCAACGCATACAAACGTTGGTTATGATCCCCTCAATCTTTACCTTTTACTAAAGCAGCCATTAAACAACTGGCACCAAACACAGCCTGCAAAGTCACTGGGGGAACACCCTCAGCAAGCTACCAGAACTCCGAAGCCGAGTGGAGAGCAACTCATCATGGGGGAGACTTGCAATAAAAAAAGCCAACCAACCAACAACAACAACAAAAAACCCCAACACGACAACAACCAGCCAACACTTTCTCACTGCCCATCTCCCCCAGACCACCCATCAGGCCTGGGGCAGCATCCCACAGTAAACAGCAAGACACCAAAGGAAATCAGCCCTATGAGGTACCTCAGGGCACCCACCACAGAGGACTTTTTATGTTGCTCTCTCTTCTCCACAGCAGCTCTCCTTTACCTCAAAGGGACCAGGCCAGGAATGATGAACTCTGGTTGTAAATAATAGAATGGGACCCTCCGTGATCTTCTACAATTTCATTTTATTGTCGACAGCATCCTTCTAGATGGAGTAAACGAAGCCAACAGTAATAGCCTGTTCCACAGCCTAGTCTAGAAGGTTTTTGGTGGGTGGGTTGGAGCTTTTGTTTGTTTGTTTGTTGGGGTTTTTTTTGTTTGTTGGTTTCTTTGTTTGTTTGGGGTTTTTTTAGTTTTTATTTTTTAAATTTATCTTTAAAGATATTAGACTCCATAATGATTACTCCCAACTCTTATGAGCATGTTTGCAAAAAGGTGTTAGGAAGAGACACAGATATTTTAAGGTCTTTTTCAGCTTTATCATTCCCTCCCTTAGTTCTCCTGTAGCATTTTAGTAAAGGATTCTTAAAGGACTGTAAAATTATTATTATAATACATACAGGGAAGTGAAATAAGTTGTGGAAAGCCACACAGACTATACCCAAGCCGGTAAACTTTGCATACTTAAGAGCTAACACCACTCCTTTCTTCAGTGCACTTCTGTCTCTTCATAAGGGCTTCAATTTACTAATAAAATGCAGAATAAATATAGGTTATGGGAAACAAAATGATAGATAGAAAACACTTTGAATCTCTGCTTTAATCCTGAAAGGTGGACCTGCTGCCTAATCATAAATTTCTTCTAATTCCCTACAGATAAATTACATTTAAATTTACAAAACAAAAAAGCACAGAACACCTCAACTGGGAATAGGTAGCTGGTATGCTTCAGCTGGAAGCCTGAAACAGCTATACAAAATTCCTGTCCCTATTCCCCACCCCAAGAATCTAATTTATTATATTTCTATTATTAGAAATATGTTGAATAAGAGTTTTGTTCCCTCTATAAATAACATTAAAAAAACATCCATCCTAACTATTGGAAGGTATATAGCTCATGAGACATTATGGGAGAGAGAGTCAAGAAAAAAAGGCCAAGAAGTCATTTGGAGACAGGAAAACATGGTGTGAAAGGGGTGCACCTGAAGATCATGTATTTCTGTGCAGTGACTTGCAGATTCCAGAGAGCAGAGAACCCTGCATGATGCATCCAAGAGATTGTTGCTCAAGCAACCACAAAGATAAGTGTTATGCACTGAAAAGAGTATGAAGAAGCTATATAGGAAAAGCTGTTGACAGTTTAACAATATTTTTTTCTTTCTCTAGATATAGAATGATAGAAAAGGAAAACTTATTGCCTTCATGAATTCTTATCAACATTTATAGTGTCCTTATATACCATGCACTAATATTTCATAAATTCAGGGTATGTGACAGTGTCCCTATACCACAAACAGTTACCTTCAGCATGCAGCAGAGGTTCTTGGAGATGTGAATTATCATAGATCAATTACTTAGTAAACATTTCTCTATCATTTTTATCCTAAAAGGACTGAGAGGTCTGTTTTGTTTTGTGCTGCATATAACCAAAACTAAAAACTAAAGTCCAGCGCCCAGAGTCTCAATGGTCTGAACTCAGTTCCATGTATACGGATAAATTTTCTCCTTCATATTCTTATCACCATTTCTGAATTAGCTCCAGACAGGAGGGAATAAATAAATAAATAAATAAGCAGATAAATAAATAAATAAATATAAATATCTTGACCAAACATCCTTGTCCACTTTGGAAAACAATTCACATGCTTTATACCTCCCAGTGTCTCACAGTACTATTTCACAGTTAAAGTCAGTTTTTCTTCTCAGCTAACTTTCCATGAAGATCACTAAGCAGCTAATGATGCATCTGTTTCCCTCCTTAAAAAAACCTGGAGATGTTAACAATCTTAATTGTAGTGCTGAACAATTCCTTAACCCCACTCTTCCAGAGATTACTGTCTCGACACCAGCTAGAAGTAAAAGAAAAAACAAAAAAAAAACCCCAACAACAACCAAAAAACACAAAGAAAATGAAAAGAAAACAAACACCACCAAAAACATCTTGAAAACTTCTTCAGCTGCAACTTCAAGGTTCTTCAGTTACACTTTAAATAAAGAATTTTGCAAAAATGAAGCCAGTCAGTACACCTGAAAAAAATCCACAACCACTTAAGACTGCAAAACGACTAATTAAATTATTATTGAGACTCCAAACAACGATATTCCAGATGTATTATAAGAACAAGGTGCAATTTCTGAAAGGCTTTGAAGGTATGATGCTCTCTGCATCTACAATAAGTGCTTAGATGCAGCAGCTTTTCCTTGATTACACACTTCTTAATACTTGGAATTCCACCAAATTCCTGCAAGGCCAGCATAAGATGTTCTTGGCCAAACACATCCTAACCCTTGCACATAGAAGCTCCAATAGTATAAGAAAGTGAAACTGGAATACAGTCCTCTGATTTGTTTTCCGTTAATATAACGGATCACCTCCCCTTATGCAAGTTTCAGCAGGAAGTAATGTAATTATTAAATAAGACCCAAGTTAAAAGCTGTGAGGACTTCAGAGGGCTGAAAAGGTAGGGAAGGGAGAGGAAAATGTGACACTAATTGAAAAATAAATGTTTGACAGAGGAAAAAGTCTCAAAAGCAGAGGCATGAAAAAGGGAAAATGAGACACACATGCAAGAATAAACTGAAAAATTATGAAGCAAAATACAAACATTAAAAAAATCAATTAACTTGATACAAAAACCTTTTATGTACTGTATTTTCAGAAGTCTTATATTTACACACATAAGAGATGCATTATGAACCAAGGGAAAACTAAATGCTAAATTCCTCCCCAATCACATACAGTGAAATGAAGTTTGTAACCTGACTCTGATAATAGAATGGATGTACCAGAGTCACTTACTGATATTAAGCTTGGTTTATCTTTTTAAGGATTCTTTCTAGGGAAAATAGTTTCATCATGAGAACAGACCCAGTAATTACACACAGATCTTTCCCCTTCCCAGTGATGAAGTACCAGCTGTGCCTAGACCCAGCTTGGCGTATGTCTAGCACAACATCAAAAAGGACTGAGCACCCATCAGGTCTCCTAGAAGTCCTTGGTTACTAAATTGAGAAAGCACTAAGTACAAATAAGAGGGAGATGATGGATCTGAGGAACTATTCTTTTGACAGTTATGCTAAAGGTTCTTCCAGAAACAGTTTATATCCAGGCAACTAGTCTTACCAGTGCCCATAGCTTCCTAATCAAATTAGAAAGATTGAGTCATTAGGGTCAAGTGACCAGCCACAAAATGATTAAAGACAGTAATCAATACATCGAGACTAATTAGTACTTAAGCCTATTAAAATGGCTTAGAAATAAATTACTTCTACATGAATTTATGTCCAGACATCCAATTTTGAAAAATCATAGAAGTTTCAGAAATTGGTAGGTACAAGTCATAGTATTCTTGAGTAGAATAAAGTGCATTGGATTTCACTGGGACACAGCAGAATACAGGAAAGAATTGTATGATTCCAAGTCAGCATTTTCAAGTGAATAAGCCGATTTTGAAGGGTCAAGTGTCACAGTCCTTGAGCAGTCTTCAACAAACTTCATGGTTAACACCTCTGCACAGGAGCAAGACTACATGTTCAAATACATAACTTCAGGAAGTTTTACTCCTAAATGTAAAAGCTATAAAAATAATCGTTTTCAGAAGTTCTGGGAGGCTATGGAAATCTAGAGAACAAGTAATCTCTTGCAATTTGTAGTCACTGGAAAACCTCAAAGTCTGAGATTTTGGTTTATGTGAACATCCAGAAGCTGAGGTACCCTCTTGAGCTTGTTTAGTATACAGAACTGGATGAGGTGCCACAAAATTTCTAGCCTTTACTATCAGGAACAATGCAAACATAACCCTTCATCATGGCATTTCATCATGTTTGTATTTATTTCCCCTTAAAACCAAGAAATAGAGATGAGCATCAAAATTAGAAGTTATGGAAAACAGAAACATCATCCAACTATTTTATATGTCAAATTCATTCTGATTTCACTTAAGAGGATTTTGATGACTTGTTTTTATTAGGAACATGAATCCAAAGAGATTTATGTGTTCACTAAATATGTTATGCATGTGCATAGACAGAGCATTTTTTGGAGACAACACTTCTAAGAACTGTGAAATTAAGCACATTATTCTTTCCATAGCTGAGGTTTTCTTGCTATCCCAGTCTCTATTGAAAGCTGTCAATATATTATAGGGAGCACATTTTCTTGCATGTCAGAATATCTTACTTCAAAGTACACTTACAGATTTTTCTCATAGGAACAAGTAACATCACAATATGCATAACTAACCAGATAATCAAGAGTAATAATATAGCAAGTATTTTTTAAGTTCAAAATTAATGGTTTGATGATTATAGTCAAAAGAAAAACACAAAGACTCCCTTTTTTTTTTTTAAACTGTAGCAATTCTACTCCAGCCCTTTGCATTTTAATGTGTCTTTGACTACAGCATCATACCAATTTGTAGAAAAATGAGTCTGCTCTCCTGTTCGATAATGCAAACATACCTACCCAATACTTACTATTAGAAAGCAAACATCACCTCTTTTGATGCAGCAAGAGACTAACTGCTTTTCTTTTCCTTTGGAAAGCTTACCAAAAAAAAAAAAAGTGAAAGTTGCAGCCTTGCTGGAAAGGTGAAGGAGGCAAGGAGCTCCTACTCATCATGCAAACAGAAACTACTCCCAGCGAAGTTCCACCAAGAAAGTTATACTTAGTTATGTGAATTCCACCTATGCTCAGGCCACCTTCACCTTTTCTTCCTGAAAACCACACTAAGACTAGTCGTTGTGGAAGTAGGAGGGTTGTTTTGGTGTCATTTGTATGATTTTTTTTTTTTTTTTTTTTGATAAGACAGTCTGTTTTAATCAGTCTTGAACTACCCTTTAGCAACTCTGTCAACTCAAATACAGCTGAGGACATACGGGATACTGGAAATATAGCTGTTTGTCAGACATTGTGATTTCAACCTAATGAGCTTATTTTTAAAAAGCAACCTCCTTTCCATGGAAGGTTTTACTTTATTTCATTTTTCAAGCATACACTTGAAATTTCTGATGCAGAAAGACACGTCTCAAAGAGACAACCTAGCAATCTGTGGGAACAGAAATTGTAGACTTTATCCCCCATCATCCTAAAATAGAGCGTGAAGTTAAGCAACAGTCACATATTTTTAGATTGTAAATGAATGAAAAATTATATTCCTGCTCAAATCTTTTTCCTTTCTTTCTTACTTACAACAGTCCTTGCTATTTTTCATCTGCTCACTCAACTCTTGCCTCAGCTTGTTCACTAGTTCTCTCTGCCTTCTTCCTCCCTACAAAATCATGTCAATTCTTTCAGAGTTATGGCTGCAGCAGTATCTCACACCCCTCTCTGATGGCCCTTCAGTCTTTCACTTGCTCTGGAGCAAATGCTTGGGGTTTAGTGCAAAAAGAACTGTCTGGTGTATGCTCAATGAGCTTCGATACCAAGAATATAATTTTTAAACACACCGGATTATCCTAGCCACAAAAGTGAACACCAGCTGCAGGTGTTGTTCAAGACCTGCAGTAGATTCAACCTGCATCACTGTCTGAAGTGTGCACACTGCAGAGGTTTGGTTCTTTTGGCTTGGGACAGAGCTGCTCTGGCTGGTGGGAGGAGGCAGCTCCAGTTTTGGTGGGAGTGAGGGTAGGAGCACATCTGGACTGAGGGGCAGGGAGGCACTGCTGTGTCCTGCTGGCTCCTTCAGTAGAGGAAAGGACCCTGAGCTCGCCTTTGCAGATGCCTATGTACACTAGTGTGGGCTGTACTCAGGTCAGGGGTATTAACCACCCAGATTACTTAAAATTTGTCCCAGTAAGTAGATTTCTGCAAGTACATAATGAACCACACAGGACAGCACACAACTCTGCCTTCTGTCTTTCACAGAGAAGAGTTAGTGATAAAAATGACATGCATAGCACATTTTTCAGTGTTATGCGAGATAAGCAGCATGTCTGGCAGTAATTCAGTTTGAGCTTGCTATATTTCCAAATGTGTCTGTTTCTTGAGGTTTGGCTACCAAATGTTGTGCTCTAATTATCATAGCTTCCTGGCATTCTCTAGCCCCTATGAGATATTTTTGCTGGATGTATTGTGCTCTTTACAGTAGTAGCAGCTGCTGATAATCACCTGGATGCATTCATCAGGGCAGAGATTCTTAACACTATTTCAATCATTTATGCAGGAAAATCAGTCCTAAGCAATCCCAAATCTCTTTTCCGCTTCCTGCTTACATTAAGCCTTCAGTCATTGTGGTTACTGTGCTGTAAAGATATGTAAGTCAATTGCTTGTTAGCACTGAAAATGTTAATTTAGCTCTGCTATAAAGCAAGCCCGATCCTAAAAATAAAATAAAGCAAAATAAAGCAAAATAAAGCAAAATAAAGCAAAATAAAGCAAAATAAAGCAAAATAAAGCAAAATAAAGCAAAATAAAGCAAAATAAAACAAAATAAAACAAAATAAAACAAAATAAAACAAAATAAAACAAAATAAAACAAAATAAAACAAAATAAAACAAAATAAAACAAAATAAAACAAAATAAAACAAAATAAAACAAAAATCACATTAAAGTAGTTACAGCAAGTTTCCTAAGTAATGAAGAAGGCATGGTCCTTCATTTCCACCTCTATCATTAGTTACACATGTTGAATTTTAAAATATTTTTCCATGATCATGGACTATACACCCTGGGAAAACAAATATCTGGGGGAGGGAGAGGAATTTTCAGAGGAACATTTCTCTAACAGTAGTTTTTTCATCCATTGATTTACAAGCCACTGATTTACAAGCTGTGAATGAATAGTAGCCTTCAACAACAGGAAGCCATGCCATTGAGAAACCCTATAGCGTCAGGTGGAGCCTGGAGACAAGCCTGTCTGCTAGCAGGGAAATTCACTCCAGGAGCCCCCTGTAATCAGAGCTGTTAACCAGAAGGAAATGTCTTCAGTCTCTTACATGGCCCTTAATCAGATACTGACAGAGTCCCTTTGATCAATGCATTTTCAAAACGAGGGTAACTGCAGCTTACAGTATGTCTACACAGATTTCACAGCCAGTTCCCAATGTGCACAGTCAGAGGAATTACTCTGACTTCACCCTCTACTCTTCTCTTCTTTTGCTGTCTCAGGAGATGGAGTCAAAGAGACTTAGCAACACAGAGCACCACAGATGCTTGATAGCTTTGCTGGTCCCTTCATGCGGCAAGGAGGCAGACTTCACTTGTGTGTCTCAGCATTTTGCAGCCTTGGAGATAGGGCAACAGGGGAGAAAACACACCTGGTGAGCCATTTTTGAAGTGTCCAGGCTGATGGGGAGCCAAGGCTGGAGAATCAGCCTAAAACAGTCTCCAACACATTTTCTGCGGTCTAAATAACATCGCCAAGAAAGTATTACTGAAGACTGATACCTTATATCCTAGAGAGATACCTCAGAGTGAATTACTTTAAGTACTAAGCACTAGATGTATAATAACTTACAGAGGAGCAATGCATGAAAAATATTAGCCTCACCAAGAAGTGCATAATGAAATATGTTACGGCATTTGGTGTAAGAAAAATGAAGGAAGGCAGCTATCAACATTCCTTGTTCAACATCACTAGAGTGGCATTCAGCAACACGAAAGCTGGCACACCCCGGGAATAATTTCTTTAACTGTAAGAGTAATTTGGGAAACCTGAAAGGCTTGCATGCTTTGATTGCTGGAGGAAAGGGCCTCTGTTTCTAAGGAGCAGAAGACCACAACAAGAGGTTCCACTCATTACAGAGGGAAAAGAGGGAAAGAACAGGAGACCAGAGGGGAAGAAGGTGGTTTTAGGTCCCATTCCACTAAAGGAATGTGCTGCTAGTGGAGAGATCATCAATAAAAACAGGAATATATTAATCAGCCAGTCATTCCCCATCCTCTTACATCACCTGGTTGTACCTCAGTACAGCAGGGGTCCAAAGCAGTGGGTGATCATACACAGCATATGCAGTGAACTGTGTAGCACATATGGCATATACATTGCAGAAACATAAGATAAAAGCTCACCTGCTGTTCTGTGGCTTTCTTAATAGAGTGCCTATGCACCACCAGGTGAATTAAGAGTAGAGTAGCAGCTTTAACTCTAGATTTCCTCACCTCTGTATTAGAATGCTTTTCTTTAATTTAAGCACTTATTAAGTCATTGAGGAAATGAAGGAAATGAATGTGATGTTAAGACAGAGTGTAATTTAAATGGAGCAAAGGACCCTTCTCAATTTTATACAAGCTTATTACATAGCAAAATATATACCACAACACAAAGATATAGATCTGTTCCATAGCAGAGGTACCCTGTAATAATAATAGCGATAATTAATATGCAGAGAAAACCACAAATGGCTCAAAGAAGTTGGAAGAATACTAGCACTGCTTTACACAAAATAGATGAGACCAAAACTAGCATTCAAATGCCCTAAAAGTGTTGCACACCTTCATCAATGAAAAGAAGAAAAGGTTAGACCATCTGAAAGAAAAAGGGTGTTTCATTTCGAGTTTGATAGTGCACCTGTGTGTCACATATACATATTGTATTAGACACACAATTATTTTGGCTAATGGCAACACCCAGAAAACTCACATCATTTATGACTGAGATCCCACCTTGGGCTTAGGCTCAACTTACCCCTTTATCCTTTGACTACGGAAAAAGATAAAAATATTACAACCTAGATTCATTCCACCTAATTTTTGGTACTCTAGTTCAGAAAATACTTTCTCAAAAATAAACAATAGCTCCATATTTTGATCTAAGAACCTTAAGATTTTCTTGTTTCTTATTTTTGGTATTTTGTGGAAAGAACAATTTTTCTGGACTTCCCTACCACCTACACCACTTGCCATATAAGACATATCATATGATCCTGGTTTTTTACTAAATACATTTTAGATTCTCCTTCATGCACAAAGCTGACTTATCAATGATCCACATGATGTTACCTGTTGTAAGAATGGCCTTCTACTAAGTAATAATTTTTCTTTTTAAGGCTAATTTTGCCATTCATCTACTGTAACCTTATAATACAGAAATTCTCAGGAACAGGTTTAACTCATTATTCTATGATACCTGAAGAGCACCAGACCTTAAGAACATTGTCTGTGAGTGTTTTCTCTTCCCTAGTAAAGAATTTTTATCCTTGCTGTCAGACATCATAGCCAAAAAAGTTTTATGAGCTATCATAAGATACAAAGTAATCCTGTCCTTAAATCTCTCTGTATTTCACATGCTCTCATTCATCCATCCATTCCATCTGTATAAGGAAAAAAAAGAACAAAGAAATGGTGGAGTGGGATAAAGAGATTCAGCACATGCTGAAGAAGGCTGTGTTTTTGATAAGAGATCACCAGGAAGTTCTGTCTTACAACTCTACACTGAATTATAGAAGTTCATATCCCTCATGTTTTAAAGGGAGAGACCACCTTTTGGAAGTAGAGTTCTTGTTTTTCCCTCGATCTCCTCCCACTACCTCCCTGATGAACTACCAAACCACTCCAGGGCTCATGGCACCCACCTTGGTGCATATTTGGCCACCAGGAGCAACACCAGGTGGTCAAGCAGCCCCCACAGAGCCCAACACTGACCCATGGAGGGCAAGTGTTCAGAATTAAGTGGCCCCCAGGAGGACTAAGAGGCTAGTGGGCACTGGTAAGAGGGGTAAAATCCAGAATTTCCACTCATTGTGAGACTATTACTTCAGTATTTTGGTTCTTACTCCTGATCTTTTGTTACAACATTTCAAAAATAAAAAGCTAAAAAAAATAAAGCATTTTCCTTTTCTCTCCCCCAGGATTTGTGCTTATCGCTTTCTCCACAATGCATGCTCCTTTGTCTTACACCAGTGCCTTTTGCTTTTGGATCTGGAGCACAGACAAGAACTTCAAGGACGCATTGATCATTTCAGGGAGACTTGAGACCAGTGCATTGCCTAAGAAAGCTTATGCTAGCAGTCTGATAGCACTTCTCCCTATGTCCATTATATAATCTTTTATTTCAGGAAATCTTTTTGCAGCATGGAGAGAACCAACCCCAAAAGGTAGAGAGGTAAGGTTGTTATTCAAGGCTTATGCAGTTGGGTTCTTCCTTGGTAGTCAAACACAGCTGATATAAGTTGAAAAGAAAATAACACGAATGAACCCCAATATGGCTTCAGTGAGTTTGGTTAGCCTAGAGCTTGTGCCTGTCCTGACAGAACTGAAGTGTCTTGAGGAGACAGCAAACTGCAGAAGTGGAAATCCTTCTTAGTTGTTGCATGACAGATGTCAGTTGTTAGAATGTTGTTGTCTTTGTGGATGTTTACGCATATATGTTTTTAAAGCAAAACATAAACTAACAAGTGAAACCACTGTGTAAGCCTAATACAAGAGCAACCTTGTGTGCTGGCCTGTAGATTGAAAGCAGATGTAGGACTTCGTAATTAGGCCTGCTTCAAGCTGCCTGAAGTGCACAAAAACAGTTGTTTTGGAAATGGAGGGACTAGGGTAATGTAAACACAATTTGTCTTTTTGCTGCACATGGCAACAGATTAAAGCAAATACAAGAAAATTAATCATGGGGGAAAAAAATCTTCAGGGAGGGCACTTGCACACTATCATCCTTCAAAAATGAAATGTGTAAATGTTACTGTTTCAGAGCTTGTATTATGATTATTCAGATCCACAATCAAAAAATTGAACTAATTTAGAAAGTTCTATATTTATTGAACACATGGCTCTAAAAAAGCACCATTGAGGTGACTGTGAATTCATCAGAAAGAAATTACTGATAGCTGCCCGTACAGTGAGTAGGATACCTGCTTCACAGCATTTGGATCAAGACCTTGTGTTTGGGGAAGACAATGCTACCAAAGGCTTTGCCAGATGAAAGACACCGATACAAAATGATGCTTGGAAGAAGTCACTGTAGGTGTATCATATAGTTTCATATAACTTTGTCGGTTTTTGCTTTGCACAGAACTGAAACACTTCCCACTCTTTACGCAAAAAAAAAAGCAAAAATAAAGTGTGATTGTGTTTCAGCAGTGCACACAATTCATAGGTTGCTCTGATAACCTTTCAAGGTGAATTGGACCTTCTGAATGTTGGATTTAATTAAGACTCCTTCGACATCCCTGCCTGAATGTGAAATTCCTTTGTTTATCTCACTGCAGCCTACCAGATGCTGTCAATCACACACAATACACAAACACATTTTATTAAACTGAATGAAAATATTACATTAAACACTGAAGCAATGTAGGATAACAATCCATTACTTACAGTATTATCACACAGATGAAAGAAAAAAAAAAATCTTTTTTCTCTTTGAGAAATAAGATCTGTTGTTTATTAACCATCCATAGCTTACTGAGGACATCAGTATTAAAAATATGCACTGTTCTAAATCTTTGCTCACCATTCTTGTCACAACTCAAAATGTTGCCATTAAGTGAAAGCAGGATTTTAGTGAAATAATTCTTAGAGCCAAAGCACCACAGAAGACCTGTACTCTTCTAGGATTAAACACATGCATTCCCATCATACTTGTTCTCATAACAGTAGCATTATGCCTCTGTCTCCAGTTTTGCCCCTACTCAGTATACAAAAAGCAGACTAGAACACTGCTAATCTGTTTTTTTCATACAAGTTGAGTCACATTATGCAGTCACTACAAATGCAAACACAACATTCCAGGTTTCTACACCAAATGCCAGATGAGAAGGAAGGAGGGTCTCAAAGCCCCCTCAGTACAGCAGTATTGTACCACTAGGGCTCAGCTCCAATCTTTGCCAGCAATTTTTAATGTAGCCTGAAGTAAGACTCAGGTACACCTATTTTAAGGGTATTGCCTAGGTGTCCTTGCAGGAAGTTTAAATACTTGTCTTGTATTTTTTGAAGTAGTTACAAGGACATATATCTTTCTAGTAGTAAAAAAAAAAAAAAAATTAAACTCCATGTCCCTCTGCTCAGAGCACACATTAAAAAAAAAAAAAAAAAAAAAAAAAGGACAGAATTGTTCTTTCTCCCTACCCTACCCTGAGTTTTTTCACTTTTGTCAAGGATTTAGCTGCTTTAGATCATGAGCTGCTGTGTATCCTTATCTGTAGGTAAAGGAGGTTTTGAGAGAAGGTTCCTTGAGTGGAACCTCAAAGAACAAGCAATACAAATATTCCTTTTCTGTGCCACGCAAGTTATTCTAGTCATCCTGCACCATGAAACTGCACAGGGATTCATGCTGTGGTCACAGACACCAAGAGTTTGGACAAAATTCACAAAGGTTGAAGAGGCCAAATATCTAAAACTAGCTTTCCTATAACATCACTAGTAATTATTTTTACTGATGTGATTAAGGGTTGGGTTTTTTTCTTTGTTTGTTTGGTTTTTTTAAATTACTTTTATTTTTTTGGCTGAATATTGTAGGGTTTATATAGTATCAGGTTGAATGGAAATACATAAGGAATTTACATCACCGCAGAGAAGCAGAATGAATATTTTTCCTTTGTTTGCTACCTGTAGGACATCTTAACAACAAATTGCTGCTCCGCAAAGGGAGATGGGAACTAACATTTGTAATGTCTCAAATTTACATGTTCCATATTAACAAAAAAAAAAAAAAAAAAAAATCACAACAGCTTCAGTGTCATTCCATTAGAATTTTAAAACAGTGTAATGAGCTAAATACCTCCTTCTTTTCAGATAATTAGAGGCTTGAATGCACTTTAAACCATTAGTGATTGGTGTAGCTTTAGCCTGAATGGTACAGTAGAGCATATGCCAATAAGAATAAATATCACAGGAGGCGGAAGCACTGCAAAAGGGATGAGGGTGTCATGAACAAGCAGCACGCAGCCACCAAACATACATGGGCTCCTTGCAGAGGCACCATCAGCCTTCAGCATTGGCTTCTGAACTTCTTACATATTGATTCACAGAACTCCTATGTATAGCACTACTCAAAGAAGAAGAGTTTTGCATTGGGGTTGCTTTTTAGTGTTGTGAGAGGTTTCATGTTTGGTTTGGTTTTGGTTTTTTTGGTTGTTGTTTTTTGGGTTTTCTTTTGTTTGTTTGGTTGTTGTTGCTTGGTTTTGTTTTAGATAGCTTTTCTTGTTTGATCATCAAATCCAAGGCAGTAAAAGCAGGAAAGTCTAACTCACTACAGTACAAAGTGCTTTGTCTTCCCCACAGTGAAAGAGATTACTGCAGCCCCTGAGGCAGTGAAGCCAAAAGCACAACCAAACAAAAGCTGATAGAAAACACAAAACAAGAAAACCAAACAACAACAACAAAAAAATCCACAACAAACAGGATATCAAACTCAGGGCTTGGGAAAAAAAAAAAAAATATATATATATATATATATATGGAGTGTTGTTTGTTTTGAATGCAGTGACATTAAATTACGATTTAAAAGCAATTCAGGAGTTACTGCAACCATTTCAGAGTAGTCAGAATAGCAGTTTATGGAAAACAAGATGAACCCCCTCCCAAAGCAGAGATCCTACCTCTGTCTTGCTGTCCTTTTCCCACAACTACACACACTTGGGACTGTGCAACCCTAGAATTATTTTTTAAAGGAAATTCAATGCCTTGTGTCACTTTTGAGAGGCTCTGCCCCCAGATTAGAGGAACTGCTATGCCTATGTTTGGGAGATACCTTTCCTGGCAAGAAAGACCCAAGTAGCAAGCTCTTCCCTCCAGAGTTTCATAGCAACATGCCCACCACCTCCTGTGAGCAACCCTGGCCACACTTACTGGCAGAAGCAGCAGAGCTCAATACACCTATTCAGAATAATAATACCAGGGCCATGATGGCAGACAGTCATTTTCTTCCCTCACCCCAGACAATGAAAGTACAGAAGGGGAAAAAAACAAAGTGTCCCTAGTTTTGTTTTAGTAACTTTTTTCCATTTCAGTGACATAACACTTCCTTAAAAAAACAAAACAAAAAACAAACAAACAAACAAAACCACACAAACAAAAAACAGTCTTTGATTGAAAGCTTTTGATTGTTACTATTTTTTTTGCAATGTACAACTACTTCTTACCTGAGAGTAGTGCGTTTATAAGGTTTCTGAGGTTATGCTTAACCAGAATCTAAATTATACTAAGATTTCTTCCATATCCAAATATAAATTAGTATTTTTTTCCAATCTGTATTTCTAGCTTTCTGCCTGAAGGGATGACTTGAGCCAGCACCACCGGGGAGCTGTGGTTCATCCAGAAGATGTCACTGCTCTGCAGGAACTTTCCCAGCAAACTGGGGAGCTCTGCAGCTGGTAAGCAGATAGATACCAATACAGCTCAAATGAACCAAAGGGTTTTCAAAATAAGTCTCAAATAAGTTCAGCTACTCTGTATTTGCTCTCAGTGAATACACTCTTACCATCTAGGTAGGCATTTTCTGTAACACATAGTTAATAATTTAATACATAACATTAGTTTTAGTCTCTGATCATTTCACATTTGCTGAAATGTAAAGAAATTTACCATTAAGATCCCCTTTCCCTCTCAGGATGCATGGTCTTCTCCTAGTGTTTCAGTAAGAACAAAAACCATGCAGTAGGATGGAGGAGGAGGGTTTTCCAGACAAGGCAGCAGACAAGTCGCTCCTCTGTGCCTTTGGCCACATGCTCCTGGCAGGTGGAGATCTAAACCTTATGGTTAAGCCAGAAGTCTAAACCCTAACCATCCTTAGGTATTTCCCCCTCCCAGGATCAATTCTCATTGCAATCAACAATGTCCAGATTTAAAATGCCCATTAGATCAGCTGGATCATCTTTCAAAAGAGAAAACTGCACCAGAAAAAGCAAATGATTGTTCTTCACAGTGCAAATCTGTAAGCTCTATAAGATGAATGTAAAAGCAGCTTTCAGACACTCCTTTAGTGTTATTTAGATAAAATAATTCACAGACATCTACCAGATGACTGCTTTATTATCCTTCTCTAGCCCCCCTTAAATACAGACACCCAAGCTTTTGGGTGGATAACCCCCCATCAGCTGTTACTATATAGAATTAACTGAGTTTTACTACGTAACATGAAAAAAAACAAAGCCTGGAAGCAAGTACTTGTAACAGACACTTCAGGCTCCTTCCATGACCTTGTTTCCACCAGTGATGACCAGTTTTCTGGGCACTCACCACACTGTTACTGCCCCACTTCTACTCCAAAGAAGAAAAACCAAAACAAACAAACCAACCAACCCACACAAACCAAACACACTAAAGAATTCCCTCTTACTAGGAGCATCTCAAGACACACAGTAGAGATGTTTCTCCATTTCTTGGAGTGAATAAAAATCTGAGCAGCCATGGATGAAGATGTCTTACTGAAACCCACAGAAATGTAAAAGGTTTTAAAATTGAAACTGCTGGCCTTTAAGTGTCTGTATATAATAGCTGAGCTGCAGCCATGCTGCTTTTAATCTAACAGCACCAAGTGACAAATGATAGCATGAGGTACAGAGGAATGGCCTCCCTGTAGAGTCTTGCTCTTTAGTAACTTTTTATTGCGCTTACTAATCAAATATGAAAATAAGCCTGCCATCAGCAGCACCTTTTAATTTATGTAGGAACTTGAAATAAAACCTCACATATTTCTTATGCAGTTGAGTTAGAAATTAATGAAAGGTTTTCCATCTGGAAATTATCTCTTGCTATAAATGCCCTCATTTCATTAGAAGACAAAACATCAAAGTGTAAACAAGGGATTTTGGAAGTCTTTAACAAGCTATAGCACAGTTAAAGCCAGAAATGCCATGTACACTATGGACATAAAGAGATTATTCAAGTCTATGAAGGTAGCGCTCACTAGCCCACATGCTTTTCGCAATGGTTTTTTTTTCCCCTCAGTATCTGTTTAACTGCCCACCAAACCCCATCAGATTTGTCGCCAGCCTCCTTTTCATTCTCCATTTTTTACTACATCTCTTTTACTCCCATTATTGTGATAACTGTGCCTTCCTGCTTCTGAATGTGCTTCAAGCTTATGTTCTAGACTCTCATTTCTCAGTTTCTGTGCTCTGTCATCTGATGATTTTTTCACTTTGAATTAACCATTCAGTTCCTCACATTGTCCTACAGCTTAAATGCTGTGCGAGTTCTGTTTCTAAACATGAGTGGGATCCAATAAGCATAACTATGAAACAAGATGTTAAATGAAGTTCATGTAACCAAATAAAGCATGGTTTGCAGGGCACAACTTTTGTCTTCTAGGAAGCTTATTCAGATATTGAAAGATCATTTAAATCAGCATTGAAACTTGCTCATAGCAGAGCAATTTAGGAATACCCCAAAAGCTTGAGCCTATATTAGATTATGCTGATACAGCAAATGTGTTATTTTATCAGCAGATTAACTGACTCAAAGTTGTCCCTGCAGAAAAGCAGGTCATGCACCTTTGCTTCTCCACAGGGCAGCTGGGCTCTTCAGTTTGGTGAGAGGGCACAATGTAGCTGCCATGCCAGAATAAATGTGCAGGGGCTCAGGTGCAGCAAGCCCTTCTCACACGCTGCCAGGGCAGGACTCAAAGCACCTCTGTCTCAAGGAGATGCCACACCTGCCCCATCACATCCAGAAAGAAGAGAACACCACAGGGTGATCCTCAATACACAGGGCTACAGGCATGGCAGTCAGGCAGAAGGAGAAGTATTCATCACCCTGCTCCACTAGGCATTGCCTTTGGCCACACACATGATCCTAACGTATGATAAATTGTACTGTCTCAGAGGGCGACATGCAGCTCTTTGTCTCCAAGTAAGACTTCCAAGTATTTTTCTGTTATGTAAAGGGTAAGTCAAAGCTCTGATTTATGTGAGGCTACAGCCATTGCTTTGTTTTGTGAGGCAGGTTTTGGTGTGTGCTTTAGAATTCATGCTCATGTCTTATGCACAGGACAAACACAAAGGTGGTGACATTCGAAGGAGGATAAAGAACTTGTACTCATCTGTCATTCAGTGACAGCAGAGCTTGGACACTTAGCTTCTGCACAAATTTAAGTCTCTGTAACGTAATAAGTAGGTAGGTATGCTATTTGGAACATGTGCACCTAGTTTAAACATGCAATGATAACAGAGAAAAGCTAGGGACACAGCTGGGAAAAAAAAAAATATATTTGCCAGCTCAACTGACAAACTGAAGAAGCTACCACTATTTTCTACTTTGATTTATTCGGGGAAAGGAAAAAACAAAAAACAAAACCACCAAAAACAAAAACACCAAAACCAAACAAACCACACACGCAAAAAAATCTCAACCAAAACAAAACAAAAAACAGCCTAACAAACAAAAAAAACCTAAAAACAAAACCACCAAACAACGTGCAGATTCAAATAACTGAATGTGCATAATTCACATGAAAGGAAACCCCAGCTCTTCAACAGCAAAAGTTCCACAGTGTTTGCCCAAAGTCCCAGGTACACAAAGGTGACACGGACACAGATCAGACCTGGCATGCTCCAGGAAATATTTCTGACACTATTTTAATTGCTGGAGCCAAGCCTCATCCTACCAATGCTATTGAACAAAAGCTTTTATTGGAAGTTATGTTTTACAAGCTCAAAAAAAAAAAGAAAAGGCTTGATGGACTCTACTCTTGAGGTAATTAACAGGTACTCTGAAGGGGTTTAGTTTCCAAAGCCCAGTTCCCTAACCCCCCACTGAAATTCTGGTAATGGAAATTTGACATGCAGAACCTGGATCATCCAAAGCCACTGGTCTTACTAATTAAGGGCCTCATGCCTACAGATTTCTTCCAAAAGTCAGTTTTTCCTTTAGCTCCTCCAGACCTCCCTTGTGTTACTGTTTCAGTTACTTCAACTTCAGCTCTGCAACACATTTGCCAGAACAGCAGAAGTATGTCTATATAGCAAAACTGAAAAAAACAAAAGCCTAAATCTTTCACTAAAGCTCACAAGGTTCAATTAGATGAGAAACAGTCAAAACTCTGATCAGTGGAACCTAACTAGCCTAGATCTGGCCCTCTATCCCTCCCTGGCATAATCAGCAGTAAAACACGCAAAAAAGAAGAAAAAAAAGGATGGGCTAGAGACAGAAACAATCATCTTAAACAACTGTCTAATCATTCATAACCTTGATTCACATATCTAGCAAATATACTCTCTTCCTTTTCATCAGTGTGTGCTGACACCTACGGTAATTACTCCCAGAAAGTTAACTCACTAAGGCAATATTTCTATCCTGCTTAATTACACAAGTACCAACTTGCAGTCTATGGGTACTGATGAGCAGTGACATCCTCCTGTCAGGCAAGTAATTTGTTGGCAGGAAATGCCACAGACACTTTCTTCTCTATCTTTCAAAGTCTCTCATGCAAACGAGGCAAAGTAATTAGCACTGACCTTTGGCTAATGCTGGTTACCCATCAGTGGTGCTTCCCTGCTGCATTTATGTATCCCCATTTAATAAAGAGGAGTACAAAATACACCCACGGTGCTCACAGCAGGCAAATGGCAGCACTCACAATCTGGTCACTATCAGGGCTTAGAATGTTTCTCTAGGGCTGCTAGGGACTGATATTGCAAGTGACCAGAAGGAACAAAATTTCATGACACTACACACCTGACAGGATTAAAGGCAAATTTTAGACTAAAACAAACAAACAAACAAAACAAAACAACCAACCAACCCTCACATACAGAAAACCAAATCAACTTGACAGGCAGTTTTCATTCAGACAACTTTCACTGGGAAAAAAAAAAATGCAGGCAGTCATGGTGTTGCAGAAAGCGTGGGTAAACTGAAGTATTACAGTCTGGTCTGGCAACAGGACCTACTGGTCTGAGATGACCTTATGGAAAAGGTTATTTGAAGCTCCAAAACACTAAGGTTCAACAGTTAAAAGTGACCACAAAATGCTCCATTACTATCTTCAGAAGCAACTTCCCCAGGACATGGAAGGACACAGGAGGCTGTCCAGATGAGGTAGTCTGTCCATCCATCCATCCCCCTAGCAACTGATCTCCCTAAACCTCCAGAGTTTATTCTGAGCTCCCCTGCTCCAGGCAAATTGGTTACAGTCTCGTTCACTGTCAAGTGAATCCAACTGAAGATAAATCACCCTGCATTAATCCTTTACAGCCTACATATAATAGAAAAGAGCAGTAACTTGACACTTTAATCACGGTACTGTTACAAGCTGCTCTTCCCCACCAAGCTAAGAGTGCCTCCTGTGCTTAGGCCTATCGTTGTGAGCCACCATGCAGCTGTCATGGAGTGAAAAATGCCATCTCTGTCTGTTAGGAAACATAAAGATTAATAGAAAAGTCAATGGAAGTTGCTGGTGCCTACCAGGACAGAGAAGGAAGCAAATGATCCTGGAGCTCAGGTATCCAAGCATCCCCACACCAGAGGGTTTCAGCTTGTGCTGAAGATGCAGAAGTGCTGTCATGGGGGTCACCATGATGACATTCAGGAGCTAAAGGCTGTCTTCTCCATACATCCCAAATACATGCCCAATAGGTTCTTTCTAGTTCTGACAAAGCTCAGTCTGACTCCAAATTAAAATAAAATTTGAATCTAGGAAGCCATTTGTCAATGGGATGCCTTTCTACCTCCCACATCCATGGGGTTAAGCAACTGTGTAAACTCTCTGGTGTTTTCAGAATCTCCAACCACTCAAATGTAGCAAAAGCTTTTGCCCAGTAAGATACACTGTCTTTCATGCATAGAGATGGAGAAAATAGCTACTTCAGAAGCCCATATCTAAAGAACTAAGCCACAAGAAAATATGTACTTAATTATCTATCAGGGGTCTACACTTTAAAGAAGCTATCTTTGCCTTCACAATAGCAGCTATGTGTTTTGAAATCTTGGGATAACAAGCTGCAACACATGCATGGGTCAGCTTTATTTGTGGCGGAGGGAAAGGAAGATTTGTATTATTCCTTATTATTTAATTGCAAGCAAGGTCACATTGCTGTAGAAGATGAGTCCTGCCCAAAACATTTCCATTAGTCAAGAAGAAAGACATGCAGGCTATATCTAGAAGTAAAACTGAGACAAATTCTTGAAGTCATGCATATTTTTCTTTCTGAATTGCTTCATGGAACAAGTCGTTCCCTTTGGACAAGACTAAATATTCTTGGATAACTTTCCTTTAGGAGGTCTTCAGCCAACAGCTTCCTCTGAAGCCAGGGAAAACTGCAGTTTCTCAACACCTTCAACTACCAGGCAAGCTTGTAGATATACACATACGTGTGGATCATATATACATAACACACACAGAGCTTCAGGAAGATGTTTGGAACAGAATACCCTTTCCTATTTACTTTACAATCACCACGGGACACAACAAATTCACTGAACTAATCAGCTAATAGAGAGCATTAACTCTTTCAAAATTTAGATTTTGTGTTTCCTGGATTTGGGAATTGATACCAGACAGTCTTTAGTCACTGACTGTGTTACTGATTATGTCCAATTATGGCAAAGAAAAAGGAGCCTGAAATGTTTGAGCTGGAGCAGAGAGAGAAGCATAATTCGTGCCTTATGTTAGGCAGATCCTCTTCACTATTATAGCATTATTCAATTATTCACAATCTATTTACCGTCAAGGAGATGATCCAGCCATGTGCTCTGTAATATTTACCGTTTCGCCAAGCTGTCTGATGCTAACACGTTATATTAATAGGGTACCAAGGGGTGATGCTGAGCAAAATTGCACTGTAGTGGTTCAAATCATGTTCAACTCGCAGACAATTTGTCAAGGTGGGAGGTTGAGTTTCAAGCCTGAAATGTAATTCAATTCAGTGTCCTGACAAGAGGCAGCATTAGTGCCTTCTGCACACAGGGTAAGCAATACTCCAAAAGCCTGCAACAGCCCAGCAATGTTGTTATCCCATGCATCCTTAATAAAAAAAATGCCTTCTGTGTTTTAGCACCACAAAGCTGCTCTTCCTTTTTCCTAAGATAATTAACTGTGTGATCTTCTTACTTATTGCTGTGTCTGGCATCCATAGTTCTGACACACAGACGGCATTCAGCATAAAACACTTCTTGCTTACAGGAGGGATTTGGGCAAAGTATTGCTTTAAAGAAACAATTTGTTTCACTGCTTTTCCCACTATAGTCATCTCTTCCCACCAACCCTAAGCTAAGAAGCAAAAAAGAAAAAAAAAAATAATGAAAGTATATCAACTCACCAAAGATAACTTCTAATTCAACAAAAGATTTGCAGCTACCAGGCAGTTGCAAAGTAGGCTGAAACCATCACTCTCCATGCAGAGTATAGTACCTAGAGATGCCTCTACCCTAAGCATAAAATTATTTCCCTCTCTCCCCCCCTCCACCATCATACATATCTTTAATTTAGGAATCATCTTTATAGTCTGTTAACCCAGGACCTACTTGCTCAGGAAAGGGGCAGCCTGGAAGGGAAAGACAGAAGGCAGCTCTATTTCCACCATGGAAATAATATATGGTACAGTGAATTTTATCACTTTTTTAAAAGGACTCATACCATAAAGTGATACAGCCATCATATATGTAGACCTCATGGATCATAATGTATTTCATAAAAGCAGAAACCATTCAGTCTAGCTGACACTGAGAAGAGCCAAATATCCATCCTGGTTTTAGGCTCACACAGGCACAGCAAGCCTAGTGAAAACAACTTTAAATCCCTCTACTCCCAACAGTTCAGGAAGCACACTACAAGAGTTGAAGTAGAAAGAGAGAGTCAGTGAGACACAGGAGGGAAATAGACACAGGAAAGAAACAGAGACAGGAAAGCACTGATTTCTTGGCCACCTTCCTGGAGCTACAAGAATAGCCAACAGGTCACCAGCTCAGTGCTCCCCTGCTTATACCAGCTCTGAGCAACTGAAGACACCATTTCCCAGAGCCACCCTTCCCTCTTAAGGCACAATGCGGGGCTTTGCACCCACACATGCCTCCCCACTGCTTCCTACAGTGGCAACAGGTCATGGCTTTCCTTTAGTGCCAGGGGAGCAGGGCAGCAAAGCAAACACCATAAAGCAGCCAAGGACAGAGAATTTACAAGAATGGAGGGAGCCCACATTCAGCAAAAGAAGGGAGGGGGGGAAAAAAGTGCAAGAGACTGCTCTCTGCATTGCTACATATTTAGGTCTGTCTAACACAGAATCACCTCCAGAAATGCAGAACTTGATTTTATCAGCATTCCCACTGCATGGTACATGGCTTATGCTCAAAGCACAAGAGGCCTTCAAGTACCATGAGCAGAGCCTAGAAAAGGCTACATGCAGAAAATCTCTGGTATTATTTTAAATCTTCATCAAAACCTCAACTCCTAGCAGCCATAATACTGGGCATTAAACTACGTTATGAGAATCAATCAACCCAAACTTTAACACGCATCTGTCCACACTGTTTCCTTCAAGTAAGCATGCCAAACACAGCAACAAACCTTTCACTCTCCAACACTGTTACTGTTAAAACAACTTTTAAAAAAATAAATAAAGAAATAAATAAAAACTAAGCAGAGAGTATGACAGATCAGAATGGCAGGGACCCATGGACAAGCCCAATGCTTGTGCAGGCAGCCAGGGCCACATGAGACTAGAAACACAAAGGAGAGCTGCCACCACTCTTGGTTTCAGACAAGCAGCTTTCACTTCTTGAGCTGCAAAGAAGTCTCTGCATCACACCAAGGCAAGGGCAGGCATAGCAGAGCTCCCAGCCTATGCAGTATCCCAAGGTCACAAGGCCAGGCATGCACACCCAGGGGCTCCCATGAAGACAGGCTCTCCCCCATATCTCAGAGGTTTCCATCTCACCTGAAGCACAGCAACCATGTCAGGAACCCCTCCATCTCAACTGCCACATCACATTAGCCTCTTAAGCCAAACTTCAACCTGTGATAGCCTACAAACTGGCCCGTACCATCTGCCACAAAATAGCTCTAGGTTTACTTCACACTTGAGAGCATCAACTAGGACAATATCAGGAGTCATTTTACCTTTTGTCAGCCAGCAGAGAGCAGGCCTCAGGAAGCCATGGTGTGCTTGGCCATCAGTAAGAGCCAGACGCACTTGCCCCTCGTTGCTTTGAGTATGTACAGCTGTGATAGAGAAACTTCCATTTACACCCATGCAAAGAAGCTGCCTTCAGATTACATAGTATTTTAAACAGGTGCTGAGGACTATACATGATAAAAGGCCATAAAAATGAACCCATTAACCCCAGGGGAGCTTTTTCTTTATAAATGTTTTTAATTGATTCTGCAGGATAGAAAGCCAGAGTAAGCTATTAATTCAAATATAAGTCTTTCCCTGAGTAAAAGTTTGGACTGAATTTACTTTTTATCCAAATCTGTCCCCTGTGAAATTCTGTGGAAGACAATCAAGTTAAAGCATGGGAAAATATACACTTTTATATCTAAATGCAGGCTTGCTTTATTACTCACTGCAGATAGATGCAGGTGTAGGTAGTGGCTACTGATACTGTTTAAAACCTCAGCTATACAGCTTCTCCTAAGATATCTGGATGCTAAAAGGAAAAGGTTGAAGCTGCAAAGGTCAAATGTTAAGCTCATAATGACTGAAACAGAGGTTCCCATGATAGCAGGGCAAAATTCTGGTTGCCTGGGTCTCCAGTGTTGCTCCCTGATGACCATGGGGTCTGTGACAAGGGAGTCCTGAGCACTCCATGCAACAGGGAATAAAGGACTGGGAGATGCGTTTTGGGCCACTGGACGTGTGACATATTTCTCTCACACATGTCAGTACATGAAACCATTCCTTCTGTATCAGATGATCATTTCCTAAGCATTTTCTGGAAGGAGGTAAATCCCTTAACTGCCTTGGAATAAATCTGCAAGTCATTAGGCCTCTCGAGGGGACATGGGGCTCCAGCTGTGCCAGGCTGGAAGACAGCACTCCTTCCAGGCTTGGAATAGCAAGAAAGGGGACAGGCATCTTTCTACTTGAGCCTCAGAAAACAAGATACAAGCACAATATAATTTGATCATCTTTCATATTTGTTTTTGTTTGGCTGCAGCGCAGTTAATTTTTATTTGATTTTTTTTGTTTGTTTGTTTTTTTGTGGTTTTTTTTTTCACTCTCATCAGTTAACAGGAATTAAACCAAAGGAAAGGCCCTGCGCTTTTGATCAACCCACCCACGCAGTTTTGTAAACATCCAGTGAATCTACATGTGGTATCACTCAGTTAATAAGTAGAAGCTCATTCTTTCACCATCCCTGTCACTGTGCAGTGTCCTGAAAGGCAGTGTAGTGCACCAGCTCCTTGCAGACAATAAACAGGGTGCCTGTTTTCACTGAACAACTGCAGCTAATGTAGAACTGGAGTTTTAAGACAGCAGAGATCCAAACCAGGGATTTCACAACACCTTCATGGGCACATCTGCAGTCCTGAGCATGCTACAGACAATGCAGCAGTGTTTCTGCCTTTCTGTTTCAGAGGCCACTTTCCACATCAGAGCTACCATATGTGAAGAAGTCGTGTCCTCTTTGTCAAGAAAATCCTGAAGAGCAAAAGAGCTCTTCAAATATGGGAAATATGGGAAATATTTGGCCCCTAGGCAGGTTTTATACTGCTTGTAGCTCATGAAATTACTTGTACGGAGAAAAAGAAAAGGGTTGTGTCATGACAAGGAAGTTCACACAGGTAACACAGACCTCTTCATGCCCTTCTGTCCAGCAAGAGGGTTTAACAAGACCAATATTTCACTGTACACTCTAGCCAGGAGAGAACAAAACTCACATCTTTTTTGGCTGTGCCTTTCTATGACACCCAGCTGAAAATACTGATTGGTTTTGTTTTCTTTGTTAGCTGACCTGTTAATTACTTCTTTAAAAATGTCAGTCCTCCACTGAAGACTGCTCAATGCATTGAACCCTGGGATTGCTTGTATCTGGTTGTGTGGCTGCATGTTGCCTTGCTCTGGGGCCCATTTTGTGGTGTGATGGCAAAATCATTATTTTATGTATATGGTTACATTTTTTCTGTTCAGGGTGATGGAGGGAGGTGGGGAGCACAGTGGAAGCTCTGCTGAAGTCCTTCAGGAAGGTGATTTCATACCATGAAATGGAGGGTACAGGTAATGTACCTGTAGGTATGAGGGAGTGCTCAGCTGGCTTTGATACCTACAGAATGGTGTGGGGCACTGGCAGATGGATTTGGTGAGGCCTCATCCTGCCAAAGACCTGAAGATTAGCTATCTTCAGAAACAGACCCAAAATCTGGTTTAGATGAATGAGTTGATTTGCTCCAAAAGTGGGTTCGTGAGTCAAAAAGAAAATGATGGAACTCAGTATAACTCTAGTCTGCACCTACTCATTTTTTTCCATTTCCCAGTACCCACAGTGCAGGGCATAGATGTTCACATAGATACAAATAAAGATTAAACATGGTATAGAGTATTGGATAGATCCAAGACAGCTTGTGTCCTCTGTATATTCCTGTCTCACCACCTTGCAGGTGCATGTTTTTCAGTAGGATTGCTTGCATTGCCCTTGAGAAAACACCTTCTCATTAGAAAATCCTGATTTGTGGAAATTCCAATATTCTATGAAAATTAGAAAAATATTTATCCCCAAAGCAATCTGATAAGTAGCTAACAAGTTTACCAACGTCCCCCCCTCAGTTTCTCTGCTGTGAGGGCTGCCTCACAGCACAAAGCCAGGGATTTGAGGGAGCACAGGAAGTCATATGAACTCCAACTACATATCTGGTGTGAGGCTGGACTCCTGGAAATTTCAAGTTTCCTGGCAGATGAGCATGGATCAGAAACCCCTCAAGGCCTTAAGAATCAGGTTTGTCCAAAAAATCCTCAAAAGGTAACGCTGTGGAATCCACAGCCAGTCATATTCATGGAATCATAGAATCATAAAATCATTGTAGTTGGAAGACACCCTCAAGATTATCAAGTCCAGAGTTAACCTAACTCTGGCACTAAACCATGTCCCTATGAATCTCAACTATGCGTCTTTTAAACACCTCCAGGAATTGTGACTCCATCACTTCCCCGGGCAGCCAGTTCTAATGTTTGACAATCCTTCTCCTCTGGTGGAACTTGAGGCCATTTCCTCTCATCCTATCACTTCTTTTGTTAATAAATAAATAGAGGCTGGGCTTTTGCCCCTTTTGAAGGTGCTGCCTGGCCCTTTGGCTTCAGCAGCACCCTTGGTGGAGTGGATGTGCCCTCCAACTGCATGTCTTGCAGTACATTGAACACCGCTTGGGTCTACCCAAAGGACACTTTCTACTC
This sequence comes from Streptopelia decaocto, assembly GCF_964273445.1. Classification (NCBI taxonomy): domain Eukaryota; kingdom Metazoa; phylum Chordata; class Aves; order Columbiformes; family Columbidae; genus Streptopelia; species Streptopelia decaocto. Next base: position 90,489,916 of record NC_138663.1, read on the forward strand.
CCTGCCCATGGCCACGAGACACATGGCTTCCTACCAACAGTTTTTGAAATACTGCTTTAACATAAGCTATCTAAAATGGTAGTTAATGATCATATACTATGAAAATGAATACATATCTGAGGTATGAGTGATGTATATTGATGGCATTCAAGGCATCAGATTTTCTCCGATGATAACTGCCAGTGAGACTATCACATACTTTGTAAGGTTGTGACCACTAAAGCTGTCATTTTTCCAACTGTGGGGAAAAAAAACCCCAAACACATGGTATATTTTTAACTCCCTGTGTTGCTGTTGTGCTGTCTAAATTACCATTAAAATCTACTCTGAGTTCCCAGATGCAGGCAGAGACATTTATTTCAAAACAGGACAAGCACACTGACTCAAACACTTTCTGTTTTCATGGTTTTTTTCAGGATTAGTTTTTACAAAACTTTTTCTTTTTCTTTTTCTTTTTCTTTTTCTTTTTCTTTTTCTTTTTCTTTTTCTTTTTCTTTTTCTTTTTCTTTTTCTTTTTCTTTTTCTTTTTCTTTTTCTTTTTCTTTTTCTTTTTTTTTCTTTTTCTTTTTCTTTTCCATACAAATGTTGGAAGTTCACAGAAACAGGTAATCTCCAGTGCAGGCTCGAGGAATTAGTCCTACAGACAAATGTCAATTAAGTCAGGCTAGGGGACTGAGCTAAGTTCTAGGGGAACACAGGAAGGTACAGAGCTCAACATTACAGGACTATAATGAGATTGTAACACGTATTCTAACTACCTGGTTTCAAAGTATGATTTCTTTCAGCCTGGTGAAGGGCTAAGAGTAGAAACAAACAACAGCTGTTCCAAAGATAGGTCATTGATTGCCTCCCATTGCTCTCTGAAGCAGTAAACACCGAAGTATGTAGCTTTATGTAATTTATATAATGTTATTCAATAGCACTCTCCAAATAGCATCAAACAGGGACTTCCCACAGGAACCTGAGTCATGCTAATATGCACCTTGGCATAGGACTGCAGCTGAAAATATAACAAAAAAAACCAAATGCCTAGAAAGGCTGATGGAGCAGCAGCCTCTGGGAGCCCATCACCATGCTCACAGCCCCAGACCCTCTGGCAGCCTGCGAGTTTTCCACCGGGGAAAGGGTGATCAGTCCCTGCTCTAACCCATGGGTCCTCATCCACATGTGGCTCCCATGGGGCTCAACGTCAGCCTGGCTTGTCCTGTGGCCATACTCAGAGTCTCGATGGTTTGCATTATTTTCTGCCCTTTTTCTTCAGCAGGCTCAAACCACGTGTACCATCACAACAATACCAGTAACTAGTAAATCTAGTCCTGTCCAAAGACAGGTTTCAGAGACAGAGGTGCTAGAGCCTATTTTTTACCTATCATGAGACTTAGGATTTGAAAAATGCTGGTAGCAAGGAACATGCTGTTGCCTCTTTTTTAAAATGTCTTTTTTCATGCCATCAGTGTGAATCATTGTCTTACGATTAAAATAATCAATATTATGGCTACCTGAAGCCAGTGATTTGAAGCTTTAATTGCTATAATCATTTTCCTTGATTAATTCAAGAAAAATGAAGGTAACAGTAAGTGGGGAGGTGAAAAGTCTTTTCTCAAGCCACAGGACTCTTCCTTCAAGATTTTGGTCATCAGGAATACACACTGTAGTGACACAGGTCCTCATGAGGCTACATTAAATTATCTTTAACAGGATGTTCTTTAAACACAAATACAGAAAAAACTCAATGTTCTCAGCAAACAGCATAAAAATAGTGTTTTGTCAGTACCTGAAGAAATGTGTGTGAAATTATTAGGGCTGCAAAACCATTTACATGCACTTACAGAGCAAAAACTTGCCAACAAAATCAAGTTGTTTGATTGATTTTAGTTTTTATTGTCATCAGTCCTGCTACAGCCATAGTCTCCATGTTAAAATCTACTGCAATTTCATTTATTAAACATTAAAAAAAAAAATCATACAAGCAGATGCTATATTCTTAAATTTCTTGAAGCTACAATTGACTTGTAATAAAATCCCCCAGTGTATTACAGAACAGGGCTGTCAAGTCATAACAGCTCTATTACAACTTCTGCTTCAGTCTCTGCTAGTCTTTGTACAGACTGCCAAAATTTTCACCTACCCAAGGGAAGTTATATTCAACAACAGAGAAGAGGAAATTGTGCTCAGACAAGTTGTTCTCTCACTGAACAGATTGCGCAGGTTGTTCTCTCATTACTAAAATGGTGAGGATGGAGGGCTAAGGGAAAGTGAGAGACAAGCGAAGGACTGAGGAGCAGCAGGAGAGCAATTTGCAATTTTGGTTTTCCCCCACTTTGCAACTACTATGGAATGCCAGCATTTTGTAACAATACAACACAAGGCCGAGAAACTGGTGGCAGAGGGACCATAATGGGTGGGAATCAGTCCTGATTCCGGCATCAGCAATATTAATGTCCACCTGAGACACTTTCAGCAAGTCTTGTCATCCATCTGTGCCTGGTATACCAGAGAAATGGGACTGAAAATATTTGTCCTTTAGTCCAAGGACTTTCCAAGTTTAAGAGTGGGAAGCGCTGTATGACTGTGGGGGAATCATGCAACCTGAAGTTGAAAAGACCGAGAGCTTTTCTGCCTCGGGCCATGTCTCAGGTACATCAAATGATTTCTGTGAGATCCCAGTGTATCACTTTCTTAAAAGATTTCAGTGACAGAGGCTTCATAACTGCTTTTCCTGCTGATTTTGAAGCATAGCTTGTGTCCAAATGAAAACAACTGAATTATTCAACCACTACACCCATCATTGTATTTGTTTTCTGTTTGGTGTGATTTAATAATTTCCACCCTCAGTATAAACCTGACTTAAGGCACGTTAAGAAGTTTGAACCAAAGGAAGAAAGTTTCCAGTTATTTAGTTACAAAGTAGGCCCTAGATCTTCCCAAGTGCAACGACAAAACCAACAAGAACCAATGCTACTGAGGTGTTTAACAAAATCCACGCTACCTTGGCTCTCCTTTATTGCTGAGGCACAACAATCAGTGTACACAAAGAATTAGATCTGATGAGATTCAAGTGATGTGCATTTTCCTTAATAAAGAATTCTACCATGGTTCATTACTTTGCCTTGCCAAAACTGACTGTGCCCCACTGAGGACTGGTAAGTTGTTGTGCCAGGTGCTGGTAAACAGGGAGTCCTGATGCTGGGTTCCCAAGGCTGCAGCCTGAATGAAGCCCCATCCCTCACTGCTACTTGGAAATCCCAGCTGCAACAGTGAAACCATGGCCTTCAGACAGATCCCTGGAGGCTGTGGCACTATGGTACATGATGCCATGAACATGGTGGCTGTAATGCACCACCAGCCAACAGGAGTCCTCACCTTCAGCTGAGCCAAAGTCATGACACGCATTGGTGTGTCTGACCCAGGAAGATCAAAACAGGAAAAAAAATTCTCCACATTTAACAGGACTTTCCCTGCCTTTCTTCTTTTTAGCTCTGAGGGTTGGTTAAAGTGTGCATGGTCTAAAAAGAAAAATATGTGCACATTACTTTAAGCTCATAATGGCAACAATAAGTCTCATGGGTGTTTCTACAAGTTGCACTTGGACTTTTACAATATGCAGAATCCACTTTTAAGACATCTCATTCTGCTTTCTCACAAATGCAAAGTGCTAGGCAATTATTGAAAGGTTGGAAATGCCGCAACCCCTAAATGACACAAGAGTTGATATATTTTTCTTCCAAGAATCTCACAATCTTATGCTCAGCAAAGAGATTTATAACGCACCGTTCCTGTTCCACATGCAAGACCCTGAACAGCATCTCTGGAGAGAGCGGTAACTTTAGCCCTGTGTCCACACTCAGCTCAGGCTAAATGAAGGAAACAGGAATTCTTCCCCTGAGTCCTCTACTTCAGCCTCTGATTTTACTGAGCTTGGCATTTCAGGTACTCAACCAGGCCTTTTTTTTCCTCACCCTCCCATTGGAAAATTAATCAGTTCTTCACACACTGTAGGTGAAATTTCTGACAACTCTCCTGAGCTTTTTCAGATTCTTTTGTACTAGAAGATATAGTTTTTCTCAATATGGTAGTGGCTATGTCTCCCTCAAGATACAGAGCTAACATTTAGCCTAAAACATTAAGTGCATTTCATATGTCTAGTGATCCAAGCCCATGCCATTTTTTTTTTTATTGGATAAATACTTAAGAAATTATAGTTTCAGTATCACACTAACTCAGACCATTTGCACATGGACAGAATGATCATAGCAAACTCAACGTGGTTTACAGTGTGACAAGAACAGTTACTTGGAGAAATAAGTCATATCTGCTGATAAGATGATAGCATACAGGTAATCAGTCGGTTTTGAAAGTTTCCTTTTGGGCAAGCTGCTAAGAGATTTTTGACCATTGACTCATTTGGCCCTGTGCCAAGGACACCAAGGACATGGACTAAGAAAGCAACTGATCTGAATTTCAGATTGCTTCAGTAAGTTCAGAAAGACAATATTTCAAGCTGACTTTTCCACTAGTTTCTCACAAAACAGGAAACATTTGTTCTGTTTTGTTTTGAACAGCATCCCTTCTTGTGGTGCAGTATGTACTACAACCCAGGAATCCTTTGTTTTGAGGGTAGCGAAGTATTTCAACTGCAATTTTAGTGCTCCCCTAGCAGGCACTTCACAACAAAAGACTATAGCCAAAATCCTTATATGATCTCATTAGGAGGCCATATAATCACAGAATCACAGAATGTTAGGGATTGGAAGGGACCTCGAAAGATCATCTAGTCCAATCCCCCCGCTGGGGCATGAACACCTAGATAAGGTTACACAGGAATGTGTCCAGGCAGGTTTTGAATGTCTCCAGAGTAGGAGACTCCACAACCTCCCTGGGCAGCCTGTTCCAGTGCTCTGTCACCCTCACTGAGAAGAAATTTCTTCTCAAATTTAAGTGGAACCTCCTGTGTTCCAGTTTGTACCCATTGCCACTTGTCCTATCATTGGTTGTCACCAAGAAGAGCCTGGCTCCATCCTCGTGACACTCACCCTTTACATATTTATAAACATGAAAGAAGTCACCCCTCAATATCTCCTTCTCCAAGTTAAACAGACCCAGCTCCCTCAGCCTTTCCTCACACAGGAGGTGTTCCACTCCCTCCATCATCTTTGTGGCTCTGTACTGGACTCTTTCCAGCAGTTCCCTGTCCTTCTTGAACTGAGGGGCCCAGAACTGGACACAATATTCCAGATGTGGTCTCACCAGAGCAGAGTAGACGGAAAGGAGAACCTCTCTGGACCTACTAACCACCCCCCTTCTAATACACCCCAGGATGCCATTTGCCTTCCTGGCCACAAGGGCACAGTGCTGGCTCATGGTCATCCTGCTGTCCACCAGGACCCCCAGCTCCCTTTCCCCTACACTGCTCTCTAATAGGTCATTCCCCAACTTATACTGGAACTTGGGGTTGTTCATACCCAGATGTAAGACTCTACACTTGCCCAATTTTTCCCTGCCCAACTCTCCAGCCTGTCCAGGTCCCGCTGGATGGCAGCACAGCCTCTGGCCTGTCAGCCACTCCTCCCAGTTTGGTGTCATCAGCAAACTTGCTGACAGTGCACTCTATTCCCTCATCCAAGTCATTGATGATTATATTGAATAGTACTGGTCCCAGTACCGGCCCTTGAGGGACTCCACAAGATACAGGCTTCCAACTAAACTACGCCCCATTAACCACAACTCTCTGACTTCTTTCCTTCAGCCAGTTCACGGTCCACCTCACTACCCGATTGTGCAGACCACACTTCCTCAGTTTAGCTGCGAGGATGCTGTGGGAGACTGTGTCAAATGCTTTGCTAAAATCAAGGTAGACCACATCCACTGCTTTTCCATCATTCATCCACCTCGTTATGTCCTCATAAAAGGCTATGAGGTTGGTGAAGCATGATTACCCCTTGGTGAAGCCATGTTGACTACTCCTAATCTTATCCTTGATATACCTTGAGGTGGCACCAAGGATAAGTTGTTCCATCACCTTTCCAGGGACGGAGATGAGGCTGACCGGCCTATAGTTACCCGGGTCCTCATTCTTGCCGTTTTTGAAGACAGGAGTGACATTTGCTTTCCTCCAGTCCTCAGGCACCTCTCCCATTTCCCAAGACTTGGCAAAGATGATGGAGAGTGGTCTAGCAATTACCTCAGCCAGCTCCCTCAGCACCCGCGGCTGCATCCCATCAGGACCCATGGATTTATGGATGTTCAGATTGCTTAATTGGTCCCTAACCCAGCCCTCATCAACTAAGGCAAACTCCTCCACTGTCCTGCCTTCCTCTGGGGCCTCAGGGGCACGGAGCTCCTCAGAACAGCCTCTGGCAGAGTAGACAAAGAAGGCGTTCAGTAACTGTGCCTTGTCTGTATCTTTTGTCACCAGGGCACCCACCCCATTCATCAATGGGCCTACATTGCCTCTAGTGTTTGTTTTATCTGCCTTGTATTTGAAGAAGCTCTTTCTGTTGTCCTTGACCCCTCTCACCAGGTTTAATTCTAAGGAGACCTTAGCTTTCCTAGTTTTCTCCCTACGCCCTCTGACAGCAGCCTTATATTCTTCCCAAGTGGCCAGCCCCTCCTTCCATGATCTGTTAACTCTCCTCTTCCACTTGAGTTTGCCCAGCAGTTCCCCGTTTAAACATGCAGGTCTCCTGGCTCCCTTCCTTGACTTCCTACGTGTCGGGATGCTCTGATCTTGAGCTTGGAAGAAGCAGTCCCTGAATGCTAACAAACTATCTTGGGCCCCTTTACCTTCAAGTATCCTGTCGCATGGGATTTCCCCTAGCACTTGTTTGAAAAGGCCAAAGTTTGCCCTGCTGAAGTCCAGGGTTGCGATTCTGCTTGCTATTCTGTTCCTGCCACATGAGATCCTGAACTCCACCATCTCATGGTCACTGCAGCCAAGGCAGCCCTCAGCCTTTATCGCTTCAACCAGACCCTCCTTGTTAGTGAGGATGAGATCCAGCAGTGCTCCTCTTTTAGTTGGCTCCTCCACCATCTGCATGAGGAAGTTATCATCAATGCACTGGAGGAACCTCCTGGACTGGGGCTGGCTGGCCGAGTAGTCCTTCTAGCAAACATCAGGGCAGTTAAAATCCCCCACTACAACCAGGGCCTGTGACTGTGAGGCCACTCTCAGCTGCCCATAGAAGGCCTCATCAACTTCCTCAGCCTGATCTGGTGGCCTGTAACACCCACAGCAGTATCGCCCCTGCCAGCCTGCCCCTTAATTCTCACCTATAGACTCTCAAGTCACTCCTCATCTGCCCAGGACAGTACTCAATACCTTGTAGTTGCTCTCTCACGTAAAGAGCAACTCCACTGCCATGCCTGGCTGGCCTGTATTTCCTGAGAAGGACATAGACATCCATGACCACATTCTAGCCATGTGAGCTGTCCCAGCTAGCGAGTGTCTATACTAAACTTAAATGTTTGGGCCAAGGACGGAATACTGGGAGAAACGTTCCTCTACAAAGGAACCTAACAGATGCCAGTGAAAACGGGCATGTCACTGAAGCAGGTAGACTGTGGGGGAGGATGTAAAGCTGTTGTGCTTCCCATAGTCAAAACCAGACTAGATACATATGGTCAGTTTTTTGCAGCTTTGCTTAAAATGCACTTCAGACTGAAAGCGCTTAAAAACCAGACAGCACTAGATATTGTGGCAGCCAAAGAAAATAAGCCACAGAGCTACTTGTATCCATAATGTTCCTATGTTTTATGTTGAAAAAAAAAAACAGCTGAGATAACAGAGCCTGGTCTATAAAAGGTAGACCTAGGTCATCATCTAGCACAAGGCAATTTTATCTTCAGCAGTGTTACCATGGAGGACCCAGGCAGCATGTGGGTGCTGTTAAATATCTTTTCTCAGTACAAATGCATAGCTTAGCCAGCTATGGTACTTGTTCAGCAGAGGATACAGCAAACAGAAACCACAGGAGAAAGAAGAAAGAATACACTCTAGTTTTGGCTGTGAAGACTTAACAAACATTTCTGATTTCTTCAGCCCTGTGCTTCAGAGTGTTTTCTCCTGGTTGAGGATGGGACCACTTACCTGGCCTGCTTGGAGCATAAGCACCAGGAAATTTACAAAACTCTGTTCGCTGGTGCCAGGGACAGGGGTTTGCTTCAATCTGATTTCTCTGTGTGATTTTATATAATTTTATATTTGTTTGAAGGAATTAATTTCTTTGGCTTAGTTACAGTTCTTTATCTAGTCCATAGTGGTAGGTGTTCACATAGGCATTTTTGGTGGTTTTGATGTTTTTGTTTGTTTGTGGGGTTTTGTTGTTGTTGTTGTTGTGGTTTGGTGTAGGTTTTTTTAGTTTTGTTTTGGTTTTGTGTTGTGTTAATTTTTTTTTAATTGCTTATCTTACATGAAGGGGACACCTTACATACGAGGAAGAGGTAAAAAGGAGCAGAAAAAAATATTTCTCTGTGGGACAATTCTTGCTCATGTCCCACATGCATAATGACAGAATGAAAGCTGGGAACAGAGAGAAAGAAAAACGAATCAAGTAATGACAGAAGATTAAAAAAAAACAGACAACCCCCCAAAAACAATAAAAACAAAACCACCACCCAAAAAACCCTGAGAAAACTTCTATATCTAAACCTCAGAAAGAGATTTTATTTGTTCATATTGTTTCCTATTTCCATTTGACTTCCTTGGCAGGTAGCCCAATGCTCCATCAGTTAGAGTAAAGGAAGTTACAGTATCACATTGTTGTAGGGATTGAATTTTATTGCATTGCTATTACAATTAGGCAAGTATTAACTCAGTTAATGAGGCATAACTTTTTTTTTTAAAGAAGTATATACAACTGGGAATTGTGGATTAGTCTACCAGTAAAGCCCCAAACAAAAACTTTATGAGAGTGAAGGAAAGAGATTACAAATAGTAAAATAATAAGAGGTGATGCAACTTTAAAGGGGCATACTAAAAGCAGGGAATCATTACTGTTGATTAGCTGACAACCAGCCTGAGGGAAAGCTGCATGTTTTAGCAGTGACCAAACTCACTAGAATGCATCCAGCTAGCTGTGCAAAAAGCCACCCAGATACCAAGCAAAAGACGGAGAGAACACTTTACCAGTCTGTGAGGGAGATAACTATTTAACGGCCAAAAGATGAGCCTGAGAGGTACTACCCCTCTCAGTAACCTGGATTTTAGGGTGGATTTCGGGTGCTGTATTGTTTTTTTTTTTTAATTTTTATTGTTTGCTTTAAACATAACCTGTATTAAAAAAAAAAAAATAAAAATAAAGTGTTCTGTAGCTAAAATTATTATTCCACCACTTTAAATCCTAATGGGGAGAAAATGTCTACACTGAACCTGATTTATGGGGAAAAAAAATCAGTCTAGCAGGACTCCACAAAGCTAAACTTGTATGGCAAGAGATCAGAAATGGAAAGTGCACCAAGGCAAGCAACTAATAGAGCAACTTTTGAAATATTACTTTAGTCATCTCTCATCCTAACTTTTGGGTTCACCAGTAGGTTGGGCTATAAACAATAGTAGATGGGACCCCCTGTCACCAGCCCAGGGAAGAGAGGCTCAGGATGATGCTTGATGGGCATGGTAGGGGATGGTGGGTAACAAGGAAAGTCTGCAGGAGGAAGGGGTGCTTTGAGACATAAAAATTTCATGATTTGACCCTGATTTTGGGGCCTATTGAACTGCATAAGGGAAGATGGGAGCTCTGAGAGTAATGAAAGTGAAAAGAGTGAACCACCCTGTGAAAATAAATTGCTTCAAGCTGTAAACTACATCCAAGGGCTCATTTCTGCTGTGTGGGGAGCAGGGGATAACAGGAAAATTAGCCTCAGAGATGCTTATTTGAATCCCTGGTCAGACTATGGCTTGAAGCTGCTAAACTTCCATTTTGTTTTTCATTCAAACAAGTAGTTTTTAACATATATATATATTTTTTTTCTGGCTTCATTTCAGTTTGGTACCTTGAAATTAAATGTTATACTCTGTGTTCATGTGAATACAGCAAGACTAAACACTTGGTTTTCAAGTGGGGAGGGCTGGGCTGGGGCTTGTGCAGCATTTTGGTGTGAGGGCCATGATCCACCTAAGGCAGATGCTGCTTTGGCTGAGGCATCGAAGAGGCGATGCCTTCATGGCACACACGGATGCTCAGCAACATGGAGTGACAGGTACTCTGCCAATGTAGAAGCAGCTTCAATATATAGCTACAGCACAGTTTCTTCTCGGAAGGATATGTAATATTTATTAGAGTAGTGACTCACAAGCACCTTACACACACAGGATGGTGATATCTGTGGGTGCCTGAGACCTCATATCTGCTGCTTTACACCCAGACACGCTCTATTGTTGCTGAAACTGAAATTTCTGCTACGTATCATGGCTTAGCAATAAATCAGTTCAGATACAAGCTTGACATCTGCTTCTCTAAATCCCCAAATATTAAGAATATCAAGCTCTGGTTATTTCACACTCTCTTGCAAACATAAACCTTTGAAAGGGTTGGAAACTAAACTCAGTATTAATTACAAATCCATGGTGCGTAAACTCAAGTGGCTTACTTTACTAAAGAGAATTAAAAATCAAGCTTTCTAATAATATTAGGATAAACTGGATGGAAGAGCAGTGGAGATAAAGCATATTTTCCCCCTCGTGTAGATAGCAGCAGAGTGAATTAAAAGATTTCCAATGATCCCAGACAGTGAAACTCAACTACGTTTGTAGGATACTTGACCTTATCATCCAGCTTCAAAGTCATACAGTAGCGATGAACCACAGTTCTTCAATCTAATTAAAAGCAAAAAATAAAATTTGCTAACCAAACAGATGTTACTCCATGCTTCTTGAATGGTGACTCTTAGTAGTTGCTTGCTTGCAAAAATTCAGGACATATACTGAAAAACTGGGCATGCAGTAAAAACATTTGCCCATATGTATTATATTTTTATTGTACCATTAGTAATACTGGGAATCAGAACAAGTGATCAACACATTCAGGTTTGCAGAGTCTGTTATTTACTATTGCAGCTTAAGGGACTGCACCAAGGGAGAGCCACTGGCTATTCTCTTGGAAAAGTCATGGAGTCCAGGCAACTGGAGAAGAGCAAAGATCATCCTGACCTTTAAAAGAAGGGAGAAAAGCGTAGCTAGGCAATTATGGAGTAGGTATGCTAACCTCAAATACAAAGAAATATATATATATATATATCACAAAATAAATTTCTAAGCAGCTGGAGGATTACAAGGTCTCAAGAAACCAATTAAGATTTGTCAAGAATAAACAAATCACGTCAAACCAGTCTAGTTTATTTCTGTGACAGGATAATCTGATAACTAGTAGATGTGATATATCTTGTCTTTAGTAAGACTTCTGGTGCTGTCCCATATGACATTCTTATGAGCTAACTAGGGAAATATGGGCTATTATGAAATAATTTTAATGTGAAAGCAGAGTGAACTGAAAAATATTGTGTACTGAGTACTCTTCATTTGTCAGAGGTTCTCTGGCCATCTGAAAAGCACAACAAAGCAGTAAAGAGAAGGCTGTCCTTCATGTTTTATGCTGTTCACCATTTGCATTAGTAACCAGTATAATGAGTATGTGCATGTTTATACGTGTGAATGAATCATGGCAGAAATATTTATAGGAGAAATGTTTTTAAATTAGGGAAGCAGAATTCATCAAGAAACACGTGAAAAATTGGACTGAGGACTGAAAAAGGAAGTGAGCACATGCACATAGATGAGGAATTAATGACCCAGTAGTGATGGTTTGGAAATTATCTGAGGAATTATAGATGCTCAGAAAATAAATGGAAGTCAATAGTATGGATACTTGTCTGAATTAACAGCAGTGGCACATGTGAGACAGCATAAGTAATTGTCTGATTCCCCTTGGCACAGCTTAGGCTTTTATTGGTATAGATATCTAGGTCTGGGTATCGTCCTTAAGCAGGGATGCAAAGTCGAAAAATGTCACTTGGACATTACTGAAAAATAGGCATATCCAAATTTGTGGAACTAATTATCAGCAATTTATCCCTTGAGATCTGAATGGAGACATAGTGGTGGGCTGCAAGGCATTTGCTTGTTCTGCTGTTCTTCATGTGAATGTGTTCTGCTGCCGTTCCAGAACTGGCTGTGGGTATTTATACCCTTTTACAACAAACACAATAGTTACAAAAGCATTAATCTCTCTTTGGGATATAAAGCAAATACAATGCACCAGTAAGGCTGAAGGGACAGATGCGTGTCAGAGTAACACAACTGCTGAAGTGAAACCTACTCACAATGTAAATAGTTTGCACACTGCATAGATTCGACCAACAGAGATGCTTTCCTGCTGTTCAAGTATAGCAACAAAACCCACCCAATAGAAGCTAAAATGACACCACATGTACCCACTGCAACACAACATAGGGCATACTGATGGTATCAAGAAAAAGTGGATAAATCCAATTCTGGGTAGCTCTTTTCAGTGATTGCTCTTTCTATTGAAGATACCAAGACAAAATACCAAATATATATATATACATATACATATATATATATATATATATATATGCTACATCCACGTCCATAATGTTTATCAACTTACAGACTCCAGGACAGGTATATCATTCATTATTTTGCACCAGTAAGCACAGTAATATACAAAAGCATGCAAAATCATTCATAGTACAGAAAGATTCCATTATCTTTAGTCCTCAAAAGTAACTAGTGAACATTTAAACCACTCCTGTTTTTTCTAGGAAGGTAATTCCTGAGATGCAAAGTTGAGTTGTATGTTGGCATTTTCAAAGACACCAGAATTCAGTGAAGCATATGGAAACAACTTGGTAGGGACATAATGAAACAGGAGCAAAATACTATCTAATACAGATACTCAGAGGCAAGAAATTATCATGGGGTTAAATTACAGTAAGTGGTGGGAATTTTTATTTTGTTGAAAAGTACATCTTTTACTGGATTCAACATAGTAATAAGATGAAAAGAGGTCCACTGGCAAGGGAGGAAAAAAAGCAAAAGTTTGGAAGTACTTGACACAACTAAAATAAATGTCAGCTTTTTCAATATCCCATAGGCAGACTGTAAGAGACAATTTTTTCCTGTATCCATGGAGAAAGTAAAGTCTTTGACTGATGTAAGTCAGTTTAGCACAAATGCTGGTCTGTCTAGTTACAACCTGCACTATCGGTTTCTTTTAATAGATAATATAGGTAATATCTAGCTTTCACTCTGAACCCATGCTTTAACACTCAGAATTTATCCATATTTAATTACAATTTTATCACACTTCTCTAATCAAATAAATTTACTTTGTCCTCCAAGCAATCACCTCAGTATTCCAGTATGTAAAAAATACTTTCATTATGTTTATTATAAAAATATAAATGTTTCCACTACAAATCATTTTACATTAGTAAGAGGCCATCTACAATTGCACAATATATAATCTAAATGAGTAAGTAATGCTTTGAAATACAAGTAAAGTAAATACATATTGCCAATCAAATCACATCTATACATTGCTTATTGAATGCTAAGTAACAGCACAAAACTAGATATGTTAACAGAAATAAATAAAATGGAAACTATAATTAAAGATACAAACCCAATAATACGGCATGTCATTTTATGAGTATTTGCATTTTGCTTGATGTCGACAACCTATGCAAGTCCTGTACAGGAAGATGGCCACACGAATTCTAGTATCTCTACTCCATAATGAAGAATTATACACTGCTATGTATACATATGTACAGGGAGTATAGGATGCTTGCAACAGAGGCCACTTACAGTACAAATCAACTTTTGACAGGAGAGAAAACTAAATGTGTTTTAAAACTCTCTGCTCCTAATAGAAAAGAAAAGCAAAATTGAGTTTCTTTTTTTCCCCAAGCATCAGTGAGATTTAATCTTTTATGCTGAGCGTGCTCAAACAGTGGGCAAGGAACATGACATGATACTAAGAGAAAATTGAGGGTGGTTGGTGCAAAGCTTTTGGTCATCATCTAAAATTCTAAGAAGTGGTTCTGTGTTTTCAGAAGCATTTCAGAGATGTCTTCCCCTCACCCCCCACTCTCCAGTGGCAGAATGAAGCTGAAGAGAAATGTCAAGAGGAATATGTTATAAAAAGCTGTCCCCACACAGACAGTGTCTGCAAATGGATTTTAGTGACTTAAATTCAAGAACAGTATCTGATTTAGAGGAACCTGAAACTGAAGAAAATAAAGATTCTGAATGAACTAAGTAACTGAAGATACAGCTATTCTATTCAGCATGCTGCATTTCACAATAGATTGTGGCAGATAAGAAGTGTTCTTTACACCTTAAGTGCTTTATTTTAATTTTCTTCAGTTTTTCTTTTTTTTATTTTTTTAAATTTCAACTTACTTTGAAACCCATGCATTTTTCTTTCAGAAAATACTACCAATTATTATCCTGTGACTGTATTTCAAATCCAGTCCTTCACTGCATGCTCACTGCCAGCACTCATGAAGAAGTCTCTAATTCTGCTTCTATTTAGCAATGTGTGATAAATGTTTTGTCTCTACATTTTATAAGTCTTGGGCCCATGAAGAAAAATTTAAAAGCTGATTCAGTCACATAAATCCTAGGAACTGATTCTTCCCTTACTTATGTGCCTTGTGCTACACAGAGCTTCAAAAACCAAACCATTACCAGAAAGCATGACTAGTTACTTGCTTTTGCACACACAGCGAAAGGTGGCATGCCATCTGCCTCCCACCAAATCTTGGACTTTCAGGGACTCACTGTTATTCACCAGAGACAGGTTTAGATTCCGGCACAGCAGGTTGGGAATTGGGCTCTGAGCGCTAGTGGAAACTGCTCCAATGTCTGTGTGCCTGCCATCACATCTAGAGCATTCAGAAGCTCATCACTACATAGCACAAGAAGTTCCTCACTGTGATTTAGATGATGCATTTTCAGAGCAAAGAGTTGAGCCTGCTCAGAACCAGGACTGACATGTTTTGGAGCAATAGCTTAAGAACTCACTATTGGGAAGATGCTGAAGCTGGAAGGACTCTCAAATCTCACCTTCCAGGATCCTTTTTCCACCAGGAAATGTGAATGCTCTCCTATAGATAGGCTTCTTTCTCCCTTCTTTCAAGGAACAGGCGCCTAAGGAACCTGTGCCAAAAAGCAAGGCCCCTGAAGGATGCAGCCCCTGGACAGATGTCTTCTAGCTTGGACTTCGGTAGAATTACATCCCAAAGTCTCATTTCACAAGCTTAAGTCATCCTTCTAAACTATTCACTTATGCTTGGCTGCAAGTCACCATCTCAGCATAACTACCAGTGGCTGTCCCCATGGCAGTACACCTCCCACTTCCCAGCGTCAGGAGCAGAGCCCACCAGGTGGAAACCAGAAATGGACCACTTCCCCATGAACTCAGAGAGCATCCTCAGTTAATGCAGGATGCAACCCTGACTCTTTTTAATGTTTGCTAAGCAGATCTGACACCTAAACACCACATGAGAATAGGGGTCCTTAATTTGACAGGAAAGCAGGCCTTTGGGAAGTAAATGAGATGTACTTCACCGGGACAGATACCATCTAGAGACTGATATGCACCAAATTCTGCCAAAACTCAAGCCAGGGTTAAAATGCCACTCACAGCAAATGGAAGGAACCTCAACAAGTCCAGGTGCTTTGTCGAGTGTCAGAGCTGGAAAAAAGACCATCTTTCTTCCCTTCTTTATTTCATATATGATGTTATGAGTATAAAATAGTCTATAGTAACTAACCCTCAGACAATTTCTCAGATTGAACCAATGAAGTTTTGATAACATTTGGCACTTGGCAATAATACAGCCAGGTTAAGGTATTTAAGCATAAATATAAACAATAATGAAAAAAAAAAATAAATAAGTCTTTTAAAATTTAAGACTTGTTTCTATTTAAATGAACACAATTAGGGAAGCTAACACAATGGCAAAAATCTTTTGTCAACTAACTCAAAGTCACTACAAACTTTATTTCTGTGTTCCTTTCTGAAGTTGAAATAGCATGTTACAATGACATTATAAGTAAATATGGCCACACAGGTTGTGAGGTATAGTCCTCTATTTTCCTTACTTTTAAAGAAATAAAATACCTGTTACAGATCTCTTCTGTATAAAAATACCGAAAGTCTGTCTTCTTGTTTGCTGTATAGATCAAATACACAGCTTTTACGTCCATGTGTTTTTCATGTTATTCAGTTACTTAATGTTCAAATGGCTCTAGGTTTTAGTATCACTGTTTTTTACTTGGAAAGATTTTTTACATATTTTTTTTTTTTAAATTTACTATCTGCATTAACAGTCAGTCAAGAGCACCCACCCTTTAGGATTAACAGATAGAAAACAAGTTCGCTCCTATTTTTAAGGCATTTATACTCAATATTTGAGTGTCTTAGTGGGTTTGAAATTTCAACCATTAAGTTTCCAAAGCTGTTGCAAAGAACTCCTTTAAATTCTGCCGTTTATCAGCCATCACTTTTGCCATTTGATGCAATTTTTCTCTTTTTTTCTCTCCTGAGCAACATCATTTTGGCAACTTACACAGGAACAGGGCTGTTCTTTGTTTGAGTTTCTAGAGCTTTGATGCTGCTAACAATCTTCTTTTGAGGCCCCACAACGGTAACGCCGACTTTCTTCACATCACTGAAAAAAAGAGAAGATGCACCGGGTGAGTGAGCATAGTGTCTCTGTGCTTCCTAGCGCTGATGTGAGCAAATAGCAATCAACTTGCTGATCTTGTATTGCTGCACTGGAAGAGCCTCCAGGTATGGTGATATTGCTGAAACGCAAGACCAGGTACAAAAAATATTGAGAACCGTTTTATGAAAATAGCAGGAGGCTGCCAAAAAAGAGTGAAAACTCATTTAGCCTTGTTGTGTTTGCTTACCTGGAAGAAAAGATAATGAAACAGTGTTTTCTGGTGGTACATGCACCGGGATTTAGAGGCATGGGGATCACTTCTGGGCCAGGAGTGATCTTGAGCCTCTCTACCACCTCCATCCCCCTGTCAGCCTGGTCGCTTTTGCTGAGCAGTGCTGACACCTCGCTGTCACGTGCTGAGCCCTCTGGATGGTCATCTTAACTCTGGTATCAGCATTGAGACTGATGGCTCCGTGGCCAAGCTTCCAGCTTCTACCCTGTTTTTCACCTCTCATTTCTCCAGGCTGTCCGGTCTCCTTGTTTCTTGTGCAACACAGAAGTGGTTCAACACTTGTGAAGGGCTAATTAACCAGTGGCTCACAGGAAATTGGGCATTCCTAGAGGATTTCTGCACTGTCCCCAAAGGGTAATTGTTATAAAAAGCCATTAGCAGCCTTTTTATAGTTGCAATAATACACTAACTAACAGCATTGATGTGTTTAATTGTCGATACCACAGCTGCTGCTTACTCCTTCATAAGTTGTCCTGTCTCCAGCTAGTGCAACAGCGAGTCATGATTTCCTTTGGCATTAACTTCATAACAGCACTTGATGCCTTTTCAGGTGCAGAGGAAACATTATCCTACTCTTCCTCATCTAAAGAGCAAAGACCTATTGCATTTGAATGTAATAAACTTGCAAGCTGTCAACTTCCAAGTTGATAATGTTTAAATGTCAAAACTGGAGGCAGGAGGGAGTTCAGCCCCTGAATAATTATTAGCGTGTAGGAGGAAAGCAGCTACAAAGGGTTTGCTCTGCCTCACCTGTTTTGATAGAATATGGGATGGACAATAAAGGAACAGATCGACATGGGCCAACTGTGGAAAAACCCCCATATAAAAGGCAGCATATAAAGAATCAATAGAGAAACTCCTAAACTGTGAGTGAAAGGGATGCTGGTGTACCAGATGATGCAGAATGCTACTGTATCAGACGAAACTGAGAATTTCCTCAGCATCAGTGAGAAAAAGCTGTGGAACTCTGGCCTTCATACAATAACCAGAGCATCTAAGTTTCCTTCATGTGTACTGCAACTACAACAATAATTTACATTTGTCCCTGTAAATGTAAGAATATTTTAGCTAAAACCTGGAAATTCCATATAAAAATGCTACTCATGCTTTTGTTTAATTCTACACCCAGCCATAACCAACAATAAAGAGCTGAAGTCAAGTCAAACTTACTCTGTGGAAATCTTGGCTATTGTATCACAGGAACTGTACTCCACGCCAGTGAAAACCTCTTTGCACTGTCCTGTCCGAAAACCATTAAGCCAGTCACCTGTCGTGCGGAAGGCTGAAATGTCAATGTTACTTTGGTCCAGGAGAAGATTCGATGGCCTGAAATAAAAAAGAATGTGATGACATTTAGGCAGCAGGGATACATAGGGACTTATTTTGTGTTTAAAGTTAGCACTGGCATTGGCAAGAGACGCAACTTTTCTTTTTGACTGTGGAAGTTGTCTGCTACTGAGGCCACCACATGCACTCAGGCTGGCAGCTCTGATGAAAGCCACATAATCATCTTGCTTAAGAGCTCTGGCTTCTCATGCCCACACTTAAATCACTGAAGCATCACCAATTCATTAAGTGTATTGTTACATTACAATTTAATTTGTGAAGCATCGGCAAAGACAAGCCTAATTTAGATGATAGTCTTGTGTTTCACTTAGTCCCAAACAACTCACAAACTGCATACTCTAGACTCCAAGCTGACCATGTTGGTAGAATTTACACATATAAAATGTTCAGGGTATTGTAGCCCACTGACAAATCCTAAATGCTGCTATTAAGTTAGAAGCACAAATAATAAGACACTAGTGGCTTTAAAAAAATTGTATCAAGTCTAAAAATCAAATGTTAAATGAATTAAATGTATCTGCATGAGACTTGCATTCTGCAGTGCACAGAAGCAGAAATGAGGAAGTTTCTTATTAAATATACTTAGCCGGATTTAACATGCAATTGCCACGTCCAGTTTAAAACTGATCCTCTCTCTAAGACTGACACTTCCAGAAGGACATAATACAAATAAATTAGAAGTGAGAAGTGAACCATCTCCTGTCTTTCATGCTCATGAAGGGTGCTGAACTGACATGACTTGCATACAAGTTCTCTACTTAGACAACAATGAAAAAAAGTAACAAACAAACCAACTCAATGAATCGAACAATTGTCCATGCTTTGCCTATTTAAACCTTTTTACATCTGCATAAGTCTATCTAGAAGCTATTGAGGAAAAATATCCTTCTCAAAATAATGATTAAATGTATAACTTTCTAAACAAGAAGGAATATACTGCAGCTAACTCTGCACTTTGCATATTGCAGATGGCAGAAGTGGCACCTCCCATATTGATCCAGAAATTTACTTCTGCCTTGTAAGATGACTATTGTTTTCACAGTTTTGTGAGCATACTGTGACTTCTTATTTGTGGGCACTGAGGCTAAAAATGAATGACAGCCCTTCCCCATAAAGTCACTAGTGTCAGGCTCTCCCACACCTCATTTTAGCCATCTGAAAATACCACAAATAGGCCCAGCTAGTTTTCTGAATTACTGCTGCAGTCCATGGAGAGATACACCATCTCCAGGCAGGAGGTCTGTCCTCTCTGATAGAGGTCTTCCAGGCAAACAGCTTGGAGCAGCCACCCAGCTCTCAGAGAGGGGACCTTGTTCTCAGCTGTCCGTTCTCACTGACTTGATATCTTTTCGGCGTGGTGTGAGAAGTAATTTCTTTCTACTGACAAGACGTCTTACTGATTCTAATTACCTTTCTCTCTTGGTGCTCATTAGCACAATAATGACTTCCTTAACGATCAGATGTTATTAGAGACATCAACTCTATTTCTGCATTTTCGCCTATACTGACAAACCTATGCCTATACTAGACAGCTTTTTAGCCTCCATTCAGAAACATATGTGCTCTATTTTAAGTAAAGTACCTATCTCAGGCTTAAAAGCTAAGCCTGTGCTTGGCTGTGCTGCTACCATGGTGCTACTCACCAGCACAGGAGACTGAACTAGAAGATGTTCAAAGCAGTTAGCACTGCAACTTTACAGTCTATTTTCTGCCTCATAATTCTTTTCCCCATGGCTCTAGTGAAACATCACCTGCACAAGAGTCCAACTACTACAGCTAAATCCATCTGAAGTGACTTGTCACTGGAAAGAAGTGAAAATAAGAAGTGGTTAAACTAACGCTGTGATTTAAAGGTAGTGATTAAGCAGTGTTACAGGTAGATTACAGGATCTAGACTGTAAAACACCCTCTTCACGCCAAGCCCAAGCCATCTTTAAGCATTGGAAAAAACATAAAGGGAAAATTTATAAAGGCTCCAAGGTGAAAGAAGTGCTTAAATACCAGTGAATTTAGGATCATAAGTAGGCTAGAAAATCCAAACAAAACTTCTCAATCCTAATACAAGTCTTTATTAAGTTTCAACAGGATTAGCAGCACTTCAATAGCATACCCCTGCAGTACATCTGGCTTGCACTGGAATCAGGAGATACCACATCGGTTACACCAAGAATTTTACTTTTACCTTCGAAGAAAAGAACAATATAGCTTTGTGAAACAATAACTCTAGGTATTTTCTACATATTAAACAGCACCTTTTACTTCTGATGTTTTGCCAATTGTTATCAATCAACTGATTTCTTTCAGGCTCAAAAAGTTATTTTAATATCTTCTTCCCTTCTGAGATTTCAGGCCATAATTAAAGAGCTCATTAGATGCTTGAAAAAACTTAACTACAAAAACCACAAATGGACATAACACCACTGTAGATTCACCATCAGCTTTCACCACGTCTCAGAGAAAAAAATGTTCCTGACCTTTTGCCTGACTACCTTCCCTCCAGAGCTCAGCCAGGACAAGGAGCTGCTACAAATGACCATGATCACCGACACCAACTATAAAACTCACATTCTGGGAACAACTGCAGATGGAAAGGAAAGCAACAGAAGACACCAGAAATGTGCTCTGGCCCCAAAACAGTGAAGAAGGGAAAGTATGGCATAGCAGCACCCACACAAACAAAATTCAAGTTGCTATTCTGATGCTAAAAACCAGATCTTTTGCACGTATATGATACACAGTTTTAAACACTCACCAGTTAAAGGCTCAGGTTAGATAAACATGCCCAAAATATTTTCATTCAGTAGCTGTACAGCCTGCATCTCCCTGACTACTGTTTGTCCCATGAAGAGACAATGCTTTTTATTTATAGTTTTCTGGATATAGTGTCTCAAATCCCAAGACATTTATTAAGAATATTTATGAAGTGATCTTAGTGATAAAGCATGGAGATTTTTTTTCTTCCAGTCTAGTATGTCTTTTCAACTTAAATCTAATAAAACAAGGCCTGACTCAAGAATCACTAATGAAAGTATAAACACATTGAAACTGAACAGGTCTCTAGGATTAGGAATTAGTGGCCCAAAAGAGCTTTCATGTTTATTACTTGGATCAAAGTATCATCAGGACAAAAAATATGACCTAATTTTAATGCAAGTGACCTCAGTATAACCAGCACTGTAAAGTATCATTTTTCTCCTTGTAGGATTGCAAACAAAAATTAGTTACTTTCCTCCTCAGAGAGGACATCTGGACAGTTTATCAATGAACAGGAATTTGTCTCACTGCGAAGAGTCTGTGATGTCTCCTCACTCGCACCAAGGGAAAGCTGGGCTTTCAGAGCATCTGCACGCATTGGCAGTTTTTTTCCCCCTGACCCAGCCCCTAGACAGAAGGTCTGACCATGAAATTTATGGTCAGGGTGATGTGCACCATGAGCTCACACTTTACTAGACAAATTAGATGGGTTGCAATCCGTGCAGCTGTAAACGACGTCCTGCAGGGTTCCACCTGATCTTTTACAGCTTTTCATAAATCAGTACCTACTAGCTTCAGAAGAGAGTCATTAAAAAGAAATCATGGAAATTACATGTTTGCTCAGGGGAAGTGAAATAGAACATTTCCCTCTGTCTTTTCTTCTCTCCTCTCCTGTTTTTTTCTTTTTTTTCTTTTTGTTGAACTCTTTTTATTTTGTTGCTTTGACCAAGCCATGATGTACCCCACCCTGTTATCTTTCAACAGTCATGGAAAGACTTTCTACCCTCTTCATCTTGACTGTGTGTCTATCTACGGAGTTGTATTTGCTGACATGTGGTGCCCTGAAAAAACATCAGCAAGGCTCAGGTTAGAGAGACAAATTTAACAGCAAGATGCCAGTTACAAAATGTCCTGTTGCTGAAAGCTTTCTCTGTATGTGCCCATTACATTATCAGTTGGAATGAACCTCTGAGTCACCCGCAGTAGCAGGGAGAACTACAGTTTGTTATCATTAGCACTGCTTTTTGTCACAACACAGAGAAAGTTTTGCTGCACCACATAGTAACGGCAAAGACCACAGAAAACATCATTAGAACCCTTCCCAATATGGCATGGAAATCTTGTCTCTTGCCGTCCGCTGCCTAGTGAGAAAGGGATGCATTAACTTGTAAAATCCAGGAACTGAGACAAAAGGAAAATGTCCTGCCACTTCTTCTGCATGAAGTGTAGTATTATGCGAACACACAGAGGAGCTGTGCGCACACAATCCCAGACTTCGTATAGCAGTAGCCTCCCTCTTTCCATCCCTTCCTCCAAACA
The DNA here is from genome assembly GCF_964273445.1 of Streptopelia decaocto. Lineage (NCBI taxonomy): Eukaryota > Metazoa > Chordata > Aves > Columbiformes > Columbidae > Streptopelia > Streptopelia decaocto. The sequence continues at coordinate 90,512,543 of NC_138663.1, forward strand.
ACACAACCAACCTCCAGTTTTTAAATCTGGACTTCCCCTTCCACAGTCAGTTTCTTTTAAAGGATAAAGCATTTTAAAAAACATAAAGTAATTTCCTGTGGCAAATTTTAGGTAATTATAAGCTGATTTTGTAAAGTGAAATTGCTCCCTAGGAGGGAGCCAGGCCTGGCTTGAACGCAAATCCAATGTGCTTTATTACTATGGCAAGCTGAAGCACAGCATTCAGGTCTAACAAGAAGGATATCTCCTATTTCAAGGAAAAAAAAAATAGTTGGCATAGAAAGCAAATTTTAGTTTTATCTTTTATAGCAAGCTTAATCAAAAGTATACAAGTGTATCAACAGGAGATCAGTAAATAAATGACATGCTGAGGAGAAGTGAAGTCATGTTTACTTGAGTATCCCTGGACTTTAAAGATAAGAATTGGAGTTCCACTTCTTCATGCCCATTTTTAAGGTATTCTTAGCAAAATTTGTAACTTAGTCGCTAAAATCAATTCACTTCTTAGGGTGGCACATTTGCTTTTCCCGAGGAGCTTTATATCATGCTTGCACACTCTCAAAATAAGCAGGTTGTGACTACTCTTTGAAGCCAAAAGAGAGATGGAGCAATGAAGGGGGGCAATATGAATAACCAACAGAGAAAAGAACACAGGTGAGGCTGATGGCCTGATGCAAAATGATGCATCTCTCTAAATGTCACCCAGGACTTCTTATTTTCTAGCTCCATGTTGTCTGTTGACAAAAAACTTCCCACAGCCTCTTCTAGGATAATGATCAACTGCCCCACAGGTCAGTCCTCCAGTCTTCCCTAATCCTTTAGCTGCCCCTCAGAACGTGCTTTTCGAGGGGCTTATATATTTTCACCATCCTTGTGGGGTAGAAATTATATGCCTGGATGTATCAATGTTCCTCAATTTACTTCCTGCCACTGCCACAACCACTGAAGGCAAAAAATACCAGCACTCTGCTGATAATGGTTTTCTTTCTCTCAGAATGTAGCTTAAGCTGTGCTTTTAAGCTGCAGAAGTAAGGTCACTTGGCCATTTCCTGGGATTCATAGCTGGCCCAGAGGCAAGACCCTTAATCACTACCAGTCATTACCATTAGGACAGTCTATAGGCTCTTTACAAGAGGGAGAGAAAAATGCCTTAGAGAACTGTTATAATGCTTTTCTAGCTCCTTGCATCTCCCATTTGCTGTGTACGACTTGCCCTTATATCTCACATTTGGCTGCGCTGTGATTTTCTACAGACTTTGGCTAGGGCATTCGCTGCACGAGGCAACAGCTCCATGCAGTTTCTTTTTCCAGCATTTCCAGCGCAGAATCGCCATTAATGCTAACAAGGGCTTCATGTTGTAAACCTGGCACATCGAGCTGAGAACAGCAGATGAAAATCCCCTGGAACTCACAGTAAACAGCAAACGCTCACCGTCAGGGCACTCACTGGTTGGACTGCATTGCTATTTATACAGTTCCCAATTCTGTGTACTGTGAATTCTTGTCCGAGTTTCACCAGCAGAGTCAAATTAGAGGTGTGAAAGTGCAAATAGATGTTTTACTGTCTTTGTTAACAGTGAACCTCAACAACTTTTAACTTTGGAAGAACAATGGTTGATTTGTGTCTGCCTCAGGCACGGTATTAATGGCTGCTGGAAAAATCAGGTGAAAATAGGGCTTTTCTGTCTCCAGCATGCAAACTCACTGAACTCCCTCAAAATCTCCTCAGTCTAACTCCTGGATTCTCTGCACAATCTAAACTATGATTAGGCACCAAGGAGTATAATTTACTGTAACCTTCCATTTTTCTGCGTGATTTGTAGTTAAGTTTCACCCCCCTCCATAAATTCACTATTTTATGTTTAACAGACTTCAGAAAGAAGGCAAACGTTGTAGGTTTACATTGCCTGAATTCTTTCAGGGCAAGGAGTCTATTTCAGGATACAGATTATATTGTTGCTGGGTTTTGAACGGAGCTAAAAATTCACATGTAGGCTTGCATTATGCAGCATTTGGCCAGACCAGGACCCTGTTGTCAATGCCTTGACAACCACAAAGTGTGGCTCTCTGAAACACTTGAAATAAAACTGAAAGCTCTTTCCTTCAGCCCTCCAGCCTGAAAGTTCCTACCAGGGAGAAGCAAACAAGCAATATTACAGCAGGTCAGCAATATGTGTCAAGCATCTGAAACCTTCTGGTATGAATAGCAAAAAAATGGAACTTTCAACAAAATGTTCAGCCAACACAAATAAAATAGTCATTTTGCAGCACATACTACTGTAAAAACAGGCCTTGAATTATGCTGCATAATGGAGCAGCCTGAATTTTTTATTTGACCGGTTCGCTGCTCCTACTGAATTTAATTTTCCCAAATATCCTACTAAGCTAGTGTACTAGACAGTTTCCACGGAATCATCTCTGTTATTAAGTACAAACAAACTTTGTGAGGAACCAACTTCAGATTTTAAATTGCAAATGATGCCTCTGGACGTTTGAGAGCAAACATTATGCTTGACACCACTGAGAGTGCTGCAAAGACAGACAACAAAGCACATGCTCAGCAGTAAACACTTGCAATCAACTACTCCCGAATAACAGGTAGCCCAAAAACTGCTTGAGGAAATTACTCCTGTGAATAATTCAAACAGCACATCAAATTAAAGAAAATCAGGGTTGGATTGTAAACAACATGCTAATACATGAAAAAATAGATGAGGAATTTTTCACACACATTTTAAGCACTTTCTTATTTTCATCAGGAAAACTAACTCACCCTGACTCTCTAAATTTCCTGGACTATATCAAAAGAATTTCAACTATGCTTTTTCAGAAAATAAGTGTCTTTCTTGTTTTTCTAGACAGAGATATAACAACACCAGCAGAGTTTGTATTTAAATGGAGAACTTCTAACAGATAAAAGAAAGCTGAAACCAAATCTACCTCCAATGCTGCAGCACAATCCAGAAATAATGCCTTTTTTGTTTTTTGGTAATACAGTTAATAGTATCATAAAGTACCAAAAAGATGTATTTGGGGATAAAAAAAAAATAAACGCATAACTGTTTACAGATGAAACTTTTTTTTTTTTAATCTCATAGTCAGGCATGCTGTTTCCTCATCACTAAATTGGAACCTGGAAATTAACAGATGATGTAAAATTTGTATAATAGTATGGGATACACAGTCTCAAGCCTCTGAGTGGAGTTCCAGGGAGGCAACTACACATTTTGTAAACTTCAGTTCCGGAGCCTTCAATAAAATCTAAAGAGGTTTTATCCATGTACCTTAATTGTCATCCATAAACACAAAGAACAGTGCATATTCATTGCTGTAAATTAAAAATAACTTGACCGAGCTTGATGAGGTACCTTAATGGAAAACAGAAATTTGGCTTTCCATTTTATTTAAGTTCAACACACCTAAAAGGTGTATAGTTAACACGCACAATGGTTCTAATTTTGAAATTCGCAAAAATATAGTTGTAAATGTATTTTTATTTTGTTAAGCAGCTTTATTGCTTTAAATATATGATTTGAATTCCATATTTAAAATTAGCTTTTCACTTTGTATGTCTGTTCAGAAATCCTTTAATAAACTGCAAATAAAAGGCAGACATAGCTTGTCATATTTTGCAACACGTAACATTTATGTCAAATAGAGCAGACTAGTGGACGAAAATAACTACTTGAAATTACAAAATAAAACTCTGTTTCAGAAGCCTCTATATGTGAGAACACAGATTCTGCTTTTCAATCCTTTGAAAATATCTCAAACCCAAGCACTGACCAGAAAGGAGATTGTCTGGCTGATACCACAGGGACTGCTTGGAGAGCAGAGAGAGGAGTCCATAAAGTGCAAGAGAGCCAGCCTTGTGTCCTGCCTCTTTCTACAAAATCAAAGGGCTTTAATGTAATTTACGACCTTTGCTGACCAAGCTTACTCTTTTCCATGTATTTCATACCAAAGGTAGCTCCATGCCAGAAGAAACAGATGCCGAATCTTATTAATGACTGCTGGTTAGCCTGTAAGTAACACCTTCATCTTCAAAGATTTGGGGCAAACTTGCTAATTAATCCTCCTGTGAGGAAGGTAATTTAAATTTTCAGAGAGACAGATAAGTTAGCTAAAGAAAACAATCATTTAAAGAGTCCAACAAGCCAGCTGCCTTTGAAATGGATGACATTTTGACATTTTCCAAAATAAAACAAAGATCAACTGATTTTGCAAAATATTTGATAGCTGTATTTCTAAATTGAAAACTGTTTCACAGATGCGTTTCAAACCAAACTATTGGCATCTTATTAGTAAGTGGACAAAAATCACCAGATAGTTTTATACAACATTCTGTAAGCAGTAAGACATGATAATGACTTCCCATCTTAGATGCTTGGGCTAGCTATGAACTGACAATAAAGATACTGAATGATAAATGTCTCATTAAAATCTCCTTCCTCTGAGTGCCTCCTCTCAATTTGCAATGCAAAACAAGTATAATTTTCTGTGAAGAACCAAAGAAACTAACAAAATTGTCAGCCACTAACTCTAAGTAACTTGTAAAATAATGATCTTTTTAAAAGGAAGATTGTCAGCTGTTTATTTTCTGCATGTGATATATAAGACCATCTCTTGCAATCCTTGTATTTAGATATAGCTATTAATACAGCTATAAACACACAAAAAATGGTTACACACCACTTAATAAAGAAATATCCTGAATTCTCAGATGGTTTTCTCCCCCTTTTTGCAATAGTCTCCTAAATATGTGCTTATATAAAGAAACAACAGCAGCAATGCTTGATGCGAACTTTCAGTTTACCAAAATTTTATCTGGAAACAAAAGCAAATACAGAAGCAGGCTGTTTTTGTGTGTGAATTCTTTCTCAATTTTGAAATCAATCACAGACCTGTCAGAAATTCAGAATTTCTAAAAATCGTGCGTTGGAATTAGACACTTTTTTTTTTTTCTTTCTCCCAAATGCTTTTTTCTTGGCAGAAGCTATGGATTAATTTGGCTATTCCTGTTTTATAGTAGGTTCATGAAGACTAAGCTCCTTTAGTCACACCTACATGACAGATGTGAACATACACAGTAACTGTAAGAAAGCTTCCATAACACTTGGGTTGCCTGAATCCCATATCAGAATCCTTATACCTCAAGGTCACACTATCCTGCAACAGCTTAATTCACTTTGGGACACAGAAATGCCTTAAATATATTTTTAATTATACACTATGTTTTAAATACATTTTTTCAAATGCCTGTGTAAAAGTAAAATTCATGTACATAAAATGATAATATACATTGTAACTCGAGACAATCATCATATAGATATATGAAAATATAAGAATCAGAACTATAAATAAAAAAACCTGAATTATAAATAAGTGGAAAAAAATTAAAAAGAAACAGATTAAGAAAATGAAGTGTTATGAGTCCACTTAAGATTTGCAGAGTATACAAAGTATTTCCAGTTGCATGACTCTTGGGTTACACGTTTTTTCCCAGACAAATGAAACAACAACTAATAAACCCTCTCAGACCACAGCCTGACCAACTGGTTAGCAGGTGGGTGAGGTGATTCTGTCTCTCATACTCAAGTTTAAAAAACTTTCCATCTGCTTTTTATCTGCATGAAATGTTCACAAATGTGAAGTAATACACAATGGACTGAAAAATAATAAGCTCAAGAAGAAAAATAATGAACCTGATCAAAACTGGAAGAACTATGAACTCACTTCCACCCTAAAGATATCCAAACAACCTAAGGACTCTGTTATAAAAATGAACATAATGCTCTGAAAACAGGAAAGAACAGCAAGACATAAATCAAATAAAAATATCATGAGGTTATGCTTTAGAAAACTGCATGACTTGTGCAACTTTTTGCGTACTGAGTTCCATTTCTACAGTCCCTTATAGAGCTACATTACTCCAGGTAGCCTAAAAGACACAAAACACCCAGGGGTCCATAACCAGTGCTGCTCTTGTCACCAAGAGCTCAAGGTGGCCACATGATTAAAAAGTGTATTTTAACAGGTAAGACAAAAACAGCCCTACTATCTACTTCACAAAGAATGGGAAAGGAATTTTCACATGAATTAGAGATAAAGCGCAACAAACACCAGGAAATGTATAATGAAACGTTTGCTGTGCTGTGGTTACAAGAATCTTTTGTTGACGTAAAGTTCACAGGCACATAGAACGGTCTGCAAAGAGACAATCAATAAGGATAAAAGCATCCCCTCAGGTATCAAGAAAATATTAGATGCCATGGAGTTGCCAGATGGGATGGAAAACTGAAAAGGAAATATAGAATAGAAGGCTCTGACTCCTCTCCTGTATTCCTGTGAGGTATTAGTATAAAACGTGCCTGCGTTATGGCCTGGGATCAGACGTACACTCAAGCGCATCCTTCAGCTGAAGTCAGTTAACAGTAACATACCAGGGGACAGGGATATCCCATGCACCTCCAGCAATGTGCTTTTAAATAGGATACAACAGCGCTGTGACTATTTTAAACAAACATGAGCTCTAAAATCTGTAAGGGGAGACAGGCTTTGCATCTGCAACAGACATCGTCAGGTTAAACATTTTTCCTGACCAAGTATATTCTGAACACCTACAAGCATATGGTGGACATAAAGCTCTAGCAGTCTTCCAGTAGCAGCACAGACATAGGTAAAAGAGAGTTGTGACCCCTATAATTTAGATTAATTGCTTACTACGGGTATGGGAGAGGTGCTGCGGGAGTACTACAGCCTCAAATAACAACAAAGAGCAGTCATTTGAGCTGATAAAACCCCTTGAGCCTTCAGGGCTAAAGCGCAGAGAGCTTTACCTCTGCAGCGATGCCTGTCCCTCCCCGGCTGCTGGCAGAACAAGGATACCGGCAGGGATCTGACGCTGCATTTCCTTCCCAAGGAGCTGCCCTGACTCACTGTGCTTTTTATCCGTTACATATTTCTGCATGCAAGGCCACAGCAAGACCCAAACCCATTTTAAGTTTGGCTTCTCATTTTTCTCTGTCAGTCTGTCAGAAGGCGATGCTGGATGGACCTCCAGTGCTTGGTCCCCAGCCAGGAGCACCATCATCTCCCGCTGCAGAAGGAGCACGTGCTGCCTGCCAGCAGTGCCTCTCTACGGGACACAAAGGGGTGTGGAGCTGGCTGCAGCCTTTCAGCCAGGCCTGAGGTTTGATGTTAGTCAGTTTTGGCAAAGGTTACATGGGGGCGATCATGGATTTCAAAATCTGCATCGGACTGCCCAGCACCTCTCATGTTGTCATACCCAATTCCTGGTTGTACTCAAGTTTAAGGATAGGCTGGGTTGGTCTTCAGACACTGACAAGAGGAGAATGATATGGAGAGATCATGGATCACACATTTCCTGAACCTCAACAAATGCCTTGCCAGAGGGGAAGGGCTTGGGCTCACCCATGCCAATGTGCCCACCACCTGCACCCCACAGGCCCCTGTCTGTCACCGGGGAGTGGGGAGCTGCAGAGAGGGAGAGATACTGCACTGCTTGGGAATGCAAAGGGTGCAGGGACTTAGCAGTGGAAACGTAATTGGGAAGGAGGGAATTAAAATCACCTTTGACGTTCTCCTTCTCACAAAGGTGCTCCACTTCAAAGCCAAAGCAGCAGCCTATCATGAGGAGCATTTTACTGAGCGCTCACCTAAAGCATCTGTGAGAAGTCCCCTACTGTGTTACCTCCTTCCTACCCCATGTTGTGCCACAAGCAGAGAGCATGGCATCATGGTAGTGATGTGCAGCCTCAGCTGCCCATGCCAATAAAGCATATAATGAAAGAGGGGCAAAGAGAGCAAGAGAGAAACGGGAGAGATCAATACCACGCTGTGGTGCTTCTGCGCAGAACCCAGCAGGTGCAAGCAGCCCTCAGACTGAATTTCATCTCCGTTAGAGAATGTCAGCTTTTACTGGCTGTGAACAGGTAAACTGGAAATGATGGGTCAACATTGTTTTCAGCTCTGCTGTGGTTCACCTCCCTAATTGGAAGGAGAGGAAACAGGGAATATTTTGTCTCTGTTTGGAATGCAAAACATGCAGCACTGGTTTCTGCAATCAAACCCCCAAAACATAGTCATGACCCCCAACTCACTTATTCAGCAGATCGCTACAACATATACCTACAAACTAATTATTTGCAGCAATCATTTGCCACATAGGGTGCAAGATGTTTAAAAGAAATATGGTTGACTGAGAAGATAGTGTATAAATAGTCTGGGGTTATTTTCCAACCTTTTGTTTGTTTGGTTGCTTTTTTTTTGTTTTCTGTTACCTGGTAGGTAACAGAAATAATTGTTTCAATAAGCATGTTGGTTTACTGCGTTTTAAATGCTCACCAATTAAATTATTGAAATATAATTACTGTGCAAGCAGTCTTCTCTCATTATATATTTTTAAAAGCAGAGCCCATTAGTATGGTTGCCTTCCTCCTCCCATCTCTGCTTTTTTTTCTCACGTCTCTGGAATGGCAAGAGGAGGTAATTAGGATCACCAGCCTCTAGCTCAGGATGCATGTCCTTTCTGTGCCTTCCCATTCAATTGCCATGGCGAGAAGTGTGCTGCATTAGAAGTGAAGGTTTGAGAGGAACATTCCACTGTGTTCCTGTCTCAAGCTTGCCTCCTGTCAGACTCTGGTCTCTCACCCACTGAAACACCCTCTAAGACCTGGGTCTGGAGCAGCAGAGTGCATTTCTCCTGACTCTGCTTGATTTGTGGACAGAAGATTTTGTACTAGCATTCATGCTGAAAGTCATTTTACATCTTTTCAGATCACTTCAGTAAGAGTATGACATTTTGTGCATGATATAAACTGGTTCACTTAAACCCTACTTAACCAAAGCTCTTATTTCACCACATCCTCATTATGTCCTTAGGTGTCAACCCACTCTTCAGTTACACTCTCTCAATGAGATAATTCTTATCTCATGATAGTGATGTTCCAGGATATGTTGCAAAGCCAGGATTATAATGAATGTTTTTAACGCATTCAGGAATATTGCACAGGTTGGAAATGAATTCCTAGTTAAGGCAATGGTCCAAGAGGGAACATCAGTGCATTTTTAAGTTTGTGGGTTGTGTTGAAAGCAAAAAGTCTATTCATATGATTAAAGTTCAGGTGACTTGTGAGAACAGAGCGTAAGAGTGTAGAATATGTGTCTGGACCCAATTCAGAAAGATATTCAGGAACATGGCTAGCTGTAACCTGTGAAACACTAAGCACTTAAAACACATAAGGTCAGAATGAAAAGGAAGATCACGTGATGGCCAAATCTGCCATCTGTGTTTTTCTCACAAACCTTTGCTCAATCTTACAATGGGATTCAAAACCATAGCATTACAGCTTTGCAGCATTTGAATAAACAATAGCAAATTATTAATAAAAATAACAGCAATAATAAAAATTATAATAATAATAATAGTAAAACCTTCTGAAGGGCTAGTCAGGAAGCATTCTCTAGCCTTCAAGATTGTGAACAGCTACAGTTAAAAGTTGAACAAGCAGCTGAACAAAGTAAACAAATTCTAATTGTGAAAGATGACAAAATCAAAGACATTTCTTTATGTACAATGTAAGATCTAATATGTCACCTTGCCGCTGCATTGGTGATTATTTTCAGACTGCTGGGATTACGGATCAGCTTATCCAGGATGCTGACAATCTGCTCAAACTTGGGTCTGTTGTTTCTGTCTTTCTGCCAACAGTCCAGCATCAGCTGATACAAGGCAGCTGGGCAGTCCATGGGAGGTGGCAAGCGGTACCCTTCATCAACAGCTTTAATCACCTGCACAAGGATAAAAGTTTTTGAAAACTTAAAGGCACTCAAGTCTACTTGTTTTTATCAGTTCTATGAACCACTTTAACATGGACATTCTGTGTTTAAACAAATGTGTTTATTCACTAATTGTCTCACCATGCAATGCCTCTGGTTTATCTGCAAAGTAAACCAGGCTGTAAATTAGGCACACAGAAAGGGCTGTAGGGGAGTTAAGATACAGTATATGACTTTGAGGAAGGTGAGAGTCTGGAAAGGATCTGTAAAACTCACACTTAGTTGAACTAAATCCATAAACAAAAGCTACAGCTAGTAAGGTGCTTGCTTAACTATGCAAAACTTCAAAAGGTCTTGACTATCATCTGATCATCCTCAGCAGCACTTGATTCCCACACTCTCCATTGGACACCGCACTTGGCAGAAAAAGAACCTACCTTCTCATGGGCAATCCTGAACTGATAGACAGAAGGTCTTGTGGAAATAATTTGATATAACTCATCTCACAAGGCCAAAAAATATTTTTCAAACTTACCACAAGGATACCTGTACACTTCCAACTAGGCAGGGCAGGCCTAGTTCTTTTATCATTTGTCTACATTGGAAAAAAAAAAAACCAACCCAAACAAACAAAAAACAATGCCCAGTATTTACACTGTTACAAAGCTTTTTAATACAACCTTTTCATTGGAGCATAACACCTCTTGATCTATCTCTTCATCTGTTGCACCATGAATTAAAAAAGAAATGTATGAAAATGCATTCTAAGTAGAAAATTATAAAGCCAAATTCTGTTAACTTTTCCCTTTTAACTGGATCAGTTAATTCAAAAGCAGAAAAAAACTACACTGAGTCAGAACAGGAATAGGAAAACAGTCTGTGGTTTAAGCAGTCATGAAGCAGATAAAGAGGTTAACCCTTCTGTTTCTGATTTTGAATGTGATATTATTAAAGGCATTCCACTGGTACATCAGCATACATAATGCAATTCATTAACCTCCACAAACAATAGAAAAACTGCTCATGACTAATTAAAAGAAATACTTAGTTTTCTGCACAGGCTTGCGTTACAGAGGTACTCATTTGAAAGGAAGTTTTCTTTCTCTTTTTACTGTTACTGACTTTTTTGAATTTAGTACTAAAGATATATACCAACCCCCTGAAAAAACCTATTTGTGTCAGTGACTGCATTTCAGAAAATGTGATTTATTTATTCCCATGGAATAAATCTAGGATTAATAAGCCAACAGAAAAAAAATATATATATAACAAAAATATTATTTGGGAAAATGTTTTGCTTCTTACAAAAATACTGGGAGTGATCCATCAATCATTTGGACTGCAGGCTTGGATAGTTTAGCAATGTTGCAAGGAAACCTGTATTGAAAGTCTTTTAATCGGATCACTCTACTTCTCTATTTTATCCATTGATTACTTCCAGAAGTATTTTGGTTTCATTAACCTCTTAGTAGAAATGCTTTGCTTCTCTTTTTCACAAGCACCAAGAGCCATTTATTCTGTGTATTTGACATTTACAGAAAACTTCTACAGAATATTATACAAGTGGAACCAAAGGGGATCAACAGAAATTTAGGAGGGTTTTCTAACAATAAGCTAAGGAATGTAAAAGGCAATGACCTCATTGCAGTGGAATTGTTTGAATTATCCTATAGAAAACCACCAGCATGATAAAATTCTCTAATATGTTCCTTCAAAGGTCCTACATACACTGCCAAAAAGATGCTGGCTTTTCGTTAAGTTCATTAGAACTTTTACCTGGCCAGGGAGATTAAGAATTTTTTATTTCTACATCTTATTCAATGTCAATGTTAAAAACTTGGAGCCACCTGGTTTCATTATGCTTCACTTCCTTTCACAGCTTGATCCATTATTTGAGAACACAGCTCAGATAACAATATACTCACATCCTGGTTGGACATCTCCCAGTATGGTCTCTCTCCATAAGACATCACCTCCCAGAGAACAATCCCATAGCTCCATGCGTCACTGGCTGATGTGAACTTCCGATATGCAATGGCTTCTGGTGATGTCCATCGGATAGGAATCTTGCCCCCCTAGGAGAAGACCAAAATAAAACAGTTCATTTGACTGTAAGACAATGAATATTATTTTGCATGACTGATTATTTTAAATGAGTCTCTGATATTCTCAGTTATTATTATACTGGTGTAAAAAACAGTATCATCTGGAAAATGCTAATGCCATTTACAATGAAAGCATCTTGCACGCTAAACAGAGTAAAATACATTGTTGTGCAAAATCAAATGGAGGTATAGATACATTGCATAGTGTACATATACCTATGTATACATGCATATTTATGTATAGCAAAATATGCACAGATAATAATAAAAGGTAAGTTAAGTACGTTTGATTTTCAGTTATAAAATGTCCAAGAACTGGTGAGACAGTCATACAGCATTAAGGATGAAAAAGCTAGTATCAGGTCCTCATTTGCATCCTAGATCCCTTTTTCTGCGTAGCACAAAAGGGCTGGACTTGGCTACTCATAAGCCATTTCAAGTGAATTTTCTGTTCGTGTGGAACCTGCATGATTTCACCGTGTTTTCACCCCAGGTTTTCTAAGACATTTGAGGAAAATGAGGGGCCACAATGTTTCTGTTTCATTAACACTAAGTTTTTGATTGCACAAGGCACTGAGTGTGACCATATGCACAATTTCCTATTCCAGAGAAAGCTGTCAGAGACAGTCACAGAAAGGCAGATTCAGATGGGGTCATCTGTGCAGAGAGAAGAGTACAGAAATGCCATCTGGGGAAGTGGTCTTAAACAACTTTTACAGTCACAAGAGAAGCAAGCCGTCATTAAATGATGTAAACTTGAAAAGAATTAAAGCTACCATTACAATTAATATTACATTTAGGGGAACATCTCTCTCTGGTTATGGCTGCCACTTGGTGCCATAGGTCAAATCAGTAACATGCACACTAGCAGCCTCAGGCTGAGTTTCTGCAAAATGAGAATTAGAGGAAAAAGACAATTTCCAATGGTGCCAGCTTTGATGGAGGTTTGCAAGACTGATTTGTCTGATTTGTGAGTCACACTTGAGAAGTTCTAAAAGATAGTGGTGCAAAACTTGTTACTTGAGGTAATTCTGGAGGGAATGTATTTGAATACAGAAAACTGTGAGAGTTTAAAGTCATTTCCAGTTTTGGGGATGCACAACATGTACAGAGATGCACTCTGAAGATTTCACACTAGACTAGGTATTTGAGGTACCTCTGAAATGCCCATTATACTACAGTCATATACGTATCTCCACAATAACCTGTGTGGGAAGGAAGTGCTCATATTTCCACTGAATAACCAGCAAGAAATAAAATGTAAATATATTAATGCTTTGCCAACACTTCCATAAAGTGTACCTCCACTGAAAGTAGTGATACACACACAAGCTTTAGATTAACTAGCTTGGTTAACAACAGAAATGTGGACATTAGTGCTAATTAAAAACCTAAATATACCCTAAATACACTGGAGCCTAAGCATCTGCAATTTCATGGCTCATATCGCACAAATTAGATTAAATATAAGCAACACAGGCAGGCCTGAATCAGGCTACAATTTAGACCTCCAAAATGTTACTAGATAGATCTTAGAGGCTTGGCAAAGGTCAGAGAGGGAATGTATCCTGGCATGCAGTTTTTATGGATTCCGTCCTGTTTAGCAGAGTCCCTACCTTAACTAAAAGACAAACCTTCATTTCACACACAACCCTTAAAATTAGGTAAACACTGAATTTCCTTATTACTTGTGGACCAACAAATATGACAAATATGGTGGGATTTTGTTTGTGTAAATTTAGGATATGGCTTTCCCCCGGTATTGACATTCTTTATTGGAAAACAAAGTCCACTCTGCTAGTATGCTTAGAAAAAAAGTTGGAAAAGTATGATTTATTTTTTTATCATCCTCACATCTAAAAGTATAAGTGGATTTGTTGTGAGAACACTAAGCAGTCAGGTAGCCAGGCTGGGTCTCACTCTCCAGCAATTGCTTCAGCTACATTTTAACAGAGGGATGGCACAACACACACCTATGACATGCCACATCAGAAAGCCCTCGAGGCAGAGAGTAGTTATGTTGGTTTTCTTGCATCAGCATAATGACTGGTTCTGTATCATTTCGGAGTTTTCAGAATCTTATTCTCCAAAAAATCAGAATTTCCATGAGTGGCTTCAGGTTCACTTTTTCAGTTTCATGCTAAGATACAAAAATGAAGGCCTTCTTGCTGAACCCCAGAGAAAAAATTGCCAGATGTCACACAGAAAAGTTTGCTTATGGCTAGAACATGAGTGCTTTAGGCAAGTGCAGGAAATATATGTGACAGAAAGTCTTTACCTTTATAATCTTATGAAAAAAGTAATTTGCACAACTGGAGAAACACATTTACAAAAAATGACAATAATTAGTCTCTTAACATTTTAGGACTGCTTTATTGCAGGGCAAGAAAGATTATAAATCCAATGAAACAAAGTTCTTCTAGCTTCGTTTGTTTTAGTGAAAAATGAAGGTACATCAACCCTGGATTCCATTACAAGAAAATAAATTTTCTTTGCTAAGTCTCAGCAGTAACTCTATATGAGCCTACAGATACCTGTAGCATTACCATAAATAAGAGTAAAATAAGGAGAGTATGAAAATTTAGCTAAAAAAGCAATCAACTGCCACTGTAATTTTGCTATTGTGCTCCCCAGTTTGTAATAAAAATGTCAATATTATCTCTGTATTTTAGAGGAGACTTTGTTGATTTGTTTTTTGAATAATTTAAGAGCAAGAACAGAAAAAAGGGTTCTGGTAGAGATTTTTTAGACAAATAAGCATTTTAACACAATAGCAATATATGGAGAAAATCTGAAGAGTTGTATCAAGCTAAATGAACAGTTTTCTATCGCTATTACCTTTGAAAATTATGAGGCTGGCTGTAATTCAAATAGTCTATTTTGAAATTAAAAAAAACCATAATCACTCAGCATTAGAAATTCCCTTTTCATAGAATCACAGTATCATAGAATTATTTTGGTGAGAAGAGAACCTCAGGATAGAGTCCAACCATAACCTAACTCTAGCACTAAGCCATGTCCCTAAGAACATCGTCTAAAGGCCTTTTAAACACCTCCTGGGATGGTGACTCCACCACTTTCCTGAGCAGTCTCTTCTAATGCCTGATAGACCTTTCCACGAAGAAATTTTTCCTAATATCTAATCTAAACCTCCCCTGGCACAACCTGAGCTTATTTCCTCTCATCCTATCACTTGTTACTTGGGAGAAGAGACCGATGCCCTCCATGCTACAACCTCATTTCAGGTAGTTGTAGACAGTGATAAGGTCTCTCCTCAACCTCCTTTTCTCCAGGCTAAACAGCCGCAATTCCCTCAGCTGCTCCTGATCAGACTTGTGCTCCAGTCACCTCACCAGCTTCATCACCCTCTGAACTCTCCAACACCTCAATGTCCTTATGATGAGGGGCCCAAAACCAAACACAGGATTCAAGGTGGGGCCTCACCAGTGCCGAGTACAGGGGCACGATCACTTCTCTAGTCCTGCTGACCACACTGCTCCTGATACAAGCCAGGATGCTGTTGGCCTTTTTGGCCACCTGGGCAAACTTCCATCATTTTTGAGAAATGCACACCTCATTTGAACACGCATCACTTCTTCAATTTTCTGCTTTACCAGAAATCAGGATATTCTTTGCAATATCCTTTGTCAGGATCAAAGATGTCTTACATAATTTACCTTCACATAAATTAAACCAAACATTTTCTTCTAGACCATAGGGTTGGAGCTGGAAAAACAAAGCTCCCATACGTGTTTCTTTACTCGTCTCTCATTTTTTTTTTTTTTTAACCCACTTTCCCCAGTCTCCCAATATTTAAGATTAATTTAATGATACCTGCTCTGCAAACTGCTATGATGTACTAGGAAACCCTAGCTTGTGCTTTTTTTTTTTTTTAATATGATGTATTTTATGTCCGTTAGACTTTCAAGCAAATTAATCTTTATCTGCTGTCTCTGTTGCTTATCCTCCACTGGAAAATCTGAAACCCCAATATTATTGGCTGGTACTAGTGGGCTCCTACCCTTCAAAATTAGTACTATCAGGACTGAACATGTAAGACAAACTCGCTAAATGAAAAATCATTACAGATATGCCTAGGAAAAAGGTTTGCCCAAACCTATTTGATACAGGTTTATAAAGAGAAATCTACATGTGTATGCATCACTAGCTGTTGGTAATATATTTACTGATTATTTTTTGAAGATAGACACAGTTTTATATATTTTTGTCATGGTCTTCCTTTAAGAATATGCTCATCAGGAAGCCATATAAGCTCCCTGAATTTGAGTAAAAAGCAAGCATTAGTATTAGGAGTTGTAGGAGTTTGCTACTGCAGTATAGGTAAGAGAACCATGCTTGGGGTTTGAAATTAGTGAGCCAACAGTAACTGAAGGTTTTATCTGCTCTACGTGGAGCAGTGTTACCTACAGCATCTGCCTGTTCAGCATAATTCATCTAAAACCAGTGAACTCCTCAATTTATTTCTTGCGCGTCTGGCACTCCAGCACAATGCAGCTGTTTCCAGGCCTTCATAACACATTCCAGTATTCTGATTTATAATTTGTTACAGGGTGACTGCCACAGGCACCTAAGCCACAGGCCTGGGGAGAGAAGAATCAAGAAAAATGGATTCTAATAGAATTATTGAAGGAACTTTGCAGGAAAACCTGAAGGCAAAAGCCTGACATATTTCATTACATGAAGACAGTTCAGGAGATATCTCACTGGTACACAGAAAAGATGGTTTCATATGAGTGAGATGAACCTGACTTAGGCTCTCTTCAGCACCTGAAAATTACACAGTGTTAATTGTTCATCCCTTACAAATGAGTATTTTATCTTGACTTATCTTCTTCTTGAGTGGTAAATGATAACAGACCACTGCTTCGCTCTCTCATGTTTATCATGCAAGAGAAATTGTGTTTCTTTTTTTTCTTTCTTTACCAAATCCTTCAATGCATTCAGACTGTATTAATGTATTCTTGCATATATAGGGAAAAACCACAACAAATTTCTGTCAAGCAGTTGCAACAATGTGCATAACAGAAAGGACCTGTGTGCCCTTCCCTGTGGCACACAATTGAGCAGTGCTTTGGGGTGCCCTGCCGGCTCTGGCACCATCACCTGGGGGCACAGGCTACCAGAATATTTACTTGCCATCAAATCACTGTATTTTTTAAGAAATAGAATAACTGGATGGAGTTTTCCATTGAAATGCCATGAACACCAGTACTGTATCCAAATATGCGTTTAAATAGTCAAAGTTAATCTACTGATTACCCAATTATTATGCCTTTGAGAGACATAATTGCAGTCCCTCTACATGTGTGATGGTTTAAATTTACTTCCACTTCATATCGTTATTAGTCCACCTACTTGTCATACAGCCATCTAAAAATAATAAGAATAGAAAGAATCAATTTGACAATGACAATTTTAATACAGTCTTGGCCTTTCAATTAAAAGTGAATAGGTATGGAGAATGCAGATAGTTACAGTACATCCCCTCTGGCACAAAGGCTCAGTTAAAAAAAAAATCCAAACACTCAGCCAGTTTAATTCACATGCTGGCTTCTGCTTCTGTAAGCAGGCAGACCACAGGCTGCCAGAGGCCTTTTGTGGTATCAAGTCACTGACAATAATTCAGGAGGTAAAGAATGACCCTGTCAGGTAGAAAAGTTTCCTTACAAGTCCTGATTCCCTGTATTTCACATGTGCACCTGTGATCTTTGCATTGTTCTTCAGAGTTCTTGTACAATAGCATGAATATCACGGATTATGTATTGATTTATAAAGGGATATATACATTATTGATACCTAAAGGAATACATGCTCATATCCTTTATGCAAAGCTTCAGACACAGCTTTTGAGAACAGAAAAACATAAAATTTCACCCAGTCCGTGGTGTGTATTGAAAGCTTGAAGGGCTGACTGGGCTTCTTGGGGGCAGACCAATCCTGAATTGCAATTATGAATTAAAGTAATGGAATTGTTCTCAGGCTTTAATATTTACAGGTGGAAAACAGGGACAGAACATGAGGCTAAATAAATAAAACATCTATCTTTGCAGCTAATTCTATTAATTTCCCTAGCACCACTGATACTAAGTGGAAAACTGGTAGTGGGAAGAAGTAGAGGGGGGCCAAAAGTCTCCACTCAATAATAAATAGTCTTTACTGTTTGAATATTAGGAATTGTGTTCATAATTTAGATTTTTTTCTTTTTTTTTTTCTGTCTTTTCAAAGATCCTACTGACTAGTTTTCATTCATTAGTTGTAAAGGCATTAAAACGTTTGGGGTGATGCCAGTATTTTAAAAAGTGACGCTACTTTTGTCTTGTTTTTGCCATATAATTTGTGCCTGTGAAAGGCAGTAGGAGCAGCCTAGGAAACAGTCCTATGCTTTGTGATATGACTAAGCAGCAGGAACATGAACTGGCCCACTTTCTTCCAGTGGACTGGAGCTCTGTTTCGCACTCATGGTCCTCACTTGTTTAAGCTGAAGATCAGACATACTCCAGGGACACACTATCTGGGCATGTATACAAGATTCACTTCAGAGGAAACCTGAGCAAAAGATGAACAGCAAATAGCCTTGTCCTTCTCTCAGAGTCAAGATGTGGCACAGGTACATTCAGCAACTACTTTTGAAGAAAATTAGATTTGTCCTAGGTTGTATTTGAAGGTTTTAATTATCTGAGCATCTTCCTGCAGCAGTTTGCTTATACACCATAAATGCCAGATGGAGTTTACTGAATACAGATGATTGCACTTTACAAAATACATTTTTTCCATCTCATTTCACTATCTAAATGTAAATAGGCAGGCAGGGTTAGAAAATAGGTGGCAGAAGGAGAGGAAGAAAAAAAAATCAACACTGCACTTGGCTGTAGGAAATTCCCACATAGCCTTGGCTGATAAACACTGACCCCTCGTCCACCCTGGTTTGTCCTAGCCACCCACGGGTATAAGGCACTGACATACACTTCATTTTCAGGAAAGTGTGCTTCCCTCAGAAAGCTGTGTGCTATGTAGTTTGATGGAGAGCTACTTTTTCCTCCCTAAACAACTTTTTCATCTAAGTCAACTAGGACTCAAAGGTATCTTCAGCTCTTAATGTGAGTACACAGAATGTCATTACTAAGTTATAGATTAGTTCGCATGCCCAGATGAATTTTGGAGTAAGAGAACTGAATTTCAAACCATGGTAAAGGTTCATTTCTCACATGTTATTTTATTTCAATCATGAAGAATATAACATGCAAACTACCACAATAAGTGATTACTCTTGTCAGTGATCAGGAATGAAGGAAGCACTGGAAAACCCACATTAAGATTTTGCTGATACATTCTACTCTAATCTGGTTTGTACAGTGAAGATGAGATGATTACTAGGCATCACTGCAAATTACACTTCTCTAAGATACTGAATATTAATGCCACTTTTTCTAAAGTTAATAAAATCCACTTGCAATAGGATTAAAGTGAACAGACAGACATCCCAGTGTAATATCTATATACACAAAACTACATGTATGCCTTCAAGGTTCCCACAATAAAACAGAAGCATTATTCAAGTGAGAACAAGAGGTGCAGAAAGGCTGTATTTAGAAGACACTGTGGCTTTCCTAAGGCTCTAAGTCAACACTGTAGCTTCCAGGTAGCTTTTCAGGAAGGATGAAGTCCAAAAATGAAGCAAGCAGCAGCCTACACCATGGGAAGTCCCCTATCTGATAAAAGCTTCTCTGTCTCAGGATGAAAGTCAGAGGTAAGTCTCCCTCTTGATATCATTACAGCTTCAAGAGATGGGTTCCAATTTGTATGTATGATATAGGGAGGAAAAAGTACAGGAGGTTTACTACATTGTTAAGCAAAATTTCTTTTTTTTCTTTTTTTTTTGTTTTACTCAAGTTTTTACTCAGTTAGGTAGGGGTACAACAGCAGGTACAGCTCATACACCGTTGTAGAACAGCAATATCACTATGCTCCAATCAGACATATCTCCCACCATACTAGCAGAGACAAAAAGGTAAAAAAACAAAAACAAAACAAAACAAAATTATTGCTGGGTAGAATTTTTTTAACTAGGTGGGAGCTAGATCATCAGTGTAACAAAACCTGCTCAAAGCACATATGAAGTCTTACACTATTGTGTGCCAAACAAACTCAGGCCTTACCAGTAGTATTGACCCCTTTACACATCCAGCAGAAACTGAGTCAAGGATTTTGCATACTTTAAGAAAAAAAATCTACCAGGAGAAACCATCTTTTTTTTCCTTCTGTCTTCTCTGATACATAAATTAAAAAATAGCTGTGATGAGTTTACATTTTATTGAACATCTCTTGGCATGCAAGACTGGATGGCCTCTAGAACACAGAGCGTAAGCCTTGGGGACTCCCTCAGATTTCAGTCTAACCACACACAATCAACACGAATTTTAAATAAACACAGAAACTCACCCGTGTGGTGTAAGCAGCTTCCGGGTCATCTTCCAGTACACGAGAGAGACCAAAATCTGAGACTTTGCACACCAAGTTACTGTTGATGAGGATATTACGAGCAGCTAAATCTCGATGGACGTAACCCATATCTGACAAATATTTCATGCCAGATGCGATCCCTCGCAGCATGCCTACTAGCTGAATGACTGTGAACTGGGCATCATGTTTCTGGAAAACATTTGAAATGTAATTTCAGAGATTGTTTAAGTTCATCCTTGCACAGATTTTTGATAATGATCCTGGAAGCTCTTCAAGTGAAGAGCTCACGAGTCAGGGGTCATGATTTAAACACCACACATGGAAATACTTTGGTCTGTGGAGGATAATTTCCCAGTCACCTGAGGGAAGGGGACAGATTTTCAATTCAGATAAAAATCAATTTTTCCCATTCTTGTCGTCATCAGAATTTTGATTTCCTAGACGGGATCTGTGTGAAAGCAGCATATAAATTGAAGTTGTGTGTGCTCCTGAGACTGGAGTGCCAGGATTTTAGAGAAACAGATGTCCAACTTCCCTGAAAGGCCATAGGAATTAGTGAAAATCCCAGACTTACTCAATGGACTAATGAAAGTTTTCTATTACACAAGCATTTTTTTTTCCTAACAAAAGCAAATACTGATGTGATTCAGTGGTTTTCAAATTCCATTAAATTTAAACTCACTCCTCAAAATTTTCCTCAACTTCAGGAACACAAAAATCACTTAATCATACTGTGACAGCCTAGAAAACAATAGCTGCATACATTTCTAATTATCTACTTCTAGACTTATTAAATCTCCCAGCTCTTACCAGTGCTGTTTGTTAACATCTAGCTTTGATATTGATATATAGATACATAGACAACGGGACACCACTACATCCCAGTGCTCTCAAATGAATTCCCCAGTGCTGTAAACCCAGTGCTGTAAATTTATCACCATAGGCAGCTCTTCAGCTCTTCCTGCTGCTTCTCCCAGAAATTTATTAAATACATGGGACCTGGTTCTGCCATGTGGGGTGAGCTCACACGAATGAGCCTGCAAGAATGACTGCATTAATTTCATTTTTGATTAATAAGCTTAGAGGCAATATTAGCACTGTAAACATTAAGCAAATATATGGCACAGCAGATGCTTTAAAGAGTGACTCAAAACTCCCTTTCATGAAGAAATTCATTATTATAAAAGACTCTTTTAGCAGTTCCCTGTTATGAAACCTTCTTTAACTAGAGCCAACACAAGAGGATGTATATAGACCCTGGAGAAGATTTAGTTTGAAACAGGAAGAAAGTTTCTAACCATGAAAGGAATGAGATGCTCAGACAGCCTTCCAATGGCAATAAGGAAATCAAACTGACCAGTTTTAAAAGTCCTTTATAGCAGGGTTATGTGGCCTGAGTTGCACGTGATATTAATGAGTCACAAGGTTCTTATCTATGTTTCCACACAACTAATAAAAAGCAAACCAAAACAACAAAAAATAAACCAACCAACCAAACAAAAAAGAGAAAAAAAACCCCACAAACAACCAAAAAAACACACTGAAATAAAGAAACAATTGAACAACTGTTTTGTACAGTCAGAAACTATTCTTCATTCCTCAGAGCTTTCTTCAAGAATTTTAAGCCTAAACAAAATATATATAGTTCAGTACAGATATATTTCATTTAGATATACTGACACATTATTCATATGTATTTTACATGCTCCAGTGGACATCATAACATATATAGTACATACTGAAACTAAGGTTGACAATATATCCCCTTTTGGGGCTAAATGTCTAGTTCAGTGTTATGAATTTGGGGGATAATGTCACTCAACCGTGGCAGAACCAAAGTAGTCTCTCAGCCACAGCTGAGTTTGCCCTAACAAATTAAAATTAAACTAGTGTTTCCCCTCAGATGGGATTTCATTTCTGCTACACTTCTTGTTTTGCCACAAGTAAATCTTGGTGACACAGGGAGCGTTTAAATTTTTTTAGGCTCACTACCAACTTTGACAGAAAACAAAGATAAATCAACAACAGTATTAGTATGTCTAAGGTTGGGGAAAGAAAACAGGCCAATAAAGTTTGCTAGCAAAACATTTCAAACACCCTGAGGTATGGAATTATTCCCTAAACTTTTCACATTTAGAGAAACAGCTCTTGGCTCAGTACTATTGGTTTACTGAAAAATTTCCACAAATCCATTCACTTTGGAGATCTCTTGGTAAGACTTCGAGGCTGCCAACCAATAAGCATAACTGCAAACTATTTTCATTTTTGCATGCCAGAATTTTTTTAATAGATGTGACATACTCATAAACCCAAAGTTTTCTTCATTTTGGAATAATGTTTACTGTAAACAGTCAAAATGGACTAGCAGATCCCTACTTGCACACAAAACCAAATGGAAATAATGAAATGTCAAGCAACAAGAGCTGATGATGAGTCAGAGTAGAGTGGTGGTAAATTCAAAACTAATTCAGAAGTAGAGCCAGTTCTGCACCTTTCAGTTTTCCATTGTACTTACCCGTAGGAAGCTGTCCAAGGACCCATTTTCCATATATTCAGTAACAATCATAACTGGCTTACCTGTGAACAGATGGCAGGGGTCAGGCATTTAAAAAGAATACGTAATGATCAGTAAGAACATGAATTTCAGAAATGCACCCATATCTTTCAAGTCCCAAGGATAATTTAAAATTTAGAAAGAAAGCAAAAGATGCATCTGCAAAACCAACTGTATCCACAACATAATTGTACCACCACTTAAAACAACAGAAATACAGTCATTTCAGGATAAACTGATAGGATTTTTAGCAGCTCAATTCCCAAGAAACAGAGTGAAGCATCCTGCATTTTCAGTGTTTCTTGTGTTATCTGTCACTGTTGGATATAATTCTTCATACAACCCTTGAATTTATGCAATGAAGTAGATGTATTTTGCCATGCATTTGTCCTCAGGTTCACTCTGGAAGGGAACTGGGCACTTGCTGTGGAAGGAGTAGCAGTTTCCAGAGTAGTGGTGCAAGGACTGTGGAGCAGTACTCTACCACATGGGCACAACCAATATGTTCCTCAGATACTATGATATGGGGAAGATTAAGTAGCCTACATGGAAGCAACAGCAAAAAAACCCTCTCCCTCAGGAGGGTATTTACAATGCATTTAAACTGTAGAGCTTCAGCATTTTCCCAGTGTAAGCAGAGAAAAATGTTGGGGGTGGGGATAGAGATGGAAGATGCACAATGGAAGTAAGATAAGGCACTGGAAAGAAAAGCTGAGCTGTAACACAGCCACATTCCACTGCTGGGGATGAGCCCTCTTTCCAGGCAGTCCTGATGCCCACTGCAGCAGGATCAGTGGCAACACTAAAAGAAGGGGAGATTCAGGCTAGATGTGAGGAAGAAATTTTTACAATGATGGTGGTAAAATACAGCAACGGGTTGCTCAGAGAGTTGGTAGATGCCCCATCCATGGAAACACTGAAAGCCCGGCTGGATGGGGCTCTGAGTAACTTGATCTAGTTGAAGATGTTCCTGCTTATTGCAGGGGGTTGGACTAGATGACCTTTGAAGGTCCCTTCCAACCCAAACTGTTCTATGATTCTATGAACACGAACCTCCCCTCCTACCAAGCACAACGTAGCTGGGAACCAAACACGTTGCATTCACAGGGCAACAGCATGCTCTAAAGAAACAGCTCTGCATCCTTGAAAAGCCTCTAATATCTTTCAAAACTTCCCCATGCAGATTATAACCAAGATTTTATATGCAACTCTGACACATTGGACAGACATGAATGCAAAAATTAATGTGATTACAGTAAAGTTTCCAAAGGTTATTGCTCTGCTAATATTTTATCATCATATGGATTTTATTATTTCATAATATTTTCTAAAGCTTTGTTTATTTTCTCTTTGTGGTAGAGTGAAAGGTGGGTAAGAGCATGAAGTTATTTAAGGAGATGAATTATTATTTCACATATAATACAGGAAGGCATCTGACCCTAAAAGCCTGACAAAGGCCTGCATATTGTATAGCAGGCATGGTGACATTTTAGGTTTTAAAAATGAACTGTGTGAGGCTTGAAAGAGGTACCCAGTATAACCAAAAGCAAGAAAGCCATTAAAAAAGCAAGTAGTAACAACTCCTTTTTTGTTTGTTTCTGAGAAAATACCACTCCTATCAAATATAAATTCTTAGAATAGAAATACTAATTCCAAAGAATGAGTTTAATATAATGAGAAGAAAATCCTTTGCCTACTGTATAGCTTAATTGGTTAAAATACCTTCTTTCTGCTGTGCAAATGATGTGTTGTACTGTGGGAGTCACACTAATGGATAATCGGCTCTGTCATCCATTAACTGGTAGGAACAAACACTTTATCCAAAACATTAATCTTGAATCATATAGGATATGGATAATCTCTCTCTCAAAAAAAAATCCTTTGCTTGCCTACTCTTGTTAGCAAGAAATTTGCAGCACAAGGAAAAGTACCTAACTTACACTGTATGTGTAAGATTAACCCAAAAGCAAAGGTAATGGACAGAAAATGCTGCTGGATCATTCAAATAAAGGGGAGGACACCAATGGGGCTACCCACAAATTTCTGTAAGAAATCCACATACTTTGAAATCAGGAGACAGTTGCCTGGTTTCTGTATAAAGTCAATTTTATGACATATCAGAAGACTGAAAATAGTGTAAGAATATATGTCTTTCAAAGTATTAAGAGACCATCTTACTGCCTTGCTCACCCGTACTCAGAAAGCCCGAAGTGCAGGATTCTACTTTCATTCAGTTAGAAACGTGTCCATAATAAGAAGCATATGCTCTGAAGCAACACGGTGCACTTTTAAAAGAACATTCTGCATTCATTTATCAAAGCACAGCCGTTTATACACGATAACAACTTGTGTCAACAGTGTTGCTGAAATTTATTACACTAACAGGCTACAAATTGCTGTAAATTATTAGTAAACTAAGCAGAACATGTGTGCTGGTTATTAAGACTACTGCCTACAGTGCGCCCAGGAGACCAGTGTAGTGGCTGGAAAAGGCAGAACAGAAATCTGTGTGAAGTGGGGGAACAATTCTGCACTGGAGCCCAGGACTGAAGCCTCATCTGGTGAGTGCACCTCCTTCAGACTGTGGTTGGGTTGTCCCACTGGCACACCACGGCCATCCCAGCTTGAGAACTCCTCATAACAAATGGTCCTATTATTGGGATTGTGACAATTACAGTTGTTAGGAGTTGCTTCAGAAGGTCTGCTTAGTATGAAGAGCTAGATCATTGCTAAGGGCCACCTGTCAAAAAGAATTTGCATAATGAAGAAAAGGTCACATCACCTGTTTGTCATGCATTACCTGCACTGAGAACGATCCAGCAAATACTCCAACAGACTCTCTACTGACTATACATAAACTAACACTTGTGAGTGTGCTTTAATAGCTATCATCAAAAAATATGAACAGCTGTTAATTTTATATTATGGTATATTAGGTTGGTTTAGAAAAGCCAAATCCCACTACCTTCTCATCCTATCACACTATAGAATGTTAAAGAAAAGAAATTATTATCTTTACTTGCATTTATGCCATATAATTTTACCCAGCAAATAGTTCCAGATCAGTTTTCTAAATGCCTGTATTCAAGCTATCTGGAGAGGGTGTTGTAACCCTGAGGCTTTTATTGATTTCAGCTGGGAATATTCAGAGCTTGCTCTCTCATACTTAAATGTGACAGGCAGCTGGCACTCCCACCCTCTCCGAAACAGATAGTAGTCTACTGTGAATACAGCTGAGTAGCAAACTTACTAATAGTCACTTATAGAGAATACAGATGGAATTAGTAGTGCACATTCAAAAGCAATGCACAAATTCCTGCATGCACAGCAATTAAACTATTTTCTCAAGTGCCACAGAAATACAAAATGTAACAAAATAGATCTTAGCTCAGCTGTGTACAGACTGATGCTGGCATTTCAAGTAATTTTGGGACTGCAAATCTTATTCTGACTGTACAAAGCGTGTGTCATTGAAAAGCAGAAGATAACTCGGATTTATACAGGCAGATCTGGCAGCCCTTTCCTGATGGGACCATGAGACCTAAGCTGAAGAATAACTTCTTTGTTATTTAAATCAAGCAAAATAGACTTTCATGAATCACACCCAGAGAAAGCATTATTATTGTAATTATGTTTCTTCATAACATATAGGGTTTTGCATACTTCAGACTAGTTATTTTTAGACACATTCTTGTGGGTTTTTTTGTTTAAAATAATTTGTTGTAGTAAGCTACAAAATTCAAGCCTATATTTGTAAAACCTTGCATCATGCAATTTTAAAACCAAAAACCCTTAAAACCAATAAAACCATCTACTTAACAACAAAAAATCTGGTATACTTCTACCCAGTTAAACTGGAAATGCACATTGCAAGCAGCTGATTGAAATGGCAACAATGTTCTCTGCCAGCAGAGTCCTCTAAGATGAACTAGGAAACATCCTACTGATTTTTTCCACTCCCCTGAAAAATCTCAGAGAATTCCTGGGTTGTTTTTTTTCTTTTATTTTTTTAAGCATACCCCATATAAAATCTTAGTGATCTCCCACATAATAACTACTGCAGGACTTCGATCATTAAATTTACCACCTTATGCTGCAATAGATATTTAGAAAGTATGGCTGATGTCTCTGAGTTTATATCTCATGGAAGAAGCCGGTTTTAGTACTTCATGCAACCTCTTTTCTGCTACCAACTATTTCTGCCTTTCCACCTCAAGGCAGAGGACAATCAGCAGCACAAGCAATGAAGAGTCAGAACTTGCCTAAATGAGGCAGCATCACCAGCACCAAATCCCAACAGCTGCTCATAAGGAGAAGAGCACGCAGGATCTGGGCAGCTTTGAGGAGACTACTGTGGCTGCCATGGGAAAGCTGGGTAGGACCTTGAGGACCAGCACCACTGTTCAGGAATGCCAGTTATGACTTGCTGGTATCTTAACAAAAGTGGAGCTGGAGAGGGTTCTTCAAATATATTACTTTTGCAGGAAGGTACCATGCATGGATGGAGGTTTTAATTATTTTTTGTCTCAAAAAGAGAAGGTGATTTGTTATCAAAAACATGAACAAAAATATACTTTAACAAAAACAAACAAAACCAACCAACCAAACAAACAAAAAAACCCAAACCCAAACCAAACCAAACCCCAACCCAAATCTGTAACAAAAACACCCAAAGGCAGATGTAGAAAATTACTGTTAGTAAATATATATATATATTATCAAAGAAATAAAATAAATTTTACTACCAATAAACTAAAGCTCCACATTTTGGGTTTTTTTTGAGATTTTTACTAAGGGGATCAGGATCTTTAAAATGCCTCATACTGGTACATACTGAATATCACGTGGAGTATTTTGCTGGCATGAAAATCATGTGGGAAAACGTTTGGACTAGTATCAGTTGCTGTAGCCAGGTAGGCTGTTCATTAATTTGTGCTAATGACAAAATCTAATGATTTAGTTGACAGCCGAACATATTGCTTCAGTGTAATTAGGAAACATTAGGATATCAGACTCCAGGACTCCTAACAGATTATCAGCAAGTGCCTCTTGGCCACTTTGAAGCAATTTGTAGCTCTGGAGTTTATTAAACCTGCCAGTTTATTACTGAACTGCACTGTTCTTCAGAAATGCTCCTTCTTCTCCATGTTCCCTCTATTTTTTTCAAGCAGACTGTTATTATTCCCCATTTTTTCCCAGCTCATCAACCTAGGGTACTGTTTCTGAGTTCTCGCCATCCTGAGAGCATTGAAACAGTGAAGCTCCTGCAGTTGCACTGTGGGCAATTTCCTCCAACACCACTGTTCTTCATTGGATCCTTCAGTGTGGGCTTAGCTGGTGCTTTCACATTGGGTAATTTTTTTCCTGCTTTTGAGGAAATAACAACTTAAGTTGCAAAAGCCAAGCTATGTGTTTCTGCTGTTATCTCTTTTGAAGGATATTTGGTATATATCAACAAGGTTATAACACAAACACTTCCGCAAGGGTTTGCAGAGCATAAACATGGATGCTTCAGTTTTCTATTTGCTTTTGCTCTTCCTTGAAAGATCAGAGAATCACAGCATAATTTAAGTTGGAAAGGACCTCCAGTGACGCTTCCCCTGCAAAAGATATATCCCCGTCATATCTTACTTTTAGTGACGACTCCCTCTAATCGAATTATATTAGGGTGGTCAAACTGTCCCATGATGCTTGCTTCTCCCAGGAAGTCCCTTCTCTGTTTTTCAGTGTAGCCAACTTTCAGGGTTTTGATAGCCACTGAAATTTCCTTTTTAGAAGGCAGCTTTAGGCGTCCACTGCACACTTCTCCAAATTCTCCTAAAAAAGTGGAAAAATTACAAAAGATGAAATGCAGTTATTTCATGGGGATTTAAGAAAAAAGACATAGTATTCAGCAAAGGCCCCTGAAGTGTGGTGTTTACTGCTGGGCCACTGACCCAAAGGAGGCCTTCCGACAACTACTTAACATTTCCATGCTTGGGTCCTCCATCTGTCAAACTGGACAATGTCACTTATTTACACAGTATATCCAGAGGACTACAGAGCAGAGGAATGCATAAATGTTACCAGAAAATTCACTTTCTGTTTAAGTTGATGCACTTTGAGACAATAGTAGGAGGGCTAACTGATTAACACACAGGTATCAGAATAGTCATGCACCCATTATAGCCTTAATTTCTACCAGAGATAGTGGAGGTCCCACATATTTTACTTATTTCGATTAAAATAGCAAGATAATTAATATAAAATGAATTTATCTACAATAGCTGCAAAGAAAAAAATAAATCCATGCGGATTATCTTTGTTCTATCGTTATTCAAATGGATTTAACTGTGCAAATATTTACTGTCACTATGGGACTACAGGACCTGATAGTCCACCATGAATGTTGTGCCCACTGTATATTGTGTGAGTTCTCTACATAGAAAAAGGCAGATATCACTGCATGTTTACTTTCATACAATGCTGTTTATCCTTTGCTATGTAACAGAAGACGAATGCACAGAGGAAATTATCCTAGCATTAAAATGAGAAGTATTAAATATATTGACAAACTGCTGAAAGAAAACATCTCACTTGCATATTTCTGTATTTAATTAATAATTACATAAAGCATATAAGGAAGTTTCAGTATCTTAAAAGACATTTGAGCAGCAACTGACTTTTTATTCCCAATTATCCAACCCCCCCACCTCAGATTTTATATGATATAATGAACTGCACATACAATATCCCATTTAAAATTACAGTAGCAACTGTTGCTTTAATGATAAAATAAGTAAAATAAAACTACAGTAAAAACTGTGAATGGATAAAACATACAAGAAATATGATGGTAAGAATTGCCCCACAAGATTAAATAAAGGTTTGTTTGCATGTTTGTTTGTTTCTTTCCTTTCAAGAAACTAGAGGGTGATGCTGGAGGGCTCTAGCACTCATTTTCCAACAGTACATGCCTTTTCAGGTCCTTTTGTCAAAATACATGAGATCTGAATATAAACAGCCCCTCATATGCCGTATTTTGTCAAGTGGCTTTGTATAGAAAGTTTCACTTGGAAACAAACAAACCCTATACATCTACATCTATCTGGCATAATTTTTATTGAAACTGCAAATGTGGTTTTTATTTTCATCATGGAAAGAGTGATTATACTGCTTACATATGAGCTTTTTCCAACTTAATGTGTAATGATCCTAAATGCAATAGCATTACTATTCCTCTAAAGAGCAAAGGCTGTTGGAGCTTATTTGCCCACAATGATTCTTTCTTTATCTCTGCAGCTGATTGTTTACATTAAGCAACATCTGTGCAAACTAAAAATGACCAAAAACCACAGAAATTAGATCTATTTAATAGGCAAATTTAAATCGTGTTGCTCTTCATAGATTTAAAGCTCAGAAAAAAATGTGCAATGGATTGACAGCCCTTCACCATTGACTTCAGACATGATACCACACGGGACACATTTTAGATGTTATGGTCAGCCCATTTATCTGCAAATTGAAATTAATCTTTCATCAGCTTGCCACCAATATGGTTGGCATATGACATGGCAATGGCCATGTCCCATTTGTGGCACTGCAATTTAGCAATGATAAAGGGAGTCACAACAGTAACCAGAATCTTAACAGTGCTGTGTGTTCACGTTCAAAGCTCAGGGAACTGGTGTTTTTTATGCACAACAAGGAACGAGGAGAGAGACATAACAATAGTTTTGGCTTATCAAAATTATGGTTATAAATCGGATGGACACCAACTCCTTTTTCTGTACAAGAGGTAAACCAAAGAATAGTTGCAAATTACAGTAAAGGTCAGGTAGATCAGAAAAAAAATCCTAACAATAAGGACACTTGGGAAGTATAAAAGACTTTTTAGGGAGGCTATAAACTCTTTTATCTTGGAGATTGTAAAGAATAACTATCTGTCAAGAATGGTACCTAACAAGTTCTGTTCTGGGCAAGGATGTGGACTTGATGACCTCTTGAGGTCAGTTTTCAGCTTTATTTTCTAAGGTTTCTCTGTTAGACAGCCAGTTTAACCAAAAAAAATGAACATGTGTCATAGAGCAATGCCCTTTCTCTGTTGCTAACCCAGGCTAGATTTGAGTAAACAACACAGAAGTGAATGTCACCATATCTTATCACCAGCTGCTGAGCTGCTTCATCCCCTAGACATGGTACTGTGCTATTGATGTAATATATACATATATACTACTAAAACAACACTTAGATTACATCTATTGTTTCTAACATTATTTGTATTTCAGGCTGCCAAGAAAGGCAGCAGCTCAGGAAATGAGTTGTAGAACCTATTACTAGTAACTAATGGGTGTTGAGTTCTGTTTAGAATTCTTAATTAAAAATATTCAACCTCTGCAAGCCACATGATTGGTATACTTTACCAAGAGCAAACACTGCTTCAGCTCAAATACTAACCCCAGCTCAATACTGTCAGAGCACCACAAAGAGGAAGACCAAAGCACATCTTGAAAACAGAAGGAAGGGAAAAAAGTGTTTGAAATAAATCTTGTAATGTCCAGCTTCGTATTCCCTTTTCTCTAGGTTTTAATGGTCCAAAAAGCTATAAGAAGCTAACCTCTTAAAACTATTGTTCAGTTACTGTCAATGGAGACTATAGTTATTATTTCAGCAAGCAGTCCAGCAATCAATCCTTCATTTCTGATCAGAATTGTATATTTGATATTTGTTTGACTTTTCAGAAGGAAAAGGTTATGGCTAATGTCCATCAGCACAGTCCTATTCAGCTGTGATTGCACAATTTAGAACTTGGGTGATTAATCAGATTCTACAAGGCCAGTGGATGCTGTAAGAGACTAAAAGTTGTACCCTTCATAGCAATGGAGCTTACTGTTGTCTGTGGGTATAAAATGGGTTTACTTTCTTGGAAAACTATTTTGATGGAAAAAGCTCATTGTGCAGCATAACTACGTTAACCTTTGGTTCTTTCATATACATGGCAGTATGGGTGTTATATAACTTCAGTCAATGCCCATAGTGACATGCAGTTACACTACATCTTTTTCCTGCAAACCATTTCAATATGGTCCTAGTAAGAAATGGGCTGGATATCATCAGATATTGTTTAGGAGGAACAAGGACTTGTGTTTGACTTGGAAGGTGGAAAACCTGGCACAGATTTTAAGAGATGAGGTTGATGGCTTTTCATGTAAAGCCTTTCTGAAGTGTTTACTTTTAATTATGCTACACACATAAACACCATATAACCTACCCTGCAGACTACTTACATGTGGAGAGCAAATACATATTAAGAGGGCTGTTCATAATATAAAGATCTCTCTTCAGGAGATCTTAATTTCTTTTTAAATAGGCTACTCAGGGCACCAGTGAATGGAATTTGCTGTGCATTTAGACCCAGGGGACAAGTAAAAATGACTCTGTGAAATTAGCTACTCCCTTTACTTTGCTGCGTTTTAAATCATGATTGTATTGCTGTGCACAGAACTCCCTTGGAGCTGGAGAGGCACCTAAACTGAATGTTTTGTAAACCTTGTGAACCTCAGCAACATTCTACAAGCCCTCACTGAGACACTGCAAACCTTCACAATAAGTTCACAGACAGATAGCACCTAAATTTTAGAAATACTTTGATCAGCAAGATATTATGCTACAAGCACATTTAAACTTTGAAAGAAAAGCAAATGCTTGCTTTCATGTTCGGCAAAGCACAAACTTAAATCTATCCCAAATCAATAAAGCGCTTTCTGTAGTATTCTCTTGCTGTCCAATTGGATTTAAACTTCTTACGTGGTTTGCTGAACTGAAGTGAGTTGTTTTAAAATAAAGAATTACTGTAAAGAAAAATATGAAAAAGTGGCTCCTGACCTCAATTTTCTTATGCTTAGCCTCCCACTAAAATCCCTTGTGTTTTTCTTGAGGTTCTTTTGGACAAGAGTATTTCCTTATTGCATTTAGGTGTGTTTTCAAAGCTATGTAAGCTGCCCTCTATTCTCCAAGATTTCTGGCTAAAGCTGTGAAAAACTACTTGGAAAAGATTACTTGCCTGACTTGAAGGCCTCATTACTTACGTCACACTTCAATGCAGTTAAATGAATCCCTTCTTCTCATATCACTGTATTTTTATAATTTCATTCACACTTGCATTTGTAAAGGAGAAGGGCAGGAAAACACCAAGTCATTCACTCAAATGAGTCATTGACTGAAGTAAGAGACAGGAAATGCTTTTCTGCTTTTGAGGAGGAAAGAATCATTCCTGCAGAAGCAGCCTTGGAGGCACTTACTGTGAATGCAAAAGCTACCATGTGCTGAACATGACAGCAGTGTAAAGTGATGCTATGAATGCATTTTGGAAGCTTCCAGCCCCTTGTAGCCTGATTTCACCTGTTCTTCCCTGCCTCGCTCAAGACTGAGACAGTTAAAGTTGTTCATCCTGGAGAAGAGAAGGCTCTGGTGAGACCTTAATGTGGCCTTTCAGTACTTAAAAGGGGCTTGTAAGAAAGATGGGGACAGATTTTTACCAGGGTCTGTTGTGACAGGACAAGGGGTGATGGTTTTAAACTAAAAGAGGGAAGATTCAGGTTAGGCATGTGGAAGAAATTTTTTACAAGGGTGGTGAAACACTGTCCCAGGTTGCCCAGAGAGGTGGTGGATGCCCCATCCCTGGAGACATTCCAGAGCAGGCTGGACAGGGCTCTGAGCAACCT
Organism: Streptopelia decaocto; assembly: GCF_964273445.1. Taxonomy (NCBI): domain Eukaryota; kingdom Metazoa; phylum Chordata; class Aves; order Columbiformes; family Columbidae; genus Streptopelia; species Streptopelia decaocto. Next base: position 90,546,187 of record NC_138663.1, read on the forward strand.
GATCTAGTTGAAGATGTTCCTGCCCATTGCAGGGGGTAGGACTAGATGACCTTGAAGGTCCCTTCCAACTCAAATTATTCTATGAATCTATGGTCTCTGGCAACTGTTAATAGGGAATATTAACTGTAACACCATATGTAGTTTAGTGTCATAGTCTCCAACAAATGGTTTCATTATTATCTTGAGTCCAAGTTTCAAAGTCGAGGACCTGCAGGAACCAACTGTCACATTCACTGGAGTGGAGGAAAGGGACTGTTTTTCAAACGACTTGAATCTTTTAGGACATATCCCTTTTTTGAAGCCTCTCAGAAACCTCTCTCCATTTTCAGAGGTCATATTTGGAAAATGTTGATTTACCTCTCATTCTCATGTGCATGCTGATTAAAAATAGGTCAGAACAATGAGCTATAAAATATGACATATCCCTGATTCTTATTAATTTGTTTTCTAGATTCATATACTGCCAAGTTTAGAAACAACCCAAGTTTAGAAAGCTTACTTGTGTGAATGAATGCTCCTGAAAGCCTTAGAAGGAAACATACTGATCTTGGACTTAACTTTTCAGTAACCCTCTTAGCTTTGCTCATGTTAATTCTCTGTTATGTGCAGTAAGCAGAGCTTTGCTGCCTTTACTGAAGATGACGGAGAACAGTGCACTCTTGTGGGGCAAAATTAAAACCAGCAAGGAATAAAAATTCTACCTTTGCAGAAAATAACCTAACTTCATACAAGCAGTTGAGTAGCTGCAGTAAGAGATGATGAATACTGTTTCCTTTTACTGGGTGATTCAGGAGGGATGGAGAGTACAGTAGCTTGTTTTTTTGCAAATGAAAATATTTTGCTGTGCAGAAGGAGTCTGTGTCTCTCACATCTCATGATTTTAATTCAAATAGTAAGTTTAGAAAGAAGAAAAAAATCAATAATAATAGAACTAGTAATTTTCAATGGATTAAAAATCAATAGTAGTTCTCACAAATGCTTTAATTTAGCAGGAAAGCTAACACTTTATGATATTCTGACCTGACAAGACAATCTGCCACTTCACTTCAAGGAGCAAGCACACATCCTATTAGGAACTACATGCTGCGTTGCAACATGCACAAGTCAGTGTGATGAGAATTTCTGTAATCTGGCTCCTCTGCTACAAAATCTGCTCATTTCAACAGTTTGGTTTTTGTAAACCAAACAATCTATGGCGTCTGTACGGCTCAAACAATCAGTTATCAGACAGACAACCCTTTCCTCCCAAATCGATAATTCAAATCCAAAGCACTGACCAAAATCAATCCAATGACCAAAGGTCATTGCAGTCTGATGGATGTGTGGTGACTGGTATGAAATGAGTTTGTGGTTTCACTCAAGGCATAATAGTCAACAGTCCTTTCAAGGGAAAAAAAGAAAACATCTTCACAGTTGATACCATTTTCTGTGCTGACAGATTTTAAAGAGAAACATAAAAGTGAGGCTGAACTCTCTTCACTCCCAACAGTGCTGCATCCAAGTGTGGGCTGATGAATGCTCTTTGAAAAGCTGTCTTACTTCCTGCTTTCTTTGGGGAAAAAAATAGAACAGTAAGCCCTTAACTTTTCATATGCACTGAAGTCAGCTGTAAAATTGACCTACTAATTTGATGACTTTAGAACATTTTCTTTCCAGGCACAAGTATAAACTTAAGGATGTAAAACAGTGTATCCAACAAAAGGCTATCTTTAGTTCAGTATATCTGACGGTCATTACCTGCTCCAACTACTTTATCAATGGATATGTTAGAAGCATCCAATTCCTTGGCAAATTCATGCACAGCTTGATTGGGATCTTCATATGTATGCGGATCTACGTAAGTTCTCAGGCCTGGGAGTTTCACTGTGTAAAAACAAATTCAGAGAGAAAATGTTACTTAGACTTAATTAATCCTTCTAAAGAAAGCTCATGAGAGAACAGAAATCAAGTCAATAGAAGAAAAAGGTATACTGCTTCTTCAAATCAAACTGCTTTGGATGGGTCTCCAGGAACCTTAACATAGAGTGAAAACAGAGACATAAATGTAGTCGTTGCACCCAAATCTGAAAACGAATTTAAAATATATCTCCACTTACCATATTTAACTGCTTTTCAAATATTAAAATACTACCTGCCCCTCCCAGCTTGGTCTGTTTAGATGCTGCCTTATATTGTCCCTTTCAAGGCAACAACAAAGAGGCAAGGAACAAAATGTATGATGCTACAGTCAACCTAAAAAGTTCTTAAGCATATATTAAGGAGAATACATTAAGTCAAGCTTTTTCTTTCCAAGCCCTCCAACAAGATGCACAAGAAAATTATATGTGAACAAACACACCTCTACCTCAATCCCTCTGCTAGTACATGCAAGGAAAGTAAACAATTATTCTTTTTACTAAAGTTTGGTTCTAGCATGCAGTAACCTTAACATCCGTGTTATTATTTTGTCCCCCTCTACCTTTTCCTGGCCAGGGATTGTTTTGTTTGCCCAGGGCAAGCACTAGTTCAAATGACTGAAAGACTTTAAAGGCAGTTTCAGGCTCTCCACATCTCTTCGTCCAGCAGGACTGGGGATGAGGTGAACAGGTTATCATTCCCAATCCTTCTCTCCAGCAAAGGTGCTGAACGCAAAGCATAGCCTCATTCCCCTCCCCAGCCCAAGGTCCTACTTGTGCTTACATGCAGTACCTTGTGTGCCTACCTCTGTATTCAGTTTGGAACACAAAGATATTTTGTTAACAAAAAGTGAAATATCTGTTACATTCAGCTTGAAGTTTTCTGCTCCTGACAGAAAACCTGCATTCCTGGACGTGTATTTCCCTTACTGTGCCAGTTGGCCTTGTTAAAGATATTAACTCCTCCTACAAACACTGCCCTAACCTACTTGGGAATATCCTTTCTACCTTGGCATTATTATACTGTATCAATTTGTTGACTGCTAGAATAGTTAAACCTTTTTTGCTGGGTTACACAAATGGGAAAAATGCCTTTGGAGCATTAGTTAGAGCACACCATTGTTTTCTCAAACAATCCCAAGTGTATGTAAAGAAAATAATAACCAATTTTTGAAGATTTATTGGCCTCAGTATTGACAAAGAAATGATAAAACTGAGTTCCCAAGCTAATTGCCTTGAAAACAATGCAAACTAAAAGCCATGCTCTTAACACAAGGGCTGCGTGTGCTTGGCATTAAATGCCAACTGTGTTTCCTTCAAGAGCCTGATGATTACAGAATTACTTGCAAGTAAAACAAAAAGTAATTGGCTGTATATTGCTGTTGGTTAAAAATCTTGTAAATGCTCCTTTCCGTCCATGCTGAATGTACATTACAGGCTCCCTCATACCTCCAATAAAAATAACAACAATTAAAAGCTTCTGCACTGTGGGGTTTTTGGCTGCGGATTTTTAATGCTGACCCCAGAGGTTCCCAAGATCAGGTGATGGTGACTGCAAGGAGAATAATCCCTTCACACCAATAATTAAGGGCAGCCTGTATAGTAACTGGGTTCTGTCATGAAAAACAGATAATAAACACATGCACATGTGTTAAGCTGTACTACTTTACAGCTCATTCTGTGCAAACATAATAATTTACATTTTCATTTTAACAGCATGGATTGCCCTAAGGGTAGCAAAAAAATAAAAAGGACCTAGCCAAAGAAGGCAAAGGGAGAGGATCTGAGGAGGTGAAACATTTTTGCTCCTTTGAAGTAATATTATAGGATTTGTAATAAGGCTGCAGGGAATAGTTCATGGCTGAAGCCTTTTTTAAAGTAATTCAGTATAAAGTGACTGAAATAAACCAGCTGCTGTATTTGAGATGCTGAAAGTTTACGACAGCCATGGAAGTTACTTTATCCTTTTTTAGTTCAGAGGAGCAATTTTCTTATCCTTTGAGAAAGACTGTAACTTAGTAGAATAAAGTTACAACAGCCACACACATACATAGAAATTCTAACAGAAAAATATCTGCAAAATCAATGAATATTTTCCAATAATTTCTAACAGAAATACCAGTTCTTGTTCTTACTACACGGTGAATCAGCATGGTACTGCTCAGAAAACAGTACATAAATAACTAAAGCCAAATTAAAAGCAATTTAATCCGCAGGAATTTAACAGCACTTGCATGTTTAAGAATAGTGATTGCTGCTTTCCATTGTGTGGGAGTAAGGAAAGCAAACTCTGACCTGTTATTTGTCTGTGACACTTTTTTTACTGGCTGCTTTTATTTTATAACCTCATTAAATTTGGATGATGAAGCATTAATTCTATGGGCCACATGTAACTGTATAGATTTTTTGAGACTAGTTGGTTAGCAGTGCTTGGGCTGCATGAAGTAAACCCACTGCTACAGCTTGTGTACCCCTTGACACTGCAGGGGAAGCAGCACACGTGTTGTGGATATGCACGCTCACGGTTCTCTGGAGATAAGGAGGAGCTCCAAACATAAAATAAGAATAATATGAACAGTCAGAGAACTATTACTTCACTGTCACAGGGCTAGGAAGCACTTCCAATTCCCAACTACTGCAGGTAAATACCTCATTAAAATGTTAGTTATAGTTGGCGGGGAAGCATCTGATTACGGTACCAACAGCTCTTTTCTTGCAGATGGTACAGTGCCACTCACCTTTATAACATGCTAAGCAATAGAAATATATGGTTCAATATGGTTTTACACAGTGCAGCAGGATATTTATCTGGAGCTGAAAGAGTTTCAAAGACAAACTACTGCTTCCTATCAAAAACATGCTCATTAGAAAAAAATAAATTTCCAGTCTTCGTGCTTATGAAGGACATTATTTCAGCCTCAAAGGATGAAAAAAATCCAAAATGCCATGATAGAAAAAAAAACAAGAATCCCCCCCTAGTCCTGATCAGGAATGTTAAACAATGACCTTCCTCTCTTTCAGCTCCTCCAGATCCAAAACTAATGTATTTCTGTTTTAAAGAGGGTATGGATGGAGCTTTGACTGTGATCTAGTCTTCATGATTCACAGCTCCTTTGCTGTAGAAAAGTGCTGAAGGGTTATGTACATTGTGGAAAGGACCCAGGATCAGAGAGGAGCTGATACACCACAGGATGACATTCCACTCCAGCCATGGGCCATAGCAAGCTCCTTCTCCCTGGTAGCCAGGACACTTGCCTGCATTCAGAAAATCAACATTTCTTCTCCTAAGCATCTCTTGGATGGGATTTTGCTCTGTGTTGTTCCTTTCACAGGGCATGGCCAAATGACGCAGAGTAGCCATTAATAAAGTCCCATTCAGCCTTACTAAAAATAGGTACGCAAACATCAGAAATAGTCTTCATGTTTGGCTTTTGAACATATTTCAAAAGTAGCCCAGGTTCCTCAGGATGAGCAAAACCTCATAACTATACACAATTTTTGCGTTACAAAGACAACGTTAGTCAATAGAAAGGTTATCCTCTTAGTCCTGAATAGGGCACAAAGCAAGCATAGACATACACATTCTTGAAAGGAGAGAATCAGGACTCGAACAAAACATGTTTGTAAATAGAGCTGGATTAAAAATAAACCCAAACAAACATTAACTTGTGTGACACTTGTTTAGTATTTATTCTTAATTTAAGCAACTACTCCAAATCACTTTTCAGTCTATGCTGAGACTAGTTCCAAACCTTATCAAGCAAGCAATTTTCACAGTCCCTTCTGTAGTCATCAAGACAGGTTTCATTGATTTTATATATTGCTTTGGGAAAAAATATGTCATTTCTTAGACTTTATACAGCTGACAATGAGGAAGTTGAAGTTACACTCTGCATTTCAGTAATGCACAGCAGAATCCATATCGTATTGCTAACCAGACGCATTGTTTGAACATAGACAGCAATGTTTTGCTCATTACTAACCTGAACACAGATGAAAGAATTTGAAACAAAGAATAATTGTTTGGGGAAAATCTCCGTATTCACAAGAGAAGAGATAATTCTCTTTCCAATTTCACCTTCATTTAAGTGAGGTATGACTTTTTAAAAATGAAAAATATCAGTTATCTAGGGGTTGGATTCAACAGATCTGGAAGTATTGAAAGACTTCAGTAACTTACAATGGCCATTCCCAAAATGTAGTCTTTTCTCATCAGCGCTATGTTTAGACTTCTTGTATCCACAGAATCTACAAGTAACAGAGAAAAAAGAATGAATATAAAGAATTTTATATGTTAACTGCAGGTGGAAACAGAATAAAATGTTTTCCCTCCACAATTAAATGCCTGTTTGAAATTTAATTATATTTACATTCTGTGTGCCCTATAGAGGCATGTTATGTTCTCAGGGAATTTGAGGAAATTGGTTAATGAGAGGATTTGTTGATTTTTGACCCCTACAGTTTAATTTTACAGTTGCCTAAGAATGTGTTTATAGCATTTTTTAACAACTGCTGCATGATTGGGGCTGCTAATGTTAGCAGGCTCATTACCAAGCATGAAGCAGTATTCAGAGTTCCTGGGCAGCAGACAAAGAAGGTGCAAACCAGCCATGTTACTGCCTGATGACACCCAATTTGCCATGCCCATCAAGGCCCCTCAGGGAAACGGAGGTGGGAGTAAATGTGCAAACCAGAGGATAAACTAACCTGCCAATCAAGATGTACACCACAACAGTGAGGAGAATAATGGCTACTGCCGCTGAAATGGCAATCATTACGACCTGGCTATTCTCACTGGAAATGGAGAATGCTGGAAAGTTAACATAAAAATGTATAAATAACTTTCCCCATACATAACATTGATTACATAACAATTGACATTCGTATAGAGAACTGACAGATTGAGTCATCACGGTTGGCATTTGGTCTCATGCCAAATATTTAATTTACTAAGTAAGTTTTCACCAGACAAATAAATACAAAGGAAGAAAATAAAAGACTCCAGCCATCTTTAACAATTCAACAAAGTTGTTTCTGGTACTGCTGATTTTTATTCTTGCTGATTGCAGTAACTGATGTTAAACTGATATTTATACATAAGCACATATGTAAATACAAACACGTATATTTTGTCAGAGTCAGTAAGGGCTTTTTCCTTAGCAAGAAATCCCTGCCACTCAATACTCATCACCCTTACCCTCACTTCCATATGATGGAAAGCGCTTTAATGAATTAAGCTTTCCTGTTAAGCTTGACAGTATCCCCATGAAGGCTGTGAAAATTCAGGGCAGACAGAAGCAGATACAAGGACTATCCAGGGCTAATCAATGCTTACAGCAAAAAGAAGGGCTATTTTCTGCCTTACATTGGATGCTTCCCTGTGGTCCCTATGCATGGAGCTTTGGTGCACTAGACTGCTATACAGTGACAGGACAGGACACCTTTAGATTTTAGGTGTTACGAACAATCCTCAGCAGATACCTATTGAACTTTCCAGAGCACAGCAAAATTAGGTGCCCCAGCACTATGCTTCAAGTTAGCTGTCCAAGCTGAGCTGAAAGCTAACCCTCCATGCCCCCAGAAATCAGACAGCTTGTATACGTGATTGCTTGGAGTCACACCATTCCTCTTGGGAAGAAGATTCTGTTTATTACAAACCTTCAACTGCAACCACGTAGTTATGATAACTTGGTAATAAGAATAAAGTTATGACATTTGTTGTCTGTGTAACTTGTACACTCGTTACTGAGATGTGCAATTCTGTGTTCTGCCATCACCCACATTAACAGACAGCTACTTTTTTCTTTTTTTTTCTTAGCATTACATTGCAGAGAAAACTCATTAACCTCTAAATTATGAATTTTGTTATCAATGCAATTGAATTCTTCTCCTTGCTGTACTTGTCTGTCCTATCTTGAGTTTCAGTTTCATCCAGTATGCCAGAGCTGCATGTCCACATAACAGCAATTTGTAACTATTTTTTTAAACAAGAAGCTTGTTTGCTTTTCAGAATAAGAACTGAGATGGGGAAGGAAGAAGTGGAGATGAAATACATCATATATCTCAAAAATACATGGGTAGCAAATGAAAGAGCATTTGCCTCAATGCTACTCTTCTTGGTTAAAATATTGTTGCTTTTAGCTGAGCACTTCTTACATCATGGCTTCTCAAGCCTTATCATGAGTACATGAATAAGCCTTATGAGAGTGTATCAGAATTATAGTCCTGAGTTGTGTTACAACTCTGATCAGCAGATATGAGTCTTCCTTCCTATGAGCCTGATCTTCTAAAAAGCAATCTTTGATTATGCAGCATCATTCAACACCAGTGACTGGGTATCTAGGCAAAGGCTGACATTTTGATGCATTAAGCCACTTTCAGCTTCTAGCAAAGAAAAGGTCTGATTTACTATCTAGTACGAAGTGATGAGAAAGTAACATTTAAGACTACGAGCTCTATTATGAGTCTTTCTGATATAATAACACAACTTGTAAAGAACACATCAGTTAAATAATGTTGTTATCTGAGCGTTAGAGAAAAGAAAAAGGAGTGCCAGACAAGTAAATAACTTCCCCTAGGCCACCCAGAAATGTAGTGACGGAGAGGAGAACAGACCCAAACAGCTCAGCTACTCAAGTGAACCACCATTCTTCCCAGCCTGTGCACATTAGTTTCACCTCAAGGCCAAGCAGGAGATATCAGCTACGCTTCACAGCAATGTGGAGAATTACACACTGACCCACAGGAGCAACAGACCAATATAATACTAATTCTCTTGGAGTAGGGGTTTATAGCCCATAGGGTTCATGCCATGAAGTTGGAACAGCATGAGGCTGTGAATCTGGTTTTCTGTCGGACCTCCTCTCTCGGTAGGTATTGATTCTGGCACAAGACAGAGGTTGGGTAGGGAATGTAAGAAAATACTACCTGTGATATTCATGGTATACTCTTTACAGCCCGTTTAAAGTTTAATGATAAAACGTAAAGTTATACAGTAACGCTACCCAGAAAGACACATCATAAATAGTTATGAAGTCGTATTTACTGAACTAGAAAGGGAGTGAAAGCAGCCATTCAAATCAATCACAAACTGGGCAGGATGTCAGTTTGAACTATTTGAACGAATACATACAATCTGGACTGGTTTCAAATTCAAACTTGCGGCTGTTTGTCCCGTATCCAGCTGCAGTTCGGGCTCGAATTTGGAAGACATATGTGGTATCAGGTTTGAGGCCACTGATGGTAACATTGGTTCCTTTGGCTCTCAGAATAGTATAGCTTGTCTCTTGTTCCTGCTTTTGGGAAGAGAAATTATCAGATTAAAACCACACCCTAAGAAACAGAAACAAGAAGTGGTTGGTACAAAATTACTACAAATCACTTGGAGAGAACCAGCATATTTTTCAAATAGTTATAGCCTGACAAATGCTTGTACAGCCATGCATTTTCAATCAGCTAAAAAACTTTTCATTAGCAAGAAATCTAAATCATTAGAGCTTCTATGGCCTTGTGCTCTGAATCAAATACTAGACATGCTAAGTATATGACTTTTCAATAAATGGCTTTGCATCATTTCACTCATAGTTTGCAATATAAAAAGAAAATGAAGACGAAAATGTTATTCAAAAATTATAAAACACATTTGCCTACTGCACTGAACTGGAACAGGCAAACTTAAGACATTTTAGGGCCCTGTAGAGCTATTGCAGGATGCAGTTTTTACTGCCTCTCCTTTTACAAGGTGGTGTTTACCTTTATAACAGTCAGAAGAGAAACTCTACTCAAGCTCCTCACCTCAGCTCTGCAAACAGGCAAATATAACTAGTTTTCTACTATGCTATAAAAACTATGCGACTGATGTGTACATCCTCATTTGAGCAAAGCATCACTGAACTTACTCCTGAATAAGTCTTGGTCTTTAGTAGCCAGAAAGGAAACATGCTTGTGCCCCTTATGCTTTTTGCTAAAGTGTTAGACGTGTGCCCAGTACAGATGGTATGCTCACAAACACCCTGCTTAACAGTCATGTATTTCTGACAAAATTACTTCTTATATAAAATAAGAAATGGGCCATTTTGTAATATAGTAAGTTTGGATGCACTTCACATTGTGTAAAAAACTAATTCTGATAAAAGTATGTCTCACTCCCACTGTAAGCACATAGTCTAAAAATTCAAATATGCACTTGGGATCTGAGGTATTGCTTATTTTACTAAAGCCATCCTGTATCAAAAGAGCATTTTGGACTTCCTAAAAATGGCAGCTGAAACTGCCTCAGAAAAAATCTTGGACAGCAGCCACACATGTGGGGAACTGTGAGAATCTCAGTTGTTTAGGTTTGCAAAGATGAACTTTTTATTGTAGAGGTGGTGGGGATTTCATATGCTGCCTTTTTACTTTGAATGCTCTGAAATACATTAAAATCACTGAGTTTTGCCCAGTTGAAAACAGAATCTGAGTTAACGTATGTCAGATGCAAACAATTTCACCTGATTCCCGCTATGTTTTATGGCATCGCATTAGCTTGCAAGGTACTGACCTTTTAACTCTGACAACACTAGAGTGCTGATGTGCAAGTACAGAGGCTGGAAAATACTCAACATATTCATTGTCAAAGCCATCTCATCTTCACGTGAAAAATTCAAGTGCCTAGAGCTGGTTTAGTGTGTTTGCTCTATAGTGTTGTCTAGAATAAGAAACTTGGGTTTATTCTAAGATAGTAGGTTGACGCCAGAAACTGTTCACTTTGGTGCTACAGAAACCTAACTACCCTGTTCTTGGCAGTCTTTGGTATAGAGAGAAACAGAAACATTCGCACCATAGCTAAGGAAGTTGCCAGAATCTCCACATAATATTCAACACATGAGTAAATAAAGTGAAGGACAAAAAAAAGAAAAAAATAAAGGCACCTAAGCCTGTGCCTAAAAGTTACCATCCAGAAACAAAACCTTAAATAGGGTGAGCTGAACGTAGTCTTCAAAGAATGACTATAAAAATGTTTACCATGGCACATTTTCATTGCACACTAAGAACAGAAAGGGAATCATCATTGGACCTCTTCAGGGTTTCCTGATACTTCTCCAAGACACTTTTTTGTTATAAATTCAGGGGAGAAAACTTACAGAAAGACATTCTAAGGAGCTAACAGGTTTACATAAAATTATTTATTTTTGCACTAACAAAGGCCTAGTATTATAATCTCCAAGCTTTCCTTATCTCATCATTCAGTTGAATGTAGGCAACTATTTTAATTTCAAAGACATAATAGTCTTGTCTTTAAAACATAAAATCTTTTGTGTATGCTATGACTGGACATTCATTTTGATCTCACTTCAGTCTGCTTTTATGAAATGCAAACATTTCCTTCTTGTGCAGATACATACGTGCAAGGGAAAATATAGTCATGGCCCTGTCTGTTAATAATCCGGAGTGGGAGTTGGAAAGACACATCATAAATAGTTATGAAGTTGGAAAATAAACGTTTAAAACAATGGTATGGAGGATATCATGGTATCTTAGTTTATGGTAAGCTTTTTACACACATATTTTGTAAGTCATTTTTTATGTTACTAGTAATCAAATCAGTGAAACACCACATAAAAGCCCAAGTTTATCTTTCTTGAGGATGAAGTAAAACTTCAGAGATAGAGCACTATAGCTGCCATAAGCAGAAGGAATATACAAAAAGCAGAGTCAGTCTTTGCCGAGCAGAACTTCAATCAAACACTCTGATGATAAATTTGAACTTGGATGCACAAAGCGTATTCTTCCTGAATATTCCTGCCTGGTTTACCAGACACAATCTTTACTGGGAAGCAAATCCCACTACTGTTAGTGTCTCATTTGCAAATGACATTTTATAATTTTAAACTATGTTTTACAAAAGACATATTTTGGATACCTCTAACACTTATAGTAGCAGTACTAGTGAGAGTGAACGGTATGTCCTTTCTCAGATATATACAGCAAGTGTTTATATTACATGAGGAAGAACATTTTCTCTATCAGCAGCATGTACACTTGAGAGGCCAAAAAACTGACTACACATCTTCGGGAGGCACCCACAGTCCCGATGGTGTTTCCCCTTATTGCCAGGTGTGAACTGTTCACCAATACGACAGTTCCTACAAACCTTGTGGAGTATACGTGGCCTACCTACTCCCAAAGCCAAAATAATAAGAGTTTTAAAACAATTAAGCACATTTGTGTATAATTTACTTTTTCAGCCTCAGAAAGAGCGCTAATTAAATATTATTTATTTGTTGGTTTTCATTTGTCTACTGAACATGCAGTTTCGATGATGGCAAAGGCAAACCTACTTTAGTACTGTGAGTCTGCAACTCATTGTCACTTGTTTGCAGATAACTTCACCTTAATAAAGTGTGAGGATTTAGTTACCGTAACATATTTAAATGAAGCAATTAATAGTTTGTGTGTGGTATTTGGGAATTGTTTTTCTTCATATGTTTGCCTGACAAGATACTCCTTTCAGAGAACATAATCATGGGAGCAAGGACAAGGAGGAAACAAAGTATCTGCTTGTGTAAAAAAAAAAAAAAAGAAACCTGACTTCTATTATATGTGCACTTTTACAGCCAAAACAATTAAATTCCAGTACAGTATTATATGGATGGACTAAACTGGGGTGTCATTTGGTTCCATTAACTCAACATAAAACGTTATGCCTTACCACAAAATAAATGCCTAGAAGTTTCATACAGTATTCCTCTGAAAGAGGATTTTATTTCTTTCAAATGTTTTCAATAAATAGAAACTGGGGCTTTATAAGCAGGCCCTATTTATTTTTACAGAAAAGTACAATTGTGTTCCACACACAGAGTCTGAAAAAATGACACTCTCCGTTCATAATGTTATGCATTAAAATCCCATAGGTTCGTGCAAAAAAATAGTTTCCCAAAATGGTAGCTCCTAATTTCACTAGAAACATCATATAAAGCTTCGTTGTCTCCTAGTTAGAGAGAATAAACTCTTCTCTCGAATAGGTTAACTAGCTACCCTTGCAGAAAACAAATATTTTCCACATGCTTTATACCAATAATGCATTAGAAAAACTATAAGATATCATAATTTAGATACAGGATGTTCTATTTTTATTCCAAATCTGAATAGCTGAATATCTGACTATCAGAAACATGCAGTTGCCAATAAATATCATGTATTATTTGAAATTTAAGAACAACTTAACCAAGTAAAACAAACTAACAAAAAGCCTGAACAACAAAAACAACAAATTTGCATGGACAAGGTGTATGACAGAATTGGGCTGACCTGTATTACTCTGTTAATGCTCCAAAGCCAGGACACAGGTAAAAAACAAGAATGAGGGAAAACAATGGCTCAATACAAATCAACTATCAGCAATCAGCTACGACTTGTCAGGAAAAATACCCAGATTGCTAAATGTGAATGGTTTATTTCCTATCAGCTGCCACTTAACAGCAGCAGGTTTTTTGATGAGCACAACCAAGATAATTTCTGAAGCAGAAAGCCAAATGAACTTGACCAGTTTAAAAAGAAAGCTCTTTTCAAAAGAGGAGGGGGAGGGGGCTGCTTAGAGATCTCAGACTGAAAAGCAGCATCTTCCAAAGGTGTCTGGAGAAGAAATGAAGAGTAACAGTCCAGCATGGGATGCTCTGACCTCAGGTAAGTTTAATATGTACAGAGTAGTAGTTTTCAATCTTTTTCAATTTGCAGATCTAAAAAGGGCAACGGATTAAAGCCTCCTGACAATAACTTGCTTTTTTTAGTTACCTTTTATAAACCATGAGGAATAGGCCTCTGACTCCCCAATGGGCTGCAGACCACACGTTAAAAACACTGGCGTCGGAAGGTTGTTTTTTAAAACCTCTTTGCTTTAAATGGTCTGGCTCCTATTGTCAAGCAGTTAGCTCTCCGGTTTAAGAAAGCTGCCTGGTGCATATGAACTCTTGATCACAGACTTCAAAGGGAAGAAACACATGTGCAAGGTCAGCATCATACGACTGGTTGTCTTATGAAGCTGTCTTACAACAACCAGTTGCTCCATGAGACTGGATATGCTCTGTGGGAACAGCGGCCACATGCTCAGTCTGTGCCTGCAACAGTACTGGAAGGTGACAATTTTGTTGTGTAGAAATTTGTGTAGAACGATGATCAAAACATTGCAAAGAAACCCAAATACACTAATTGGTTGTTCAGTTAAAATGAATTAAATGCACACAAGGGGAAGAATTCTCTCCCTTTGGAGCACCTAAAACCAAAGAGGTCACCCTAATGCCACAATGCACAGCACACCCAGGTGTTACACCCTGTGGTACCCGCGCAGAACTGGCTGACACTGGGGAGACTGGAGGGGGAGCTGAGACTGGGCCACTGCAGCGCTTGGGAAATACAGGTACAGCCACCAGCAGCAAGAGCAGCCAGGGAGGTCTCAAATGAAGCACAAGTTAATCAAGCAGATAAATAACCTGGCCTGCGCAAAACAAGCTGAAGTTCTGGGATACTTCAGGCATAGTCTCTTTGTGAGGTAAACAGCTATTCCAAACCTTACTAAAGGGCAGTATCTCTTTTCATTTTCTTAAAAAAAAAAGCGAACAAGCGAGTCTAAATGATTCCTGTGTGCCTTCAGTGCTGAGGATGTACAAATAAAGACAATCTGATGTATGAGCTGGTTCTCTTTCATTTCTCAAGCCCAGGATCTAGACTTGATCCTGTAGCCATTGAAATAACAGGGCGGGGGGGGAGGGAATAAATAAATAAAAAGTGAAAATGTATAGCAAGGGTGTCAAACTCATTTTCACTGGGGGCCACATCAGCCTCGCCATTGCCTTCAAAGAACCGAATGTCATTTTAGGACTGTATAAATGTAACTGTTCTATAAGGTGAGACTGAACTGAAATGTTTAAGAAGCTTTCTTTTTCCACTTGTATCAGCAGTACTATGCATGTTCAGATCTTACCAAGGTCTTCTAAGGTTCAAGTTCTCAACAAAAAACCCCACCCAAACTCAGATGGCACATTAATTTGGGAGAAATCTTTTCAGAATATGGCCTTCTGATCTCCATTCTTCAGCTGAACATCAGGCGTGGACTATCATTGTCCCACTGGTACACTCCATGAGAAAACATTTTAAAGACTAACTGAATATCCATGGAGTCTTTTTAAACCAGTCTCTAAGTGGATTTTGCCACCATGTCTCCACTGAGACATATGAAATATAAGCCTGATTTCTAGATAGGATCAGCATTAGTAAATGTTAAATTAAACCATTATTTCTGACATTTTTTCAAAGTATGTCAGCTTCAGTAACAATATATTCTATCAAAAGGACTCTGATGAAAAATGGCTAATACTGCTCTTCACAGTCTTCACAACAACTTATGGCCTTTTCAGTTCTACCCGTAAGTTTTAGTAGAAAAAAACCTGTTCTGTTATGATGATTAAATTTTTCCTAAATACAAATCTATATAGGATGTAGAAATCAACAGCTGTAAATACAATAAAATGTCAATATAGAGCAGAAGCTATTTAATGGCAGATTTTCTTTGGTTTGCATTTATTTACATACAATTTATGAAGAATACAGTTATTAATAAAAAGTGGGAGCTTTTAAAGTTCAAACCAGCCCAAAGGATTGCCTTTCTCTTTTCAAAATAATTTTTGTCTAAAAGATGCTTGCACCACAGGGAAGCACCAGCACATGGATGCTGACAAATAAATGTATGAATACTGACAGCATAATAGAACTGAGTAAGCAAATTGTACTTAAGAAAAAAAAAAAGTGTTACAGTTTGTCTGCATTACTTTCTATATCTATTCTGATGTGTTTGGGGATGAACTTGGTAGACAACACAATGTAACAATTTCACTGCATATGTTCATGATGTTAGCTCTCCTTACAAAAAAATTGAACAGTTTCAACACTTAGTGTCGTTGAGGTGGACAGTGAGTGAAGAGGGGGCGTCTCTGAATCCTTAACGTAGGCAAGATGCAATAATTTCATTACAGTATTATAAGCACAAAAGCCTCCCCTTCAATCTTTCTTCCCACCTTTTCGTAGTATTTGACCTCGTAGTCCAAGATGATGCCATTTGGATGTTCAGGTTCTTGCCAAGACAGAGACACACTGTTCCTGGACGTCCTGTCTTTCCTTATGACTGTGATGGGGGATGGAGCTGTAAAGGGGATGGGGAGAGGAGGGAAGAGAGAAAAGCAAACTGAGTTTATCTCTGTTCCAATCCTTGGCATAAAGTACTGTTTCCATTTAAAAGACGCATGAGCATAGGTCTGGATTTGTATCAACATTCAGCAGCTGGATTATAGTCCTGGTACACATGCCTTAAAGCACGCTGGCCTCGAGGAAAATGAACTGAGACTTTCTGTTAGACTGGAGGACTAGTGGCAAGAGAGCAGATGGTTTCAATCTGCTACTACAGTGCAAGCAATGAAATACATTTGATACACTAAAATACAGAACAAAATAAAAGTGCTACCTATTTGTTGTAATGCTGAAGTATTATCACTAACAGACTCTACAGAACTCTGATAATATTTTCATATGCAAGTGTAAAATGGTGCTGGGTTGCATTATGTACAAGAAGCTCTGCATATCCACAGCTAGTAATAACCATCAACATACTGCGGAATACAGCCTCTTTTATGACATTACTTGGTAAGATCTCCAGATACAAATTGCTCCCATATACAGTTCTCCTTTACCACATTTCTTTGAAAATGAAATCTGAAGAAAAAAATCCTGAACTACAAAATAACCTCATATCTGATCAGTATTTATCAGTTAGGCATGACGATCAATTGCAGGCCAGACTCTCACCCACCACTCAAAACTTGGAAGTATTATCAACGTTACAGGAAAAAAAAATGATAATTATCTAAGATTCTTGAATACCAGTTCAGCTTTAGACCACCCAGCTCTACATATTGTTCCAAGACCTCGTCTACATTTTCTGGACTCATTGAAAGTTATGCAATTTTGTTAATTATTTTTTCTGCTTCTTTTGGGTTAGCCCACTCCAACCACTTCTTTTCCGTGGTTTTGGCCAAAAGTGATGAGATGATAACTTACAGATCACATGTTAAAGGTAATAACCATAATTAAAAACAAAACAAAACAAAATAAACAAATCAAAACTTTTATCAATAAAGTCTTTTATCTTAACATGTAAAACAAATGTGTTTATAAGTTCAACATTGTGCTATCCTAATAAAAATGCTCTAGCTGATCTAAACAATTTAATTTCAGCTGAATCCTATGAAGCTTTTACTGTTCATATAAAACTAGTTGCACTTTACAGGCATTACACATTTGTATGTCTTCGCGAGTATCCTTTCTGTTTGGATTTTCATTCCTGGAAGAGAACTTTCAAAAACCAGAAAAAAAGAAGAAGTTGTTTTAATTAAAATAAATTTTGGAAAATCCATTCTGTGTTTGATTTTTCTCAACTTACATCAAAACATACTTTCTAGTCTTGAGTCATAATCTAAATGTTGACATCCTCTTTTAATTGACTAGAACATCTAGAAAGATACTTACACTCGCAAAAGCACATATGAATATACACACTTCCACATTCATTCTGGGTTGAAACACATCCTCTGAGATGAGACATGGTTCACAATAGTTTTCTGAGATAATAAAAAACTTGCTGCTTTTCCCAGCAGGAAAAAAACTTATCCTGAATTTAAATTACTGAAATCAGATTTTGGAGGGTTTTTGTTGTTGTTGTTGTTAGATTGATTGGGTTTTGGTTGTTTGGTTAGTTGGTTTGTTTTGTTTTTAAAGCAGAATGGGAAAGCATTTCTTTCTATATTACTCAGACTCACCAGAATTATGCTTGCTGAGAGCTGAAAAGCATTAGGGCAAGGTATACAGGACTGGTTTGTAATAAACATCCTTCAGTAATTCCACTTGAATTCCACTCAGGCACAAACCATTGCTAGAGCTAAAATACAAAGTGGTTAGCTGGCTGGACTGCTCTACTGTTGCCAGCTCTATGTTAACTCATATACCCATGCTTGCTGCTTTTATATTCTTGTAAGTCATTTTTATGTCTTGTTTTTAAATCAAGCTATTGCTATTCATCTTTTCTACTTTTTTTTTTCTTTTTTGCATGTGAATAGATTGGCAAGACCAGTAGCTCAGCTGGTAGCGCTTCCCATTAAGGTAACATTAATATAGATTTTATGAATAATTAATAGATGATTAACATAAATGGTTTTTCCCCTAATAAATTATGGTAATTTGTGCTATAACACACTCTCAGGCCAGGCTGGAATAATCTTATATGCTCCAATAAAGATGTGCTTTAAAAAAAAGCTTTCTTCTAACACAGTATTAATTATTTTGAGCTCATTTACACACATCTCTGCAGATGCTACCAGTAACTTATCTCACAGCAGTTTATTAGAAAAGCGTCTGCTCTGCAGTTATCAATAACGTTATAAAACATTCATATACCTTTCTAATCCCTAGGGTTCCCAAAGCTGCTTACAAATTATACACAAAAAGTGTCTGGAAAAGACAGCATCCCACTGCATGGGTAAATGGGAGATGGATAATCACGGGGAACACAAAGTTTCAGGCACTTTTAATCCCATGCGCAGAACAGATCCAGGTTCTACAACACAGTGCTGCACGCCAGGCTACTCCACAGCTACTGAACCTCTGCAATATGGGAATTACGTATTCTAAATCTGCTCAAACCAGCATCTTACTTTAACTACATTGATTACAAAAGTTACCTAGTTTTAAGCCATTAATCTTCAGTGCATAAAGGAACAATGTCTTCAGATATTTCAGTGGTCAACTATTCAAACTATTTATTTCTAAAATATAAGGCACACTGTTTGTGTTCAGAGAGCAAGATAAGTATTTGTAACAATTTTAATTTTTAATTTTTTATATTTTTTTTTGTTTCCCCCATCTTGTTCAACCATCTTGTATTTCATCTGAGCATTTTAATTTTGAAGCACACAGGTTTTCAAAAACAAAGACTCAGTATCTGGGTAGATACATTTCATAGTTTTCCTGCTGTTCCCATTATCTCTTTGTGTTCACACTGGATCTCGCAAGCTGATTTTGATTCCTGCAACATTTCTGTTGCATGGAACAGAGCTGCAGAGAGGAGAGCCCTCACAAGAACCTCTTCCAGCAATTACTCTCCTGTCACCAGGCCAGGCTTACAGCTCTTTGAAGCACAGGCAAAACTGAACGGTGCTGCTCCTGGGAAGAGTTCAGCACCAGGACCCTACTGTGTTAGGTTAATGTCTGGACTCAAAGATCTTTTCTAAACAAAATTATTCTATTCTGCACAAAGGAGAGTAGTGGGTAGCAAGGATAAATCCTGATGTGAGCATCCCCAACAGGCATCCTTATGGATCCCTGGTGGATGGGGGCAGAGCAAGGTGTGAGGATGCTGTGCCCAGGGGGCTGCATCCCGCACCACCCAGCACAGCTGCACAGCAACCTGGCTTTCCCCAAACCACACACTGCTGTACGCCGAGAGACAGAGGTGGCCTGGCTCTTCTGCTGTGTCTGCTGCCACCCACAGCTGATGTCTGTCTCCATATTTACTAAACTGGTTCTTTGCCTATGTCCAGAACTGACCCCTCTACCAACACACAGGATCGACTGACGAACACATGTCAACTACCCTTTGGTTTGACTAAGATGAGTTAAAACAAAAAACTGCCAGCACAACATATAGCAGGAGTTTTCTTTGCTGGTCGGCAAGAATCTAATTCTGTTAAAGTTCTAAATCTGAATGCAATCTTTTTTTCTTTTTCTGCTATACTTGTTATATAGTTTGGTTAGAAAAATGGTGGAAGTCCCTGAACCCTAAATTAAGAAAACATCTTGTTCAGATAACTTCTAAGTTTACATTTAAATCTACTCCAACCAATGGATATAAGATACAGTAAAAGTTGAGGTAAGCTGTAAGTATGTATCGTCCTGCACAGGGACAGTTGTATGACAACAGAAGCGCCTTCCTGACCTATGGCCCCAGCTAAGGTCTGGGGCACATTTAGGAGGAGCAACTTGATACCTGCACCATGGATTACATTTATTTTTGTACAGATCTCTAGAATACAGTGTAATAAATCAAAACACAAATTGTGTTCTAAATAGTGCCTTTTGATATTTACTTATTTTCATAGGAGGGTCTTTTTCTCAAGTTCTTGAGTATTTCCTATGAAGCAGAAAAAGAAAATCTCCAATTAAGTCAAGAAAGCTATGTTAATCTCAGAGCAATCACTTGTGGCCCAAAGTAGAAGTCAGCCTTAGTTTCCATTTTGTAACACCACTCATCCTGTCTTCTCACCAGAACAGCTTATGTATTATATTTTACTATTTACGTGGAAGAGTCTGAAAATAACAGCAGAAAGAGAAATTGCAGTTAAAAGAAGTTAAATTACAAACGATTAAACAGTGATCCTTATAAAGACTAAATGTTTTTAGTTGTCTGGATGAGGAAGAGAGAGCTAAGAGCTTTCTCTTTACTGAAGACCACCAAAAAAACTGCAGTAAGTTGAGACTGAATTAAAAATCAGGCTACAGAAAGGATCAGAAGCTCTTCATATTTAAAACATCAATTTTCCATTGCAGTTCCAGGATTTCCCTTTCATAAAGTAAAAGACAATTAGATTTTGGAACAACATAGTGCTGGAACAAATATTTTAAATGCCTGCAGCTCCTATTGACAAAAACTATTGGTTAGCAAAAAAATGACATATTATGAAGCTTTTTAAGATAAATTGAAGTTCTCAAAATTCTATTCAAGCATCAATATCAATATTAGGCTAAATTATCATTTAGACAATATACATTGCAAGGAAAAACTTAAAGAGAGTACTTTCTTAGACTAAGAAGTTGAATAAATGCTGTTTCAGTGATTGTTGGATAAATTCTGTGGCTCGTATTCCTCTATGTATTTACATTTTATTGGTGTTTTGATTAATGTATTAGTACTCTCTCTGAATGAGGGTTGTTAGATTTTTTTTTTTTTCCAATTTACTTCAAGCTTTTGTGGCCATGCATTGAGAGGTTATGTCACTTTTTCCTTAAGAAAAAGGTGCTTATTCTCAATAGTCACATGCAATGCATTTTTATGCATCAGATGGTTACTGTTTGTCTGGTACTACAGCCTAACCGGTTTATGACTAGTTTAAGCAGTTAATATGAACTTTCAAAACTCCCTAGAGTTACAAGGGGAAATGTACTTTGAGCATTCAATGTTGTTAGGTAGCATTTGTGACAACTGGGAATGTGGATGTTGAAAAGGTAACGATCGCAATGATCCAGGGAGCTTAGACTCACAAGTGTAAAAACCTCCTCACTCATGACTGTTAAAGGTGCAAGCAAATAACATGAAGGATCTAGCAGAGGGGACAATAAAACTCTGCTCAAATTGATTTCCCAGTGAAACTGACCCCAACAGATCATTTGTTTTCCTCCAGTTTAATAGCAGCTGTATATAAATCTCCTTATTGACTTTTTCCTTATTGTTTTCATATGTGACTGGCTTACAGATGCATATATACACTGGAAGAAAATCCCCTGTCCTGTGACAGAGAGAACTCAGTATTAACTTTGGGAAGCCATGTGGGTACAACTGCTGAAATATTTAGAGTTCTGTTATTTCTTGCTTAGGTCTCTGTATCAAATTAAATTTTAGGAAATGTTTTCATTCTAAAATGACTATTGCTTGCTCACTTCCAGCTTTTGCTAGCAACCAGCTATCAGCATCAGAGAGTAAACTGTTTCAAACTATGCTGAAAGATGGTGACCAACAACATATCTGAGCCAGCAGAGCTGACCATATTACCCAAATTGCAAATTCTTCTGCACTGCTGAATAAATGGAAGGTTTGTTCTGTTTTCTTTCATTAGAAAACTGATAATTTTGTTATCTAATCATAATACTGTCATCTGATGTAATATATCAATTTTCCTTAATGTCTAGATGCTCCTAGGAGATAATGTGGAACAAGAACAGTAAATAAAGATCATAATCTGAAAATTAAATCTGCAGCCTGTGACAATAGGATCCACTGGGACCCAAATCCAAATCTGTAAATCTTAGAGAACTAGTGTCCAAACCACAAAACTATCATATAAGTCAAAGTGGAAATACCAGTGTCTGAATCAACACACCAATCTCTCTCTCAGAGACATTTTATCTTGAAAACTGGAGTCATAACTGTCAAGTCAGGATACATGTGAGATCTTAGCCCCGTGCAAGCATTAGGCACCCTCGTAAGGCGTGGTCTGGCACTGCTCATAATGCTGCACATACACTTTTCAACCACGCAATGAGAACTCAACATCTGGGTTTTTGTGAACCAGCCTTTTTATCTTTAGGTTTATCCAACCATTCCACTACCAACCAGTATTCAATTTGTGACACAGTCCTTAGTAATGGCTTGCAAATCACTATAATGACATGACCACATTAACATGGTGCCTGCGTGAACTACTATGCTCATCCTTGTATCCTTTACATCTCCAGCATCTAGTCTGCAGATTAACATCTAAGGGGTTTATTACAGAAGATGGCTCACAGAAAGCAGTAGTTGCACTATGGTAAACCTCCTCTGACTGCATTACTATTTACTTTCTTGGATAAGTGTGGTGAAAGGTGCTGCTGTCCTCTGCAAGGCCGATCCCAGAGGCACATTCCAAGAGGGCTCAGTCAGTGCTGCATCCACAGGTGCCTCCCAGGAGGCAGAAGGAAGAGGAAACAGCTACACTTTAACAACACCTTAGAAACCTGCTAAACCCTACACACTCCTCTTCCAGATACAATTACCCACCCTTTCACTGCATGTGCAGACACAGTCCTTTGCCCTTTAATCTGCAGGACCCGTAGTTAAACCAGCACAGCGCTTGTATTTGCATTCCTGCACCTCTTCCTTGAGCTGAAGCAGACTCAATGTATTTTTACAACTTGGGCTATAAAACATCATCTGATTCTGTAACATCATTAGTTGACTGTCAGCCAGAGAGCAACACACCTTCCCTGTCCTTTCATGTCACCAGGGAGCAGGCGTTATGGAGTTCAGCCACCCCGACAGCAAAAGGCCCATGTTGGCCCACAGGACCCTCACACAGGATCCAGGCTGGATCTTAGCAGGGTGCAATCATGAAGAAGTGGTGAAAAGCTTCCCAGTTTCTGAGAGAGGGTTATCAAGATCTGGGCATTTACACAATCAAAATGCGGAAAGAAGAAAGGGAAAGGGGAGGGAAGAGAGGAAAGGAGAGGAGAGGAGAGGAGAGGAGAGGAGAGGAGAGGAGAGGAGAGGAGAGGAGAGGAGAGGAGAGGAGAGGAGAGGAGAGGAGAGGAGAGGAGAGGAGAGGAGAGGAGAGGAGAGGAGAGGAGAGGAGAGGAAAAACTTTAAGGGCGAACAGAAGCAGGCCAAGTTTGGATGAACCAAAGCTGTCTGTGGGAGCTGTGTGTGTTTCTCCCAAACATTTTAAAGACTGACTTGTTCATGGTTATTTTAATAGATGATTGTGTGCATGATGGCAGAAGTACCCAAATGCCTCTGGAAGTTGGTGGATTCCAGCCTGTGGTCACAGACTCCACCATGTCTGCGGGCATTGTACAGGTGCCATGAAGAAAAGGCAGCAGGGAACTGGGAAGGGGAAAACAAGCAGCTTCAGCAGGAATTGCACTAAAAGGCAGCTGCTTGATTTCACTCTCAAATGCAGAGAAAAGCAGCCTTCTGGGCAGCAGCTGTCACTATACAAGTGATTATCAGAGCTCACTTCCCACTCTTACAAATAAATTCTAAATTAAAAGCAAACTTCATTAAGTATTGCACATTCATGTTCTCAGTCCTACCTCTTTTTATTAAAAGAGATAGTAAATGCCTTTCACAAAGCAAACAAAATGTTAGACTTACTCATATGTTTAACATGTGTGTAATAAATCGTGGAAATGCCACGTCCATTTGGGAAGTATCAGGCTGGACAAGGCACTCCCTTCAGAAACCGAAAATTATGGTGCCATGGCGGTTGCAGCTGTTATTTCAGAGAGAAGACAAATGCCGTATATGCTTTCATAAGGATTCAGCCCAAAGGTACTCATAACACAAATGTTATTCTTTCTGTTCTCTGTTTGAGATGGTGATGGTGGGAGATTCGCAATACTTCATATTTTTCACTGAATGTGTTTAAGACCATATCAGTTTAAAATAAACAGTTTTGCTTTGCCTTTCCTGCCCCATTGTTACATTACTTTACAGGATGTTAGAGACCCAGGCTTCCTGGTGGGAAGTTTTCAGAAAGAAGAATCTATTCACCATACTCATAACATCAACTGTCAGCTGCTGAGTAGGTTTTCCCTTTCTGTGAAAGTTTAGTTATTACCTCAACCACAGAAATCACATTCACAGTTTAAGAAGTGTTTAAGTATTATCTCTAGAAATGCAAGTGCCCATTTCCAAAACTGGAGAAGACAATTGCCATCATATAAGTAATTTATGACAGAAAGTACTTCTCTCTTTTTAAGTAATCATCAAGAGCTCCTGAACTGCTCTGTCAGTAAGTTCCATTAGAATCTTTTCAACCTGGTGAGAAAACACTGCAAATGAAAACAATATATCTGAAACATCTTATCATTCTTTGGTAGTTTCACAGAGGAATTTGGACCATTTGGTTTTACAAAGGTTAAACACGACAGGAGAATCTCTGATGGAACAGACTTGAAAGGTGATCACATCTCCTTTCACTTTCTTTCGGATTTTGGGGTGATTTATTTTTGTTTGGTATGAAACAGTTTCTTTGTAAAGAGAAGTATAGTTTACTAGAAGGAATGCTAAAAAGAAAACTTTTTCATATGTATTCTACTGTAGAATCAGACACTGCAAGAAAAGCAAAAAGAAACAAAGAAATATAACTTCCTTGAGGGATTTCTGGCATCAAGCTTACAAATTCTGAGGACATTCACTTCGCAACACTGGGAAGTTGGCACTAGAGAGAAGCAGCAAAGCGTTCAGTTTTCAGAACAAGGTCTACTGGTTTAAGAAAATACCTGTCTTCACGAGGAGGACGACATATCGTCAATCTCAGATCAGTTTATGTAGTTGGTCTGAGTAAAATCAAAGGTTCATGTATGTGAAGACTGCAGGTGCAGGGGTGCATAACTTTGAATTTATAATTTGGTTTTACATAAAAATGCTTTTAAAAAAATAATTCTTACATTAATAATTCCCATTGACAGGAATAATCCCCAAACCCAAAGAAACAAGTAACATCTTTTTCCCAGCTGTCCTCAGTCTGCACATTGTCCAGATGGAATAGCTTCAACAAGCAAGGGAAGTTGATAGTTTTGTTTACTATCAAGAGGAACACTGACTATTTCCCTCAGTGATTACTGAGAATGCTAGCGCAGATAAGGGAAAGCAAGAGAGAAGTCCAGGGAATGTCTGAGTCCTAAGCATCCTGTTTACCTACATTATTTTTACTGTTTTACAAAACCAAGATATTAAATGAGGATCCACACTTAGCCTCATGTTAAGACTATAAGAGAAGCAGTAGGGAAAACCATGATCCACCGATTGCGGAATACAACTTCACTGTGACCTCTGGGAAAGGTAGCTAAAAGCATTGGAGGTGAAAAGCACTGGCTGAGCCACAAACTTCACCTGCGAACTTCTTCTAAGGTCACAAGTGTTCACATGAGGACTGTGTGCGCACAGAAGAGACCAATGTATGTCACAGACTTTGAAGCCTCGGCAGAGCTTCCTTGACATTCAAGGGAAAAGGGATCAAAGGCTTTGCAGGCAGAATGTCTCTAGCTAATAACAGGCTATGCATGGAGTGACATTGTTAAAACACTTCCCTTTTATATCCCTAAAGGAGGAGTTTTATTGAGTTAAAATGATCCTTGAATAGCCTCTGGGCTGAACTGTAAAACACATTTGAAAAGCGTAAAATCTTTATTTATGCCAGGAATGTTTGAAACTCAAAAGATAAATGTCATTCAAGAAAACAAGCATGTCCCAGGTATTCAGTACGTAATGGGGCACAGCTGTAATAACAGTCAATGAACCAGAGACTCCCTACATCATGTCATTAGCTCACTTTTAATAAGTCTATCTTCTTGTCCTTTTTATAAGGACCATAGGGAAAGAAAGAAATAGATCATGCACCAAACATCTGTGGCTTTCTCAAATTGTCTCTCTTAGAAGACAGATCTACTTAAGGGACCTGCCTTGGGATACAGATTGTAAAGTGCACACAACCCTTTCTAAATATGGATTTTATTTAAACAGGGAGCATCACACATCATTTGTGAGTTGCTGAAGACAGTGCAGTCTAGCTTAACAGAATAAAGGCTGAGCACATAAATAGCATCACAGTTTCTGCAAGTAATCAAAGACATATACTGAAATAAAGCTTGGTGCCGCTTGGTGCTGAATTTATTCCCTTGAAGCCACAGACTTCAAGCAAATAAAATTCTAGTTCTGAGGAGATTTTAACAACTTTTCCTGGGAGCTGAGTCTCTGTAATGGCACTGACAATTTTACTGATTCTTTCTCCATTTTAAATGTTTATCCCCCAAGCTGAAACTAAAGGATAACTTGAAATTTTAAATCTGCAAATGACATGTAGATCAAGATATTACAAACCAGCTACATCTACCCTTTAACTCTCCTCCCAGTCATCCCAATTTCTGTACCTAGGTCAGTTTTCTTCTCAAGCTTTTTTGAACAATTTTCACCCTTGCAAAAGCTCCATAATGCCTTGTCAGTTATCTTCTCTTTAAACAGACTTAACCCTTCTGTGTTTCAAAACTGCTAGATTTGACTGCTAACATATATAAGAAAGAGAGGGAAAGAGAAGACTAGGCTGTGTGTTTACACCTGAATAAAATATCTGGTTGATGTGTTTTGATCACATTGTTATTCATGAATCCAGAAAAAAAAAAAAAAAAAGAGAGAAAGATAGATTATGGAGTCAGCTTCCAGACATGATGCTGTCACACAGCTGCACAGCTACAATTGCAGTCATCTGTTTTCCTGCACCTTTTCATCCATGGGTTAAATGATCAAGCAAGACAATTAAACAGGCTACAGGAATTGTTCTGCTTTGTGAGTTTTAGAAATACAGAAAACGAAAGGAGAAGGCTCCTGATAATCAGGCTATTCCTCCTCTAGGAAAGCCAGAGATAATATATGGTGTAGCGGGTTTTTTTGTTATTCTTTATATTATAGTTTGTGTAGATATCTCCCTCAGTTTGGATCCAATGGTGGTTTTCTCTTCAAGTTTCCTATATGAAAGAAGCTGTGCAGAGAAAGGAATCAACAATTTACAAGTGCACAGCTGACCTGTGGGCGGACGGAAACTCAGGTTTAGGAACTTTTAGTTACTTACTTGAGGAGCAAAATCACTTTCTACAGTTACTAGGAAAAGACTGACATCTCTAGGTAGAATTTAGCCCACAAAAAGCCTCCTGTGTTTCCTTTGCATTTCTTTCTACAGCAGATAAGCAGAGATTCTTATTTATACTCCAGTTTTGGTTTTTTTTTTCAACTATCTGAATCCTATATGGATTGTGTTGAAGAGCTGAGTTGAAATGAAGGCAGAGGGGGGTTCTTGTTACAACATGTCCCCTTTGTTCCTCTCCTGATGCCAGGATATGTGTCAGCACAAGACTCTCTGGAATCGATTTAGCACTGACACTGGCTTATTGTAGCTGAACTCAGTTGCTACCACCATTCACAGCTGCACTGTTGAGACCTTGGTTTACAAGGCCCTAACTCCTTAAGAACTAATCAAACATAAAACTGCATTTAAAGCTGTTACACTGTGCTTTTAGTGATTAAAATAAACAGTCTATTTTATTATCAAGCAGGCATGCAGTAAAGACCTGAGGTATTAAAAAAAATGTTTAGGCATCAGCACGGGTATGTTTGGAAAACACAGAAAATAGAATTGTTTTCATTAAACTTTGCTGCTAAATTTTTTTTTTTCTGGAACCCTGGACACTGAATCATTTTGGAAATAATAGAAAGGGTAAGAGCTCAGGAAGACACACATGCAAAGTAGAATGTACAACCTGACATGGAGTAGCTGCTCTATCTGGGAAAAGCCTGTGGGAAAAAGAGGATCACAGACTTAACTCATTTGTTCTCACCTACCCTGTACAGGGTTTTGATTCTGTTCATTCTCTTTGCTTTGCTCCTGTGGTTCCTCCAGTCTAATCTGGACAACTGGATTTGCTACTCTACATGATGACCCAGAGCCATTTGAATATGGTACATGGAAATTAAAGATAAAGCTGTAGGCAAGCTCGCTCAGGACAGCAATTAATATTCTAGAGCTTACATAGTTCTGACAGCTAGGAAATCCAAAGACATCTTCAAGCATAAATTATCTGTCTCCATAGTAAAACTGTACTACTGTAATGTAAAAAAAAGTAGGAAAAAACTAATTTTTAGAGTAATATAAGTATGACTCTTCAGAGGTTTGCAGAAGTTTAACTGAAATGCTCACATGCAATTTAAAACCACTTCCCCCATAATCAGGCATCCTAATATTCACATGGGGAAAGCTAGCTAGTGGAAAGTAGGTCTCAGTTTCCTAATTGCTGACCAAGGGGGAGTACCATAGCTGTTTGCTATAGTACCATAGCATACAATAATGCTGTACAATACACGGATGAATAAGACTGGATCCTGCAGGCTGTCTGATGACAAAGCTTAGAAAGAGGTAGTAACCCACAGGCAATTTAACTAAAACAAATCTCTCTGTCTGAAGCCATCTAGTCCAGGGGTATCAAACTCATTTTCACTGGAGGGCACATCAGCCTCGCGGTTGCCTTCAAAGGTCTGAATGTAATCTTAGAACTGTATAAATGTAGTAGTTGCATTCCTAAAATTACATTTGGCCTTTTGAAGGCAACCACGAGGCTAGTGTGGCCCCTGGTGAAAATTAGTTTGGCACCCTGATCTAGTCTTATGGATGTATTCTGTAAAATAAGCCAATCTTACTGCAGTTTTCCACATTCATGTATGCATAAACTTTACGTGCTGTGACAAATTGTAAGAGCTTTGAGATTATCATTGCTAAATACCAAAACAAATGATTCAACAATACTCTCCTGAATTTCTTTGAAATTGGGATATTAAGGTTTACAGCCTCTTTTTACCCATAGGTTTTCTCTCTCTTCAACCTGACTAAGTGTATGGGGAGTTTACTCCCCCAAATTTCACTGAAAAGGCCTTGCTACCTGGATGAAAAGATCACAGTTAAAAGATGACAGTAATTACTGAACCATCCCTTACCTGGTGTCCTTCCAGTTACCGCCATCCTCTTTGCACACAATCATCACACATGGATTGAGGTGCAAAGGGGCCTCTTCACATCACCTTCCTAGCCCAACCCTCTCCTAAAAGCAGAGTCAGCCAGAGCAAGTTGCTCAGGACAAAGCTAAACAAAGCTAAGCACACAGATTTTAGACCAAACATCAGAACCACTTCTTGTGGTCCCAGATCTACTGGGAGGAAAGAATGGGGACAGTACTGTGTGTGCTGGGATATCAGTGGGATGGCCAATGCTTCCAAAGACCTACCTGGCAGATCACCATCTGCTAATGGTCTAGATTTCTGCAAGTTCTAAAAGTTCTCCTAGCCTCTCTACATTGCAAAGATCACTGCAGAGATTATGTCTATTTAATGTGGTGCTAAGTCAATTAGGTCCTTGGTTAAAATACCTTGGTTAAAATCTTTTTGCTCAGCATTCCTGATTCATACCTACAATCTGTATGATAGTGTATGTACCATAATGGCAGTGATATGGCAGCAAAACTGTTACTTTCTAATGCAGCATCTGCAAAGCATATTCAAGTCACATATGTTCTTGATGCAATGGCCATGTTCTGCACTGGAAAAACCCCTCCCTCATTGTTGTAAACTGATTATCCGGTAGCATGATTGTGTTGTCCCTTCCAAATGTTAGTCTTTCTTCAGGGAATTCCCTGTTTCCATTAAAAACCGCCTTGGGCTCTAGTGTGAGTTTTAAGCTTACTAGAGCCCTAAGGCAGCAAATGCAGAACCACCCTGACCTGGACTGGATATCTTTTGTGTTTGGGTTACTTATAAAGTTCCAAGGAACAGACAAATTTCTGGTCTGTACAGATCAATGCATTTTTAAAAAGCCTATAAACTGTGGTCAGAAAACGTGATGAACCAAGAATATCTGTGTCCAGACAACCGATCACACTAGTGAGAAGCCAAGCAGTGTGGCACAGCTGTTGGCTGTCAGCCTCTCTGCGCGGCATGTTCACAACCAGCACACAACTCCAGGGCCACCCAGTTCCACATTGTCCCCCATAGCAGCCAGTGACCCTTTCTAAACAGGGCTGATTTGTGCTATTAGGAGATAACATTTGTGTGGTGCAACATACTGGCGTGAGGTGAGAGCTTCCTTCTGGCAGCAGCAGCAGGCTTCCGTATAACTCAGAGGGAGCTGTATCAGGTGGTAACTGAAGGCATGCATTAGAGGGCAATTAAAGAGGATGATCAACAAACTAAACAGAAATGAAGGGTGAACTCTTTCACGTTTATAAATATATAAAGGGTGAGTGTCAGGAGGATGGAACCAGGCTCTTCTCAGTGACAACCAATGATAGGACAAGGGGCAATGGGTACAAACTAGAACACAGAAGGTTCCACTTAAATATGAGAAGAAACTTCTTCTCAGTGAGGGTGACAGAGCACTGGAACAGGCTGCCCAGGGAGGTTGTGGAGTCTCCTTCTCTGGAGACATTCAAAACCCACCTGGACACATTCGTGTGTAACCCCATCTAGGTGTTCCTGCTCTGGCAGGGGGATTGGACTAGATGATCTTTCAAGGTCCCTTCCAGTCCCTAACATTCTGTGATTTTGTCTGCCCCCTCTATTTTCGCACCAAAGACAGAAAGACTTACAGGTGTTAGAAATATTGCAGTGTCATACCTATCTAGCTATGTTTTGCAAGAGACTTTTTTTTCAGAGATGCCTCCTCATTAACCTTCACTGGAAGGGAAGGAAAACAAAGTGCAATAAAAGGGCAGCAAAACTCAGGCCAGCCAGCTGGAAGAAAAAAAAACAATCCATTTTCCCAAGTGATTCCAATTTTCCCTCTGTTCAGGTGACTGGATCTTGGCTTTACAACAGTTTTGTACTATAAAATGTTTATCTTTCAGAATCTGAGTCTGGATGTTTCAAACATGACAGGTGACAATGAAGCACATATTGCTTTTACTTTTAGCCTACATTTGAAAACTCTCCAGGAAAATCTTCTGAAGATTGTTATGGATTCTAAAACTCAGAGTCATTGTAAAGGTATTAGCAAATTTTTCAGCAACATTGAAGGTGACCCATTTTGTGAGAGTATATATCTATGGGTATATGTAAATTACAAATATGTGTATGCATGTGCGTATATGATGTGTTTATGTACAATAATGGAGATGCTATGCAAACTGACTGATTCAACATATCAGTCGAATTTATTTTAACATACTCTGGCAGATCTCACAATTTCTGCATTACAAAAAATTAGTACTATGCACGTTCTGATCTATGAGGCTGGTGATGGATTCGTAGGCAGAAATGAGCATGTGTACAGTGAGAAACATGTAAATAAATGTTTGTTCAATTTTCAGCAGACCTTTGGAACTCAGAGACACAGAAAACATAATGCCAACCAATGCCTTTCTTGAACTGAGTTCATCTGAAGTGAAGATGTACAATGTCTGATTTTTACCACCAAGAGAACAGCCACAAAAATCACATTTTTATCATTAGAAAGTAAAAAGCATTCAGGCTTTCAGGAAACACACATATTTGAAAACCAGTGTTTTGGGTGCGGGAGGAACATTCTGCAGAACAGCTTTCACTAAGCTGGGATAGGCCCTGACAGTGCTTGAAAAAAGCACAGGGATACTGAAAATCCAGGATTAAAACTGCAACTTCATCATGGCCATTGTGAGGGCGCAGGGTCCCCAAATCAAGGTTGGTTGAATATAATCTAAGGTCTTCAGACTTTCTGTCCCCACACAGGTGTTTAAGTATGACATTAGCTAAAAATATGCTTCTGGTGTGTCCCTTTTGTGATCTA
The DNA here is from genome assembly GCF_964273445.1 of Streptopelia decaocto. NCBI lineage: Eukaryota > Metazoa > Chordata > Aves > Columbiformes > Columbidae > Streptopelia > Streptopelia decaocto. Next base: position 90,578,210 of record NC_138663.1, read on the forward strand.
ACCAGGAAAGGAATGCAAGAGAAATCACATTTTTGTAATATACTCTAAACAATTACTTATATACAAATTTAAGGTCTAATTTTAGCAACTTTAGAACTTCCAGGGGAATTCTAGTACAGTAAACCAATTGGCGTGATCAAGAGATAGCACAATTAAGCCTGTAGTAACCCACACTACCTAAAGGTACTTAAAGCAATAATGTGCTATGCATAAACGTAGAAAACACATTGCTTAAGCCACCTGTGGGTTGCATTGAAGAAATCTGCGATTTCCAGAAATGCATTGACTCTGCAATGTCACAGGAACTATTCTTTCCAAACCAAAATCAAAATCCACCATGTGTCATGGTAAAAAAGGCTGCCAGCTCCAGGGCCTGGGGAAACACACTGCAAAGCAGAAGGCCGCAGCAGAGGAATACCCATCACTGATCCTAGGGAGTTCATTCTGTGGAGTGTCCCTTGGTGATTTTTAACTGCTATGGTGATGAACAGGCTGAAAGGTAATATCTCTGATACAAAAAAAAAAAAGAAGAAAAGAGAGCAACTAAACAACGGCTGCCCAAGCTGCTGATACAAATATCCAAGTAACTATAACAGTAATATATATATATATATAATTACAGTAATATATACTGTAACTATAACAGTAGTAAATTCTTTGGAATGGACATGAGTGTTTCAGAGCTGACGGTAATGCCTAAATGAGAAAGAGGTCATGAGAAGATGTTTCAATTGGGTAATTCACCTCTGTCTGCCTACTACATAGTTGGTCTTCTAGAGCATTTGGAAAGGTATTGACTGCTGTCAGGAAACAGTCCATTCTCACATTTTTATGCTTCCCACTTAGGCTTATCTGTGATCTGAGGACAAGAGATATATCCTGTATAGTGAAAAGCATTGCAATAAGATAGCACACTAGGAGAACATCTACTGAGAATGATGTTAACTTGGTTTGTGCTTTGAGGAAGACAGAAATGTAGGTATTTTGGGGACAGGGTATGGGATGGGAGGAGGTGGGAGAAGACTTGCTGCACACACACATGCTTCCAGTACAGAGCTTTCTGATGGTGAACCACATGGAGAACTACAGAAATTTCAGGATCTAATGTTTCTTTTCATGGGCAAACATTGCTCCTAAACAAATGGTACCAAAACAAATGCTCGAGAAGAGTCTAGATTCTTCACAGATAAATGAAACCTTGTCAAATGAGAAGCAAATGGTAGAATAGTGCAGCGGTGACAAAAGCTCTGATCTGATAGTCAGGGCATACTGCTGTGTTCATGCAAGGCCTTGATGACTTTAATAAGTCTCCACAGAAGGAGAGCAGTCCCTTTGCACACTATCAACTACAGCACCAGGACCTAATTCAGTATTCAGCTCCACACCCCCATCATGTTGGCAATAATTCAGAGTTGGTGAGACAACTTGTAAAGGAAAAAAAAAAAGGAGTGTTTTAAACCTCTCTAATTTAATGTTAGCTTTTTATGTGTCTAACATCAAAGCATTTTTTCACTTCCATTTAATCAAAATTAATCACTAAGATTACTACAGTAATTTGTGTTGGAGATTATTGAAATGAGTGTTTTATTAAAATCTGGTTTTATTAATAAAACACATTCTGGCTAAGGAACCATGTGAGCCTGCTATTAGAGACTATTAACTGGGGACTGGGAGTTAATCATAACAGTCATGCTGCCAGGTCCTTTGACAGCAACACACACTGGGTTTGTTTCAGCTTTTGCTTTTACTAGCGTATTCAAGTCAATTAGTTACCTTAGCACATGAGTGGTCAGAGTAACTCCTGTAAAACAGGGAAAGGCAACAAAGGTACATACATCTCAGTAGTTCTGAACAAAGAAAGGGTAATCAGAAAGAGACTCACCAGCCTGATTAGTTGTGATGCTGACAGCAGCAAATTGTCTGGAAAGCATACTCAAGTCAGATACCCCATTGACTGCATCAATCTCGAAAGTGTAATTGGTATGTGCCAAAAGGTCCACTACTGTCACCGTGGTGTTGGTGAGTCCAGTCTGACGGGGTAAGAATCGCACATTGTCGCTACACGGCTCACACATCTTGACATTTCCTCCACATTTTTTGCAAATGATGTTGAAAGTGACATCTTTCCGACCTCCAGTGTCAAGAGGCCAGCTCCAGTCCAGGATAACAGAGGTCTCATTGATGTTAGAGATAACGTTTCTTGGAGCAGATGGTGGTCCTACAAAGGAAACATGAAGCAGAGGGATGAGATTTTCTGGAGTGCTTTAAGATGGAAGTGAAAAGGGCCCAAAAATACAAGAGTGAAAAACATAAATAACCAAACTCATCTAGTTATTTTCTATAGAGACTGCTGAAACATTTCACTGGACTACAGACCTAGACTATCAAAGACCATGTTTTCTTATAGACAGACAGTACCCTCAGGGTACAGTTCAGGACTGTGGGCTGGAAATATTGATAGCAATTTAAAAATCCTAGATCTCCATCTTGAATCTGATAGAGAACAAGAAGGAGAAAATGGAAATAGAAAGACATAAACCCAGCACACCAATTTTTGGCAGCCTGTCCAACATGTAAGAAGACATGGCAGGCAGTGATGGCTGACTGCAATGGGACGTGAAAGGAAGCAAGCAAGCCGCTGAGATACAGATGGAGGAGCAAGAATGACAGCCCCGAGCATAATGATGCTACTCACTGGTGCAAGCCATGGATGGAGGATCTTTCTCTGAGCGAAAGTAATTCTTTTCACACCTGCAGTTCAGAGATGCTTCTTCGTAGGTAGAGCTGTGGGGTGGGCATTTGGCACACTTCACGTTGCCAGCAGAGGCTTTGTAGAACCCAGGTCGACAAGCTGCAAAATAACAGGAGCATAGTTTTAAATTCCATGGACATCTCCTCAATTTTAACATGTGACTTTGTTACTGCCCTGGTACTTATCCATATGTAGATCACATTTTTGGTGATGTTTATGGTACAAAAATACGTATTTTTCTCATAATGAGAAGGCTGAAGGAAATGAAACCTCTTGGTAGAATTAAGCTTTTCATGCATCAACTTGGATTTGCACTTAATTTTTCCTGGAAAACAAAAGAGTCTATTGCACCACTAAGAAGAAACATCTTTATGTTATATCTGCTTAATCTACCAAAATTTTGGTCCCATCCTACATAAGGAGCCAATTTTATCCTCTCTCTGCTGCAAAGATTTGCTTACAAGGCCATACTGATTGTAACCTGTGTCTGTCCAGTTTAGCATGACTAAGCAAGCCAAAACCAAGAAAATAACCTGAACAGTCAAAGATCTATTCCATTTCTGAAGGACCAGGCATCAGGCTCAGTGAGCTGCTTCTGACGCTGAGTGAGTATCAGGAACTTGCACAGTCTTTACAAGAAGGATGTTTTTTACATTAACCCAGTGCCCTCAGGATGGTGCCTGCACTCACAAAAGCTGCTTCTGACAATCTCTGGGTGGTGGTGTTTCATTAACTTTGACATGCTCCCTCTGTTTTGGCTCCTGTTGCATTTTAGAATGATTTGGGGCCATGTTTGCCTCAGAAGAAAATGGTCTTTGAATTAAGTTACAGAAATGAACAATTCAGCAAATAGTTTTTTATGAAAAACCCAATGCAGTGAAACAACAATGTTGACTTCTTTCCACTAAGGTGATATCACCATCTGAAAATAAGAGAAAAAAAAAAAAAAAAAAGAGACCAAAACCTGATAAGAAACAGCAGACTCTACTTTTCTGCTGCTGATTTACTCCAAGACATGTCTTTCTCCAAATAGAATTTACCAAGTAAAATTATTCTGGCTGACACTGGTCACCGACAGGTCTGTACTCATATGTACAACAATCACACACAGACAACGTAATGTAAGGGAGTACATCTTGAAACACCTTCACCTTTTGCTACAATTTAGTTCCACAGCAAGCACTGCCTAACACACAAGCACACTACGAAAATCACAGCATATTCTCATTGCCTATATAACGTAAAAAAAAAAAAAGAGATATACAATAAAAACCATGACTTTTTTTTGTGTCTGGAGCCCAGACAGTCAAGTTTAGATAAAATGGCCTTGGACCTCTCACTGATTTATGTACTAATTTGAAGCCAAAAAAATGGGTTCACCAGTCTTAGCCTAAGCCTGAACAGGGACACACTTTTCAGTTTTGCTTATGAACTGATTCATAAAAGTAGCATAAAATCCAAGATACAAGGTGTAGTCTTTTCCATTCATTCATGCACTGCCCAAACAGAAAAGTGGATGGGCAGCCTGAGGTGGAAAAAAATTCAGAATATAAATCCCACCATCTTTGTGACAAAGGAGAGATGGAAGCTGCAGCATTAAACTGGATGTTCGGTTTCTACATTATCATCCATAATTGAAACCCTAGTTGAGTATCTATGTTAGGCAAATTTGTTGATTAGTTCCTGGTGTCAAACACCTGAGTGAAACGCACTGACAAGTAGAGAGAAAACAAACCCCTGTGCAGTCATATGCCCTGTTCTGAGACATCTTAATAAAGAAAACCCTCCTCACACTGCATTGAACAGCGTGAGAAGCACGAAACATTTCAGAAGGAAGCGCTAATCTCAGCCACTCTTCAGCACTTCACAGCCCTGGCAAACCGAGGCGCCTGGCTGCAGCTGCTGCCTCCAACTTCCATGCTAGCGAAGCAGCTGGGAAAGACACCTCCTGCTCCAAGTTCTCACTTGCGAGCCCTGAGGAAACAATCCCAGTTTGAGCCTCTGGGGCGTGGGCCCAACAGGCAATCTGTGGAAGCAGAATTGCTAAAAATGACCTTGTGGTGAAGTTCACAGGGCCTAACGCCAACCCCTCCCAATCTGACGCATCCTATCCTACTTCAGCCAGCGCTGCTTGTGTTTCCATCTCCTCCAAGGCTGCAAGGGTGTTTGGGGATTTCTGTTTAACTTCAGGAAATATCGGAAACCTCAGCCTCCTCAAACACCTTAATTAGGAGAAAATGCAGCAGGAAACAGTGTTGGCTTTGTTGATGTTTTGTTGTTATTGTTGCAGCTTTTAAGACTCAAATCTCATTTCCTCCCAAATACTGCCCCATGATACATGTGTGGTACCTAAAGCGAGCCTCTTTTGTTCTCCAGCTGACAGAAGAGGCTTCAAGTGATTCTGCTGTCTCTGGGCACGGGATGACCATTCCTGGCCCTAAGACAAACAGCCAGGCAGAAAAGAACGGACACCAATCCTGCCCAAGTAACTAAGCAAACTCATCAAGAAACAAACACCACACTACCTCTGTCCAGATATTTACACAGCACTTTCATCAAAACTTCTCAAGGAAATTCACTGCCAGGTAGTAAAATCAAATGGTTTCATGTAACTATATCTACTCAACTTGAAGAGACTTTTTTAAAATTTATGGGTAGGCATACACAAGACAAAGATGTATTTATGAATACATACAGTATAATTTTTTAATTTGTCAATAATTTTATACACTAGTTTAATGTAAAGATTGGAAAAAGACTAATAACCTAAAACTGAACCTTTGGCACATGGTTGGTCTTCCTACAAGACAAAATTTCCACTGCTTATTAAGCCTAATTTATTCATAGCATTGCGACACATGGGTAATTCCTTTACAGGATGGAACTACAGTAAGACTGTTTATTTGGGACACTTTCAAAGCACCTACCACCAACATTTTAATGAGACAATGAATTTAACATAAGTAAACAAGCTTGTGTAAGAAATTGAGAGATTTTGTGGAGTGAAGAAGGCAAAGGACAGTATCAAATGGATCCATTCATAAAAGCCTCTCTCATCCCTCAGGTGGAAAGCCGTAGACCTCATTTAAGAAAAGGTGGTGGTAGTATAGGGCCACAGAAAAGAAAGAAGAAAGAGGCCCATGCAGGAAGCACACTGGTAACAGGATATCAGTCAACATCTTTTCTGGAGAGACAGGGATTTCACCATTTTGCATTTCTGCTGTCGCAGTACACAGTGAGCAGTTGGAGCTGGAGACGAACTGATCCCTGGATCCCTGCTGCCTTGGTGTGCCCTAGCGAGAGCATCCCAATCTTGTTTCCTCCCCTCTGGCTGTCTCTTTTCTGTCCTTGTCTGTCAGACCAATTTAAGATTATTCACAACTGTTGCCCAAAGGAGAAAAAAAATGCAATTATACTTGAAATTGATGCTTGAAATGGGGGGTGCCAATAGAAAATGTTGCCAATGTACTTACTATTCTTTTCCTGGTCAATTTTTAATTTCAATATTCAAGAGAAAAAAATGAAGCCTTTACTTCAAAAGGCATTCATTTTTTTAATGCCAGAAAAATTGGATTACATGAACTGATGGAAGAAAGTTTGGCTTTTTGAGGTGAATACGAAAGCTTTAGTTTCAGTCAGGTTGAAAATAAAAGGACTAGCACACAAAGGCTCCACAGAATCTGTAATTTCATCACAGGAACAAGCTATGAATGGCACATGCTGCTTCTCAACATTTTTTTCAAAAAACTAAGGAATTTTACTTTCCCCTCACAAGGAGCAACAATGCAAGGGGAAATAGATGCAATGGGCCAGGAATAAAAACCTTTCGTCAAACTAAAAGTGAGTAAGGGAAACCTTGAGAGTTTCTACATACGTGATATAAACTGTAGAGCAAGATCGTCTGGGTTTGCTCTTTAAGAAGGTCTCCTCAAGTCAGATGCCTCGTAACTCTTGTGATAACTCCAGCCCGAAATATTTTAAAACCGTGTGCAGTCTGATTTCAATCTCTTTTATTTGAGCAGAAGCCACACTGATGTTATTGAAGTCACCTACTGGTAAGAGTTTCAGGACTACAGTTGTCCTCATTACTGTATGAAAATAAATTTCCTTATGCTGTAACTGATGAGTCTGTCTCAGAGACAGAGAGCAGGGAAAATTATTTCAGTGAAAGAAAAACAAATGTATGCAGCAATACATGGTAGTTACTGCTAAAAGCAATCTTACTGTCCTTTCAACAGTAAAGTATATTTCAATTCTGTTTGACTGATCTGTTTGAGATTAATATATGCTCCTAATTAAAGGTTAAATGATTTATTCAAATTTGAATTAATTGTAAATTAAAATATAAAGTTGTTAGTAAATAGAAGTATTTTACTATTCAGACCCTGCAGCCCTTTATACACAAAATGATATCATCAGTTCCCAGCTGTCAACACCAACTAACAACCTGAGCCTTTGCTGTCTGAGCAGAGGACTTCCCAGCCCTGGTACTCCTGGCCTGACAGGGCCCATTTCCCTGCACAAGGTCAAAGCAACTCCTTATATGCAAAATGAGCCACATTCGCTGGTCCTACAGGAACTCCAGAAGCTCTGCCTTTTGTGCTCTGAATAGAGCTGTGATGCTCTGAGACATGGCCCAAGTACCTCAATGCACTGGGAGCAGGTATACGCAGCCATGAAACTGGGTGTGCAACAGGCAGCGTCCACCAAGCAATTCAGCGTTTCCTCCTGTTATTCCTCTGATGTTCAATAAAACAGCCCGGGGGTGAAATGCCACTGTGGCATTAAGCTACAGCATTTGGAAAAGAAGGGAATTCAGTCATAAACCTGTACAGCTCATGGATACCTTAACCTTTCCCCATCACGTGCAACACAGATGACAGCAATCCTGGAACAAGCCTCCTGTCCCTGTCCCCTGCAGAGAGGACAGGGAAGCATCCCCCACACATGTGGTCCCTGTTAGAGGGGTTTTGCAAGCTGTTCCCTGTAGAAATGGCATACCAATGAGCAGCAGGTCCTTATGCTGGACCTGAAGCCACAGGATGACCTTTGGCTGTGCAGGTGTGTTGGGAAGTGAATGCTACTGACTTGCTCACCTCGACACCCATGTGGACCCTTGAATCTTTGCCAAGTTCTCAGATTCTTTTTAAAAGCATTTGTACAGCTCAGTTTTTTTCTCACTATGACTAATATGGTCATGCTCTGGAGATGCCAACAGCACTATGTTTATCACCAGTAACAGGATTGCACATTCACCCACCCACAGATACACACGGGCATGTAAAATGAGAGGTAACACAGCTGACAGCTTGTGAAAATGGATGGCATAACAAGTAGCATAGACGAACCTTATAAAACACTCAAAACCATTTTATTGCCCTTGGGTGAGTCATTTCTTTCCCTTGTACTTGTTTATACCTTTGAGATACAATAAAAAGGTGAAAATTTTGAATAACTTTAAATGAAGATTTCAAAACTGTTCATTTCACACCTTTGTCACAAATCATATCCGGCTCTACATCTTACTCTTGCTAAATTAAAAATAACAGTATATAGATATGGTAAAGTTCTGATTCAGATATATGAAGCATAGGAAATGAAGGTAAAATTCTGCTATGAATCATCCTGCCCTCAGTTTATATCAGATGTCATTCACAACATTGAAAATGTCTCATTTTTTCCTCTCTTGTTCGCTACAGCACCCCCACGCAGCAGGAAACAATGCTTTATAATGTAGGTTTTGTCCAAAATCCCTCGGAGCAGGGAAACCATCTTCAGCAGCTCCCATTGTCCATTAGTATATGAAAAGCCAGATAACTCATGGCATTACATATTTATATATCCTCTCTCTCTCCTGGGCTTCTAGGTACCTTCTTCCAAACACACTTAGCACAAACAGGCTTCTAAAAATTACAGTGTATTTTTCGATTCTTATTTCCATTGAACTCAAGGCAAGCTTCTTCTCACCAGATCTGAATAAATGGTAAGATACCACTTAATGGAGTACGTCTCAAAGCTAAGTACTACTCCTTACAGTGGAAAGAGAGCTGAATGTCACAAACACTTTGACAAGTCCCTGTACCTCCTGAGGAAGAGGAAGAAGAGGAGGAGGAGGAGGGAGGGGCAACCCAAATGCTTTTCAGCAGGTGGGGATCCTCAGAAAAGTCTACTGCACAGACAAAGGATGCTTTCTTTTTGCTGGGATGTGGCGCTGGCATGTACATGTACTGTGCTCAGGGGAGGAGGGAAATAGGATTGAGAAAGACTTTAGTGAGGGTTAAAAGCCCTCGTCGGGATGGATCTCATTATTGTCAAGATAATAATATCCCTAGGAAGAATTTAGGACATCAGCTGTCTTTTATTACCCATAGAAGTCTATTCTGTTTGTTGGGGAAAAAAAACTTAAAATTATTCTTAGCATTCTTTGTATTCTTATATTGTCTTACCTGTCATCTTCAGCACACTATACATAACACCTGAAATAATTACAAAGCAGGTAGTGCTGGGACCAGCAGCAGAAGCAACCCAGTCATTTTTGCTAAGCTTTATAATCAAATCAATAAAATCTCACATTGCATTTTCTGTGCCCAAGACATATTTTTTACTTTGAAAATGCAGTCATAAAATTAAAATTTGCATTTTAAATGCTAAAGTGAATTCCCACCACTCCTTTCATTATTAGCTGTGTGATAGCTCTGGAAAAATGAAACTGTTTATTACTATAACTTATATTTTGGGGGAGAACCATTGCAGAAGGAAACATGCATCGTGTACTTTTGCATCTCTAGACTGGAAAATACAGTAATCATAGGCAAAGCTGCTGACGGAGTTGAAGAACTACTGCAGCTGTCCACGGCTAGAAGATATCAACAATTAAAATGGGTGCAATTTCTTTCCAATCACTAGGCTGCCTCCAACAGTAAGCTGTCAATAATCTGTGGGTTCAGGAAATCATCTCTCTCCTCTCCACTGTTTCCTACCCCTTCAGCCTTTGTGCCAGCAGGATGGACTGTGCAGTCTGCATGGCAAAAGGATTCAGCTCTACGTGACACTGAAATACATCTAGAAAAACACTCTTCGGAAAAAGCACTTTTCATTTTTTACACCTGAAAGCTGCTACTATCACAAAAACTATATTCAGTGGTATTTAATCTTACTCATAAATAAATTTTTGCTTTTTCCTCCCAACTTCATTTTTTATAGTGATCTGTGACCTTAACATCTTTTAATCAGATGCCTTTTAAATTGGCTTTACTCCCAGGTCAAGTCATTCAACAGAAACAATTCCTGTTCTTTGTTTAATAACTGTTACTGGCAGACATATTAATTATATGTACATAAGAGATAGCTTTATCCTGAGGGAATAACACTGCACCTTTCAACCGCAGTCTGTACTAGCTCCACGTTATGCCTTGCAGGCTTCTGTATCTCTTCTTATGAAGTGCATTACAGTTGTGATTGCTAACAGCAATATTGTTGAAAGTGCAATGTCAAAGATAGGTCTAAAAACCAGCATTACAGAGAAGATGTTCTCACTTGTGGGTACACAAATACTTTGCTTCAAAACGCATAAGACATTTCAGCTTATTTGCAGTTTTGGGCAAAATCTTTCATTAATAGGAAAACATTGAGAACCACAGCCTTGATTCAGAATTAAAGCAAAATAAACAAAGTTCTACTTTAATTCTACTCATACTTAGTGAATACAAGTATTTAAACGGGGAATTTAATAAATCCATGTTTATAAGCACTGTCTTTCACTTTTCCTAAGCAAGATGTTTTCTTGAAGCAGTGTCTGGACACACTGGGACCTATTAAGCTATCATTTTGTCAAACAAAGAAATTCAATGTTCTGTTTATTTTTAAAACTTAATTTAGTCCACACAGAGATGAAAAATACCTTCCTAATTCAAGAAACATTGCAAAAAAAAAAAAAAATCTAAATTAAAGAAATAACAGAAAAAAAAACCAAAATAAACCAACCAAACCAAAAAACCAACCCCCACCTCCCCCAACACCAGCATCAACTTGAACAAGACAAAAAAAGGTTATACAAACACACACACAAGAAATATGGAAGTTTTAAATGACCATTTGGCAAGGATAAAAAAGACTAATTTTCCTTGAACTGAAATTATACTATGTACTCCTCAAAGGCAAACTAGGTATAGGATCCCAACGGCTTCAAACGATAAACGTTTTCTAGCATCAGGCTGAGAGTGCCATAAAGGGATAACCATGGTACCGCTTTGGTTTAGTCTTTCCTCAAGCTCCCTTCTTTATGCCAGAACTTAAAAAAACCCAAACACACACAAAGAAGAACAACCAAGCCCCCACTCCTCACAGAGCAAACCAAACAGATCCGGTAGACATGACAGGCTCTGTCCCACAGGACTTAAACTCTTGGGAAGATGATTCCTCTCCAGCTCAGTGGAAAACTCAAGACAGTGCCTGGTAATTCTCCCAGGCTAGATTTAGCTAATAAGTTAAAAATGACTTTCATAAGCTGGAGATGTTTATATAAATTCCCTGTGCCTGAATGAGGCCAGATTAACAGGTTAACAATATGAAAGGTAGTATGAATAAAGAACAACAAAGGAGTTAGCATACAGATTACATCTAGCCCTAGCACTTGCCTTGGTGCCCACCTCACATCTTATGGTAGCACTATATGAAAGCGCATTTGCCATCCCTCATTATCTCACCTGCATCCCTACAACCTAGATATTATTTCAAAGACCTAGAAACCAAGGTTCAATATATTTGCTAATTTATTTTCAATAAAGGTTAGGGTTGTACTGTCCTTCATGTAGAATAGCCATTTTTTTTTTGCTAATTATTGGTCTCAATGAATGTCTCTGACATTTCTCTCCAGTCAAGGTGGTTGAGCGTGAAGTGAAAAAATATATTCTTCCTTCAGTTTACCTTCAGTTTACCTTCAGATTTGACAGCCATTTAGCCAAATGGAAGTATACTTGGTTTTTATTATGAGACAGGGAAAACAGCTGCTCCTGATGTAATCTCTCTAAGCTATTCCTTACCTTAGATCTATCATTAACTTATCTTCTCTGTGATGAACAATCACAAACTTTTCAATCAGCTTTCATAGGAATATCTTCTATGTCTTTGGTTATATTCACCTCTAGTTCTGCAGTGTCATTTATCAGGTGGAAAATGCTCTCAATATTTTCATAAGACTCCTGATGAAACAGATAGATTTTTATATATCAGACTATTTTATCTCTTAGTTCCTGTTTCTAACATATTCGGGGCTTTGTTTTGGCTTTTATTTCCAGCCCTCCATTGACCAGGCTTACCTCTCCAGCTGTCTGTGTCAACGCACACATCCCAAGTCGAAACAGTTAATTCAGATGTACGAAAACTCTGCATTTTCTCTATGTCAGTGAGGGAACATAATTTTCTATTTACTGAGCCTGAATGTTCTTTTGCAACTTCCCACTCTCGTTAACACATATAGGAGAGTGTCGTTGTCCCCATTTGGCAGGTGAAAAAATTAATGCAGAACAGGCTCCGAATCAAATGTTCTTTCTTCCACTGACAACTCCTAATCAAAATGGTGCCTGGTGGGCTCCGTGATGTTACAAAGAACTGAGCCCAGCTCCCCAGTGACATAGGTCCACTACTGCAATTAGCACAAATTAGTACTTTTGTTAGTAGTCTCAGCAGAGCTGTCAAATTAATTGGAAAAGAAATTTAACAAATGCCATTCTCCTTAGAGATATTCTTGCGGGTCAGGGTTGAGGCACATTGGTTGAGCAGTGTGGGGGAAGCTTGTGTTCCTTACACCTTTGCTGAACTTGTTTTGTTGGTAAAAAGAGAGTACTTTTATTTCTGGAGCTGTTAATCAGGTACCTGTCACAAGTAGTCCACTGACATAAAAAAGACAATCAATTTTGTAACACAGAAATATTCCAGCTGCTGGTAAAAAAAAGAAAAAAAAAAAAAGGCTCAATTAATGTTTAATGGCCAGTGGCTAGAATATCTATACATTCATTGTTCATGAACTCTCATTTTCTCACACTGCAAATTTAGTTCTTTTGGTTTATCTCTAATTTGCAGAGGTATCCAAAAGATAGTGCACTGTTCCCCCTATTTTAAGATATTTCTGAATTCAGCCACTGGAGGCAAGATATGGCGAAATGCATTTGTCTTAAGGTTCAGGAAGCAATCACTGGAGATGCTATACTGTCCTTCCTTACCAAAAAACAAAAACCAAAACAAACAAACAAACAAACAAAACCAAAAACCAAACCAAACCAAACCAAAAAACAACAAAAAAATAACCCTCAAAAAACCCCACACAAACCAAAACAAACCAACATCAAAAAAGTTGGCATTTTTAAGCACTCAGATTAACAGGAGATGAAAAGCTAAAATTATGCTGCTATGCCTCATTCAATGAGGGCCACTGAATCCCTTCTCTGCCAGCCACTGACATATTGCTGCCTGAATTCACTGGGAGGTGGCGCTGGGAAAGGGAAGCTCTTAAGAAGAGAAATGGTGCTGCAACAGCAGGCACTTAAACCTGTCTGAAAAAATTCCTGTGGTTTAAACTGCTGTCATTACCTGCTGACATAAGTCTGAGATGTAATTTAGTGTATCAGAACAGAGTAATAATTTGTAACATCATATAAGAAACAGCCACTGCTTTGCTAGTGATGCTGTAAATACCACTTAATGGGTGCATCTACATGAGTGTTTTAGGTCAGATCTGGAGAGCACTTTCAAAGCAAAATCGTGGTTCTCCCCTCTTGTCATGATCTGGTTCACACAGAAAAGTGTCTCCAGAGCACACAAATAGGTATAGTGGATGATGCAATCCCTGCTACAGGGAAGTCTACTGGACCTAACTAGAGATATTCTGCAGTAAAACATGCTGAAATGTTTATGGTATTGATACAGGGAGTGGAGCATCTCCCTTATGAGGAAAGGCTGAGGGAGCTGGGTCTCCTTAGTTTGGAAGAGACTGAGGGGTGACCTCTTTCATGTTTATAAATATGTAAAGGGTGAGTGTCACCAGGATGGAGCCAGGCTCTTCTTGGTGACAACCAATGATAAGACAAGGGGTAATGGGTACAAATTGGAACACAGGAGGTTCCACTTAAATATGAGAAGAAACTTCTTCTCAGTGAGGGTGACAGAACACTTGAACAGGCTGCCCAGGGAGGTTGTGGAGTCTCCTTCTCTGGAGACATTCAAAACCCGCGTGGATACATTTCTGTGTAATCTCATCTAGGTGTTCCTGCTCCAGCAAGGGGATTGGACTAGATGATCTTTTGAGGTCCCTTCCATTCCCTAACAATCTGTGATTCTGTGATACCAAGTCCTTAATGCTACTGATCTTTTCCTATTTGGCCACACTACTTGCTAATGTAGACTTCGCGCATGATTACCAGTTTTCAAATATCTCAATGCAGTCAGGATTGCTAAAATGGTTAGGTATTTCCATGAGAACAAAGAAAAAGCCCTGGTAATGGAAAAAATAAAGTATGATTTTGTTATTGGAAAGCCATTAAACATATAACCATAAATAAACAGAAATTATTGTCTGTTTTTTACCACATTTAATAGAATGTGAAAAAGGCATAAAGAGAGGTTTCACTGATTACTAAAGAAAGGCTTTAACTAAGGAGACGAAAACATTATGGCTTCATCATCACAACCTCTTTCCTTCATGTGCCTTTTTCACTGAGTGTATTTTCATCCTTCCAGTGGAAAGCCTGAAAATTAAACAGTTACGGCCTCTGGGGACATCTGCACGCTGACAATCTTCTTCTCACAGCTGAAAGGAAAAGCCCAAGGCTTTTGCAAAACTATCTAACCACTCAAGTGCAGTATTTATACATTGTTTGCTTTAGCTTTTATCTGGACTTCCTTGGTACTTTGCCTTTTTAGAAGAGAACTGTTAATTACTTAACATGCATTTTCTAGGCATGTATTAAAAACGTCTAGCTTTGCAGGGTAAGCAATTATTCGCTGAACAAAAACCCAATTAAATATAAATTAAAAAAAAACCCCTACAGTTCAGCATTTTTATTCACTAGCCTGATACCTGTGTGAATTAAAGGGGGGTAGAATCTCAGCTGCTTAGAAAACAAAGAATCTGATGTATTGTATCTTACATGGCATTTGCTACAGAATTGAATCGCTGCTTATAGTAGGGAAGCTTTATAAACACTAACAGTAACGAGAACTCAATATTCTTCAACAGCATTCACTTTGCAATGCAGAAAATTCACTGGAAGGGAGAGGAAACTAAGTTTCCAGTATTGCATTCTGCCTACATTTTCTCAAAACAAATGATACTGTGTGCTAGTATAAAATGCCACACGTTCAATTGACAGTTTTCAATTCCGCTGAAGCTCAACACTAGTAGCAAGGTAACACCACTGCATTTTATGTGGAAAATAACTGAATAAAAGGATTAAAATATATTTCATGACTCTGCATTGTATTATACAAAAGATTTTGCTGTACAGGCATGATACTATTTTCTGACTGAAGGAAGAACATTGTGAACACAAACTATTTAACTTCACAATTGTTTTCATTTTCATTTTTCCACTTCTAGCTTTAACAATTCAAAAGCAGGAACCAAGGAGGCTGAAAGAACATACAAACTCCTCAAAAATTGAAAGCATGAAGGTAAATCTGCCGAGAGACATGAAATGCTGCATCTCTCGGTATCAAATGATGGAGAAGAAGGGTTGTAGTGGTTCCCTACTGATGGCTCTTCCTAATGCTATAGGAATATTCCCACCCATTACCAATAGAATCCTTTGGAGTTGGATAAGACTGTTGAGCCATACAGTCTGAAGTTAAGTTGAAACTATTTTTCTGCTTCATCTTGGAAACAAGGAAGTCAAGTTATGGCTCGTTACTTTGCTTATCAAAACTCTGATCAGAGTTCTGTTTCTAAAAGATGCATTTCACTTCTTCTGACCAAATCAGGTCATAAAACCCAATGGCATGTTTGATAATGAAGTAAATTATATGGTAGGATATTGAACTAAAATAGAATCTTACTGGTCAGGGCAATCAATTGCTGTCTAGATTATAGGTGATATATCATCACAGCGATGTATATAAAACACAGGAAATTGTTGCATATTAATAGAATAGTAGTTTAATCAGTCCTCTGAAGAATAACCAATATATTCAAGTACAGACATATTTTGATCTGGTTGTAACTATAGTAAAAGGCCTATATTTTATCATTTAATAAAAGCCTTTTAAACCTTCTATTACGTGCAAAAATTAAAACAAGTTACAACCATAGAGAGTAGAGTAAATCTCAATACAATGAAAAAGGTTTTCTTTCTTGGCTGTCACATATAGAGTATTGTATTTATTTATATTATTTTAGAGAACAAAAAACATCTGGAAGGAGGCACTCTGCACACTCTAAACATACAGCCCAATAGTACGAAATAGCACATAAAACCAAAAAATATCATGTTTGTTGTGTCCATGAGACTGGCCACAAAACATTTGTTTGTTTTATTGCTAACTGAAAAATCAAGTTAAATCAGTTCAGATAACTGAAAAAAAAATATTATTTGCAGATTGCTTTTAGCAAAACTGTAAGAAAAGCATACCTAAATCCTCTGTTCCTTTTTCTTCTACCGCCCTGTGTGCCACACAAGAAACTCTCTCCCTGCCCTGATTCTCACAAATTTCATTGCAAAGCCTGGGGCACTCAGAGGTTCAAGACAAAACACAGAACAAAAAGGTTCCTGACTCAGTAAGTGGTTAAGTCTTACATCCATTACTAACTATGTCTATTTCTGAGAACTTAGGACTGATAGATCAACATCTACACCTGAGGTAAAGGCTTCCTGGCCACAGCTGGAGCTTACAGTCCCATCCTGGGATGCTGTGTCCATCATAGGCAGGAGCCAGCTTCTAAGGCAAACTGCTGCTCTGGTGTAGTTCACGCAGAGCCTGCTCAAGGATGCCAGCTTGGGAGACCACTAGACTACTAGAAGAGCTTACTTGAAATGTGCCTTTCTGCAAATCCATGGTTCAGCAGATCATGATCTCGCATTTCACCACCAAAACCACAGAATAAGTGTGTATGCCAGTTGTAAGCATCCACTATGCAGTTTTTCTCCTAGTGGCTCTGTTCATCAGACAGATTAATCCAGTTGGTTGAAGTATAATAGAAATATCATAACAATAAATGTAAAAACATCCATAAACATGCTTTGCAGCCAATATAAACCTCAGTGCTGATGTAAGTATGTAAAGGTTTTATACATTTTTTTCTTGCTCCTCTCCTTGTTGCCTGTGTTGTATGTCAGATTATATGTATAGAATGAGCAATTACAATAGGTAAGTATAACTGTATTTTGAAGGTACTGTCAAAATGCATTACTGAAATGCCATATTAGAGCATAACTAATCTGAAATGATCTCCCAGTAACATGAATGTCACTAATACTGTGGTGCTGACATCATGAAGTAAGACTGAGACAGCTTTCCACAGATTTAAACCTGGCAACACAGATTCAACATCAGGCCATAGCAGCTGATCGAGCACTCACATCCTTACCTGGCACCAAGAAAAAGGCACACACAATCCTTCATTTCAGCTTGTTCCCATCCTATAAATGAACTGTGCAGTGAACCTCCTTTGGACTGCCGTCAATACTGACAAAATTCCATTATCTGAATAATGTATGTCCAGCAAGATATGGGCAGGTAGCTTAGTCCAGTACCACCATAATCTTCTCCACTGCTCTGTGCCACTTGCGACAGGGATTATGAGCTACTGCATTCAGGGACACTGATCTGCACCGACCAGGAAGCCAGTCACTTTCAGATACAACTATAGCTCACTTTCTAACTCTTCCCTAAGAAGGAAAACTGCTTTTACATTAGGACTCACTGTTAGGGAATATTTTGCTATTTTCTGACTTCTTATCTCAGTTACAGTGAACACTGGGTTAAATCTGTTTACAGCAAATACCTGAAACAGGCTAACAGCAACAGGCCTTATTATTCTTGATGAATAATGTAACTTAAGAGCTGTAATACGCACAACTGATTTAATAGCTGCCAACAGTCCAAGTTTAGAAAAGACTGATGCAATGCTTGTAAATTTGTCTTGAATCATATTAATCAACCCCTGCTGCTATCCTGCAAGCAGTTGGAAATGTTACTGCCTTGCCTGCTCAGTGGCATCCTCCATTTGCTTTCCTATATCTGCAGCAAGGGTCCTCTTACTCCTATCCTCAACTTTTCAGAAGTTACTCAGAGACTGATACCACCACAATCAATTCAGTATGAGACTCTCACCCAACTTAATAGGTGGCCACTTCCAAAATTCAGAAGCAAAGATTAAATTCAGTGGATGATCATGAGGAAGAAGGAACAGCACTTCCCAGAGCTGACTCTTCTAATGAACACAGAGGGACACGTGGTGCCCTTTCTGCACATCCTACAGTTCTTTCAGTCTGAATATTCAGGGGAGAAACATAATTACCTAAAATTCACCAGAAGAAACATCCAGCTGCCTAATGGCCAGGGGCAGAAATGCTAGACTTCTGGCTTGTAGGATGATTTGTACCTGCCATATTTTGTATATTCACGCTACTGACAACTCGGAAATGAAAGCTGGTTTCACAGACACGAGTTCTCAGAGAATTGAAACTGCTGTTACCAATTCTTTCTACCCTCTTGAAAATATCAGATGTTAATATCACATTACCAAGTACAAGATTTGCATTTAATACTGTAAATCCTCCCCTGCTCCCCTCTACATGCACTCTCCAAAGTCTCCATAAGGTTTGGACTTCATTTTTACCTCATTAATCTTACAGAGTCTTTTCTCCATCTTTTACAACTGTGGCACAACAAAGTTGGAATAGGAGGTAGGGCTCAGCTAGCAGTAAAGGAACTAGTTCTAGAAAAAGCGTCTTTCTTCTAAAATTCCTGGATTGCAACGTGCTTACCTCATAAGGTAAAACCAACATAATTCCATCCTCTGCAACACTTCCAAAGTGGTGGGGGAGGGAAAAGAAAACTCTCAGACATTAGGAATGCTTATCCATGGTGGTTTCATTGTGTATGGCTAATGTTCAACTATTTTAAAAAAGCTGTAACAGCAGCTATTATAGAACAAAACCAACCCATTTTCCTCTTGCATCTGAAACATGTGGGACAGGATACAGTGGACCTCCCTCTCCATTTTTCTTTACCCTTTGACAAATTCAGGTTTTCCTGCAAAGAGAACTTTCTACAAGAAAAGATTTTTAAAAAGAAACCTGTGGCCCTATCCAGAGCCATCTTTATTAGGTAGTTTCCATCCCAGAAAAGCATTGTACAGCCAAAACAATTTCAAAATTACCACTGTAAGCAAATGTTAAGTTGAATTTTCTACTGGATCACAAACAGAGAGAAAGAAATATTAAAGGACATAAAGAAAATAGTAGAAAATAATCATAAAGTAACAATAGGAGGAGAGAGTAAATACTTTTTAGTTAGCATTTTACCCATCTAATTGCTATTCTTTTCAAATAAATGTACTACTTCAACAGTCATTTGCTCTACCATGGTCCAAGTAAAAAGTAGCAGCTGTGTGCAATATCTAAGTAGTATCCTTCCTAACATACAGAAAAACAGTTACTATGATATTTTCATAGCCAAATATACTATGAATTCCAGATTACTAAAATAACTCAGTTTTACAAGAGCTCTTGAAACAGTTCCAACTTAAGCAAGAGGAGAGTTGGCCTAGATGAGCAATGAGGAGTCCGTGTGATTATTCAGTCTTCATGTTCACTACATTTAACATTGGCTTTTTGGGGATGGACTCCCAGAGATGAGACAGCAGAGGAACTCTTAGACACTGACAAGTTCAGTGGTGACAAGCTTGGAGTGACAACGTGGTTGTTCAGAGCAGGCAGCAGCAGTTTTAAATAGCAAATTAATATGTTTCAAGGGTTATGCAAAACAAGAATAATTTATGACAAATTGGTATCAGGAACACTTTTAATCAGCCATGATCTGAAAAACCTAAATTCCCACTAAAATTAATTGGAACTACTTGCTTTTACCTAGCTTGATTTTGACTGCAGGAATGTTGAGCAGCAAAAAGAGATTAGTAGGAGCTTTGCTTTGTCTATAGCCTTTATCTCTCTAATTATATACTCGAGACTGGGAAAATGAACATAAGAAATGATGGAAAAGTTATTAAAAAGTTATTATACAGGCCAGACTTTTGTCCACACATAAAAAACAGAGTCCAGCTCTGGGTCCAAGAGATTCCAAATGACTGATTAGCTACTGAAGCAGTGAATTAGCTCCAGGGTGAATAAAGAGAAAAGAAAATATAAAAAGAAGAAGGGTAGCTGCAGAGACAGAATCTCTCCTCTGGAAAAATGAAAAGCTTTTCCAGGGGTGACACCAGTGAAAGGGAACATGATCAGATTATAAATGATAAATAATGAGTCAGCATGGGAAAACTAGGTAATGCTGGTGTTGCCTCTGGGACGAGACTGAAAGTCTTCTCAAGATACCTGCCTGCCCATTTTGATGGCCCTGCAGTAACGTCCTCCCTTACTGTCTCCCACCTCAAGACAGATCCAGGAACTTCTTGGATGGGCCTTTAAAACCAACCAGAAAGAAATACTTTTGTATCATCACATCCATCCATCTTGAGACCATCTTGAAGTCCAACCATTCAAATCATAGAAACATGGAATGTCTGGCTCAGTAACTCCAGTGCACAACCAGTATTTAACAGGATCTGCAAGAGGTATCATCAGATCCGAAGTAATTCAACCGTGTTACTGTGTCCTGTGTTGAAACATTTAATACAATTTTATTTTGTTTTGCTGATGCTAATCACATTTCAGGTAACTATAAGAAAAGATGGACCACCTAAATGTGTGTATTAACCTATTTTAGTTCCATGACTGTAAATCTCTCTGCACATGTTTTACTTAACAGTTGTTTATATCAGCTTACCTTAAATAGCTTCTTAATCAATTCCAGTTAAAACAAAATTAGCCTGAAATTAAGCAAGGATCTATACAAGAGCAGCACTAGCTTAAATAAATCAATTTCAAACAACAATCTCACCAAAAGCTACACACCTTGCCGATACACTAAACAAGAATATCCACACTAAATCCAGGTTAGAGTTTCTTAAATCAGAATATTGTCCACATACGTGTTTGCAATTATCTAATTAAGCTGCTCTCACTAATCAGGACATCAGCATATCTAATGGAAAATCTGGATGCAAACCAACAGTTCACTGATGAACATAGATCAAAAATATATACTAAAATACATATTACAAAAGGACAGATCCTGGCATTTCTAAAATTTCTGTGGGAAAATCCCAACACACACTGGAAAGGGGCCAAACACATAAAAATTGTGCAACAGGAGTTTAA
Source organism: Streptopelia decaocto (assembly GCF_964273445.1). Classification (NCBI taxonomy): domain Eukaryota; kingdom Metazoa; phylum Chordata; class Aves; order Columbiformes; family Columbidae; genus Streptopelia; species Streptopelia decaocto. The sequence continues at coordinate 90,599,390 of NC_138663.1, forward strand.
TTATTTAATTCCCAAATTTTAGGATAGGAGTGCTGAGTCCCATCTTGTCCTGTTTTTCCATTCTCATTGTCTTTCCACAATAGCATCTAAGGACTTCTCTATTTTTTTCGCTTTGCTTTCTTTACTTAGTTGAGCATTTCTTGACTCTTCTTCCTCAAGTCAGAGCCACACCCCTGTGACAACTCTCATACAAACAGTCTGCCCTAAGCTGGTCAACCTAGTGTGCAAAATAAACCACATCAGAACATCACAGTTATGTTCTCATTATGTTTTCCTTTTCGTTTCACCTGTGCCATTACATTACAAGAATAATTTTCTGTGATTTTTCTAAAGGCTTATTATCACATAGATGTAGCAGAATATTTCCCTAATTTTCCAAAGACCAACTTTTAATTTTCCTTAGAGGTTCTGACTAGGAAGGATTTCCCAGTTGTCCTACAAATGAGTTTTTCAAATGACAGTTCCCTCTAATGTGCAAGTCATCCATCTAGCATTCTTATCTTGAAGCTGTTTTACTTAGTGCTTTATTTCCTTTAACATCAAGTTTGGTGAATGTAGCTCTTTCTAGGATAACTTCTAATTTGGACAATTATTGATTTCTGTTAGCTTTATCTAGGATGATTCAAATGGTGCTTGTTAACTCACATTTGCTCAGATAAATATGAGCATATATATTTATTTACTTGTATAAATATACATTTTTTGTATATATAAGGAGAAATGTATAAGTACTAATAAATAAATGTGTTAACATTTGTTGTGGGAATTTCTTATTAGGAAGAATAATGCATATACTCCATTATTTACTGCTTTATATTCCTGAACATAAAATATTAAAAATTTAACACAATCGTCTTCACTGTTAGTATGCTGATTTCCTTTAGCTATCTGCTGTTTAATTAAACATAATTGTTTGAGTATCTGAGACACAGAATTGCCAGGCATTACTAAGAACAAGCTGTGGTACTGTGAAGAAATTTATGTTCTCTTCCACATAAAGCTGATTCAAGCAGCAGACTACCAAACATATTCCTATTTCAGAATAATATTTTTTTGGAGTTCAAGATTTCTATTATCCTGAACTGAGAGAAATTGCCTACTGAGTTCCAGCCTGTTACATCTCTTTAGAAATATTCATTCATTATACAGTTCTGAGACCTACAACTCTTGAGGCTGAAGGTTGCTGCTACACATGACTGGAGCTGGGCCCAAGCAATGCAAAGTCCCTTTGTCTTCCCACACACTAATTCTGTGCCACCAAGATTAAGGTCTAACACAGAACAAAGGTAATAAAAATATTCTCTGGTTTATTTTACTAGTGAATTTTGGTATTCTTACTGAATGAGAGAAGAAAAAAAAAGAGAGAGCAAGAAAGAGAAAGGTGACAAATTATAGTGAGCTGCTAGAATTTTATTCGAATAGAAAGGATTTGACGCATATGAGCCACTGAATGAAAAGGAAAACGGCCTTTGGAAAACCACTGCCAAAATATAGTATTAGAATCTGCAGGGAAAATATTTCCTGAGATAAAGGGCTAAGCTAGAAGAAGAAGCTCATGCATTGACTAATATGAAAATAAATATGACCACATTTAGAGACATACTGGAACATCATCAAGGCAGTATCTGAATTCTCCAAGGACCACTAGGCAACTCCAAGGTTATTACTGATTCCCATAAAACGTCACGGGTTAATGCTATTGCAGATGTGGCAAATGCAGTGGACAAGACTAGATAAATAGATTTAAAACTTTGGTAAGTCTGTATGGGACATTTCAGAGGAATCAGGGCTGCAGAGAGAAGACAAGCTAACCAAAAGCAGACAGTACTAAATAAGGTAATAAATAGTCATGCAATGGGATACTTCTGCAGAAAAAAGCCAATACAGGGTTGGTATGTAGAATGATGTGCTGATTCAAGATCACACTTTTGAACTTCATGCAAAACTAAGAATGAAGCTATAACTGAAGCATCTTACATACTTACCAGAACTTCAAAAAATACTGTTGTATTAGGGAGAAGACAGTGAAATCTCTGTTTTGAAGTTGAAGAAAGAATACTCTCCCTAGGCATGCCCAATCTTTTACCCGGTATGCTGGAAGAATATGGTCCACCTACCCATTACCTGGTGGTGAAGTGAATGTGTACAATGTTTACACTAAAAATGCCCACTAACTCTGTCCGGAAAAGCATCCAGAAAATGTCAAGTAACAAAATGCCATATTTGTTTAGAAAGTCAGATTTTTCTACAAGTGGTTTCAACAGCTAACCAGAGAAAAAGAAAAAAACTGCTAAAATTTAGCATAATTCATAAAAGCTTAGGAAGTATTCATAAAAAGTGAGGCAAGTGCAAGAGAAAAATGCCTGTAGTCAAGCAACTAAAGCTAACATCTTAAAAGATGAAAAGGAAACTACTAAAACAAATAGTGTAATGATTTGGCAAAGGAGATTCTGAGATCACCATTTCAAACAGGGATTTCAAGGTTGGATGTGACAAAGAACTACTGTAGAAAACTAGCACTACTATCATGTAATAACCCAAAGTTCAGTATAAAATGACTCCAGAAGCTCTTTTTCAGCCGTAATATATCTGACTCTTACTTTCAACCTTTGCCATGACATGATTATGTTATAAACAAAGAAGTGTAATGACCTTGCTCCCTGTCAGCCATTAGACAAGCAAGTGTAAGCACCAAATGCTGAAACATAGTTATGACCCACATCTTGAGAACACGTGTTCTGGGACCTTGGAGTCTCCTCTTGCAAAATATAATTTAAATGACTTGAACAGCTTTGTTTTCACCAGCTAAAACTCAAGTGTCTTGGCAGAGTGGTTGAGAAACATTGCCGCAGCACTTCTCTACTCTAATCCTGGCATGAGCAACTGTTGTTAATCCTTGCTTTCCTAAGAACTAAATTCATTATTATTTTAAATAGCCATTGCAGATGCTGGTGTTATTCATGCATGCACAGAGAGATGAGGGGCCCTCCTTTTGCCCAAGTGATGCAACTGCAATGAGAATTAATATCCTTCAATCACACTCTTTCATCCTAATATTCTCATAAATAAGATACTTCCAAGTCTTACAAACAAACAAACAAACAAACAAAAAAACCCCAAACAAACAAACAAAAAAACCCAAACTGAAATGGATTTAAATGCATATTAAAAAAAAGATATTTTAAAGGTAGATTTCAGATTGAGCAAAACATTATCTACAGTCCACTACTCATATTTTCAGAGAAGACAGTGAGATCCTTCGAAGTCTTAACTACCAATATTAAATTAGACAAAAACAAAAGAAAATAAAAAGTTACAAAACCAGAACAAATAAATACTGTGATAGAGTCATGTTAATTACACCAGCAATATTTTGTTTATCTAGCTGTGGAAAGGTTAGAGAAATTCTCTGTCTTTCTCTGATTATTTATTTATTGTGTGTATGTTTGGTAATCCTAAAAAAAGGTATCAAGGTAGCAATACAAGCAACCTCAAATTCTTTATTTAAGGCTATATCATAAACAATCCAATCCTTTAAAATCAAATTCTTTCATTTAGAGTAAACATTCTCAAAAAAGACAGAGAAAATTATTTTCATTTTTTATGTAGTAATTACTTAGTACATTGCCGCTGTACTTTAGCAAGAGGCTGCTATGGTGCAACTACTTTTGAATGAGTAACGTGTAAGCAGGTGGGATGTAATTCTTGCAAACAGGAGGAGAAGAAAAACAGCAGCAGAAAGCAAAAAATTAAGATAAAAACTCAACCACCCCCAAAGGAGAGAATAGCAATCTTCAGCACAAAAGAAATGCTATTAAGATGCAATTCCCATTTTAAAAATGAAGTGTTAAATAACGCCATTTTTCACTGCTCCATGACAAGTCTATAGCTTTTCTGAGAAATCATGCAGTGGCTTTTTTTTTGTGGTACTGAAAATTGAACAAATTTTCCAAAAAATGAAGGCATCTTACCTTTTAGACATGGGAAAAGAAACCCCTTATTTTACTTACACCATAGTTATACTAAACATTTGGAAACACAGAACCTGAAAGTTATACTTTCTGCCTCTATAAAGAGAAAGTTAGTCAAACACTCTACCATAGGAAGATATTTTTATATTTATGAGAAGTTAGCAAGGACCTGCTGGTAATACAAACAGTCATTTTGACACTTTAACATGCCATACTGATGTCTTCCTTTAATTAGGTGGTTTTCTCCTGCTAGTAAGTAGCATCCTCTTGAGACTGCTGCTTCACTGCCTGGGCGCCCTTTGGATTGATGAAGCCACTATTTAACGAATATCTGGACAAAAATACTCTTTAGATACTTCTTGTTTCCCATGCCACCTTTCCAAAAACTCAGCACAGCATCCTGAATTTAACCCTCACATGCTGAGCATTATTCTAATCTATGATTGTCAAGGTTCCACAGAAATGGTGCTGCTGCTTTGATTTTCCAGAAGCTGAGGTAACTGAATGTCTCAACTTAACAGGCAAGAGACATTCTGAAGGCAGCCACTAACTTGCATGGAACGGTAATGTGTTGCTGCCTATTACTGTCCACTTCACACAAAAACACAGTGTAGGTGATAAGCAAGACAGAAATGCAGTTCACCTTACCCTGTCATTTAACTATTTTTTTTTTAATTTCAAATATCAGTCATTTGAAAATAATAAAAAACCACAAACAAAACAAAACCATAAACCCAAAGCCCCCCAAAACCCCAAACAAACAAACGAACCAACCAAAAACAACTCTGTAACTTGCACAGTTGCTGCTGAATATGCAGCACAGAAGCACTGCAGGACTTGTCCCTTCCAAACCAGCTTAGCTGGATACTGTGTACCATTTGGGGTTCAACATCTCTTTCTATGCAACAACCAAAAGCAGCACTGAGCACAAAGTGTAGCACTCAAATGGCCAGAAAAATAGATAAGCGGTGCCAGATAGCTGTAATGAAGAGGGTCAGTTAACAAGGGTCAGTTAACAAGGTTCAATTGCTGCCTTAACAGGTCCCAGATCAGCATACGACGGAGACACGTTTCACCCTGAAACTCTGCTTGTGTAAGAGACAGCAATGCCAGGCTTAGGCTTTCTCCTTGATTGTATCAGATGTTAGGAAAAATGTTAGGGTTGAAATTACACGCAGAAGTAGCTCTTTTTTATGTGATTTCTTGCGGCAAATAAATTAACATTACTTTGAGTGCTGACTGGTGCTATAGGATAACCAGAGCAATTAAAACAGAAAAAAATTGGAAATTTCACAAGGCTTTCCTTCATATAGTTCATTAACTCAAGCACTGGCAGGTGCCAGTATTCTTCAGTTCCTATTCCTTTATTTAGTTTCAGAAATAAGCCTGACTAAAGAAAGTTGAACAGAAGCAATGGCGTGGGTTGGAAAGGCTTTATAATTACACTAGGGGGAAACAGATGGGAAAGCGCTGACTACATATTACAGCATCTGAGATTACACTACATCAAAAAGCTGCCCAGCCTGGTGTGTACAATAGTGAGAGAAAACTAGCAAAGTTTGTAACAGAAGCATTAGTGTTGAGTGAAAAGAGCAGTCTCTGATTTATTTCAGCGTACATCAATTAAAAAAGCTCATCTCCTGAGACTTACAGAACAGAGGGACCTTAAGTGACAGCAAGTCTCTACATGCACCCAATTCCCCCCCAAAAAAATAAATTAATCAATCAAATTATGTGGCTGTGGTTCAGCTCAAACGTCAGCACATTTGTTAGGATTTTACTGCCAGCCATCTCCAATTTATCTCTACTGACTGGGCACCGAAGCTGTCACAGGGCATATTGTAAACCTGCCCAAAATACATCAAACCTCTTGCGAAACAACAAGAAGTTCATCAGGAGACGAGATATTTTCATATATCATGCCAGTCGGGCACCCATGTCACATAAATCAGTCCAAATTTTTAGCCATGCAAGACAAAGTTTCTTTCTTTTTGCTGTCAGTAAGCGACAGTTATAAAGTGCAGGAAATGATCCTTGCACATAATCTCATGCCACATTGCACTTCAAGGTCCTCAGTTAGTGGTTAATAATAACTCTTCAACTTAAGTACCTATATTACCTAAAAGGTATCTTCAATATGCAATCTTGTACTGATCTCATTATTCAAATATTCTGCAAAAATTCTCATGTTTCCTCTCATTTCTTCTAGGCCTGGGCTTTTGTTCAGGAATGAAAGTGCATTTGTTGCTTTTCTTAAGCATTTTTCCATATACATCAAGCTGTTCTACAGAATTAGGTTTTACATGTTTAGAACATCACAATTTTTCTCCAAACCAGGCATCCCTCACATGCCTCAGGAATGCTAAAGAAAGCTGTTTCTTGTATAACTTGGAGGTTTTCAAATGCCCTCTCCTTGAGTAAAGGTGAGGATTAGTCTTCTCAGAACTACGTGCCCAGTCAGAAGTGGTAATAATTGAACATTAGAGATAAACTGTTAAAGGTATCTACTCATATCACAGGAGCTAGGGTTTTGATTTGCTCACTGTGCCAAATATTTTGCCTCTTAAATAAGTAACTATAAAACTAACAACAAAAGTGAGTCTATCATTGTCACTGACTCAAGCCTGAGTCTCTGGTCATGCCATCTGGTTTCATCCATTTTCCCAGCTTTGAAATAAGGCCTTCAGATGCCTCTGAGATGTCATGTCCTGTTATCAGGAGGCTTTACTATTTTCTAGTGTTGAATGAGTTTATCTGTGAAAATCCCTTCTGCATAAGGTGGTTGTTAAGCTATTAACTTTTACAAGAAATAGTCTGATTTATTTTAACTCTACTAACCTTTATACACTGTGTTAGATTCACCTACATGGTCAAATGTGACAAACTGGATAGTCTCATGGATGATGCAAAAAGGATATATTCCTTTCGCTTTTTATCATTTTACAAAGCTACAGAAATGTGTAGCATCCTGGGTCACAGAAAATGTGCCAGGTTTCAAAAAATATAGCTTCCAAAGCAAAAATTTGTTCTGGTAGACTACATTCTATCTCACATTATATTCTTAAAAAGCAAAAGCATTACAAACTTCATGTGCCCAGAAGTTGAACTTCGAGAGAAGACATTATCCTTTTATACAAAATAACTTTATCAAAAAACATTTGATCAATGCTGAAATATACTCTACAAAATTTGCTGATAAAATGTGGCAAATTATACTCTGCTGTAGAAAAGAAAACCTACTCCCGCTGCCAAGAAACATGACTTCAAAAATTACAGGACTAGTTCATTAAAATCAAGAATTCAGCTTTACTTGGGGATAAAGTATTGCTCTTAAATACAAAATACTTTTTGTGTATAAATGTCTTAGTTCCCTGACATAGTTAGCAGTGAAAACAGACAAGGCATTTCTAAGAATTTGATTCTGTGTGTGCTGAGAGAAGCTCCTAATTTTCATCAGACAAAGCTGATGAAACTCACCTCTCCCCCCAAGTCCAAACTAAAGATATAGGTAGGAGGAAAGTGAGGTTAAACATGGTCCTTTATTCAGAGTTGTTCAGAACACTACTTTAATGAGGGACTTTCAGGGAAAAAAACTACCTTCGACAACACAGTGTGTTAATGAGATGCAGTCTATCTACACAGGCAGTCTAACACAGAAAATTAAAGGAATGCATATTACAGTCACAGAATGACATTTTCTAATCAAGACTTTCTGTATGAATTGAAAAACATTTTTTTTCCAATTTAAGGTGTTCAGTTTTGTATTAAGAAGTTAAACATTTCCATTCAGAGTAGACACATCATAATTAAAGTTTCTACCAAGAAAAATATTCTTTCCCATGTAACCAAACTCGGAAATACTATTTCTAACCAGTGGCAGCCATATCTCTATGCTCAGAGTCACACCTATGTTGCCACATTTGTGTTTCCACAGATTTGCAAGAGGAAAATAGAGTCTATGTATTCCACAGATGTTAATAATCCATGCCTGATTTCTCATTGAGTTCCTACCCTATTCCCATACCCTGTCTAATATGGAGAAATTTATTATATACTTGGCCTTGTAAAGGCAAGACTGCCTCTCAGTAACAAACCAAAACCCCTTAGCAGCAAACCAAACCAGACTCACAGTTCAGAACAGGCACATGTCTTTTTTTCTTTTTTTTTTTATGCACAGGTTGAAACTGACCAAAATCCTTAAAATTCTTTCTAGGAGGTACCTCCCTAAAATGGTACCTAGATACCATCACCATATGCTTATAAACACTTTAAAATAAAGAGCTTAAAAGCTTTTCCCCCGTTCATACCAACAGTCAATGGTAGAAACTACTCTTGACAGCATGTATTTTACATCTGACATAATGACAAGTCTTCTGATGTTTCAGTTGATGCCTTAATTTTCTGTCAAGTATTTACATCAGAAAGCCCCTGTGGCTTTCTAAAGTGTCAGCTGGAGCAAGGCCATGTAAAACATATATTCTAAGGCTTCTAAAACATCACAATCTAATTTCAAAGGTTTTGTCTCAGGTTTTGCTGCCTCACATATACTTGCATGATACCACCCCTCTGTGTGGTTTTGGTGTGCTTTGCATGTCTACAGAGAGACCAGATCAACAGCCCTTTCTCCCACAGGAAACTTCAGAGAGATCGCTTTAAAAAATAACCAATTGCATTGCAAGTTACTTTTGGAAATTAATTTTTTTTAACAAACATCGTCTTCTTGGGAAAAGGTATGTGATGACAATTGCATGGAAAAATCTGTGAATGTTACAACTAATTATCAGCTGTTAAAATAGATTTTTCACCCAATTAGGCTGCTCAAAGGGCATACCACTAAACTGTAACCTAAAGACATCCATTCTAAATTGATGTCCAGTGAACAGATAAAACGCATTGCGCTGTTGCTCCTGTTCTCATTACAGCAGTGAGGCTGCCAATTCAACAAATCTCACTGTGTAGTAAGATTTCAGCCTTTGATGCTGAGAGAAAAGAAAAAGGCTTTGACGCTGAAAGGAATGAAACAAGATGAGTTGAGAAATAGACCTCCACAAAAACTCAGATTTTTTTCATCCTCTCAGGTCTTTATTACCACTGCACTTCCACAGGTCTTAAACTATACCATGCACACACATTGTCATGTACATAATCTACAGTGAAATATCATCCTGACTATGTCAGATTTATAAAACAATAGCATTTTTCTTCCATTAATGACTGACACATTTTTCATATCCAGTCACGTATTGAGAGGCATCTCATTCATAATATGCTTTTCATTCTAAACATCTGCCTAAATGGATGCCAAATATAATTTCTGGGTAGGTTAAATATTTAACTGGTAACATGCCTTTTCTGATACAAATTAAGTACTATGGTGCTGTACCATGTTGGCATTTACAGACCTTTTCATAGATTATCTTAAATAGCCACAGAGAATATGAAGGCTACTGTACTAAAGCGCCTGAATACAGGCAAACACAGTGGTCTTTATACGATGAGAACCATTATATTAATATTAATGAATGTTTGCATTAGTAACATTTATTCTATTAAAAAACGAGACAAAAAATGCAATCCCAGTGGCAAAGCCCTATATCTGTAATTGAACAATGCTATAGTATCAAAAGCCTGAAAAAATGTCCTACAGTTTGCTACTAAATACTGCTTTTGTGAGTCTCTTCACATTCATGCAAATATATCAAACACTGTAGTATCTACAACCATATTTAGAGTTAGATATGGTTTAGAAACCTGTCTTATCACTGTACATTATACAGTGTAGCTCTGGGATTTTTAACCAGCTCTTGAGTACTATCTCCTTTGGAAGGATAGGAACCTGCAAAAACACAAACATTGGATCCTTTGCCTCTTCAAGAGCAGAGATACTCTCCTATTTCTTAACTCAGGATCCTGGCATGCCCCGGTCTGAAGGATGTGCTTGTCGGCTTACGCAGAGCTCCAATATGGGCACATTCTCTGCATGGTTCCAGCCAGATCGTTTTTCAGCACGCTGTTCCAGCGCTTTGCCCAGAGAAGCAACCACCCTGTTCCACATGGTTATCGGCTTGTTAAAACTGAGTCAATGACCAATTACTTCATCTGAGAGGTCACTCGTAACTTGTAATCTAACACCATCCACTCATATTGATCAAGTCTAGGAAAAACAAACTGCTCAGCTACTCTTGTCAGAGCTAAAGTATCAAAGCTGTCAATTCAAGATATTGAGATCTTGCAAGGCATACAGAAACCATTATGGTTTGAAGCCCAGCTACCACAGGTAGAGTTTTTCAAGCTCTACTGACTAATACCAAAGTCACACCAAACACTGTAAATAATAAAGACGGTTTATGGTAAATCGTGCAAGTTTAGTTTGAAAATCTGTAATTCATCTCAGTTCCAAGTTAGAAGAATGATTTCTCATCAGTGCAATGAATACTTTAACATTTTGGCTTCTGAAAATGAACATAACACCTGCAAAGTCATAGCTCTTTCTAGAATCACAGCCATTTTAAGAAGTTATGTAAGGTAGTGAGTGCCAGGACAACTGGCATATTTGCATTTCATACAAACCAATTGCGCTAAGAATATGCTCACACATCTACAGGAAATCAAAGAAAAAGGAGAGAGAGAGAGAAAAGAAACAGCCACTCATTATACATTACATTAAATGAAAATCAGTCACACCACAATCCCAAATCCTTTGCTAACCATCAGATGTAAGAGCTTGCTACCACAGACAGGGAACAGAGGAAGAGACAGGGGAATTCAGCTCTCAAAAGGTTCCGAGAGAGCCAGAAATTCAACCACACAAACATCAGGGATTTATCCATGAGACTATTGCTTCTCACCTTTAAAAGGAAAAAAATAAAAGAAAAAATGAAAGACATAATAAAGCCATCATTACATCAATGATCTAGACAGCTATAATAACAATAAATATTTTTTCCCTCAAAACATCACCTATGACACACTTCACATTAGAATCTTGCACAAACCGCTTTAGAGAAACGAAACACAAAAGATTTTACTTTGATGAATGGAAAAAAAAAAAACCTACTCCAAACCATAGTAAATTACAAAGGATGTTCTTAGATTAAGAAAAATGCCAGAACGAAATAAAAAAGCCTAGAGAGATGTTAACACAATTTCCCCACATTCCAAGAAAAGCCTTAAAAAGTTTACAGTTAGGCAATCATAAACACTGCTTCCTGCTAAGCTTTTTCTTTTGAACTCCTACAGGATAATCTGGGAACTAAGTGGGGAAAATTCTGGAATGCACACTGAAAATATCGAGACATTCCAATTAATTAAAATTATTACTGTTCAACTCAACTATTTTATATTATTCCAGTGGTCTAGAAATTACAAAAAGTAAAACTAGGATTTCACAAAACAAACAAACAAACAAAAAGCAAATAAAAATCCCCAACAAACCCCAAAAATTCAACTCCATGCTGACTTAAAAGGTCACTCTTCTGGAGTATTTATGTTAGTTATCTAACAGCTCTTACCTCAAGATCATCTGTAAAAGCAAGCCTATTGGTAGACTTAGGAACAAGAAACTTTCTTTTTGGTTGGCAGTCTAGAAAATAGAATACAAAAGTAATACTAAACTTGGCACACCAAGTAACAAGCCAACCAGAAAAAGCAACAATTCTGTTTTCTCTATCTGGCTGCTTTCTCCCGAGTTTTCACAGTGTGTTCAGTCACAAAACTTCCTCTAGGGCAGAACAACTCCAAGGCAAGGAAACACAAGCCAGTGTAACCACCCTCTTCTTAAGAACTAAAAAAAAACAGCAAAGTCAGATTGAAATTATGAAGAACCATTTCTCCCAAAAGGGTATATTTTATACAAAAATGGAGATTGTCCACAGTTTATGTTTTTTAACTTTCTGATTTTAAAATTAAGCACCAATTCAGTGTCAATCTTAGTCATTCTTCACAAGACGTTAATGGAAAATGTATTAAGATATTGAAATCCTAAGCTATTTTATTATATAATTCAGAGAGAGATTTGGAAAGAAGAACTAAATATACTTCAAATAAATAACTTATAGGAGTGCTGGATTCTATATATAATTTGGGAACAGACATTCTAAGTTAAAAAGAAAATCAGAAAAAGAGCTATAATCCTTAGGAGCTCCATTTATTAATGAATCCTGCACTGCTTGTTACTTACGAAAGTGTATGTGTACAAACTTCATTTTTAAATATCATCTTATTAGCATACGTAAGAAATGCATGGATGTAGTATAACAGTGTAATTCAGACACAGTATACCGAGGCAACACCCAGAAAACAAAGTTTTAACATTCACAGCTGCAGTCCTGAGCATCTCCATTGGCATGGTACCTCCATCGCTACCTCTAAACCACCAGTGAGTGTGTCTCAAACAGAACATTCTGTAAAGAGCCACCTGCATACCTCTCTCTGATCTGTGTCAATGAGGTGATTTCTTATCTTCAGCTTTTTACTGGAAAAAAAACCAAACAGACAAAGAAATAAACAAAACCACAAAAAAACCCAAACCAAACCAAAACTTCAGCTGCCTCAATAGATATTTTGAGGTAAATAAATTTAAAGGAAGGTCAGAGACAGAATGATTTGAGTTGTCACTACAGAACATCAATGAAGAAGCAATATTTTAACTTATTTGTTGGTAGAGAACAAAGAGCCTATCATAAATGCTTTTGTGCCAAAGACAGGTCGCTGATCGAAGTAGCAAAGGACTGCTTGGATAGTAAGCATCCTGGAGCTGGGATGAGGCTTTAAAACCTGCAACAGGGCCACAGATAAGGACATGGGAAGAGCGTAAATAATATTACTTTGCATTTTCTGTCACTTTTCATCCACACATCTTAGAGACATTTATACAAGGGGGTATTGTTCTGATTTTGTCTCTGTGGTAGCTGAGACAGCGCGTGGATGAATAATGTATCTAAGGTTACGCAGTAAGGCAAAATAGAGCTAGGGAGCCAAGAAGCCTCTATTCCCACTTGCCAGCTGCAACTCATCTTTTCACCGCCTTCTCCTTCTCCTCTTTATCACTTCTGTGTGCTAGAGTTTCTGGAGACATGCAAAGCTAGCTACACTAACCACTGCCAACAGCCTAACTTCAGATGCTGAATATCTTACAAAAATTAGCTTACTGCAAATAGGAAATAGCCAAACAGCATATGCATTTAATACAAACCCCCAGCAGAATTTAAGTGCTTGCATAAAATCAGCAAATAAAGAAATAAAGAAAGGAATGTCTCTTCATTCTGACTAGAACTGTAACATACTGATCTTGGAAGGTGGAAAGGAAAAAAAAAAAAGGCGGCTTTAAAATCTGTGTCCTTAAGGCAACATTTGCCACTGCCACTCATCAAAATAGTCATTATTAATGCTAAGGACTAAGTAACTTATGAGAAATAGGCTTTGACAGAATTTTGTATAGTTTTGGCACAGAAGATTTGTTCAAAAATAGATTTACTGTGACAGATGTCCTCATATGCTTCAAAATCCAACAGTTCCTACATGCAATGCCAATGACAAGGGGTGAAGAAGAAATGGTGTCAATCAAACACTCCACTTCAGCTATTGTAAAACTTGCACAACATATGACTATCAGTTTCCAAAACTGTGCTACAGAATCATTTCTGCCTAGTGCTGCTAGTATCTCAGCTGGATTTCTTGTGCTGTATGACATGTAGCAATTGAAAGCAGGGGAAAATGATTGCAAAGCATTATAAAACACTACCAGTGTCATACTCTTCACTCTCTTCTTCCTGGAGTTAATAATGACATAAAATGCAGAGTATGTGCATATCATAGTCCCACCTAGACCTCTACAGCTTAATAGTACCTTTTTTTTTTTCCTTTCATTTTCCTTAAAGCAAGATTTACAGTGAATGAAAATCCTGATGACTTAGGCATCAGATGACTGAGCAGAACAAGAGATTTGATATTTCCAGACAATGTCCTGTTGCCCCAGTGGGCCAACACCACCCCAGAAATGCTTGGCAAATTTCTCACTCTTAAGAGCATGAGTGTCCATGCTGCAGAACACATCAACAATTATATATAGATAACAATACTGGTAAATATCAGGTATATAATTTTATCATCATTTTGTTTTCCAGCTGATTTCCATTTCCCACCAGTATGGGAAAATTTCACTGATATTGTCTACCGAGTATTAGCCAAAACTTTAAATAAATATAAGACTCTATTCCTCATGGCTGTCACCAAGCAAGAAAATAGAGGAGTGAATCTCTCTGTCTTCCTCACCAGCACATTACAACACTTAGTACCTTTCCTTGTCAAAACACCAAACACGGAACATCAAAATTGCAGGGAATAATACAAATAAAAAACATATTACGATAACAGGCAAATATTCAATTACAAACTTATCTTGTTCTGTGAGTTAGAAACTCACTTCCCGCTGACAAAACTTCTTCAAATCCAATGCGATGAGCACAAGTGCCCAGCTGCCTTCATCTTGTGCTGTAGCTGCAAAGGATTCCAACAGCAAAATCTGAATCCCATATGGTCAGCTGTGTTAGAGAGCTGAAAATAGGCAACTGTTCCAATAAGTTTTTGATTCACTCACTGTTTAGCCTCAGCTTTGACTCAAGCTGTTGAAATTCAACTTTTGTCTGAGAAAAAAATCAGCTGAAGCAACGTTTAGTTTGGTTTTTCCATCTCATTTTGAACAACAACAACAACAAAATATGCCTAAATTCCTATTGCGGTGAGGCCAGTTTATCTTTGGAGGTTCATCTCGTGCTGTGCGTTCTCCTGCTGGGAGCAGTATACTCACTCACCTACATAAAATCTGAAAGAGTTCGCTAACTGGTCTCGAAGACCATGATAGGCCAAAAGATCTCTGCCAAGAAAGCAGTATCTGATTAAATTACCAGCTGATACAAGCCAGCACGCCACTTTAAAAACCAACACAGTTTCACCATTTCCCATCTTTAATTTTAAACTTCAATTTGCCTGTGTTGCTTTAGGGCGTGAACCTTCAAACTTCGCAAACTTTGGCTCTGCTCACTATGTGTGGTATGTCTGCCTTCAGGCCACCAAGAAGTACCAGAAGGCCAGGGTCACCAACACTGCAAATCCACTTGTGGCTTCTACTCAATTCTTACATATTTTTACTCAGTTCCTCTTTCAGGATGTTGATCAACTAGATGAAAAACATACAGTGAGCACTCTACCACTTTCAGAGCATGTGCATTACACACATGCAACTATGCGGCGGTACGCAGGTATCAACACGAACTCCAACCATTTCTAACAGTTGTACTGGTGCGGCTCGTGATATGTCTGAAACCCAATCATAGGACATCTGACACTGAAAAACAGTCAATCCCTCCAGGATAGTTCACTCAGATGAGATCGATAGGAATAGAAACATCACTTGTCACTGCTGAAGCGCTTTGATTTGTATGAGCTGTACAACAGGCAGCAGAGACAAGACGACAATGTGTCCCCTGGTTTGCTTCGCCAGACCCTGGCAGCCTTCATATTGATCTAGCATTAAATCTGAGAAGCTCTCCCTTCACCACTGTTGTGAGGATGCAGACAAGCTGTCTAACGCAACACTTACCCTTAGTCTATCTAAAAGGGTCTCAGCATTCTAGGCTCATTTTTCTCAATTTCTGAATGTTTTCTCAATTTCTGAGTGTTAGAGAAGTTCTTCAATAAGCTAAAGCAATCATTTCCCTAACACTAAGACTTTTGTGAAATATTATTTTGTACTGAAAGAATTCCAGAGAGTTTTCCAGAGACTGATTAATTAATAACATGA
Source organism: Streptopelia decaocto (assembly GCF_964273445.1). Lineage (NCBI taxonomy): Eukaryota > Metazoa > Chordata > Aves > Columbiformes > Columbidae > Streptopelia > Streptopelia decaocto. Next base: position 90,615,161 of record NC_138663.1, read on the forward strand.
GTAACAGTGATGCATTTAATGCCACTCCATGCATTTATGGATCATAGGTACCCTTTAGAGCAGGGGTGTCAAACTCATTTTCACCAAGGGCCACATCAGCTTGCGATTGCCTTCAAAGTGCCGAATGTAATTTTAGGACTGTGTAAATGTAGTAGTTACATTTATATGCTGTAGATTTTTGTAGTTATGCCATGTATTTCCCAAATAATTATTGTCTTACTAGTTTGTTTTGTTTTGCTAGTTTTTGGTTTGCTTTGCTTTTTTTGGGGAGGGGTATTAACTTATTACACAGGGAAAAGAGTTTTCTTTAGAGCATTTGAGAAAAACAGTGATTATTAATTTTTAATTCTCAACTGTTAGAATAGAAAAAATAAAGTGAGCTAGAAGTAATTTACATCTGCAAAACTGTTATTGTCAAGAAACAGCACTTGTGTTGATTTAAAAGGGACTAGGTATTTTTATTCTATCCAAGGAATACATTCTTCTCCTTTTAAAACATTTCAAAATAGATTGAAAAGAGGATATTTTTTCAGCCTTGCGTGTAATTATGCTGGAGATAATAAACGGTACTCCTCATGGTCTCATTACTCAGTACTCACATGTCAAAATCTTATCTAGTTTTAAAAAGCTTTAACCCTAGCTTAAGCTAAAAATTAATGAGGACAGGGTGCAGTAATTAAAACATAATGCACGTTTACCTTCAGTATACTGTAGATGTTGTACCAAATATGTACTTTTATAAGACACTATTGAAGATGAATGTCCTCATTTGAGAAACAGTGGGATGTCACTTGTGATCAATTAGTCAAAATTCTGTGCATGCAACTGGCTGACACAACAGCTTATTTCAGTGAATACTGAGCAAATTGAGCCATTTCTCTGAATTTTCAGCCCCATTTGCCTAGGCATTTATTAAACAAATCTTTAAGCCCTTAACCAATTATCCGTAGACAGCTGCTTAAAAGGAAAGTATAAAATTAATTAATGATGGAGAGCTCATGATGTTTCTTTTATAAATCAGGTCTTATCTGGTACTTTATCTGTAAATATTACAGTACAGCAATTGTACCTCATTGACCTTTTCCATCTTCTCCCTCAAAGACAAGCAGAGAGTGGCTATTGTATTAGTCAGGGCTGCCACAACCTTTTAAACACATTGCTTACTGCTCAGAGAAGAATCTATACCTGACTGATAACAGTTTGCTTTTAAGTCAGAAATGGCCACTTTTACCTTAACAGAACATGATATGTTTCATTAAGAAGAAGGACACTCTTTCCACTTACAAACATATAAATAAATAACAACGGAAATAACCCTGCCCCTCCTCAAAAACCTCTTTAGGGATGATTTTTAAGAGGCACAAAATGGAATGAAGACAACTGACTCCTAATGAATGTCGATGCCAGATAAACATCTTGAAAGTGCCCTTGAAAGCCTGCATAAAAGGTTTCAGTTCATTTGTTTTTATTTTCAGTAGTACTGCTGATAACAAACTGGAAAATATGAAAACTACATGTGACAGCACTTCTGACAGGAAGGACTTCCCAGACCGTGTTCTTGCCACTGCAGAGCCCCACAAGGCTACACCACAGCAGGCTGATGCCAGATCCTGCAGCCCTTTCTATCCTCAAGTAGTCTCATTTGCTGAGGATGATTAGCTCATGAATGAAGGTGACAAAGAGCAGTGAACCTAGGAAAAAAGTAAACAGGTACCACATTTCAGTTCTTTGCTGTCAGAGAGTGAAATTCATCACTCTGTCTATCCTGGGGAGCGCCTTAGCTGCTCAAAATAGTGAATGATGGCAACATCTGGAGCTAGAGAAACCCTTCTTTATCAAATCTGGCACAATATTCCATTCCAAAGATTTCTTGTTGGGACTCAAACTTTTTGGATTGCAAATGTCACATACCTAGGTGGGTATCAATACTAATTTTCTGTACTGAGCAAAATATTTTAAGGGTAGCTATAATAGTCTGAGATATTCTGCTATATGACAGTCTTTCACATTTTATCTAAATACTGATTTGTGCATACATACAGTGGTAAGAGAGCAAGACAAAAGAGAACTGATAGTACAGATACTATACATGACACCAACTAGATCACAAAACAGCTTTCTGGTAGAGGAAATCAACGGGGAACCTGGAATGTCCTCCCGCTGGCTCTACACATGGTATTCTACTCAGTGAATGAAAAAAGGGATTGTTTCACTGTGACAAATACGGTGAGCAATGGGAACCCAGAGCTGCAAAAGTTTTCATTTAATGAACTCAGTAAACTAATCATGTTTCCATAACTCAGTCTGACAGGTTGATTTCCCACCTGAAAGAAGGCAGCTTCTTCGACCTGAAACCACCTACAGAGCTAACCACACGCTTGCTGCTGCCTTTATTCAAGAGATATGACATACTCAGATACTGATAGGGAACCAGCAGAGCACTGCAATAAAATCAAGCAATATGCTTGGAACCCTGTTTCAATGTGCTTGGGATTAGAAATACATTTTCAAAAAGGGAAAGGTGACCAAGAGAAATTATCACAAATCTGTCTTCAGGGTAATCTTCATATTGCAGCAAAGCATCTAAGGCCATTTTAAAAAGCTTCAAGGGAATTAAAAAGGTCTTATTTGAAAAGGCATCTGGTAGAAATGATGAAACTATTGTTAAGCTTCTAAAAGGGAAGGATGACCAACTGTGAAGTAAAACAAGATGTTGGCACTCTTCTCATAAAGATTAAAAACACTGCAAGCTAAGCTGATGCCTCACACAAAATTTTCAGAAATCACATTGCTTGAATATCAGTTGTGTTTAGCTGGTGAAAATCAAAGTGCTGTGTATTTCTCCATTTTGTGTTTAGAGTTATCAAAAGTCCAGGTTTGTAAACTTCTCCTCAACTCCAAACTATTTTTCAATGATGAGTCACTTTCTTCCCCATTAGAAGGAGACAGACAGAAGTGTCATGTCCTGAAGTTAGATCAAAGCTTTGAAAATATGAACTGGCACGACTGGCTGTTCTTTTTATAAGACACACTATTCATGATTTAAAAAATTTCTGAATTCTCTTTCCTTTCCTTGCCTGGCTTTATTGTCTCCTTATTTTCCAGTCTTTATTGTATGTACTTCAGGAGCTTTTGGTCTCTATAGCTCTGATTCAAGAAGTGTGTTTAAAATATACTTTAATTTAAGCACCCACCTACATCCTATAGAGTGAGGCATATATTTAACTGCTATTCTAGATTAATGCCTTTTTCCATCCTCTCTGCCATCTTTATTCCCTAGAGGGTCTTTACCACACAAAACACAGATCTGATTGTGATAATTCCACTAATTTGGGGTTTATTCAGAATGGATCAAGACAATTTAAAACACCTTACTGCTTAAAAAACTCCTCTATCATGTTGTTACTGCAAATTAGTATTAAATGTAGATGAAATTCTGGTCTTACACAGTAAGGTAAACAGCACTTAACTTTTGTTGTTTAAGGAAGAAAATTAAAGAGGAAGCCCATTTTGGTCTTGGGTCCCTAGAATCTGGGAAAATAACGATCCATATTGAAATGTGAAGTGGTAAGAAACTGTAAAAAGCTGACAACTCATTACTGCAAGACAGTACAAAGTTCTGTTTGAAAATCTAAATGGCACGTGGAAATGCTTCTCTATGTTAAGCATAGTTAGGAGAAGACAATAATTTTAAACGAAACTATTTGTTAGCAATATGAACACTTTCTGAGATGCAATCAGTGTCTTGGTACCGTTACTATGACAAGCACATTAATGCAATCACTTATTTTAACAAATTGTTGGCTCATATTCTTATTTCATCAACTATTTTTATATCATCACCTAATCAGAACCTTACTACAAAAGATAATACAACAACCCAGGCAAATGCTTGGCTTCTCTGATCTATGTTGAATGCCACTCTAAACACTTCATCCTGCCCTTTCTGCTAAAGCAGTGGATACACTCATCAACATCTATGTTACATATGGTGTGTCTGCTCCTTTTTAGGATGTTCAATTCTGTGTTTTTGTAAAGTAAACAAGTGTTCTTTAGACATTAACAAAATAAAAGTTGCTTGAACATGTGAGATTTTGAAAAGTTTTTTGTTGTTCTTTGTTTGTTTTTTGGTGTAAAGCCGTTCTCAGAATTTTATGGAATTAGACATAACCGAGGATTGTTGCTCAAGAACTCATCCCTGATTTTTTCTATCCACTTTCTTAAGAGGTCATTTCAATTTCAAGCTTTCCAATCAATGACAAAAATACCTCAGCTAGAAAATCCATGGTGGGATTTCTTTTCAACCAAGAGGGCCTGGTCTTGCCAGGAAGAGATGACTGCAAGCCTGTTGATTTCATGCTATACAGCAAATTCCATTCTATAAAATTTTAAGGGGAAAAAAAATAATTGCATAGGACAATTAGTTTTAAATGTTACTGCACTAAAAGCTATGAGTTTAATCCTTCAATGTGACGCTCATTAAATATAAGCAGAGAGAGCATATAGAAAAAGAAGCTACTGTTATGGTGTTAGCCAAAAAACGTGATCTTCTGTAATTTCTGTAACAATCTATGTTCACATTTTGTAAATTAAACAGTAACTATGAAAACAAGCTTGAAATAAAATATCTTAAATCAGAGTTTCCATTTCACTTGGAGTACTCACGCTTTGTCAGATATCAGGGACAGAAAATGGTTATCGACTTCAACAATATCACAAGTGCACCCAGTAAAAATTAAAACAGTAATTGTTTGAGAAAATAAAACTCTCAGGCCAAATACTGTACTTAGTAAAAAACAAAGAAACAAAGAGCTGTTAGATAGCAGAAAAGAAGAAGAACAAGGCTTTTCAAATACTCATGCTGGAAGTGAGTTCTAATGAATTTTTGGAAATACGGTGATGTGGGGAAGCCGGAGAAAAAATGTTTAAAGATTACAGATTAAAATTGTCTTGTTTGAATCTTCAGTTTGAGATATTTGCCAGACATATGTAAATTCATCCTTGCTTATTTTATTTTTTTTTTTAAATGGGAGTAAAATTACAGTGGTCTGGATTAGTATCACAGCTGCACTCCCTCAGAACACCAGTGACTCACAGATATGCCTTTTAATGTGGAAAGCCTTCTTTAGAGTTACAGAAAAAATACGTGATTGCCTGCATTCTGTGGGAACTCTGGCTTCCTGAAAGCAGCATTTTGTTGATTCTCATGAATATTCCTACCAAATGCAGAAAGCTCAATAAAACTTACTTAATCAAACTTATCTCATGAGGCTTTTTTCAAAAAACATCTAAGTAGCTAAACTACCTCTCTGCCATTCACTGCTGCTGTCAGCTCCTGTGTTTTTTAATTTATATGTCCATGTGAAACTACTGTATCAAAAATAGAAGACAGCAAGTTACCTTTGGATATGTTATTACTCAGGCTGTAATTAAGCACAGGGTATAAAGGGTCTACAATGCTGTTCTCCTCACAGGCAGGCAACCATTTAAAAATTCTCTTCCACTCAGCCACCTTTTGCCCTGCCCTAAAGTATCAGTCTGCGGCAGGTAGAATGATTTATAACCCACAAAGGCTGGATGTGAAGCCTCAGCGTGGCACGTGGATCTTTCCTCACACTGAGAACTCAGTTGAAACTTATTAAAGAGCCTTCCAAATAGCACAGTATTTTTATTGCTATAGGTCGGGTTCCGTCAGCATTACAGTCATAAAACCCTATTCTTAGCCATTTGTAACTTAGACAAAGGTGGTCAAGTTGCAGAAGTGATTTTGGATTCACAGAAGTGAAGTTGGATTATGAAAGAAACTTACGGTAGTCAACTGACAGCATGTTGACACAGCAACAAACCTTTATTCCAGATACAATTTTTCCAGCATTGTTACAGCAAAGACTTCTAATCTGGAATAAGGTATCTGGCATTAAGAAATAAGAGGATCAGTCTCCAAGTCCATTCAGCCTCCCAATTAAATCTGTAAACAATTAAAAATATTCTGCCCTGTTTTCTGAGGTACAATCTGGGCCTGCACTGAAATCAACACTGCACAGGAAAACTGTAAACATAGGTTAAATAAACAAATATATTTAAAAGTAGCTTTAAGAAATTCAAACGTATACTGTCAAGCAAGTGTAGAAATTGTGTGAGAGTATCAGAAAACTCTACTCCTTTCAGGTGATTCAAATTAATCTTCCTCAAAACAATAACAGAATCTATTAGCTAATAGTAGTTGCCTAAACACAGCTCAGTGCTGTAAGAGACAAGAACAAATTTCTAATTGTACATTTAATCCTCACTAAATAGGGCATGAAACACAGTTCGTAGTCTTGCTGTGCTTCTCAAGTCCCTCAAATGAAAAGGTAATATATAGCTCATTATAAACAATCCAAAAAAAAAGAAAGAAAACAAAGAGGAGACATTTCATCCTCATGTCCACTGGTTCTCAAGGGAATTTTCATTTGACTACATGTAAGATGATAACCCATTTACAATAGCCCTAGTTTTAACAGTGAAAGTATCCTATTAGCCTTTTGGAAGCTCTGTTGGGACTTCAAACATAAGGTTTTGTGGTTACATGCAAGCATCACTGTGCAAAGGCTAAGCTATCTGGAACAATTTTCATATTCCTATTTCACTTAGCATTTGTCTTGCTCCATTAGGTTAAAAAAAAACACCCCAACCTTTTAATATCAGAATCTCAAGTAAGGCTCTATCAACATTGTTGACAAAAATCAGTAAAGAAACTGCATTTCATTTCTTTATAATAGGAAACGTTTTTTCTTCTCACTCCAAAAAATATTTTCCTAAAGCCTCAGAGGGAGCCACAACTTTCATTATTTAGTACAAATGATTGCACAATTTTTACTTTAAAACATAATGATCCCAAAACCAGACCTCTATAGTTTATTCCACACTCTCTCCCACAAGACAGATCATAGTCATTATTTTCAGGAACAGAAGATACGGCTATGTGAACAAAGATACTACACATAGTAACAGTAGCATTCTATTCCTAAGTGTTGTTGAACTTTTTGGAAAAAGTCAGTTTAGAAGATCAGTTTTCTTCCAGGTGAACATTACTTGTTAAAATGAAAAGGCTTACCTGGGAAAAACAAACAAACAAACAAACAAACAAACAAACAAACAAACTTAAATAGGTTTCCTGTCTTGAATTCAAGACCCAGGAACATTGCTCAGATTTCCTCTGTTATCTTAGTCATTATTAACTGATGGATGTGCTTAACCTCTAAATACTTGTACAGAAAAAAAAAAAAAAACGGAAAAAGGAACACCAGACAGACATTCTACTAAGCAGGAAGAAAATAGCTCAGACCATGATGCAAGAGTAGCCAGCAAAAGCTATAATGCAAGACAGAGCATTCTCACCTAAGAGGTCTGATGGAGCTCCTTCTGTTTTCTACACTTATGTGAGTTTGACATGTTATCTGGGTATCACAAAGAGAAACTAGTTATCACAATGCACTCACCAGAACAGGGAACATTAGCTCATTTTTAAAGATGGACTACTAAGGCCGAAAAAAAGTCACCAAATCCATCTGGAGAATATGGGAAGGGGATTTGGTAGAGTTGCCCAAACCCTTGTTAATAAAGCACTTTTCTTCTGAAACAGCAGCAGCTTGGCAATTAGCACCTCAGCACACGCAAAAACGTGTGATTCCCTGCCATTCCTGGGGTGAGAGGCAGCAGGTTCTGGCAGCATTCTTCTGACCAGCAGTGGGAAGGGATTCAAGTGTTTTCCTTCCAGAACTACAGCAATTCTAGTGACAGAAAACTTGGCATTTTTGCAAAGCTCTAGATGGAGCGAAAGGCAGGAGAAGAAGAAAGTTTCCCCTTTCCAACCTCAGGCATGTGAATTACACAGGAACACAGTGCACTCACTGGAAGAGCTAGGAATGCAGTCAATGGGTGAAGACACTCAGCCTTAGGAACAGGCTGAAGCATGCTTAAACAAAAAAATAAAAAATGTGGCCAACAGCAGGAAAGGCCACAGAACACAGAGACCAACATAGACCGGACAAGAAACTGGGAAGGAAGAAACACGAGCAAGAACAAAGATACATCAGCCTTACAGAAGAGCAACCTTTCCCAATAGTTCATTAAAACCATTTCTTCCCTAAATCATCTGAGCAGCTTTGTTAGGAAAGATGATAGCTGAACTCTCTGTAGCCATAGCTATATGGGAAAAGCAGCCAGTTAATGGCAGCTCTAATTAGAAAATGAGGACTTGTCTACAGTACAATGCAAATGCATTTGATTCGGTATCGCATCCGCTGAACTACTGCCTAGCTGTATTATATGTGACACTCAAACACCTTCTTACAGTAACAAGCATCTAATTTTTATGGCCTTCTTCTAGTCTTCCATATTATCACGCTGACTCCCCAGACTCTGAAAGCTAAACACAAGGAGCAGTTGTAAGTATTAAGGAAGAAGAGGCACAATAGAGCCAGCAAACACACTACTTGCAACACAAAGAAACACAAGGGTGAAACAAAAGCCTTGATCTGACCATCCATGTCATGTAAAAGTTTTGCGATTGCACATTTTCCTCCCACTCTGCTTTATTACAGTGGGAGAGGCTCAATATGTATCTAACATATCTAAAGAATATCAGACATCAAGAAAATGAAGGGAAACCAAAAAGGTTGTATCAACTGGAAGCAAAAGGAGTTAAAACTACAGGGAAAAGATTTAATGAGTTCCAGGAGAAAGAAATACATACATGAGACTGACATCTCTTAGACCCCAGAATAACTTCTCAAAAGAAACAACGGAATCCACCACTTCAGATTTTTTTAAGGTAGGATTAAGCAAAGCACAAAAAACCCTGTACTGCAGGGAGCAATCAACACTGAAAGAGAAAGACAGAATCAGTAGGTCTTCTTTCATCTTTTGCTTAGACATTTCTAAATTTATCATTAGAAATTTTTACTATGGATTTTCTTTTTTTCTTCTACTTTTTTTTTTTTTTTTTTTAATCATTAGAATGACTATGAAGCAATTGAAAGTGAAATCTTTAATGCCACAAGCATGCTGGACTGTTTTTGAATGCTCTTCACAGCTTCATTTCACTTAGGAAAATACTAAAATGTTTAAACACAGTCTCTACAATTGTGTATATAACCAAAACAAAATCTTGACAATGCTTCTTTAGAAAATTCTTAGCACGGCAAAATAAATAAATCCCTCTGAAGAACATTCCTCACCTGTTTTAACAAAGAGGAAAGCTGATATTTGGAGGATCTCTGTTCAGCCCTGAGTAGCTGTAAAAATAGGGCTGTGTGAAATACTTCTGTCAAAATGCAGACCACATAGCCCTTATGCCATCACAGATTTTCTCCAACCTGGTTTCTGGTTTTATTCAAGGATTTGGACAAGTTTTATGAAAGATCTTAAAATTAGTATAACAAATGACTTCACATCAAAATTATGCCCTACTTTCATACCAATGCTTCTGCATAACCACTGAAGACAGAGAAGCGCGAGAGAGGTGCAGAATCAACGCACACAAGCAGTGAAACCTGAACACTTTGATTTTTCACATACATTCCTGACTGATGAGGCTTTGGGCAATTTGGTTTATCTATAAAAAGAAACGAGCTGGATTCCAGAAGGCCTCTGGGTTTTGCAGCTAGCACAAACACAGAACACTGGCCAACATGACTGTCCATGTCCCAGAGCAGAGAGACAAACTGTAGGAAGGTAAGGCTGAGGCAACAGGAGGAGAAAGGACAGTATCCCAGCACGGCACGGTACCTGCTTTGCTTTCCCAGCGTGACCTATTTAGACCATTCTCTAATCAGAAATAGGCACAGACCCCCACCACAGGTCAGATTTAAGAAGCTTAAAAAAGTACGCAGGCCTCATGTAAGGCCTAAAGTAACAGCAAAGGAAGTTCCACCGAAGCTGGAAAAAGATGAACTACATGAAAACAAGCAGAGCCAAACAGAATGGGATATGCTTGCTGAACACAAATGTCAATCACAAAGCAGATCTTCAGGTTGTGACACTGCATTACAAGGACAGTATATTTTCCTGTTATTTGTCATGGAAACTTTTTAAAGCATTTTGAATTTAACCAATACATGTTAAGCAACACTGTCTAGCTGATACCCGCCTTGTGACTGGTGCACCATGGCCCGAGCCCAGCAGTTCCTGACACTTAGTTCCTCTTCTATCATTCCCCTCTCCAATTTCCAGCATGAATTGTAGTGTGGCTGCTCCTTCTGTGCATCTCAGGAATATTTGCTGACCCCTCATCTTTTTAATGAGGATATCCCAAGGCCGCAGTAAGCCTATTTCATAGATTCATAGAAGCTGGAGATGGAAAAGACCTGGGTCATCTAGCCCATGCCTTCGCTTCCTCTCCGTCCTTCCCTGCTTGGCCAGTATGTGATTGTTTCCTACAACATATTTCTTTCCTGTTCACTGGCCCAGTAATGTCTGATTTATCCACTGCATAAAATAACCACAGATAATTAATTACATGGTTTCAGTGAATATACAGCAAACTGCCTACCAAGGACTCAAGCTCCCACACCAGCAGACGGTTGACTGAACTCATTTGCAAAGCAAACAATAATGTTGCCCACCAGCTCCTTAAATTACTTCTGGAGGCCTTGAAACATTTTCTGTAACTTTCAGAATCTGGCTTTCTGAGGATAAGGTTACTTTTTCCCACTGACCTAGTTTGATTTCTACTAATTTTCTGCTACATGTTTTACTCAGTTTCATTTACAATTTAGTTACCAAAGAAAAAGAGCAGTCTTGGGGTCTGGGTGTTTCTTTTAATTTATTTTTTCTTCTTTCTTTTCCCTCAGCTTCTACTGGCAAGCCTGGCTGTGCTGTAATAGCAAGAGAGCATAAAATGAATGTGTCCAAGCAATGAATAATATCTGAGGAGAAGGATGTAAGGAAAATTGTTTCACTTAAGAAAATTCTTGTTTGGCATTTTGTTTTAAATATTTTTTTAAAGGTCAACTACTCCTGAAGGACTTTAACGGTTGAGTAGGAGGATCTCAGTATCCGAGTGAAATAGAATATATCATAAAGTAGTGAAGCAGTGCAACAACGTTATGCATGGGGAGTTTGACAAATTACAAGGTCAGTGATCATCATACTTCACCTGCTTCATTTTTTGCACTTACTACTTATTCTCTATATTGCCAAAAATATACAAGTTTTCTTACGTTTCTTTTGCTGCTGTGTACATAGTCCTCTATCTTTCCCCCCACTGCCCCCATATGTATATCAGTCAGCAATACCAAAGCCACAGTATTTTTGATTCCCCTGTGTTTGCTCCCAAAGGTACGCCAGCTGTCTTGAAAGAGGCACCTTTCCCTCCTTCAAAGCTACAATAGAACAACTGTAAAATGAGGCAAAGCAGCAAACATCTACCTATGATGTCCTATAATTTTGGCAAGCTCTGTTCAGCATAGGTATTGTCTGGTCACAGCAGAAGACACAGACTGCACGGATACATTCTTCCATGGCCAGCAATGTGAGCTCAGGGCCTGCTTTTGGCCCTAGATAAGTATTTTTAATGGCTAGGGCAATTTTTGTTCCAACCTTGGGGAAACAAATCCATTACTGCTGACTTGGAACTATTAATTGTGCCTGAAGTTAATGGAAAGTTTCCCAGTTAATAGCTACCCATAAGTCTCATTCAATTTCTTGACTCTTATGTGTTTTCCTCTGCCAGTCTTTGCCTCCTTTCCTGCTTTTTCCTCCCACCAGTCTCCCGAATCTAAGACAGCATGAGAACAAGCAGGTAAACTGAAATACATGAGTGAAAAAAATTAATTACCCATCTCATTCTTTCTCAGGTTTCAGCTTGTGGTTCATTTTCTGAGGAAGAGAGAAGTAGGTAACCCTCCGAACAAGAGGACAGGCTTGCACAGATGTTGGGGAAGCTTCTCACAGTCCAGCAACCTGAGAGACTATATGGGGAACAAGAAGGACAACCATGGCACTCTCAAGAAGGCATGCTTCATTCTCTTTGCAATACTAACCAAAAATCTTCTGCATCTATGAATTCTTCCTTTAAGCCACACAGAATAAAATTTGTATTAAACAAATCATAATACATAGGGAAAAAATGGCAACAGTAGGTTGCCTGACAGTTGGTTAAAGGACCAGTTCCTGTAGTGTTAAGAAAAGGTCTGTTCTTAACACTCCTCTTAGGATGTCATGTCTCTCAAAATAAGCACCTCCATTTGTGAACTGGGGATGGGTCTACTTCTTATTAAAATCAGTAATGTCTTCTGTTGTGCCCTTCAAAACTTGAAGGAGAAAAAGCTGATGGTAAATTAGGTTTGGACCAATAATTCTGCTAAAAGGACTGACAGAAGAATAAATAAACATTGACCGATCTATCTCTTGGCCTTATTTTCATTTTGTATCAAGAAAAGCATTATGTGTATGGCTGTGCATACAGCCAGTGACATGTTAAAAAAAATTACTGTCAATCAGGTGTACAAAATACTTTCATACCTCAAAGATAACCCCAATCCATCTGAAGCTTCCTTTACAGGCTTGTTTCACTCAAATCCCTAGAACTTTCAAATCCAGCTCTGAAGCTGCTTAGTCTTCAACTTACAAACTGCTATACATTAGCATGCCTTTGACCATAAAGGTACTTATAGGAAAGAACATGTGGAGGGTTGGGGGGTGGTAATGATAACACAGACACTATCAGCCTGTTTGAGAATGGGAGGGATAGTCCATAAACCCCCATAATCTCAGCTGGTACTTTCTAATGATATTTTTTTAGACACTGCTATGCAATCCTTCAAGCTTACAAGTTTTTTTCACTTCAGAATGTGAAAATCCTTAAGCCTCAAGTCGATGGTTTAGGATGCTATCATTGCATAAAATGAATTAGATTTCCTCCTTTTTTGTTCATGTAATCTGCAGAAGACAGACCTCATGCAGTCCAGATTATCATAAATTTAATTTCCCTGACTGTTAAAAACAAACAAGATACATACACTATGTGCAGGCTTAGAGGAAAGGTCTTGCCTTCGAAACAACTGAGATGCAGTGTAGGATGACAGCTATTAGTTTTTAAATGCTACTGTAAAGAACAGCTGAAATTCAACTATTTCTTGAAGATACACAGACAGACCAAACTTTTATGATTTGCACTTCTCTTCTTTTTTATTTTTTTCCTTCCAAGAATCTCCCTGCTATCAGCAAGGGCTTTTGAAGCTCATTCAAAACCACAAATATTTGGAAGTGCAGCCCGTGCTCTGCCACTCAACGCAAGCGCTTATTTATAACATGACTGCTTGACTCTGTAATCTCCCCCAAAGCCTTCCCTCTTTTCTTTATATGTGAGACCTGAAACTGGCCTTTACTTTTAATACACCATGAAACCAGGACCTGATCTCTCCCCATTAAACACAGGGTCATTTCTGACACACATTCTCTTTTTGATGAATTCAATCCACGTTAAAGCTCTCAAGAGACTAACTGCAGTTAGAGCACAACCATAGCAACTAAGGCTTACTCGGAATCCTTAAAAGTTTGGTGTTTTTTTCCCCCATTTGTATAGATTTTTTTTTAATTCCTTCCTTTCTTAAAGAAAGTGGTGGATGAAAGGAATAAGAAGTACTCAAACTATTATGCAATGGTAATTGTTCTTATTTCATAAGCCTGAAAATCCTTTTTTTTTTTTTTTCATATAGTAAAGCCCTTTCAGACCTTCTAAGCACAAATGTACTAGATTACCTTCTGTTATGCACCTCAGGAATCTCTAGGCCAGAAGAGCTGACATTAGCTTCCACAAGAAAAGCCTCCAGAAAATAATTTATGGTTATTCACAAGGGGAAACTTTGCAAAATCTTCCAAAAAATGCAAGTATGCCTGTAACTCCTGCTGGGATCAGGAGTATCACTTGCAGCACTGCTTTAACCACTGTTTCACCTCCACACTTGTCAAAGTATAAATCTTTCATTATCGCTGGGAATAACTGAATGACACCTGGGAACAGTATTGAAGGAGGATGAAAAAACACCCTAAAGACTCCCATGTTTCCTTTAACCAGATTAATTTGAGAGGAGATTTATCCAAAATATTATGGTCAGGCTCATCTAAAATGTATTAATTTTATGCTCAGAGCATTTTTGAAAGGGGATAAGAGATAATGAAGTCCATACCATACAGTAATGGACACAGTCTTCTAATTAATATGGAGTGAATATTCCATTAGCAACACTGAGAGCCCATGCATTGAGAAACCACTGTTCTCATGTCAAAATACATTTTAACTCTGTTTCTAAATAATAAGAGATAAAAATCATTAGGGTTCAAAACCTGACTTCAGGTTCACTCTGGTAATTTCCTAGAGACTAACTGCTAAAGATCAGCTTGTACTACTGTGAACTCTACCAGGTTAATGTTCAGGATATGAAACAATTTAGGAACAGCAATCTCATGGCACAGTTTAATCTTCTTTACATTGTGACACCTTAAGCATGTTTTTTGGGAGGAATCTATCTACACTACTGAGTTTACATTTGAAATATCATCCAAATATCAACCCTATACAATCAGATCAGGCAACTTTCCTCAATCTTGCAAGAATCCTTGTTATTTAAATTCTTGATACTACCAAGTACAATATATTTAAAAGATAATAAATTTCTCTTCTCAGGAACATATGATAAACATAACCTAAGGGTATCACAATCTCAGTGTCAGCTATAAAACTTTTGGGAAGAAGTATCTAAAATAAAAACATTTATATAATGATGCATTTTATTTTCAATTTATAGATCTTGGACTACTTCTAAGACACTCTGCAAAAGTTAGTTAAGAAAAGGAAGCCCACAGCCAAGCATAAATTCACTATATATCTGCTTTCCCAATGGGGAGGAAAAAAAAATCAAGATCTGAAAAATCAAAAAATTGCTCAAAAACACTATGCTGTTGCAGGATTTCTGTGTTATGCTGTGCTGGTAAAATATTATAGGATGCAAGTGTTCAGGGAAGCAAGCTGTCTGTCGCCCTGTGTTCATAAGGTATCTAACTGTTACAAACACACTGGGTGTCAAATATTAATAACATGATAACTGTCATTGCCATTAATAATAAAAATATTACCATGACAGACAAAAAGACATACTATCTGTATGTCAAAGTAGACCAAATATATGTAATAATATATGGTGACATTTCAAGTACAAACCCTCATGTCCACGTACTTGCAAACTACTCCATTAAACCTGTGACAGATTCTTACTGAGACAAATGCATACGGGGCCCTTATGAAGGCCCTGTGTGTGCATTGCTGGTCTTATTTTTCATTTTTATTTAGGTTCGGCAAGTATCTTTTCTTATAACTGCCATAAGCAGGCAGAACCTGGGTAGGCTACCCTTCATGATTCTGTCCAACAAATGTCCCTCTAGAAGCAGCACTGATAAATTTCTGTACATCACATGTCCTCCCAAATGACACTCCTAGCCCAACTGGGTCACATTTCTACAGTTCGCTAGTCTGATGGCTGAAGATACCTCAGTTTCACCAGGACAAATTCAAATACAACACTTAAACAACAAACTAAGCACCAAACAGTTTTGGGTTGGTCATGAGTATATCACAAGGAAAAAAATGAATCCATGAATCTTTATTTTTTAGCTACCTTCCATCTCACATATTGATATTGAGTATTTGCTGCTGATAGAATATTCAGCTCAAGGTAAAATTTCAAATGTACAGATTTATATTTGTCATGCTTCATGACATTTGAGTCAGCATTTATGGTATAACATGTTAGAAAATACTTCATACTGACATTTCTAAATGTCTTTCTGTTTTGCATGGAACAACTCGAGAAGGTAAAATATCTTTGTTACCAGCTTTGCTCCAGCTAAGCTACCTTCCTTCAACAGAAAGGAAATCTTACAAAAGTTTTAGAGAAATTGTTATATATGCATACACATAAACACTTGTATATGTACACTCACACTCACAGGTGCACAGACAGGATGATATTTTGGCAATTAAGGTATTTCTAAAGGGATGCTACATGAGACTACTCTTTTCCTTTTCTTGTTCTGTCCACATTCTTAAATAAATAAATGAATGCAGTACAGTGTGAGGATTGCAGAGGTCCTTATGCATACATTTATCCCAAGCCTTTAAAGAATTAGTGACCTTCAAAGCCGATCAGATAGAGCCACGGTTGTATTCCTACTAGGCAAAGAACCAATAATGAAAGCTTAGCATTCCTGTGAGTTATACCTACTTCCACTTCAATTTAGATCAGAAATACACTCTATGACTCTGTGCTATTAGGTAGGAACTGAGTCCCCAAACAGATCGATTTAAATTTTATTCAAAACAGAGCCAAACCATCATCCAGTGGGGGAAGCAAAATTAATAGAAAGCCATTCATGAAAAGATACATTTATAAATGAAACATTTATGCATAACTCATAATGGTTTAGTATCTGTAGCCTGATAGGAACTAATGCCAGTAGATTTTTTTGGTCAGAGGCGCGTTTAGTCAAACAATTAGTCAATATTTGGTAAAATGTTACAACAACAGGTTTGTTTCAAATCCAGTTGTGCCTTTTCAGTTGGTCAAATTTGTCTCACATTAATTAATTCCTTCAGTTTTGTCCTCAGACAGTTACAAACTTGAAAACTTCACTAAGTATCTAAATTAAAATATCTTTTAAAAAAGTGGTTTTTTCCTTTTAATTTTTTTTTTCATGGAATCACATGGCTTAACTCAGCTACTACTTCACTAAAGTTTTTGTATTAAAAAAATATAACCATCTCTTCTTTTCTTCAACAGAGTGGTACAGCTAGACTCTCAAGTTGTACATCATCATAATCCAAGCCATCAGGAAAGTGAAAGTATGGTGAACAGCAGAGAGGAAGAAAGGGGTGTTATGCCTTTTTAACCTACTGTTTCAGCTAAGGCTGGAAATACTTGTTTCAGGGTCTAATTGTTCATCTTGCATTGAAACACATCAGAAATGTGTTTCAGAAAGCAACCAAATGCTTTGCTATCTGTTTCTACCATTTTCTTCTTCTCTCACAGGCAAAATAAAGATGAGCTGATGAAGAACTAGTGCATCATCTCTCTCATGTTGACAGGAACAGCTTCTAGAAAATGGCACCTCTACAATACAAGAATTGCTGTGAAGGAGACTTTGTTGTTGTTTGTTTTGGTTTTGTTATTGTTTTGGTTTTGTTTGGTTGGTTGTTTTTTGTTTTGTTTCTTGTGGGTTTTTTTGTTGTT
Organism: Streptopelia decaocto; assembly: GCF_964273445.1. Classification (NCBI taxonomy): domain Eukaryota; kingdom Metazoa; phylum Chordata; class Aves; order Columbiformes; family Columbidae; genus Streptopelia; species Streptopelia decaocto. The sequence goes on from NC_138663.1 coordinate 90,632,431, forward strand.
TCTTTTCTTTCTTTTCTTTTCTTTTCTTTTCTTTTCTTTTCTTTTCTTTTCTTTTCTTTTCTTTTCTTTTCTTTTCTTTTCTTTTCTTTTCTTTTCTTTTCTTTTCTTTCTTTTCCTTTCTTTTCTTTTCACAGGATGGATTCAGTTGTTTCAGATTTATAACATATTCCTCTACAGAATACTTCACATCACCGAGCACTTAGGGGTCCTTTTACTGCAGACTGGACTCTTTTTAACTTGTTTGCCATGAAAGAGGCTGTAGCTTGCACAGAGTAGAAGTGAGTACACTCCACAGCATCCAAATGTCTGCTGTAGCTTCTGTAAATCACTTATCTGATCAACATAAACATACCTTTCCAGAAGAGGCTTCTGAAGTGCTATACACCACTCACAAGCCACAGTAAGGACCAAGTTATTTTTTCAAAAAAGCCAAGTATTTTTTCAAGTGTTTCCACCCTCCAGTTCAGCATATAACCTAGTACATTACTCCTAAGTATTCAAATCACTTTAGTCTTCCCTCAAGTATTTGAGTGTATTAAGACATCTGTACCACAGAGGGCAACAGTAGATACCAAAGATTAACACCAATGTCTACTCACAGAGGCTTCCCTCATGAGCGCCCTACTAATGTATTATTTTATAATAACAAGGTGTTACACTTTGCTCCATAACCTGAAGTGTCAGGAGGAAGCCCAGACCTGGTGGGGCTGGCAGACAGAACCCTGTCCTTTGCCTGTGGTCAGATGTCACTTTTGCCCAGGCAGCCATCCTGCACTCTGAGGGACCATCTGGCTGGAGGGGGACAGACAGGAGACCTGTTAGCACCTCCAAAGCTCAGGCCAGTCTGCTTGATTACAAATTCATTGAAATAAATTAATTTTTAATTTCACACTAACCTCCACTACTATAAATCGAGCCAACCAGGCCAGGGAAACAGTCACTGAAATAGGAAACTGTCTGTTGAAGAGGTGCCTGATCACAGGTTCAACTTCAGCAATCTGTCACCCGAGAGATAAAACGGAAGCAAATTACTTTTCACAGAAATTATTATAAAATATTGCCTTGATTAATTATGCTGTTTCAGAAAGGGCACAAAAGGAAAAAAAATATTTAAACAGCTCTGAGTTCTGTAAGCCAGAGTCTGGTATTCTAGCCTGTTGAATGATTTAATAATCTAGATTTTTTTTTTCAAGTAGAGTAAAATTCCTTTACACAATAAAACTAATGAAAAATAATATAAAATATTAACATCCCATGTTTCTCTCAGTGTCCTCAGACTTTTTCGCCATAGGTCCGGGGAAAAGGAAATAATCTTAGTTTGAGATATTGACATGTTTGATAAGATTCACTTGTTATCCTTCCTGCCTCCTGGTGCTTTGTTAATACAAAGCAGTTATTTATCAAATGCATCTCTACAACAGGAGAATGTTTCAGTTCCATCAGAATTATTATAAAACTCATGCAAGATACACCACCTCTACTCATCAACAAAATTTGAGAGGGGGTGGTGTTGCGTGCTTTCTAGTTTTTGAAGTTCAGATGTATTGTGTTGGAAGTATGGATTCAAACCTTGGTTAGAACCCACTGGAGTAAAAGGAAGAATAACTACTTTCATAAACTCAGAGCATAAACCTGAGTTGATCCAAATATTATCCTTTTAATACTCATATGTTAGGTACCACAAAGTGATAGCATAAGAAACATGGCACTGAATATGATGCATTCAGTGTACATGTAAAACATCAGTTCATTTTAGATAAACAGACAAAATGGGACTGAGTATAGAGACCTATACTACGCCTTTCTTTTTCTCCCTACTCAATATGCATTTGGCATTCACATATTCTTATTTTGAATGCCAGTTTGCTACAAATAAGGTTACTTTGCTTCTTAAGGATAAAATTTCATAGACAACATCCTCATGAATGTAAGAACTACTATAAGAAGTACTGTATAAAGTAAGACCAGACATGCAGTGAGACATCTCTCTAACCGCCTATGCTTCATAAGACTATAGCAACAAGACAAATGTTTCGATGCTTCCTCAGAATATTTTCCTAGACTCCATCTATTTGTGGTAAAGGGACTTCCTGAGCCAGAGAAGGTGCCTTTGTATTTAATAACTTTTCATAGATTTTTCTTCCATCGTTTTTATAAGGCCACTTTCTAAGTCCACATAAGTTTTCAGCATCCACAGTGTCTCATGGCAAGCAGTCCCGCAACTTGAAGTGCAATAAGACAATGATTAAACAGGTGAAAGTACAGAAATAACTACAGATGTCCTCTAAAAATACGAGGATAAAACCACTGCCCCACACCCTAACATTTTGTGCATCATTTATACTAGTTGGCAGTGTATGAAGTTGGAGGAGTGTAAAACATTTACTGTGATTATTTTCAGAACCATGGCACCTGCAAAACTGAGAGTACTCACTAGCCAAGAATCTAAATTGCCTGAGCTTGAAAACATCAAAACAAGAAAACTTCTAAAAATCAAAGTCACTATATGGCTGTTCAGCATTTTAGCATGTACACATAGAAAGGACCTATTTTTTTTTTCTAAATATAAAAGAAATATGGCAGTTTTACAATCTTAACCCTGGTCATCCTAGGACAGAAACAGAAGATTCAAGGGAAAGGTTGGAATTTTCTTTCCTAGGAGATAAAACACTTACATTAAGATTTGTTTGCATAAGTGTATAATTTTAAATTTAATTTTAAATTAAAAAAATACATTTACTAACTGTATCAATTATATCAATTTAAAACAATGATGCTTTTAAGAGTAGAGAAGATATGCCTGATTGAATTTTGCTCCCCTTCATTCTAGGACAGAGATGGTTTCAGTAAGTAGATTCAATATTTGAAGCAGGAAATGTATTTCATTTCCAAAACCAGAATGACTTCAAAGCTACTCAGACATAGAAGATTATAGCTGATTGGAAAATCCTTCACCAAACAATTTTCTGCTCAAAAATATTGTTACATTAAGATTGAAATCCCTTCTCAAAACTGACAAGATGTGTGCATGTGCATACATATTTGGGTGACTGTGAGAAAGTAAATGAACAATTTATGCTTAAGCATACAAATCCAAGAATGTCATCCTAAAAAACAGGGTTATTGGAAGCTTACACCATCTGGTACTGCAAAAATACTCATTTTTTTGAGTGTGTTTTAATCACAGTTCCTGATATTCTACATTGTTTTATATTCTACACATATACTAGCCCTACATTGTCAGCTGGAAAAAAACATTGAGCTGTTACGACAGTATACACACGAGGCACGATCCTTCTGTACAGATAGGAAAGGAGAGAGTTGAAAGCCTGCCCACGGCTGCATACAGAATTTCAATAAAATCATTGTGCTCTACCAGCGTTGTAAACAGCCCAGTGCAAATGCGTGCAGTTGCATTTCATAGCTGTGCCAATTACGTACATGTATGCTTGACGCATGTAAATGTGAGCACAAACACTCAAGATAGGTACAAACTGCTAAAAAGCTAATTCAGTATTGTCTTTGTTAAGTACTTTTTACTTACAAATACTAAGTCCTTTTATATTAAACTTTATTTTATTCCATTTCCTCTTGAATGACTCATTTTTCTTTAAACATTATAAAGGTAAATATAGAAAAGTTAAAGACAAACACAAAAGGAATGAAAGACAGACTCTGTTGTCAAAAGATAACACAGGAGTGTAAATACTGGTTACTCACAAACAGCTATGAATTTGACATTAGGATGAGGTTATTTCATCTCAGAACATAGATGTCCACTTGTGTTAGAGACAGGGGGAGATTAAGATAATTATTCTTATATTTTCTATTATCGAAGTACTCTAAGGCACCTTCACCTCCAAAATGCTTTCCTGGTAAAGCCTGAGTGTTTTGGGTGTTGGTTGGTTGTTTTTTTTGTGGTTGTAGTTTGTTGTTTATTTGGTGGTGGTAGTGGTTGGTTGGTTGGTTGGTTGGCTGGCTGGTTTTGGGGGATTTATTTGTATCTTAAAAAAACAAACAAAACAAAACCCCACAAACCAAACCAAACCAAACCAAACCCAACTAAACAACAACAACAACAAAACCAGTCTGTGACAAACTTTTTCATCTCTGTATGTTTATAATGTAGCAGCCTAGAGAACACAGTAGCTGAATCAAAAATACCTCTGATTTGAAACTTCAAAACCAAAGTCCAATTAATGTGTCTGCAAAAATGTAAACTGTGAGACCTTTTGCTAAACTTTTATCTTATTTTCTAGAATTTTAATTAGAAATAACATCTGTTACACACATAAATTACTGAGCAAAGAAAAGCAACACCTCTTCTCTAAGTCACTAGGTAGATGAACTATGAAAGTTAGATGTACTAAGTGATCTCAAGGAAAGCCATTTTAGGAACAGCAAAAGTCAGCTCGCTTCTGTTGCAATGAGCTTTCACGTATGACCTAATCCACAGTGATACTACATTTATTCTCTTTCACTCCACGGGAAAAAAAAAATTGACTTCTGACTTGTTTCAAGCTAGATGTTTTCCTCCCCTGAGAAGGTTTAAACACACATTATAGCTTGGTCCAGTCATCATTCAAAGCAAAATTCTGACTCAAGCTTATAAGAGCTTTGTCTGTGTTAAGGACCACAGACTCAGCCTCTTGCGAATACTTGCACTTAATACTGAAAGGTTTCATTGTTTACTGTATTACCAGAACATGCATATGCGCTTATAAATGGGAGGCATTTATCATTCTCAAACAGTGATGAGGTGGCCACGGTTCATGAAGCAAGCAGAGAGATGAGAGTCTAGAAATCTGCATTCTGTTTCTCAATGAGCGACAGATTTATGGGACCAAGCAACTGCATCTTTTCCTATTTTAATAATCTTTTTGTAAACTGTAGATGATATTTTATTATGCTGCAGAGTGCTTTTAGATTAATGAATTAAATTCCCTGACTGATCATTAAACAAAGAGACTTCTTCACAAATATAATCAACAGCACAATGAAATATGAATGAGATGCTATTCAATGAGATGCAAGGGAAGCAGGAAATCTCTCATTTAAGAGAGCTAAAATATTTCCATAACATGATGTTTCAGTCCACCTTCACTGAAAGACCACTTTCTACAATCACCTAATTTTCTGGCCTTTATATAGAAGTCCAGTTTTACTGTATTTACCAAATAGAGAAAAAAAAAAAAAGTATATAGGTAACTTGAACCCCTACAAGGATGTAGCCTCTCATGACCCTTTTGGGCATAATATGGCCACTCCTCTTTGCATGGTCATGTTATCTCAAGTCCTTTGAGCTTACAGATGGTTTTGCTTTAGCAGCAACTGTACAGCATGATTGCTGCCTGCCCCTTCCATTGGGTCACACTGGTGTCACCACAGTCTTCAACCTTCTCCCCACCACAGAGCTCCAGCGTGCCTGGGACTGAAGCAAGAACAGCAGGATGACAAAAAAGAGCTCCTGGTATTGGGAATTGACTTCTCTAGTGTGCACCTGTGAACTCCAAACCTGCAATCAGGTCTGAAAAACAGTGGACAGGTTGTTTCTGTACCAGGAAGGACCTGCTCCCCGAACACTGACAGAAGTTGCACTACAGTAATCTTTTTAACACAGTTTAAACAAGAATAACACATGGTGAAGGAGGTCAGAAAAATCAACACTATTCTTGGAGAGCTATCTGCCTCTAGAAAAGCTTCTGAGGCTATATTTACCAGAAATGCTAGAAGCAATGATTTTCCTGAGTAAAGAGGAGGAGCTGCACCCAGCCAGCTCCTGAGCATCGTTTGAATCCAGGTCACAAGAAAAAGTCATATTAACAGTAAGGAAAAAAAAAGCAGCATGGGTGAGCTATACAACCCCTGGACACTGAAGAAAGAAAAGGAGCGGGACCAGGGGAGAGGGGAAACTGAGTATAAACACAAAAAAAGAAGGCAGGAACTTAATAAAAAGTAGGTTACGAGAGCAAGTCACGGAGGCACTTGCAGGGAGTCCAGAAGTTCCACCCTGAGGCAAAGGTGGGAATTCAGGTGTGGAGCAGGAGCAGCAGCTGGCGTAGCACCAGAGTACAGACCCCACGATCGGCTGGTGCCATCGCCTGGAGCTGCACGGTGACCCGCAATGCCCATACACATCCAAAGTATTAGAAAAAGCCTTCATTTTTTCCCCCGTCCAAAAAAAGGGATGAAATCCTGTATAAAACTTGCTTGCACCACGACACTGTGATAGGGAAAGTAGTCACTTTCCCCTGTGCAGTCAGCAGTCCTGGGGATGTGATGGTCCAGGCTCACCTTCCCAGGGGATCATGGGCAGCTTTGTGCCTGCTGCCATCTCAGAAGCACCGCAGCGCTGGGGGGGCAGAATTGCAGAGCAAGCACTTCAACTGATCCTGAAGCCCAACAAATCTACCAGGAACTGGGATCTGAGGGAAATCACTCATATTTCAAGGAAGGAAAAAAAAAAAAGTCGACTGCAGCTTAAAAAGAGAACAGCTCTCATAGCAAATGCATAACATTTGCAAACAAAGCTGAGAAGATATGAACTCTATTAAAAAAATCCATCCATTCAGATTGTAATGATTTACTGCATTGTTTGAATAATTATTTTTAAGCAGTGCTCTATAACGGATTATGAGCTTTCCTCAGGGTAAACCAGACCAAAACGGCTGGTAAAAAAAGTAACCAAACCACAGTTCCAATTAAGCCCAGCAAACAAACATTTTTTTGGCTACAGACACTATAGATGCTGTGAGGTTTAAATAACACTAATATTTAATTTCCACATCAAGCTTCACTTCTTTTTACAGCATATGTCTGAGCAGTTAAGTCTTTAAAACAGACCTCCCACATTTCAAAGAATTAATTATTATTTATGCCAAAGTTTGTCCCTCCATTTCAGTCAAAATCATGTGAATGCAATTTCTTTTTGCATTAACACTATGTTTTTAGATTAAATGTGTAACAATTATTGGTTGCTTTTTAACATATCTTGCGTTAGGTAAAATTGCTCTACTGCAAGTCTTGCTACTCGGCATTAGCAACAAGGTAATACATTACGTGGCAGTAGTGGCCTGTGAGCCAAATACGTCCTCTGGTCACTTTAAAGCCTAGTTCACGCAGACCGCCAGCCCCAGCGTGGGGTCATCGAGCCTGATCCAGCAGCTTCTGTTCGGGTTACGATGGAGCGTCCCATGCTGGGACAAGTAGCCTCTTCAGGCTTCACTCCCATGGTTTCCATATGTTTTCAAATAAATCTCCCTGTCCTGTATTTTACAAATTACTCTCCCAAGACACGCAAAGCAAGTAAAGGCCAGACTTCCAGTTTTCTTTGTGGGATGTATCTATGTATTTATACATATCCATACACAGATGTATGTATGGGTATGACACAGAGAAAATATATATTAAGACAAAAAGAGAAGAAAAAGGACAGTTTTTCTTTTAAGACATTGAAAGGATTTATTTGAACCTGAAGACCAGACCCAAAGCCCTCAGACATGCTGGAAGTTCAGCCCTGTGAATGTAGTAATTTATGCAAATTTCTAAATTATAGGGAAGGAGCATGACAGTTGCAAACCATTTCAATATATTGCTAATTGAAGCATTTGTCATGAGTATAGCTATAATGAAACTTTGATCATAAAGACTCTGAAATACAAAACCGAAAGCAATAAAAACAAAACCTTCGGGTTATCATAATTCTTCTGCAACAAGATACATGTGGGCAACTGGTGATATTTTTTGTAACTGATAACAAATATTTATTTTTTAAAGAGCCTTGATCTACAAACATTCCATTAAGTTTCTTACAATTACCCAGGACACATAAAGCTGTCAGAATTGGACTCTGAATAATGAGAGTTGTAAAAACACTAGTGTGTACACAGCTATCTACATTCTAACCTAAGTTTCAGCTGGACCAAATTACATTGCAAATACACAATTATTGCAAATATTTGCACTGGTGAAGCTCAGCTGCTGCTTTTTTTATAAGACACTATTTTTAGATTAAACACTTGCTAAAGAACTTTTTAATGCATTTTTTAATCCAAATGATAATTTGAAAGCTGGACTCTTTCTATAAGTAAAATCACACCACCAACTGCTTTTGTTTTCTAACTGGATAACATGCACTTAATGTTACATACTTCATTGAAATGTTTATAAGTTCATGTTGATGTTAGTTATGGAGGTTAGCCAAATGGAATCTAAAAGAATACCACTGGTTTAATATTATTAGCACACCAACTGTCCCGTATTTTAAATTACAATATAATATGAAGTGGTTTTAAATGACTGACAGAGCTAAAGGTCTTCACTGGGTAAATTGGCTGAACAATTGATTCATTCCCAATTTTGCAAATTTCATAATCCCATTTGTAAGGTTTTTCACAAATACAAAAATAAATTTATTCACTGATTTATTGTACTGCTTTCCCTACCTGTAGAGTGATATGTTGCTATTCAAGAGGAATAGTATTTTATCAAAAAGCCACGTGTTCTCATCTGTCCAAGAATTTCTTACCATGTGAAATGCTTGGCTTGTTCCTATCAAATCAGTGGGAACTCTGCAACTGATTTCAGAGACGGCACAAGCAACCCCTATAAGCAGTCAGAGCATTTGCATGTAAAACGTAAAGAAAAAAGAAAAATAAGTACTCCACCAGGCAACCATTCCCTCATTCCCCACCTTCAGAGAAGGTGAAAGCAAGCTTTGCTGATGAGGAAAGCATTCCTCCTCACTCGGGCCACTGCCGTTTTCATCTGACAGACTCCAGCATGCCATCATCTGTCTCTGTCACAGGTTCCCCCAACTCCTACTGAGAGCCAGCAATGAGCATCAACCCACAGGCAAACAGCCTGCCAGCTGCTTGAGATGAGAAAGCTGGCTTTCTCTACCCACCCGCTCTTTCTTACCAAAACAGGAACACAGTAGACAAGGATAAAAAAGTATCTTGTGCAAAGGTCTGAAGGTCCATCGCAGCATGAGAAGGTGAAATAAAAAGTTAAGTCAACAACAACACAGAAAAAAATGAATGCTTTGATGTTATGAATAGCTGCTAATGTGGACCATAACCCCTTCCTCCTGCCTTCTCCACACATGTCCCCACTCTTCAGGGAAAACCAGCCACAGAGCCACTAGTAATTTTTATCAGTTTCTCTTCAGTTGGACTCCTTCAGAATGAACAAGCCTTTACTTATTAGGATACATTTTATCAGGAGTTATGAAAGCCTTGTAAGCATTCTCTTGATGAGTCTCCAATGGGGCTCTAAAAAATGCTTTATGCTATTAATAGTTGTCTTCACAAACTTTTTTTTAATCTCTATACAAAATCACAATCATCACAGCTCTTCACGTTTTCAACTTGACATAAAGAAAACTCATAATGGGACCTGGTGTGACGGATTCTGCCTACATCCAAAGAATCCCCAGTATGTAACAGTCAAGTTTGTCTGGCTCCAAACTTCTTCATAACTACTATAGGAAGAATAATACATTTTCGTTTTTCTTCAACTAGAAACCTCCTCATATTCCTGTAGGACATGACTGTTATCCAAAAAGAGTGTTTCTAAATTGGTTGCAGAGACAGTATGCAACATTGTATTTATTCTTTGGTTTGTTTTCAAATCAACCTTGCATATAGTCAGATTTTTCAACTCATGGAACTAGTCCACAGAAAGTCAACAAAACACATAATCAGCCACCACAAAACAAATTTCAGTGCCCCAAATCAGAATTACAATCTATAATAAAAGACCAAAAGCCACAACTGTATCAAAATACATCATTTCTAAGATGTCAAGAGCATTTCCAAAGTCCTAACTCACAGCAATGGTAAAGCATTTTTTAAAGAGTCTCCTAAATGGTCCTAGAAAATCAGATGTATCCCACAGTACAATGAATGCATAAGCTCATGTTCACATGTGTTTGGCATGGGGGCTGGGAATCTAATGACTTGACCAAACTGATCCAGGAAAAAATCCCCTTCCTGCCCTCAAATCTCAAATCTAACAAAAAGATTAATGTAGAAGGCAGGAGCAGAACATGGTACCCACAGTGCCTAAGAAAAGTCAACTTGGAGGAGCATCAACATCCTTGAACTACATCTGATTGCTTGCTGTGGCCAATCCAATGCTTCAGAGGGAAAAGGAAAGATGCAACAACTCAAAAGCCAAATTGCTACGTTACAGTGGAAAAAAGTCCTTCCAAATAGTGGACATTTTAAAGCATGGTATGAAAATAATATAGACTACAAACAGACAATAACTTATGAAAAATCATTTATTCAGTATGCTTTTTATTCTGCTATCTTTTCGAAAGAATTATAACCTGAGACTTTTTTCTCTAGTAGAGATAAACTACTTACAACACCACAGATGTACTCATGAATGCAATATAATATAGTGGATATATTATATTGCATTTATGTGTAATATATTAGAATATTTCCTGCTGTACAAAGAGAAGAAAACACCTGTGGATTGGATTATTGTTTCAACCTGGTAGATGTGCAATCTGTGGATGAACATCTGGGTATCTGATACTAACATCCAAGTATGAGGTAACAGCTTGACTGCTAGGATTGCAAGATAGATAAGAAAGTATCCCAACAGATGCATAACTGACAAGCCATAAAATAATCCCTAATTAGAAAAGAATTTGGGATAGACAGCATGCCTGGGTTTTAAGGCTGTAATTTAAACATACTGGCCCTGGAAAGTAATTATTACACAGAAAAAACAATGTACTTCATTCCAAAGAAGCCCTTAATCCATACTTAAACAAGCTCTATACTAAACAGACTTGTGGCTGAATACCTGCTTTTACCACAGGATTTAGGAGTTTTTGTGTGTTTTTCAATTAAAAGACTAATATTTAACTTTTTCAGGGAACAGCAGAATCTACTTGTTCAGGGAAGAGATTAAGAATTAAAAGGTTAGGTTCTTATCACACTGCAGATGTGAATTAGAAGTAAAACCAGAAATATGCCTGAGTGAAAACTAATGCAACCCATATTACAATCACATTTCAGGTTCGCTGTGGATTAGAATGGAACAGTAGCACAGCTGCAGTGTGGGGACAAACAAGGATTAACCCCTGCTCAGCCTGAGAAACCTCTGCTACCCTCTTCCTCCAGCCCTCTCAGGGATTCACCACCTGATGTCCTTCCTTTCACTGCTCGAAGCAAGTGGCTGGAGAAGGCAGAGACCAGGAGGCCTCAGGACTTCCCTGGCCACAGCCCCACTGCACACACACCTCGTGCCAGGCCAGGGCAGCTGTTTGCCTGTGAACACAGCATGAAGCACCTGCTCCCAAAGGATGCAAAGGATGCGGGTGATAAACTGCACCTCTGAGTCACACTTACAAAGGAAAACTATATATATATATCTATACACACACATAACCACTGGCAAGTGCTTTACCTCATGTCCCTGTAGTAAGTACTCTGCAAGACAGAAGGTTCTTTGAATCACTGTACAAGGAAGAAAACCAAAAAAACAACAACAAAAAAACAGTCCAATGAGTTCAGGACAAGATGCAGCCATTTGGCTTTGAAGCTGTTTCCATAATTTCTGAGACACTGTTAGGTAGATGCTCAGAGCTCTTGAAAATTCAGTGATGTAAAGAAACATCAAGGCAAAATTCTTAAAATACTGGCCCGAAGAGAATCAGAGAGACCATTTACACTGTGCCTTCCTCGGAGGCGAAGTGCCTTGAAAAAGAAAAAAAAAAATCTTTTCTAGACGGCAACTTCATTTAGACACTGCTCATTGAATCACAGGAGGCGTGTCCCCATTTAGTGTAGCTCAAACCAGCTTTAAATTTCTCAGTCTAACACACTTATTATTACAATTTTATTATCATTATTTGCAGACCAATTCCATGCAAGACCTATCATTCAAACAGTCACCCCATTTTTCCCTTCTGAAACCTGAATATCTTTTTTAGCAGTTAGGCACTGAGTAAATTTGCACAGAGATACTCATCTTCCTTTAAAGACACCATTAAATCATACTCACATTTGAACTCAAATCAATATTCTTCCCTTTTTCATGAGATCCTAATACTTTTTAACTTTTTTTTTTTTTTTTAAATAGTATTTAAGAATACTAACTGCAGCACTAGGTTTCAGTTAAACAATTACATAGGCATGTTTTACTTACCATGGTAAATTTTTCCCTCCATTCTTCTTTCTCCTCCTTTTTTCTTTAATTTTCTGACCCTTTTAAGAAAATGTCTTTAGCTTACTTTCTTCCACCATCTGCTGTGGTTAATGTGGGCAGAGAAAAGATTTCCCTTTTACTGTTAATTTCACAGCCAGTTCATCCCCTCACACAGTATGAGAAATAAGACCATCATTGCTTATTAAATGTTACGCACAAGTATAATTATATGTCCTTCTAATTCCACCCCCTGTGTTCACAAATACATATTTGTATGGCCTTGAGGTGAAAGCTCTGGACATGTGTTTTCACAGTCAAAGAAGCCAGGGACATTATATGCTGTATAAAAATGGCAGCTTAGTGAATGGTCTATTAATTTAGGAGACAGAAGGTTCATTAGCCATGGCTGAGATTTTTGAACAACTTCTTCTGCTAATATGTCTTGCTTCCTACTCAACTTCTGTTTTACAGCTGGAACAGTGATCTCATGTTCATGGTTAATACACCTTGACTTCACTTCAAGCCACAGTCCCTCAGCCCTGCTTTAGTTTTCCATATTATTCTTCTGGGAGCAAACCTGGAAATTCCTAGAACAGATTTGAAGAGCAGCTTGTTAAAATAACTGCCCATACCTGTCATCTCAGTATTAGGATTGCATTACCAAAATAAGAAAAAAAGTCTTGTTAGACCTTTAGAGAATTCAAGGTGGTTTGTAATCTAAAGAAGCCTCTGTTAAACTGGAATGAAATACTATTGAATAATTGGATACTATTGAATAATTTGCTTGGGTTTTTTTGCATAATAATAATGAGTACATTATGTAGTTCATTATGAAAGCAAAAGAGCAATTCTTATTTACTGAATCCTACAGCCTCCTACTATTAACACAACGTATAAAAAACTGCTACAGAACACATTTATAATAAAAATACTCCATACATGCATACCCTAAATCTTAGAATTACCTTTTATAGATATTAAGGGACTGTTCAGGTTAGGTCAAATCCTGTAAGTGAACTCTGTATAAGGTTGCAAAACATAAAAGAACATGTTCAATATTTAACATGTTTGCTGAGTTTTATGTCTTTTCTTACTTCAGCTGGGTAACAGATGACCATTTCAACATATTTTACTGCTTTATAATAATCACCTTAGAAATTTTATCTTTTCTTCAGAAGAGAATGAAAAGCATTTTTTTTTCTTCCTTAAACAACAATTTTGTGCTCCATTCTCACTATATGGGGTGGCATGGGGGAAAGATGCATTCTTAGAGGTAAGTACACTGTTGGTGGAAGGTTTTTGGTCACTAGAGTTAAGAGCTGGGTACTTCTAATTAATTTCTTCTGTTATTCTCCTTCCATTAAAAATTTCCGCCAAATCAAAGAGACCTTCTGTATTTTTTTAACCTAGAACTAATTGTTGTGAAAAATGGTTCCTCCAAATTGGAGAACAAATTAATTCTTCCTAGGATTTTGAACTCCTGATGATTACTTTACTCCTACAAGTAAACTGACCACTACTGCTTAGGCTGAGCACAGTAAATGACTACTTTAATTCGGTTTCATGCTATTCACATGCACAATTCACTGGAATTTACGTATGTGTATAAAGGCAGTGTGACTTAAGTAATTCTTAAATACTCTGCTAAAAGTGTATGAACTCAGGTATTAGACAACCCCTCTAACAATATATATCACTTTGACTGAAAGTTTTGAAGCAATTGTTCTATGAAACTTTGATACGTTTTTACAGCACAAAGAGTAGCCTGGACAGGGTTACAAACAAACTGTATATTTTTAAAGCCCACAACCCTCTTCTGTCACTTAATCACCACTGTTAATAAAAAAAATGTTTAAAATTAACTGCAATAGAAGCATCATGGGATAAAGTACAACTCAAAAAAGCAAACAGATTGGAAACACCAATGGCAAGTAAAAATACATTATTTCAATGATGTTGAAGAGAACTGCCCTGTATCACTTCTGCAGTTATTCAGGCTTGGCACAGTGTCAATTTTTACCATATGGCTTTTTCTTCCCTTGTTGAAAGTGAATCTTTCTGTCAAAGAGCAGCTGTTCTAAATTATCACATCAAATTTTAACCTTACAGTAGACAACCACTGAACCCACAGATTCACGACAGCGAAATAGTTTGCCTCCTTGACCTATGAAGGATTTGTTGTTGTTTAGGTCTATTTCTGCCTTAGCACAACATCAGTTGTCGGGATATCTCAGGCAAGCAGGTACTTAAAGCTGAAGCTACAAATTAATTCTAGGCCATGAACTTCTCATCTTCTCTCCCTAAAAAGACTGTGAAGTCCAAGTCACTGTGTTCCTATTGTGGTATCAAAAAGAACACTGCAATTTCAAATGCAAAGAAAAGGAGACATTACAGATGCAACCCTTGTTATTCAGTTTGTAATCCAAAGCAACAGTCAATTTGATACTTCTGCAGTCTAAGTGTTTCATTAAAGCCTGATATCAATTACTAGCTATTTAGATGTCTGCCAACAGCGTGTTTTGACAACATCTTGTGCTTCACGCTGAGGAGCGGCAGACATATAGAAGGTCGTTGTCGTCTTGTACTTATCTTTCAAAGATGGTTCTTACTTTAAGAACATTTTCATTGAATGTTATCAAAACTTACAGCTCTTACTACAATTGCTCTCTATTAAAGTCTAGTACCAGCTGTCAGTTGTAATGCAAACCCTTGTTAGGCTTTCGAAGTTCCACTCTGGAACTAATAAGGGATTGCCAAATAGCTCTACACTCAGATACAAGTGGCAGAGAAACCGATGGAAGAAGCGTGTATTCAGTGAATTCACACTGACAATACAATCTCTGTGCAACTCTGAGCTAAGCTGAATGTTGAAAGTCACCAAAGGCAGTACAAGCAAAACATGCTCAAGATGATACAATTACTTTAGTTTTTAATCTTTTGAAAGCCTCCAAAGAAGCAAAGCCATTAAAATGAAAAGGTTAAGGAAATGCCAGCAAGATCCCTTAGGATTCTCTGTGATAGACAACCGTAAGATATTTGCAGTAAAATCCTGCACAAAAATTCAACACGTAGTGGTCTTGAAGATGTATGTGTTAGAGAGCTAAGGCAAAAATTTCTATGTTAAAAAAGAAAGCAAACGTCCCACACATAGTTTTTAAATTGTAGAGAGTCTGAATCAATAGCCAGCATATTCCACTACTTCAGGGGAGGTTGTATGTTTTTTGTTTGTTTGTTTGTTTTTTGGGGGGTGGGGAGTGTCTTTTTGTTGCTTGTAAAGTAGGTGAAGAGGACAAGGAAGAAATTGCAAAATACATACAATGTGCTAAGGGATCTGAATTGAACAAACATACAGTGTAACCATATTAAGTTGCATTTTGTGTGTCATTAACACTTTTGCAAGTGTTTAATTTTCTGAGTGAACCTGTGCATTTCCCAACTAGTTTTAGATACAAAAATTCAATTCTGAAATACCTAATCATGTTATATGTTGACAGTGTAGTTCTGAACAACTTGCAGAGATGCATTAATAAGCTTTTTTAAAGAACACTAACACTAGGTTCCTAATCATCGAAAATTAATAAATAAATAGAAATATTTATACTCATGTATTTGTTTAAATATTTCTATCACACTCTCAAAAAAATTAGTAAAGATTCTTCTACAGAGCACTGAAACAACACTTTTATAACTTGAAAATCTGTATAGTGTGGTATTGAAAAAAATATCTTTTTTAGGAATTTCAGAACATTTCTTTTTAATTTTTGCTTCATTAGGACATGTGACAAATGTGCTTACAAACCATAAGATTGTGCCCAAGAAATTCTGCCTTTAAAAACTTGCATTTTAAATCTCCTGCTTACCATGTACAAATTGGAGAATATTTTCAAAATATGAAACAGCCAGAAAATGTTACATAAAAAGTTGACTGTAATCTTTTGGAAGTATTCAGTAGAGCATAATTCTTTCCCTATAAAAAATCACCTGGATATCTCTGACAACTTTTGTAAGAGTTAAATAAATTCTAAGAATAAATTCTAAGTAAATCCATCATCGTGTGTTCTGTTTATGTACTTCTAGAATATAACATGGATAAAAACAATGAACATTTTACCAGTAAATTGATTCACAATTTATAGATGCTGCCATTTTAATTTACTAGCTTGAAAATCAGCTTTTTAAAATAGCTTTTTAAAATAAAAACAATACATCAAACAGAAGAAAAAAGAATACACCTCAAACCTCTGCTTTAAAAAATATGAATCCCTAGCTTTTTCAGATTTTGTGTAAAAGGAAACTCTTAATGGTTCTGTTATTACATTACATGATATTCATATGATCGGTTTCTACATTTTATTAACCGTAATTGTTCCTATATAGATCCTAAGAATTAAAACCATGCGCTTTTGTAGTGTAAGGAACGCATCCAAGCCAGTCTGCTATTTCCAAGGGAAAATGTTATCGTCTTTGCAGTTGCAGCAAGCACATTGTGCCTTCCATCTGTTTTCACTTGCACAAAGTTGAGCAGTTCCTCACAGTACCTTTTTCTACATGTAAAGTTATCTTTTATCTACTGATATAAGCAAGTAAAAACTACATTTACTTATGCAGCAACAAAATCTTTATTTGAAGTAAATGAAAAAAAATCTAGAGAAATGTTTTTTATCCTTAGTATTAATGATGATTTGCATATTTTTTTCTCAAGTACAGCATTCATTCTACTGTAAGAATCAAGCAATGTATACGATGGTTCAGATTTAGCAGCCACAGATGGCGTTCCTTTCATATGTCCATAAAGTCAGCGAGAGAAACATGATTTAGGATATACTCACTACACAACTTAAAGCACTGAATAATTTATAGTGTTAGGGGAAATTTTGTGAAGTCATTTTTGCAATAACCAGGTACAGTGGGTGAACTTGACCTCTCCCTCCTTTACCCCTTACTCCCTTTTCTCCCATTAAATTCATCTGATTAATAGCTAAAAATTATGTACATAAGCAAGGACTGTTGGATTACATTATCTTTTTTCTTCTGGTTTTGTTATAGAAAATGTGTCAGTCAGCTTGTGGTCAAAACTTACGATTTTATTACATAGTATTACATAGGAAATTTACAATTCAGGCTTACTCAATTCCAGCAACTAAAATTTAGAATTATGAATTACTGAAATGATAGCATGCAGAAAATGTAATTCTGTGCTTTAGAGTCATTCTGTTTGGGCCCACCAATTTACTTTTCCATTTGATAACTGGAACCACAAAGCTTGTGTTTGGTGAAAAGGGTCACCTGTTAGAAGCATTCAAAAGAACATTCAAGCTGGCTTGTGCTCCCACATGGATAAATTATTGCCCACTACATGTTTGCTAATTAAGCATATCATCATGAAAAATTTCATTCTACATGTCCCACTAGTCTTTCTGAAGTGCATGAAATAAACCAACAACAGAATAGACACATTCAGGATGGAAAAGATTTATTTGTCCAAGCCTGCCAGTGCAGGATTTCCTTTATCATTTGGTTACTGCAGTTTTAAAAAATGAATAATTTTTAAATGAAATGAGGCTTCCATTATTTCTCCGAGGAGATTTCCAGATCATTACAGAACTAAAGACATTTTTTCCTAACATTTATGCTACATTTTCCCATTTATTTTATACTATTACCCCAACTAACCAACCTTCACATCATGAGATCTATTTCCTCTCTGTAGGGTTGAAAACAAAAGTAAGCCTGGCTTCTCCACATACAAATCACTCACTGGGCAGGTGATGTGAATGCTCCTTTTCTTTTATTGATCTTTGGGCTGTTCCAAACATTATGCCACTCTATAATCTCCTGGTGTACTTGCAACTTAAATAGCGCACACAAGCCTCATTGCCCTTTTCGTAAAAATCACAGTGTTTATTTTGAATATGTACAGAGACAGTCAAAAAGGATGAGTAGAGCTATGGAGCAATCAGACTCTTCTCCAAATAAGAAAGGTAGTAGAAAGCTAGTAGAAAGGTAGAGTTGTGAAAACAGGTACAAGAGGTGAGATAGTAAACATGAAAGAGATCTAGAAAACTGTAAACAGAAAAGCTGAAAAGGGAACAGTTATTTTCTCATTAGAAAAGGAAAACCTTATCCAATGGACTTCAAACTGAAGGCTTAAACACAGCAAAAAGACATATTTTTCACACAAGTTATGGCATTCATTACCATAAAAACTTACAGAGACTAAGAATATCACTGAGTAAAAAAACCACACAAATTAACAGGTGACAGGCCACCAATTCTTGTCATACATAGTTTCTCTTACAAGATGTGTCTTAAGTCTTAGGAAGTCACCAGTTAATTGGCAGAAGTAGAAAGGCATACCCAATAAAGCAGCGTTTTACAGTTTCTTATACTTTTACTTAAGAATCTTCTGTTAGCCACTGTCAGGAAAGAATACTAAGGTAGATAAACCTCTGATCTGATCTACTACGGCTGCTTGATGTGGAACAAATGTAGAAGATGAGTCACCCTTGTCGACTGGAGAACAGGATGGAGACTGCCAGAAAGCATTAGGTCCAGTGTACAGTTCCAGCCGCTTGTTGTTTTTTTTGCTAATTAAAACAAATTAAAACACAGTAATCCTAAGAGAGATGATGCTATAAAGATGTAATTTGGCCAAAATGTCATGAAGACAACCATGAAATATTACAATAAGATTAAATAGACAGGATGACTATGATGCAAGCGCTAAGAAAGATGTAATAACAAAGTCTACAGTGGATGACATATACGTTATTAACTAACATATGTCTTAGCTAAAGGGAAAAGAAGGTATGAAAGAGTGGCTTTTCCAGCATGCTCCCTGACACATCTTACCTTGCCTTATACAAACCAGCTCCCTCCAAAGTATTGAACAGTTGCAAAAGTCTTTGCTAGAGGAGGTGTTAACCTAAAGTATGCCACAAAGACCAGAATATTAATACCTCAAGGCAAGGTATACATTTAGCTTTTGAGGAATCATTTCACCACACACAATAATGAGAACAAGGAAAGTCTCCGCAAAATCGGTCCTGATTCTTTGACTGACTGACAGGTACAAATCATACATGTAAAATGGTTTTTAGTTGGTAGGACCCAGAACAGAATAATAATCTTTCCAACAAGAACCAATACGCTGAGTAAAGCAAATAGTCCAATCTTGGCTCTTCAGGATACAAAGTTGTTATAAAAACATGTATGTCTTTATGCATACATGTATACCATTAACAAAAGAAGGGGTAAGCCTTATGCATTCTTTTCATGGTTATGCAGAGAAAGGGAAGCAGTCATGAAAAACAGTACTATTTGTGTTATTTGAGGGCATAACTATGCCATAATATTTTTCAAAGTAGCTTTTTTGAATGAAACTTAAACAGGCTAATCATACACATAGGGTCCTTCATCTCAGTCATAATCTCCTGTTAATGCAAAATGACATTGTTTCCAAAAACAACACTATGGAAACAAACCAAATCAGAAACAGTTTGAACGCTGGATCAAGTAGCGACAGACACTAAGTTGCTGAATGCTTCCAACTATTGTGAAGTCAAGAATTGCTATTACTTATTACTCTTTCAAAATTCAGATGAAGGTCTTTATTTCCGAAATCATTACTTCATTCCACCCTGTACTTTTAACATCATTTTGGATTTTCTGCAGCCCCTACAATTCTGTCTCTACTGCCCTTAAGTTGAAATAACAAATGAACAAGCAAACAAACATCAAAAACCTCACATCCCAAAAACTAAAAGAAGGAGAGAAGAAAAGATGCAGGAGCAGCCTTGAGCCTGAGGTCAAAACTGAAGATTTTTTTCTGAGCTTTTGAACTCCTGCTGAGTTGTCGATGCCGACAAATGGGAGGTTTTGAATTACTGACTGCTTTTAGAGTGCCACTTCAATCACACCACACTGAAAATATTTGATAAATAGGACTTCCAATAAAAGTTAGTAGAACATTATACATTAAATCAGAATAAACTAGAAGGACCTGTCGCTTTTGTTAATGGTTTCATCATATATCACTCCTTGATCAACAGCTGGTGAAGTAAAAAAAAATATATAAATTAGCAGCCTATGGTCTGATTTTATGGCTTCCAAATCATGTATGTTATACTCACGCATGCATGTGAACTCATTCCTAATCTCTGCAGAACCCAGGAGGAGCGGCCTTGCCTACCCCAAACATCTGACAACCTGTTTTTAATAAAACAATTTATTTTGTTTTACTTCATTTAGCTCAACTTCTGCTCAATTGTACTCTGACTCCTTCTGGAGTGATTGTTTTTTTGTGCTCATGTGTAACTGAAATTCTAAACCAAGACCTTTCAACCACTTACAAGGATACAGGCTCTACATGCAAGCAAGACTATATACAGTGATTAAAAGAGTATCACATTTTAGCATTTTTAAGTGCAGCGATAGGAGGCCCTAGATAAAGCATTTCTGAATAATAAAATATACTCTGCTGGATTCAGCTTCTGACAGAAGAGCTTAACTTATTTTTCTTAATATTGGTATCTAACTGCAGAAAATCATACTCAAAAGACTCTGTTTCCCAATTTATATAAACTGGGCAAAACCAATTTAAAACCTACTTAAAAGCAAAAACAAACAAAACACACTCTTGCCCCTTTCCCCCAAAATCTCCCTGGCATTTTCTGAGAAAATGTCACCTTTATTAGAGCAACAGTTTTCACAACTACCTGGCTCTGATTTGGTGGGCTCCTAGTAGCTTCCCAGGGCTTGACTGTTTACACATAAAGATTGCTGTAGGACTGATGACAATGGAACAGGTGTTTTCTCAGAGAGGTTCAGAATACTTTGCATTTCTTGTTCTTATGGATATATGCATATTCACATGTACACAAACACACATACACAACCCCCCAGTAAATATGTCAGCTACTACTCCTTCCATCCATGGTCTTTCTAGATATTACTGTTTAATTTTGATTTATTTATTTAAGAGAAAACCCTTTGCCACAGCCAGCACCCTTTGAGGTACTCTGTGAAAAAAGACTTTAGACTTAATTAGCACGAAACTCCAAAACATACATTTGTAAAAAGCAAAATTTAGACCACTTCCATTTTGGTAGATATTAAAATCAGGTAAATACAATATGCATTTATCTAACATTTAAAAGAACTTTTCTAGAATAACTCAAAACCCCTGGTGTAGTCTTGATCTTGGGAGCATTCACATAACCACAGTTTGCAGAAACCAAAAGTCTGGAGAAAATTATTTTGAGTTAAATATATGAGTATTTATGAAAATGCAATTTTGAAGTTCAAATATTAATTTTCCAAATGTGTCTGCATTTAGGAATTTTGCTACCTGAAACAATGCTACTTCTTTTTTTCTGACCAATCCCAATTAATCAACACAGTTCAGTAGCAAATATTATACATTAAGCCATGAAGTTTAAAAAAAGAAAATCACACAAAGAAATTCAATATTTTGACACAAACAATGAATTTGAGAAACCTATAATCTACTGAAAGGAAGTCCAAGAGTGAGGAGACAGATTTGCTACATGCTGCATTAACTAAAAACTAGTTGTTGACCCTTATAAAATATTTTTAGCAAACTGCATTATTTACACAGATTAAATAAACCCCATTTTCATGGCAATTTGATGAACTAATTCATTTCTCTCAAGAATTTGGAGAAAATTAACATGACCCAATACACAGAGTAGGGACGTAAAGTGAAGCCCCTGTTAATAATCGAACTATGAACATGGAGGTCATTGTTACCTTGGCACGCAAAGCCTCTTTCTTCATAGCCAGCATTACACAAGCACTTCCCTATGGGCACTAGCCATTCTCCTTCTGTACTGCAATACATCTTGGGTGGCTCTTCCTCCTTGGAATGATTTACACAAGAACCACGCACCTCCACCAGTGACTGGGAGTCCATGGGTACCGTATCTGGAAACATGGCGAGGTTCTTGACAGTGAAAGGGCACTTTTTGAAGTATACTCGCACCGAGACTAAGGCAACACACGCACCTACATCTTGGAAAGCCAAGTAAAAGCCTTTCCTGCTGACAGGTCCCACCTCACGGACTTCCGTGTTCAGCTTGAGAATTCGGTCCCCAAGGTCCATTTGCGTGAAGCTCTCATCTGCTGCAATGGTGTCTATCTTTGTAAACTGGTGCTCTCTGAACTTTACCGAGTGGTCATCATCAGATTCCATGTAATAGAGATTGAAGGTCTCTTTGCAAGTGCCCAGAACTAGAGGGATACTATTACAGTCTCTCAAGGTAAACTTGAGCTCCACATATATCTTCTGAGCTGAATTGCGTGGAATCCAGTTTGTTCGCAGCCAATTGTTCTGACTGTGATCCATAACATTGCACACTTGGTAGGTTCTGATAGGAGTATAATGCTCATCAACACCACTAATCTCTTCCCACTAGGAAAAGAAAAAAAAAAGGATTAATGATTATACCAATAAAAATCACATTTAAATTACATTTAGAGAGAAAAGTTGTGAAAAAGTAAAAATCACTTTACTTGGGCATCACTATAAAATAGACAATAAAGTCTGGTTAAACTTGCACTTGCTTTTTTCCTATTAGAACATCTTAAATGAACACAGAATTCACCATTAAGAAGTCCTTTTTTACCAAGTTATTTCAAGGTGGCATAAAAGAGATGCTACAGCTGTTTTGCATTACTGAAAGTGTGTGAAAAGCTAAACTATAATCAGTGCCATTCTTTCAGTCATGAACCCAAGAAGCCTTTACTGCAACCGCACTTCACCTCAAACAGAAGAGCTTCACTAGGCAAACACCATATTTTCACTGCTAGAATTGAGCTGTATTTCAAAGATTAAACAAGATTTAACATCTTACCAAAACAAAGCAAATGGTTCCCACTGAAATTCCATATAGTCATAATAAAATGTTACCGTTTTAAACTTTTTCAAAGCATGTCAATTGATTTTGCTTGGGATATATTTTCTCTAGACAGTCAAGCATAGCCCAGTTTCCAGAGTTATTATAAGCTACCTCCAACTTACCGTATCTTGGTTATTTAACTTCTGTGGAATATATAGGCTATGACACTAAAATGGGTTTGAAGAATACACAGTCATCATTTATTTTTAGATCAGTCATCAGTTGTCAAACTTACTTGATCCAGACAGGGAAGGAATGGGTTTCATATTTATGGATTACTCATGTACCAGTCCTACCTGACTTCTGAAGTCACACTTATGAGAGAGGAATATTTACCAATCACAGGAAAAAGTAAATACTTACTGTTAGTCATTCACCATACACAATTAAATGACTTAAGATGCACCCTTCTTATTTTCTCCATGAATGGATGACCAGGATCATTTTGGTTTGTTTTGTTTTATAAGGTCATCATTCTTCAGCTTTTACCCACACAAAAACTCCATTGTTCTATATTCTGAGTCTTAAAATGCAAAATGAAGAGCTTTACCACTAAAGCACAGGAATTAAAATTCTTATTACAACGAACAACACTTGCTACAGGATCACGACACAACTGAAGTTGAAATAAACCCTTCCAGATCTTCTAGTCCAACCCTCTGCTCATGCAGGGTCAGCCAGAGCAGGTTGCCCAGGATGCTGACCAGTCAGGCTTTGGAATATCTCCAAGGATGGACACTCCACAGACCCTCTGGGCAACCTGGGTCAGTGTTTGATTGTACTCAAAGTAAAAACGTTGGTCCTTATGTTTAAATGGAGTTTCCTGTATTTCTATTTGTATCCATTGCCTCTTAGCCTTTCACTGGACGCCAGAGAGAAGAGTCTGACTCCATACTCTCTATACCCTGCCATCAGGCATTTACAAACACTGGTAAGATCCCCTTGAGCCTTATCATCTTCTGTTCTATGCTTCAAAGTTAATTACAAAAACAAAAGAGGTAAACTCCTATCGTGATAATGAAGCGTGATAACAGTGCGTAGAGTAGGCACAGCAGCTACAGAAACCCCTGCTTTGCTGTCACCCACATAAACAGCTTCTGCAAAAAAACACAAATGCTGCCCCACGAAACCAGATGCTGTGCAGCTGGGAAGTAGTAGAACTTAAAACAGAGCTGCTGCACGGTACAAAAACTGGAGACGTGAAGCAGATAAAATTAAATATGTTGTGAGAAATCACTGCCACTCTTGATGGATGGAAACAAAGAACTTCTACCAGGAAGACATCTTCCCTCAAAAATCAAGTCACATCAATGCTACATTTAAGATCTCAGTCTAACAATTATTCCTTTCACATAAACACCTTTTGCTGAAGGATCTTAGTGTACTGCAGAGCAAACATTAGGAAAGTACTGTTCCCATTTTACCGACGAAGAAACTGAGGTGCAGAAATGCCAACTGTCTACAATTTCGTGGTTTTACAAGACATAATAGAGAAAGAGAGAGAGAGAGGAAGATAGAGAAAGAGGGAGAAAGCGAGGAAGAGAAGAGGGAAAGCGAGAAAGAGAGGGAAAGCGAGAAAGAGAGGGAAAGCGAGAAAGAGAGGGAAAGCGAGAAAGAGATAAAGAAACCACATCAGAGTAACATCTGAGACTTCTCAGTCCCAAGCCACTGACTGTAAAGAAGTTTTGATATGACTAAGAGCTGGCCTGCACAATGAAATTGTCCACGCACCACTGAAGATGTGATTTTAAACCATGTTATTAAACCAATAGATAAAAGCAGTATAAATATTCCTCCTTTAATTGAAACAAAGTTTATTTTATTTCACTTAACAGATCTGACTATACACAAGTTTTATCTCTTCCTGACTAGTTCAACAGAGTTGAAAACACAGTCTTGGATGTGTATACAGCAGCTGAAATGCTGCAGCAAGCCATAACACACTACATTGCCAAAGATAGAGAGCAGTACAGGGACTTTATAGGTCAGAGTTCCTACACTAGAGCTCATGGCCACTTGAGAGCTGAGCACCACATGGCAGCTCATCATACAAGGACAAGATCTTGTGTGCATCAGAAACAAATGCACCCTGGGCTCCCAGTCTCTGCCAAGTTCCCAAAGCTGAGTGGAGGACCCTCATCTGATAGATGTCCTTGTACAGATGTCCCTGAGCCAATAATATAATGCTGTTCAAAAAGCCATTCACATGCCATAAATGCCTCCCATGAAGCTGGATGTACCCACGTCTTACCTGGACAAATATTAATAAAAATGCAGTTAAAAAATATCATATAATGAAACATAATTTTATGGAAACTTAAAGCAGCTCACACTACTTCATAAACGATCTGCTTATTATCTCTTCTATGTTATTTCTAATCAGTTCAACATATATTATATGGCCAGTGGAACATAGAAGAAAAACCAGAAACTTGCAGAATTTAAAACATCTCCACAGCAGACATCATTTTTCTGAACAAGTCTCATTGCATTTTTTTTTCATAAGTTTCTTATCCAATACAGTCACATGGACAGTTGAATGTAGATGTATGAACTGCACAATAAAGGTAGCACCACTGCCTATGTTCTTCACCCAGAAGCTGCAACATTCAATTATCAATTCATTAATATGTAATGAAGACCAAATTGCTTGGAAACAAATGTAGATTGCAATGTCATTCCACTTACATAAACAATAACATTTCAAATCTATCATTTAATGCTAAAGCACTGCTGAATGGAAGCACCAAACTCACAGTGAGTGCTAACTTGACCAAAATACTTTAACTGTTATAAAATTATGGAGACTGCAGCTATCACTTAGAAAGAGCTAAGGTGAAATAAGTCACTGAAACTACAGGAAGACTGTCCAAATCAGAACACATATCACATTCAAGTAGATTTCCGACTTCAGTAATTATTATGATCAAACTAAAAAAGAAGCAGCACATTTACACTGCTCATATATTGCAACTTTTCTCAGTAAGCTATTGTATTGCCATCCCCATGTGATCTTAATTCTAAACAGATTATCAAGAACATCAAGACAATTTCCCTTCCATGACCCATTAGTTTTTTCTATTAAACAAGATTTCTCAAACACTTATATTTGTACTTGTTTTAATTTTTATTTCTGCACTTGTAATTCATGTCTTCAACTTGCTCTGTAAAGTTACAATAGTTATAAAAGTAAGTAAAATAAATAAATAAATAAATAAAATAAATAAATAAATGAATGAATTAATAAATAAATAAATAAATAAATAAATATTCCTATTCCAGGGATCACAATCAAGGAGAGAGAAACATAAAACAAAATGGCTGTTAAGAGGCTTAGTGGTAATAGGAAGCAAACCTCCTGTGCATCATTGCCACATAGCCTGTTCAATGTTACAATATTTAAGTGCAATTTTGCTTTGTACAGGCATCATTCTGACCTACATTGCCAAACACATAGCTGAAATAACAGACTTAGTAGGTAAGGGAAGAATTAGAAATGAAAAAAGTGTCTAAGGTAATTTAAATCCATAAGGAAAATTCTGATTTGCTGGGAGTTGGGGATGAGGAAATCAGCTAAAAGAAAATCCAGAGTTACTCTTTAGCAAGTAAAGTGAGTCTTTGTGTCTTAGGGCACAGAGAAAAAAAAAAGAATAGTGTTTTGAGCATGCAGGAACCTGGACAGCTGGGGCTAGAACAAGTCAAAAGGCAAGGAGCCTAAATAACAGGAGCCTGAAAAGTCATGAAGAGGAATTCATCCAAGATGCAGGTGTGAGAATGAATCACAAAGAGAATAATTCAGCAGACATAGAAGATGCACTGAAGGAAAAGTTCAGATATATAGGATAACCAGATGGCAGACAGAGATGCTCCTTTTCACCTTATGCATTGAGTCCAACCTGCTGCAGTCTCATCTGCCCATTCTCCCACCTTCAGCTTCCAAGAACTATTCCCATGGAAAACTAGCATGGGGTGAGGAGCTAATTTCTATTGAATCAATTCTCCTAAACAGTACATCATGAAATCATTAGCATTTCTGCAGGAGCAAAATTGTAATGCAAGGGACAAGAAAGCCTCCAGCAAGAAAGTATGGCCACCCAAACCACCTGGAACTCAAAAAAAAGAAAACAGATCTATTTCTGAGGATACTGTATTTTTGCATTCAAAATGTCATCTCGTTGAGGCTTTGTTAAGAGAAAATAAGAACAGTTTGTGTTTTCATCCTCCAGACAGATGGAAAAGATACATCAGAAGGTACCAGTGGAATAAGGAGAATGTTGAAGGAGAAGCCATCACAAGACAGACAGACTACACAGTAGTGATAGCAGAGAAATGCTGCAGAGAATTTGGGCACAGGCACTTTCCCAGGAGCTAGTAAAGACCTAGAGAAAGTTACCTAAGCCAGGACAGAAGGAACTGGCATAGTGTAATATTGAGGAGGTGTGTTGGTGGGAGTTGGGCTGAGAACTTAGAGAAAATCCATTGAGGCACTGGCAGAACAACTGTATGAAAGATCTGTACTTATACCATGTAAATCAGACACTGGTGGGACCCAAACCAGATGCTCACCTCAATTATAATACATGCAATTACTTGGGTAAATCTGGTCCATGGGATATTATACTTCAATGGTGTCCCAACTGACATCTGTTTCTTTCAGTATCATGCAGATACAGAAAAAAGGGATATTTATCAGCCCTCGCTATGTTTAGACTGGAAATTAGTAGCCAGGCTCTAAATACTGGAAGAGTCAAGTAACAGGACCATCTTCCAAGCAGTTCAACAGGGATGCTAAATCCAAATTTTCTTAGAAAAGAGATGTATAAAGTTGTGTCAGGGATTTTTTGACAGCATGATCAGGGAGCTGGAAACCTGAGTCTGTGGTATGAAGCTTTGGGTGCTGGATTTGTTGCTATTGTCGAGATGAAGCAGAGGTGTGACCACCATTTTTGAATTCACATTACTACACAGTACTTATATCATATTCATCTAATTCAGGGGTGTCAAACTCATTTTCACCGGGGGCCACATCAGCCTCACGGTTGCCTTCAAAGTGTTGAATGTACTTTTAGGACTGTATTAATGTAGTAGAGCCCTTTGAAGGAAACCGTGAGGCTGATGTGGCCCCCGGTGAAAATGAGTTTGACACCCCTGCTCCAATACCTTCAGGCTCCATCAACACTTTTGGAACATATCCTGAAGTGCCATAGCACCACTCCCTGCCCAGCATGTAATTTGGCCTTTGGAACGTGTTCTTTTGTTTGCTTTTCATTTTTTTTTTTTAAACCTTCTTTGGATATTGTTAATGGCAGGAAACAAGAGAATGCTTTCAGCGGTACAGAAAAATCTCCAAGATCCCCAGTGAGAGAGCCTAACTCATATGCTCTGGTCATACTGACTGACAAAGTTGGGACAGAAAATATTTTCTTTTCCAAAAGAGATCCAGCAGAGTGTGCTGGACTTCTGGCCTTTTTTTTTTATTTTGTCTTCCATTCCCTTTACACAAGGCCACATACAAAAGTGAATGTAGGCCATTTCCTAGGAGGTCATAAGCAGTCTCACTAAAAAGTTCCCTCTCAATGGTGGAATCTAGGACATAAGTGATCTCCTCCATTCTTTCATCCTTCCTGTGGCATACTTCAGTTTTAGTGGCTTTTTATCCTTCCTATATATATATATATATATATATATGTATATAAATCTTAAGTGTACATTACAAAATTGAAGGCTATTTTGTGATTTACAATACAACACATTTGCAAGTGCATGATTCCAAAAAACTACATTTTGTCTTTCAGTGTCACATTGCTATAAACTATAGAACTCCTAGTAAAAATGGAGTTTGATACTTTTTTGAGGCACCTATGGAACCCAGGCAGCTAACTGCCCAAGACTCCAGTGACAATCTCAGACAACAGCTGAACAACAATTATTTACAATTTTATTTTCCATTAAGGAATTTGGTATGATCATGTATGTGCTATCATTTGGTATGAGACCATTTCAGGTAATGTCCAACTATCCTTTAACATATATTAATCCTTCTAATAGTAGCTAGATGTGACATAATTTAATCAATGTGCACGTTGGAACACAGACTGGGAATACAGTGCTGAGAAATCTTCCAACTGAAACGTTTCTATGATTCTATGAAATTGAAAGAAAAATAGTAACTGACTGAAATTACTTTGGAACCTCAGAAAAACATCTTCATGTACTAGAATGTCCCACTCTTGCTGAGCAGCGCAGTCAAATCATTGCTTATTTCTAAATCAATCTTTTTTTTTTTTTTTTTTTTTTTTGGTCGGTGTAGTTGCTTTTTATGATCTATGAGGTATTCACATAACCCTCTACACAACCACCACAAAAATTCTACCTGAAAGCAAAAACCGCTTTTTGTTCTACCAGTGGAAACTTATCCTGCTCTCATCTACTGGCTCTTAGTATTCAGTACAGTTTTTTCAACCAGAAAAAAAAAATCACTGTTATTACGCCTTGGTGAGCAATGACAGAAAAGCCTGCATTCCCATATATGCACGCTTTTGGCCTTCTGCTATTTATTCAAGCAATTCCCTTCCCAAACAAAAAGATCATTATGACAGGAATCTCACATTTCAGATAGTCAGTGCATGCAACTTTTCAACATTTCACTGACAGAATGCCAACTGGCTAATAATCCTTTCATTGCCATCCCCTTCCCCAGTTGCCAGCCAATCACAATAAAAAGGTAAACAAACAAGCCATGTCATGAGCAACAGAATTAATGAAGCCTGGTTTCCTATAAATCTGTGTCTTATGCCTAGTCTTTGACATGGACTCTGATTTCTGATAAAAGGTGAACTCAAAAAAGTCTCTTCCTCATTAGGAACATTAATGCCATCTCTGCGTCCCCTGTCCTCTCCTTCCATGGCTAATTTTCATAAATGTTGCAGGGACTTAAGCCTCTGTAGACCTCTGCTCCTCTGTGAAACTGTAAAAATGCACCTCTCAGTTCAAAAACTATTAAGTGGGGTCTTCCTTTCCCTTGTATATACACACACTTAAACACATACATGTCTGTGTAGTTTCCATTTTTTTCCAGAGATTGTGCTAAAAAGAAGGCAATGGCTTCATATACAGGCCAAGCATATTATATAAAACTGCTAAAATTAGTGCAGATACTATGCATTTCTATTAAAGTTTTAATAGGAAAAAAAATCTGTATTTGCAAGCAGAAAATCAAAATGGTCAAAACGGTCTATTTTGAGCTTCAAGTTAGACATATTTATGAAGGTTTCATGCAGCACTTTGAAAATGCTGAAATATTCCAAAGCTGCATAATACACATTCAAGTCCTGTAAGTCCTGAGACAGCTAATCAGCAGGCATTTGAGATATTTCTTTAAATTATACTAATACCATTTACAGTTAGTATTTTCTGCACTGAGTAATTTTATATGAAATTAATATTTTTTAACATAAGGAAAAAAGTTACAGTTGGCAATTCAGTAGAAGTCTGGAGTACGAACATAAAGTAGACATTCCTGGTGAAAAGTTTATTCCATTCGAAATAAGAGATCAACATGAAAAGTAAGTATTTGACTTCCCCCCCCCCCCCAGTTTTTCCAGAATTATATTTCTATGTGCCAGAAAAGTATAAGCATTAAGTTAGTTTTCTTATTTTGGAAAATGGAAGTGCTACCAGCAAACATTCTTAACTGAAGAAATTAGGTTCCAAAGACATTCTTGTCAAATTGATATTACAACAAATTGTTTTGTGTATCTGTTGCTGTAATAGTTAAGCATCCTTCAGCATTACACAAATGTGGGGAATTAATCTTCACTGATATAAAACTTCCATTAACTTTTTGGTGTATATCTGGCACTTGCCTAAGAATCCTTGATCTTGCTCTCAAGGGACATTTGCCATTAACTTTAATAAGAGCATGAGCATAGGCTATGTTGAAGAAAACCCCATCCCCTAAGAAAGATGCATTATGATAAGCAAGACTTTCACAAAGGACTGAAAACTGAAGAAATTACATTGGGCAGAACAAAATCAGAACAAAAAAGACAAACCATCACAGACATTTGTATCTTTATAAAAGAACCCATAAGATCTGCAAGTCATTTTCTGACAACTTTGTGCTTGTCACCTTAATTAACTGAAAATATAATTCATGTTAAGTGTGAAACATCTGACATACTTTATACCATAGCAACATAACAGATCAAGATTGAAAGCCTCAGGCATGGGAATATTCACCACTTATATAAATAACATTTGTATAATTTCTTTCTTTTTTAAGAACTTTGCATAAGAGAATATGGCCTAAAAATCTTTCAGTATGATAATAGGGAATTTTATCTTAATTAAACATATATATATAGTTCAGTCTAACATTTTTTTTCTCTATCACACACTGTCCAATATTTCAAACATTTCCATCATGCTGAAGCATACATTTGGGAAACAGGTTGCAGGACTTACGACAAGATGAATAACTT
Source organism: Streptopelia decaocto (assembly GCF_964273445.1). Lineage (NCBI taxonomy): Eukaryota > Metazoa > Chordata > Aves > Columbiformes > Columbidae > Streptopelia > Streptopelia decaocto. The sequence goes on from NC_138663.1 coordinate 90,664,001, forward strand.
TGATTCCTCCTTTGTTTTAGTACTTAGATCTGCTGTTGACTTTTTTACTGTAACATTAAATATGTCCAAAGTGAGATCAGCAGGAGAACCAAACTTTCACATATGCTGAACATGATTCTAACGCATCCTACTCAACTTCATAGCCAATAGAAGGAGAACAAGAACTTTTTCAGTTACTAGAAAGTAAAAATATATTTAGGGAGAGATTTTTATAAACAACAGGCAAAATTCTGAGGAGGAGTGAGGAAATCAGCCAACAAAAATTATCACACATTTTAAGACAGCTTGAGACTAGGAACAAAATAATTCAAGTCTAAATGAAAAGTGGAACCTTTCCACATGCTATATACAAGTTTAACAACATAGTAACAGGATGGAAGAGCTCTGAAAGCCTGCTATTAACAAAAGCCCTGTAATGATCGTATCATAGAAGAATGCATTCCAAACCAGCTCATCAACCTGAAAACAGTTTCCTCATAACATCACCAAAGGCGCTGATGCAAGGCCTATAAATACCAACCACGTGAGATCACAGGCCATAAAATGATCCGATTTGGGAGTTTAAGAAATTTAGAAAGTACCATGGAAATTTTCTTCTACATTTGGCTTTCAGAAGTCAGTGAAATTACCTGCTGGTACTGGGTTTTCCCCTGGGTTTTGTTTTTACTTTTTTTCTAAGTTGCAAATGAAAGAAGAGGAAGACACATTGCAAGAGATTACCAATTATTATTACCATTGCATAAACCATTCTAAGACACAGACTATGGTACACGTTCTCCTGATGCTATTTTACTAGTCTATGATTTTACTGCAACCAGTCATAACTGTTAAATGAAAGAGCTATACCGGGAGAGTAAATAAGCATATTAGAGAGAATGTAAGATTGAAAGAAGCACAATATTAGTAATAAAATTACATGCAACAATATTAAGTCTAAGATCCACCTAGCATTACCATTGTGTCCTCCTCCCTCTCTGTTCAGTTTTCTACACCTGATGGTGTACCATTGTATTCAGGAGAATTTAAAAAAAAGAAAAAAAAAAAAAAAGAGCTGGGTTTTCTTCATAACTAAGCAAAACAGTTGAAGAATTACAACCAAGACAAAATCTTAATTTCTTGTCTGATGAAAGCTCAGGTGAAATGAGAAACTCATTAAGAGCATCCAGACATCAAGTCTGGCCAACAAAACCCAAGATATAGCATTTTGCCATACAATGCATAGCTCCAAATTTACCCGAAATTATCCAAAACAACTAGACCTAATGGAAAATTCTTATCTGACCTTTTGCTGTTTTTTTTTCATGTTTTTTTTCTTTCACCATAAGAAAGGCCAAATCAGTGAAACTCAGAAAAAAAAAAAAAAAAAAATCCCTAAAATACAAACAACAACAAAATTCTATTAAAAAAAAGCAAACCCAAACAAACAAAAAACCCAAACAAACAAAAAAAAACACTACACAAGCCCACCCTTACCCTTGCTGCAAGAACACGTAGCTCCTGACACATGACCTGACAGGGGACTGGAAAGAAACTGTGTCCCATGATGTGACCATAGAATCATAGCCTGGTCAGAAAAATAAGACCTAAAATAAGACTCTTAAAAATAAAACCAGACATGGATGAATGTGGAAAGGATGACAACCTCCTCCCTCTACCTACTACAGCTGCATCATTCTCCGCTACTTACAGCACAATATATGGAGCCACAGTGATCTGAGTATCTGAATAAACCTCATTTCACCAAGGTATAACAAATACATACATAATTTAAAATAAATCTTGACTCTCTTCCTCTCCCAAAACAAAAAGACCAGAAGAGTTGGATTCACTAATGCCTCTTAGTTTTCAAAGAACTTTCATCTGGGAAGTAAAATAATATAAATATTACAATAAATAGGGTTAAAAAAATAAGAGCAATTGTGTTACAGGTACTAAGCACACATTAACACACAATATTTGAGAAAGCCAAAGTACACACTTTATCATGGGAATACTACACTAATAATTGAACCAAATTGGAGAAAGATAAGTAAAGCCATCTCTTTCCCCATCTCCGATTGCTAGACAGCCAAGCACCTCACCATCAAACTTGTAAGGACAGCTGCTTCTGCAAGCAAAATCCTCTAAATCACAGTGAGGTAAAAAGGTCACTACAATGAGGAAAACATCTGACTTCCTAAGAGACATCTGAATCCAGCATTCAAATGCCCATTCAAAGCTTGGACAAGCAAAACATTCAGAGCTTTATTTTTCTCTAAGCTACACGTCTCCTTGAGAAACAGGTTTCAATCTTATTTATCTCACAGGTTAAGCAGATTTTCTGGGAAGTTCCCAATGCAGCAGTCCCCATGGTTGAAATCTGTACTGAACTACTGCTCACATAAAAGCACCTTTCATTCATGGGCATTGCACAAACAAAGTAAGATCCAGCCTTTAAGTGTAGCTGTTTCAGAGATGGAAATAAGCAGCTGTTTAGTACAATGGGCACTTGCAGTAAGCAGAATTTTATCCAAGATGGAACTCACCCAAGGCTGTGGACATGGCAATCTGGTGAAAAATTGTGTCTTTGGTAATTACAATTAAAGATGATTTCACACTTGATGTCAGACATAACATTTTCATCTATATGGCTCGTAACAATAAGCTCCTGATAATATTTAATAATAATAATACAAATAAAAAAGCATCAGGTTCCTCAGCATTATCTTCTGCATCACGTAAAGCACTATCTCTGCATGTAGCCAGACAAATACTGAGGGCAAAGTTTTACAAAGAAATGATCATGGCATAGTCATTCCAGAATGCAAAGACACCAGCTCTTTTCCAAACTACTTGCTGGTTAGGTAAATCTGAAGATACCCTCTATCCACCTTTATGCCTCAGTTTTCTAGTAGGTAGAACAGGAACAAATTAACGATGAGTAGATATATTTGTTACTATTTTAGTTATTACTTGGACTCTAACAAAGAGTTAATCATGCCTTCATAAAGAAAAAGCCCCAAATGATTAGCAAATGGTTTCAGAAGCAGCAGGAAGCTGGGATGTTTAAGCATGAAACCATTACTTAAATAGGGAACCACCACCACAAAAAGAGAGAAAGTGAAAAACATTTGTGGCACAGGAACACTTAAAAATTCACATTTGAAAAGCCTCTGCAATTTGTTGCTTTGTATTTGCCAGCAAAACAGAAAACCACCAAAGTATTTACATCAAAATGCGTAGAACAGGTGCATAATATAGCATTTCCTTGGTACAGTCAGTCTTTCTAAACAATGTATTTTTACACATGGCATTTCCTATAGAAATCCCAAACCACCCTATGTTCTCCTATTGTCATTAACACAACACAGAATGTACAGTGAAATTCAGTAGTGCTGTGCTGAATGTAACTGTAAAAAGCACCAGCTGGCTGTATTAGAAATGGCATTCTTCCAGGTCTCAAATGTCTTATTTATATACAATGGAATCCTGCCAGCTGTTTAATATTTAGGGCTAATAAATATAATTGGCAGTACTACTGCACAAGCACAAGTAACACAAATACATATAAAACTGCTTCCCAGAAAATCTGTTTTGTTCTTAGATGATTAAACCAAAGATGGATGCAGAGTTTTGAGCAAATTTTAGATAGCTGTCTTTTTTCTTTAATCCAAACAATATTTGCTTGTTTTCTAGGTGCAAAACTGGACGGAAAAAAATACCAAGCATCGTTATGCCAGCTGCTCTGAGACCAACATAGCCTTCAACCTGTGTTTTCCACGGACCACAAATAAAGATAAACTGGTACGGACAGCATGCTGAGGTAGAAAGACAGGACACAGCATATATTTCCAGGCTGGAAGCAGTTCATTATTCATTCCATTGAAAGTGCTGGATCACTCTAGAAAACAGTCAGACAGTACCAGCCCATCCAGAAGTTATTCATAATTCCACAAGCAATTCTTCTATGCGTGTGCAGGATAATTTTACCTCTCATAAGCAGATTAAATGTGTTGAGTGGAAGGTGAGTACAAAGCACCTGAGAACACAAACATAACAGAGTTGCCCTATGGACATGCTCTAAGATTTGTGTCCCTATTTCCAGCTTTCTGGCAGACTCAATGACTACATCATTGCCAAAGTAAAAATGCAGCAGATTAATGCTGAATGTAGTAGTCCTCTCCCTCCAAGTAAAATGGGTCAGCAAGTCCAAAGTGTTGGGGGACCCTTTACAGGCAGCTTCACAGGTTCTGAAAAAAGCTTCAGGATCTGTAGCCACCAACATGATAACCGCCTTTAAGATCACAACACTGTATTTAATCCTGCACAGCAGACAGTTGAAAGTACTGTGAGTCTTTTCCTTTCTGTAGAACCTTGAAACCTTCTTCAGATCCCTGGCACAGACTAAATGGAGAGCTAAGATAGAAATGGGAAAGTTTAATTTTAATGAGTGAAGCATAGTTAATGCTTCATAACTTCATATGAGAGAACAATTTAATCTGAAAACTCAAACAACGTCCATGACAGATGCAGCCCACAGGCAATTTCATAAAAGGCTGCTCAGTGTAATTACCATAATCTAGACATATTTGGGTTGTTTTGGTCGGTCTTGGTTCATACAGCAATGCTCTTTTTTAATTTTCTTCAGCTGAGTTACACATACAGATCTCCATTCTCCCATCTTCAGCATCATTTCTTAGTAATAACTTGAAGAGACATTCTTTCCATTCATCCTTTCACACTTCCATTGAAAAATACATTCTTCAGTATAGTTATTTAAACTATAAAGTTCACTATCATGACTACACCAGAAAAAAAATATTAGAAGCATACACTATAGTTAGTCATTAACTACCAATTCTTTGGCCTCAGCTTCAACTCAGCTGATGCAAGCAGCTATGGCATCCCATTAAGTAGATGCTTCCTTTCACGCAGATCTTCATCCAGTGTCCAGCCTTATCACTCTCTCCACATCTCTCCAACATATTTCAGTTGTAGAAGTGACCACAGCCTATACTGCTGCCCTTACCTTAGCTGTGCACCAAGAGGTTTCTCTGTTCAGGCATTGCGCAAGGCTTGTACTCAGAGCCAGCACCCCTAGCCACACGGTAAGAACGGCTTTCAGTCTGGTACACAAAAGATTTCATATAAGGACTAACATGGTCCTCATCAGCTCAGAATCAATTAATTGAACCCACACAACAAGTTAACAAAAGTCAATCAGCAGCTATGCTGTTAACAATGTATGTGAAGCACTTAATACTATGATCTTCTCGTAACTCATCAATAAAACCTGCCATTTTTCCTCCTAAAACTGACTTCTTACTCCTGTAGAAGCCAACACACCCACTCTTTTCTTAAAGGAAACAACTTCTGAAATCCTGTCTCTGCCATCATACCTCCCCTTTAATGGGGGTAAGCCAGAAATAGCCATGAGATGTACCTGAATAGCATAATATTGTTTCCTCCAATTCCTTGCTTGGGAACTACTGCAAAAATGGCAATAAATAAAAATAGTACAGGTATTACTTTTTGAATCTAACTGACATAGACGGTCTTAAAAACTAAGTGCATGTTGAAATCAGAGAAGAGTCATTATGCTTAAAAGGTTAATTTAAAAATACCTCCAAAAAGGTGATTATTTTTTTGTCAAATGTTGGGTCAAAACAGTAATGATATTTATTATATTTTCACTGTAATTCTATTAAAATTAATTTTCTCACCATGCACTTAGGAAAAGTTAGTTCTATGCACTTATTTCCATAGTCATTTTAATTGAAAAATATGTTTAATACAGGAATTCATTGCTTGACATTTCATATTTTCTAAAGATAAATTTGCTTCAGTTCCACAAGAAGAAAGTAATTAGACTGGGAATTCTGGAGACAGTCCAGGTATCTTCTCAACCTCTGGCTAAGATGCTCTTAATTTCTCAAGGCTCTGAAACATTATTAAACAATTACTTTTCATATGCCAAGCTGGGGATGAAAGAGGAACTCATGCCTAATTTAATATGAGATAAATAAACAAAAGGAATTTAACAAGGACTTTAACCAAAGACTCTTGAGGAGCAAAGGCATTAGCTAATCTTCACAGTTCTATACTGTAGCAGTAAGTTGGAGATGCACCATTTTCAAACTCTTTCTTCATTATTTGACAAACTGTGCATATTGGTAACTGCAAAAAAGTAGTGTGTCGTAGAAATACATAGTCTTACATGTAGAGGGGGAAAAAATACAAAACAACACAGCTAACCAAGTTATCCATGGTCCCATACCCATTGGGCACCTTTCACATTCAATCAGTTTCAGCCTTGGGTAAACAGAACCTCATTAGATAAAATAGTTCACAAACACACATTAAAAAAAAAAACAAACCAAAGCAAAACCTTAAATAAAATTGGTGGTTCACACCACGTTACCAGCATCTTGCACTGTGTCTTTGCTGTAGACCTATGTCACAACATCATGGCAAGCTCAAGGAGGAGTCAAATGTCTCTCTGGAACAGGATACAGGCAATACTAAAAGTATTCTCATATGTTAGAGAAGTCTAAAAAAAACCCTTCAGTTCAAATCTCAATGTATAGGTATATTTGTATACTTACTATGTAGGAGGTTGAGAGACATCACCAGGAACACAAACTCCTGACTCCCGACACCTCTAATTCAACTAACAAAATTTACCCATAAGACCTTATATGCAAATATGAGGCTTATATTTCATCTTCTAGCCCACTGTAGTACAGTGGAACATGATGTGCTTCAAGAGATACCCCAGACTAATTTTTATGATTACTATCAATAGTTTACTGCAGAAATTACGTATGGTTCAGAGAATTACTCTAAAGCTAAACAGTGCTCATTAGCTGCAATGCTGAAAATATTTCTATAGCTTAACTTTCATTTACTCAAGCTTCATTTCTTTGTCACAACTTCCTTGGATATAAACATACTCAATAGTACAGCACTGCAGTTTTTGTATTCAAACATTCAAAACTGCCTCAATTCTAGGTCCTGTTGTTAAAAAAAAAAAAAAAAAAAAAAAAGTTAACCTTGCACTACTCTCAGTAGACGCTGATTACATACTTTGAAAAGCTCAAAATGAAAACAACTGCATAGGAGAGAAGGTTTTTTCCACAAACCACAGCACTAAATGTAAATGAAGGCCTGCTGGGAATACGTATCGATAAATGTGTGTTTGAGTCAGATCTCCAAATTTGTGACTGCAAATCAGACAAGGATTTCACTGTATTTATTTTGCCGAACTGTGGCTCCAGAGGTTAAAGTTTCCACAGATCTAGAACAGAATGAAACCTTCTATTTGCCAACAAGGTAGCCCTGCAGTAGTGGCCCTATGGTCTTCTATTGTCCTGACAATGACCTCAACAGTAATGGGAAACCACAACTCCAAGGATGAGAGACCAAATAATCTTCACACTACCTCATTCCTCTGGGCTCTTCCTGCCCACAGGTCAGGAACTGTGTCAAATTATTTATGCTCCTGATAAAGACAATTCAATCTCAGAACTTTGAGATAAGACCATCGCAGACTTTCTGTGTGAGTTAAGTCTTTGAAGTCCCATAAACCAGAAGATAAAAATTACATTTTAATATACTTGGTTAGGAAAGCTGCCATATGTAGGCAACTGTCTTTCAGATCTTTGGCTTCAGTCACTTACTTCCCAGTGTCCATCTAAACATGTTGTGAGAATGAAATTCAAAACCCACACGTTTCTAATGGAAAACCTGAGCTGTCAAGAAACCTCACCACTGCTGGAATCAGAACTCTTTCCTATAAGATGGATGGGACCTAGTGAGAAACCCATCACATGAAAACACTTGGAATGTGTTTCAAGCCACAGGAAACAGGAAAAATTTGGTATCGCTACTGATTTATAACCCATGAAATGCAGCTAGTAATACCGATTTACTGATATGGAATAAAGTTCAAAAGTGCACTTCATAGTTCTTTCATATTCATATGTCCCAGAGCCAACATCCTAATTGGAAATGTTTTAGGATATAAGAACTACAGCTTGAACCCCATATGCCACTTATAGCTTACAACAGCAGAAAATGAGATAGAGAATGTAGGAAGCTGATAACCGTAACATGCAAAATGCAATTCTTGAAACGATAATGAAGAAAATTATTACTGATAAAACTCTGTGGTACAATATTCAAAACCAAAGGAGTCAGGCAAAAAACCAATGTGTTAAATAGACATTTTATCTTTGATAGTACTAGATCCCATATTTTATATACCAAAATTTCAAGTGGTAAGACTAACACTTCTGTCTTTAAAATAATAATTTACCGCTCTAAACAGCCCAAATATACAAAATTGTTTGTCTCCATTTCATTAAGGCAGGAATAAAAAAAAAAAAAAAAAATCATTCGTATTACAAAAAAGGCAGGATTTATAACTAAAAAACCCCACCACATATCTTGGAATTCATTTTATGCAGGTGATGATAAATATACACTTTATGCCTAAATATTCTGGTCTATTAATTTTAAATGCAATATTGTCTCTCACTAAATGAAAAACTGTGTTTACTGTAAATACACTACAGTGCACCTATATCACTCCATATACAAGAATACTTCCAAACAGAAAATCATTCTATCACCGTTATTGATAAATCAGCAATTATTTATTTAAACTGAATATAAAGTCTGCGAAAATACTGAAAAATCATGCTTCATAAGTCTGAATATAATTTATCCAGACTTAACATTTCATTCAGTATATTGAGACATTTTTGAAATAAAATAATAAAATATTATTTATATGTCTAGAAGAAGACACTGCTTAGACTTAGAAATATTGCTAAATAGAATTGTGTGGACAGAAAGCTAAAGCAGCTAAAAGTAAAACAAGAACTTTCTTTTTTTTTTTTTTTTAATAATGAGGCATTTTTCATTATAAAGGACATACTATATATGCCACATACACCTATCATGTACTGCAATTTGTCTCTCAATTTCCCACAAAAGTGCTGGACTGACAAGAAGAGACAAAAGTCTTTTACTTTGAAAACAGGTGACAAAAGAGCAGAAGTACAACTTAATTATGATTTATACTACCTTTCACATATGCAGGTTCTTGAATTCAAGTAAAAACTGTAATTTCATTCCTGAGCTTTTTTTTTTTTTCCTTCTTTCTGCACTAGCAGGCAGATAGTACTTAGAAAAAAAGCCCAAATGTAATCATTGTTTACTCTTGTTGCTGTTATTCAGGGGTTACATATTAGTTTTAGCAATGGTTTTGCTTTATCTCCTGAAGGTGTATGGGGGTTGGACAAGAAAAGCAAGCAAAGTAGTTTTCTAGGTAGACATTTGACAAAGTTTTCATAATCTTAGCAAAGGAACAGAACCATCAGTATGCAATGTATGTAATTAATCACACAGCAAGTTTCACTGTGAGCCTCCCACAGCAGAAATTTGTTCACAGAAAACATTCAAATGATGTTTATGAACGATCCAACTTTGAACAAACTTTTTTTTTCTTTTTTACACAAGAAACCTAAATGCACAGAATAAATTATAAATTGTTTGTACTGCTCTGTATCAAAAGGCAAGGATGTCTTTCCAAGCAGAAAGAAAACAAAAATACAGACTTTAGGGAAATATATATATATTTAAAAAAAAAAAAAAAAAAAGGTTAAAAGGAAAGCATCAGAAGCCTGGGTAGGAAAGAAAAAGCAGGGACAAAAGGACTTACAAGACAAAGCAACAGAGAGAAGGACAGTAAGTGACAAGAAATGATGAAAGAAGAATGCTGCTGCAATCAGAAAAGGGAAAAGAATAAAAGGTGATATAAAATCCAATGCAGAAGTGGGTATGATTCAGAAACTACTATGGACAAAGGAGTCAAGGAAAGAAAGCTGTAATTGAATCAAGCAAGAGACTCAGACACAAAAAAAGGATGAAGGTTGGGAAAAAGGAGGCATTGTAAACAGAAAGGTGGTAATTTCTCCAAGAATTATTCCCAGCCACTTTTAAGTGTGGGCAGGATAGCAGAGAGATCAAGGTTCAGATCAGCAAGTGAATATAATGAAGGGCAGAGAGAGAAGGTGAAGCAAATTCATACAGCTTTCCAAAAGTTAGAAAGGCAACTCCTAATTAAATCAGAATTAAAATTCACTTACTACGAAGACAGTGTCCTTCAAAAATAACCACTGCCCGACTACTGCAACACCAAGCTGAAATTAAAACCCCATACACACAATATCTTGCCAAAATACTCTCTATCTGATGTCTTTTTCTAGTGAAGACTACAGAAATGTGCATGTGACCTCTAACCACAACATGGAAAATTGACTGAACTTGTACAACAAGTGAAGTTTTGGCTCTACAACAGCTTAACTGCTGATTGTGTTCTGCCCTACTCCTGCCTTGCCTTCTGCTCCTTGCATTAATGTTTCAGTGGCAATGCAGGCAGCTGATACAGGGAAACATCCATCCGAATGTCAAACTGGCATAAACACACCAAAATGAAAAAAACAAACAAATGAAAAACAAACACAACAACCCCTAAATAATGCCATGTAGTAACTACTATGATCAGTGTTCACAAAGTGTTTATGCCAGTTTCAAGGCTGGGGCAAGAACAGAGGGATGGGGAACAGGGAAGACCCCAGGAATCATAGGCTGGTCAGCCTCCATCTCTTGGAAGGTGATAGAAAAACTAATCCTAGGAATACTTTCCAAGAACACAAAGGACAAGAAAATCATCAGGAAGAGTCAGGATGGCTTCACCAAGGGGAAGTGATGTTTGACCAACTTGATGAACTTCAATGATGAAATGACCAACCTAGTAGATGAGGGGAAAGCAGTGGATATTGTCTACCTGGATTTCAGTAAGACTTTTCATGCTGTCTCCCCATAACACGCTTACAGAGAAAGCTGATCAAATACAGGTTTAGATGAGCAGACAGTGAGGTGGACTGAAACTGCCTAAACAGCCAGGTTCAGAAGGTTGTGATCAGTGGCACAAAGTCTAGTTGGAGGCCAGTAACTAGGAGTGTACCCCAAGTGTCAATAATGGGTCCAATTCTGTTCAGCATCTTCATCAATGATCTGGATGATAGGGCTGACTGTACCCTTAGCAAGTTTGCTGATGTGACACAAAACTGGGTGGAATGGTTAACATGCCATGGGTCATGCTGCCATTCAGGGGAACCTTGACAGGCTGGAGAAATGGGCTGACAGGGACCTGATGAAGTTCAACAAAGGGAAGTGCACAGTCCTACACCTGGGGAGCAATAACATACTTGGAAATTTACTCAGCAAAATTGCATTCCTCTGCCCATAAGCACATCATCAGTTCCCCATAACCCAAACATAAGCAGCTAGCTTTGGTAAAAAGACACCTATATCCACATGCTTGCTTTCTAGATTACTTTCCCTTCCACACTGATATGCCTCTATATGCTGCAGCAAAGAGTGTATAACAGATTCAGCATTACTGGTTTCCTACATAATTTACAGAGCAACCTCATTCTGGTTCTCAGAAGAGCATCCTGTGTCTGGCAGAAACCATTTGACCATGCAAGTGAAGTTGTCCATCTCAGCAACAGTACTAGCAAGCACAGCATAAACCTCAGTAAAACAGTTACCAGTTTGCAGGTGATTTAAGGTTAAATTGGAAACTTGGTATCTATACTTTATAGCATCTGTATGCACACAGGTCACAAACTGGCTTCTTCAAATTATTATGAGAGAACTGTGACCTAAGCCAAGGATGAGAAACAGAAGTCTGTACAGAATACCTGTGCAAGGTCTTTTGTTCTTGCATAAAAGCACTTCCACAGACACTTTCTTCTATGATTCCTCAGACCCAATCAGCAACATTTTCTATTCCACAAGTCTGTACCCTAAGGGCTTCGCTCCTTTTATCAGCAGGGAAGGTATTCTCACTTCATAGTAGGAACCTAATTTCTGTTAACTCTTTCCACGCTACATTTGGCAGACATGTATTTAAACAGTGCTAATTCAGTCATGACAGCAATTTTGGGGTGACTGCACATGCATGATCCAAGTAGGAAAGAACAAAATAAGAATGTATTTAACAACTTCTCATTCATTATTCTAAAGAACAGTACAAGCAAGCATGTCCAGCTGTTCTCCTAATTAAGACAGTTTGGTCTTTAACAGATCTCTGTGGCCATCGGCATATATAGGGTAACTGAGAGATGTAAGAAAGAGTTTTTTTTTTAAAAAAGATCAAGTTTCTTTTACAAAGAGAAAGAGACATCCTCTGCATAACACCAGAGATTAAAAAAAAGTCAGTTTTGGGGGTGGCCAAACTCATGTCATCGACATTATACACAGCCACGTGCTTTGACGGAGGAAAGTATTAGACAAAAACTGAAAAAGCCCTGTAACTATGGGCAGAATTCTACTCATTTTGAGATGAGGTGAGGTCAGTATTTGGGAAGTACTTAAGTACTTTACTTTTTTTTTAACTGGGGAAGAGAAAGATAATAACCATATCCATGTGACAGAATTCTGTTAAGTAAAACAGAGGTGTGACAAATGTGACACATTGAAAAGGGAATCAGAACACACGAATGATAGTCATGTAAGACAACTGCATGCCAACACATGCCACATCATCACATGCTTCACTAAAAAGTCTGGCTAGTTGTCTCACAAACAGCATGAGAAATGAAAAGCAATACTCAAGAGACCTCAGCCCTGCAGAATAACCATCCAGCAAGCAAATAATTTCAAAAATCATAAGGAAATAGATGACATTCATTACAGTGAAGACTAACCCCCATCATCTACGGTACATATATCTGTGGAGGGCTATAGTATACCTATGCTGAAATGATCCTTTGCATCAAATCTAGGAACATAACACTGCACACTATACAGCTACATGAAAAAAGGCCTTGCTGAGTTACTGCAATATTGAAATCTGTAATGGCAGAAAAGTAGTTTGAATTACCTACCTCATACCAAGGTTGGGAGAAAGTAAAGTACAAAACTAGGAGATAAAACCTCTAGCAGGAAAGCAGCCTATGCCATTTTTGTTCAGGCTGTTTTGTCACTGTAAAAAGCCCTTATTTTCCCATATCACTACTGAATCACTTGGAGGTCACTTTCCCTTTATCACAGGTCTTCTGGAAGAGTAGCAGATGATGAAGACGCTGGAAGAGTTTTTCCAATTTAGAAAGCTACAGTACCTTATTTTTAGGTACTCAAACAACATTTATTTTGGCATATAACACCTGCTCCTGTGCTTTATATCTTTTAACAGTCAGAATAACAATCATCCAAATATACAATGAACAATGTAAATATCCTAGCCTGAAACTATGAAAGTTAAAAACAAATCGCTAAATTTTCAAAACACTCTTATTCTGTATGCTGATGAACTTAAATATATATTTGTATTAAAAAAAAAAATCTGTCTTACAGAAATTACATAAGATCCATGTTCATACTACTGGTTTATGATCATAAAATATAGCACTAACTTAAAATTGAAGATCAAAATTATTTACAATACAACAAATGACAAAAAAAAACTGATTTACACAATAAAGAATACAGACATATTGGTTGTGGGAAAAGGAAGACCTCTAAGTATCTACCCTACAATGTAGGTCATCTAAAGGAAAAAAAAATAAACTTTAATGTTCCTGACAGCAAGATAATGGCACTTTTTGCAGGAGATAAGTTCAGGAAAAAGTATTTTTACTGCTACATTTATTACTTGAAAAGTGGTAGTACTAGGAAGGAACAATCCCATTGTGAAAGGCATAATAGGAATATGTAAGAATGACTCATCTCTGCCCAGAAAAAGCTTTCAGTCTGAAAGGTGGATGCTATTTAATAATACAGATTTAAGAAAGATGGTCCCATGCCTTTTTACAGTGAATTATCCCAGCAAGAAGAATACAACACATCTCAAAACAGAAGTTCATGTTTTATTAGTCTTAAGTTCCTGCTGTACAGTAACTTTAATGTCCTAGTTTAAGTAAAAGCAAATCAGGAAACTCAAGTGTACATTTCTATAATATTTGAATGCAAATGTCTGTGCATACAAATGGACAGAGTCAGCTTTTATGCCACTATTTTCTGAAAAATGAGACCTCAGCTAAGATGACATAACTGGACGAAGTTTGGCTGAAATCATGTTACTGTTTGTGTTATCAGCGCTCACCAACCAATACTTAGCTAACAGAAAATACACATTGCAAATAATCCTAAAAATTAGGTCAGAGTGAATTTTTTCACTCAACTTATTGATAAAAACAAAAAAAAATTGATCCTGTTCGAGGGCAATCAAAACTATACAGATTCCAGGCAATAGCTTTCACTGAAATAGTGGATAAAAGCTGAAACAAATTGTCAAAATAACATTTTGTTAAAAGCATTGCTTGCTCTCATTGTTTAAATAAAAAAGTATGTTATAAAAAATGTCTTAATGTCTGTTAATGACAATATTAAACATGGCACAATGCTTAACATTTATACAACACAACTGAGATCCAAAAACCTATACCAGTTTAAGATAAATTGTACATTTTCTTGGTCTTAATTTAGCCAGAAAGTTTCAAACAAAGATTCCAAAATCTTACTCTTTTTCTGTGGGAGTACAATTCATTATGCAGCACTCATGTAAAAAATGAAAAAATGTATTGAACATTTTGGAAGCCAGTAACTTCTGAGCACAGTATATTGTAACATAATGCAGGAATTAATATAGGAAATATTTTATTTGCCTAACAACTTCGTATTAGACCACTTTTTCACTATTCTGTTTATTTTCCAATGAAGAATAACTGGTTTCCTTAGCAGTAACTTCTGCTGGTATTCTGTTGTTTTATCTTTGTTTCTTTGTTTTATTTCTCCTTGGTTGTTCTTCCTCCTTTTCAGCAGACGGGTGTGGGGCAAGCACAATCCAGCAGCCCTCAAATGATATGAAACATTTGCCTGTTCACTCAGACAGCAAAACCCCTTTAAGTACACTTTGCATAAACAGACCTCTAACAGCCTTGCAATTATCAGTAATTTGAATCAAGTGACCAAACCAAAGGTTAACTTGGAGTAAAAGAATGCATGGCAACTAATTAATATGTCAAAGTAGCACTCTCTCTTCTAAAAGAGTTAATGAAGCTTATGAAGGACACATGTGTGCCTTTTGTTGCCCAGACCTGCCTGCGCAGCACGCTGCGGCCGACTTTGGTTAAATTGCATGTTACCTATCTGGCTGTCAGCAGCACCTGGCAGCCTGTGCCAGTGTCCTCTCCTGCCCAGCACCCACCAGCAGGCAGCTGGTAAGAGCTGAGGATGGTTAGTCCCAAAATAGGCTCCTGATATGGCAATGCAGGGCAGGGATATAGGATGAATGACAAGGTTTTTCTGTTTAGGCTTGTATTAACAACCATCACATGCAACAAAAATAAAACCAACCAACCAAAGGACAACTAAAACAACAAACAAAAACCCTCACTACCAAGAACAAAATCATCATCCTCAATGTTTGTATGGCTGTTAGCATCTATAAGAAGATGCTAATAACCTTCAAGCCCACCATTACCAAGACTCAGTTCTCAGACTCACAGTGAGAACTTCTTCAGACACTCACAAAAAATAGGCTTATCTGCTAGAAAGAAAGCCTTTGCATATTCTTCTCCTCAAATAAGTTCCTTGGTTAACCTATGCTTCCATTTGGAAAGAACTGGTATATAGACGCATCCTGTTGCCTCAGAGTAATTATCCTCATTTTGCTTTTTGGGAAATGAGTACACTGTAAAATAAAAAATTATCTAGTAACTTCAAATTACATTAAAATCCTCACCAAAATATTTGGCTGCAGCAAAACAAAACCCATGTGAAATGCTGTATATTGATGTGATTTGGAAAGAGTTATTTTATAGGTAAAGAGCAAATTACTGTTGTTTCTATAACAATATAAAAATTCAGCTAATTTTAGGGCCACCAAATAGCCTTTGAACACTAAATTATTTATTAATACTTACTGAAGTCTGTTAATCTTTCCATTTTCACTACATTGAAAATTTTAGATTTTTTTTTAAATGACTGCAAATAGAAATTCTAATTTCCCTCAAACTCAGAGTTCAGTCCTTTTCTCCAGAAATCAAACTAGGCCTATAAAGAAGCTTTGAGCTATTAAATCCTTGCAGTTTCACTCCTTCCATGAGAAAAAACCTCAATAATTAAACATCAATTATAATAATTAAGATAACACACACAAAATATACAACGCACAAAAAAACTTAACCGAACTTTCTGTCTCTTCCTACTCAGCCAGCATGAGAGCACTCACTTCAGAAAACATCATTCATCCTGATTAGTTCACATTTGATCATTTTCAGCAATTGATTCTTTTCACACAGATGTCTGCACTTACATTGTGACACCATGAAATCAAACCTTGCCAGGCTTCTACCTGCAATTACTCAGGACAGCAGGCATCCCTGATAACATTATCATGCTTTAATTACAAGAATTATCAATTGGTCTTATTAATCATCAGTTGAGAAATCCACATTTGCATGATTCTTGACCCACTGACAAATTAAATATTCGTCAAGACACATGTCTGGGTAGCAGGTAAGCCTGCTATGAACATGTGCACAGGGAAACTTGACTTAGAAACCCGCCTACCTGCAATCGAAAATCTCTTTACTGTTTCTTTTCACGAGCTGAGACAAAGAACGGCAGAATTGAATTGTTACAAAACAAACCTGATAGGAACAGAACAAATTTGAATTTCTCAAAGCTCCTTTTGTTGGGCAAACTGCACGCTTGACAAAGATTCCTATGTACATAATACTGCCAGTGGTATTTGCTCCAGAAGGTACACACGTTTTCTCAATAATGTCTCTGAAGACACATTCAAAACAAAGGCCTTTTTTTCAAGGTGTTTGCATGCCATCCAAACTCAGTGAAAGATTTGGGTGTCTAGAGAGATGTGATATATAACTAGTACAACATATTCCATGTAATTCCTGATACACATTCTATATGAACCTCATCAGGTGTGCAGCGAATAAGAAGCTGACTACCCAAAGTGGTTTCACACATCTTTCAGTTCTAGTCAGATCTGCATGCAAATTTGACACTTTTTGGAATCAGACAGGTAAGTAACACACTTTGGAGAACTTTAAGATCCCAAACCAACAGCTGAACCAGATAATCACACATTACTTCCTCTGCAAAAAGGCAGGAATATGTTTTAGTCTGGTTTCCCTAAGACACAAGGTTTCATAATTATGCATACCTATTTTATTCTCCCCTCTCCCATCCACGCTGCCCCCACCAACTTTAGAATCTATCGACTGATTTCAACTCAATTTTAGGAGACCGGGCTCTCTAAGGATTTCTGTGGGCCTTGTAAAAGTCAGCGGACAGGTAAAGGAGAGAAACACAATGTCCCTTTTGAAGGCCAAGACCAAGGTGTGACTTAACAGTTGCTTGACCTGCCATCCAGTTAGTCTGCACACACGTACACATGCACACCCCTTCCGGAACTACGCCCAGTGCAGGAGGACTGCCAGTTATCCATCAAAGTTCAGGGGGCAGTGCATGAAGATGACAAGTGTAAAGTGAGAAAACCAGCATACACAGAAATCAGTCTGAAACTCGACAAAAGGAATGGCGATGGACACTAGAGTAATGGCACTGCTATGAAGGGTAGAAGCCACAGGACACTTAGGGGCAAGGTAGGCTTAGGATATCAATCTGGAGAAAAAAAAATAGCTTTGTTCTGACACTTGTGGAACAAGCTACTGAATTTAATTGTCCAGATATAATTCAGTAACTCTGACAAAGGAGTCTGAGCTTCATTACATTTTAAGCCACTGCGCATAAGGAAGTACAGCTGAGTGAACAGGAGCAGGCATTTGCATTTTGCAACACGTGGCAAAGTTTTCAATAAAGTAAAAAACTACATAAACTTTGTGATTATAAGCAGCTTTAACAACTTAAAGTGCTCACAACCCATTTTTTAATTATCTTAGTCCTGCCAGTTTGAAAAAAACACATTCATCCAGTGCTCCAATCATCATTTAAAAATTACTGCACTATCAGCTAACACTTTCACCTACCAAGAAACACTATCCTTGCCCCATCTCCCATGGAACACCAAGTGCTAATGGGAAACAGGAATGAATCAATGCAGGTCAAAAAATCCAAACAATGTAGAAGACAAATCGTAGGCTGCTTCCAGAGCTCCAAATGTTTTACTAAAAGGCCTGTAACTCCTCCTGAAAGACAGCATCCCCACCAGATCCTCAAAAAGACAGGAATGCAGAAAATAACATCATTTCCTCTCATTCTTCACAGAGCCAGTGAAATGCCAATCGGTTGTGTGCTCCTTGAGACATGGAAACCTAACTTCGCTCCAATGTGCACATGTATTACAATACCAGCTAATTAGGTGATTATACATTTTTTCCCCACAGGACTTTTGTGTTCCAGGAGAGTGGGAAATCTTGCTGAATAGTAAGATCTGGTATGGATTCCAGTACTTCTAGAGAGTGACAGTTTACAGGGAAACTAAATATTGTATTCCAATTTCTGGCCACAGGTCAAGATGCCCCTGGATTTGGTACAGTGGATATGGAGTATCCACTTAGATATATCTTAGGATGCCTGTCCAGCAGAGAACCCAGGCTGCAGAGAGACAACATCTGAGTATTCTACCTGGCATTCACCTGGCATTTTACGTGGTAGCCTCAGAACTCTAAGGAGTTTTGCTTCTGGGATCTTTGGCAGTTAAAATGATATAAAATTATCTGTGCTAGTTATACATTTTGCTTCTGAGTGAACAAGTTGAATGGTGCTTATGCAGTGAGTCAGCATATAATACTTATTCTTGTTTTTTTAAGTTTCTAAACTGTTCAAAGACAATCTAATTCACAATGTTTTCTTTCCTTAGTCTTCTCCCATATTAATACCAACCAGCAGATCCAGAGACCACTGAGATGAAAGAACAAGCCAACAAACTAACAACTCCAGTGATTTTAGGGGATTTGGACATGGCCCTAAGAGATGTTTACAAGAAAAAAATCTGATCATACAAACATCATGACAGCAGAACTTCTCTTAGGAATAGGAATTTCACTTAGGCCCAAAATGTCTTTATATCCACATTCTGTCAAAGGCATCCACAACACATTAGAGGTTTGTAATGAGCGCCACACAGGTGTAAGTTTCTGGGGCAATGTTAAGATTCTCATTAGAGAAAAATCACTAGAAAAACATTAATTACATACAGAAGTAAAAGCTAGAAGACTAGCTAGAAGCCTCACTAAGCTCCTCTTATTCAAGTTTACACAGTTTCAGATGCAATCAAATGCATAAAATGCATGTCACCAAGAAACTCCTTTAAAAGACAGCACATGCAGCAGCAGTTGACAAGCTAGAAAATTTCAATGCTCATTTTAACAGCTTTACCTGGAACACTTAGAGACAAAAGAGAATAAACAGCTCAGCTGCACACTTGTCATCTCTTCTGCCAAATTTATACCTTGCATTTCAGTCTGAAAAATCTTTGTTTACAGCCGTATTTGTTTCAGAGAACTTTACTCCCAATGTTATAATTTCAGAGTAGTAACTACAAGCCATTTAATCTCTGCTTTGAGAGATTGCCAGTCATAGGTAAGTTATTGAGTCACTGACCTGAACACTATCTTGTGCTCTCTTCTTGTTTTATTCAACAAGATAAAAATGAGCTATCTTGGGTATACTAATTGAAATGTGTTGTTTCCCTCTTCATTAAACACTTTAAACAGAGCCTCATATTTATGTGGCATATAAAGCCATATAAAGTCAATTATATAGATGAGACATTGAGCACTCAAGAAGGAAACAAACACTCCTGAAGACTCCAGAACCCTTCTTAACTAAGTTACAACGCATGAAAGCAAAGAATCTTTGTGTTTCTGCTTTTGCTTTGCTGTGAGTAATGACATACAGCTGTATTTACACCGCTGAATATTTATGTAAAATGTGCCTGCAACCTATGCAAGACAAGCAATGCATTTTACTCTTGGAACATTCGCTTGTGGCTTTTCTGACCTGTGTGTTCAAAACGTTCTGCCTTAATATCCCCTTCATTTTCTTTGCCCCAAATATCTGCGCACACAGTCTGCTAAACTGTTTCGTGTTCACAATGCTAGAATTCCTAGCTGCACTTTGATCACAGCCCAGTGAACAGTAATTTTCTACCTTGAGCATGTCAGCCTAATAAAACGAACAAACGGTTCCCAGTCTCAGAGACTGAAAAAAGACCCCAAAAATCCACAGTTGCCAAAGTTATCTGCTTCTTATCAAGATCCATGTTTGGCACCAGATGCATTTGATTCATTCATCATTGTCAGTGCACTCACACACTAATTATTTCAAATTGTTTCCTCAGGCAGAGGTCTAGGACAAATGCAAGCAAGCCAAAAATAGCAGTTATGAATAATTATGCATAATTTACCTCAAGGCCTGGGCCAGTCTATCATTAAAACTTCTTCTTGCCACCTGTGATCTAGGCTAATTATGGACTTCAAATTAGTTCAAGATTTTTTTTTAATATAATGCAAACATTTCACTTTTCTATTAGTAGTTTTCTGATGCTTTAAAGATTTATAATAAAATGTCCAGTAAGGTTCCTCCTTTTCCTTCTTCTATTTTTTTTTTTTTTAACAATGCCTTTATGTTTCACAACCCAACAATGAGTTTATGAACAGGAAAAACTTTAGAGACAAGGTCAGCACATGCAACCTAATTCTACAACTGAGGAGGAAGGTTCTTAGAAAAACACAATTCCTCTTCCACAACCTCAAAGTTAATTCTAATACTCTAAACCTAAAGCTACTTCAGTCCCTAGAACTTTCCCTGTTACAGTTGTAACTCCTTATGGAGAACTTTCAAAACACTAACATTTCAAACAACAACAACAACAATAAAATGGTAAGACACTTGGCTGCTGCAAATTCAGAGGTATCTGTTTAAATTCCCAAAAGATTAATAGAAGAAACATGTATCATACCAAAATTTAAGTGAACATACCACGGATAATTCCTAAACACTATTCTAGCTTGGCAACACAATACAGATGCTTCACTTTTAGAGACAACAGAAAATATGTAACAGTAGCCAGAACTATCAATGCACAAATTACAAGTATTGCTTACTCAGGGAAAAAACATCTACAAATTCCTCCACTCAGGTATGAATACACAAACATCGGACCTCTCGGGGATGATAAACACTCCACTGTTCAGTAAACAGTATAAAACATGCAGGAACCAGTCCAGCTGAGTTCTGAAGTTGTTTAAACTAAGGATATGCTTATGAATGTCCCTGATTCAAGATAAAAAAAAAAAAAAAAAAATCAAAGCAGAGACTTTTTATTTTTAAAGTTAAATTCAGCAACAAAATGTAAGACATTATTGAAAAGGAAACACACATGGGAAAACATTAATTCAATCTCTCTTCTGGATAGCTACTTAAAACATTAATTACAAATTGCTCTTCTATTAAACTCAGATAATCCTAAAATACTAATGGATGAAGTAGACACAGTCTGATCAGTTCTAAAGTTGACATACAATCTTGCAGCATCAACAGAATTTTGACAGGAGACAAAGCAAGTTAACGCATTTTAAGTTGGAGCTTACTAAGTTTCCCAAACAGAAGAAGAAATCCAAAGCAGTGCAGTGCAATTCTTTAGAGTATCAGATGCTTTGTCACATCCACATGTGTTAGAAAGATAGCTGAACTGGATGTTTTAGCACCACATTATTTTGTACTAGGGTATCTCCTGATGAGCAAACTCCGTATTTCTAACACTGGGATAAAATTCTTCTTCTCAGAGAATCCTGAAGAATAGAAACAGAAAAGGGAAGGTAAATTCACTTCCTCTATAGGTTCTTCTTGTGGCTGCAATGACATTAAAGTCTCTTGTGTATGTAGTTGATTCTTATTCGACATTTCAGGTATAAAGTGATCACCATCAAAGGTTGGACCAGCTGATCCTTATGCTTCCTTCAAACCTGGTATTCTATGATTCTGGTATTCTATGAAATTATTTTATACCAGAAAATAATGTCCAGGAACTTCCATTTACATATCTTGTCATCTTGCCCATGCCATGGCCCAGTTCCCAGGAACATCTGCAATTTTACATAAATTTCCTCCTGATGAGAGAGATCATGCTTATGTGTGATCTCAATTCTGTAGCAAATATAGTTGTGGTTGTTTTACTACTATGGATCTTACAGTATTGAAGTTTGTTATTTACCAATCTACTTCTGTTTGTTATAAAGACTTAGGAAGTCCTTGTAGAACAGATGTCTCCAGGTCCTTCAGGACTGGATTAATGCAACCATAGTGAACTAAGTTTTGGGATTCAAGTGACCTTTTTCCACTTTCATTTTCCATAAAGAGAAAACAAAGGTGTAAACTCATCTTTCAGCTGCCTTCCATCCATCACACAGCCCGTCAAGGAGAGGTGTAGATTTCTAAATGTGCCTCAAAGCTGATTTATTTTTATTATGAGAAAATTGATACCTTTGTCATGAGCAAAGTTTTCACAACAACTACAGCCAATAGGTAGTTAAATATTAGTAATAACAATTCTTCTTTCCTGACATAATACATGAAATTTACATTTGCTATATACACACAGAAACTAGTGTTTAAGTCATATGTACAACAGAAAAAATAATATTACGCTAATCATTCAACAAATACAAAAAATGGACGATGTTTAGAAGAAACTAACTTTGTTCTCTCTTTGTCACATTGGGATTTTAAGGTGGCAAAAACAATTAAAAAGTTTCATAAAATGAAAGAATTACAATTTCATTTGGACAATAAGTAGCATTTATGTTGGAATCAGCTATTTAAATCTTAATATGGCCTAATCTGCTTTTCTATGGGGAATCATATTTTCTAAATTGCAGGGTTAATTGTAGTGCATATTACTTTAAAAAGTTTATGAAAAACGTTAATAAAGTTTTCTGTTTTTCTCTAATTCAAGTGTGCTGGAGCCAAAGATTACCATGTTGTCAGGGTTCTTGTGTCCCCTGTAGAAGGAGGATTTCCTTTAATTATATCAAAATATGAAACAGCTATTATATTTTTCCCTTCAAGTGATAAATAATGCCTAGAGTTCCTGTTTACTGTATATATGAAAGTGTTTTACTCCTTTTACTATCTCTATATTTCTAACTTACCACAGTTCAGTGTAAATCCAGCTTTGTGTACAAATTAAATGCAAGCAATTAATAAAACATCAATATACTACTGTTTTCAAAGACAACTATAACTTTTCAAACACTTTACATGATTCACTGGATTCATTCAAGCAGTCCCTCCGCAACCATCATTAATTCACACATTCCCATTCTTATAAATAATCATTAGATCTTCTCTTCATTGCTGATCATCACTTACTATGGATGAAAATAGTTTAGATTCCTTAAAGTGACAACTATATTTCCATAAGTTCAAAAGTAGAAGACTGAATGGTGAGTTTGCATTTTACTTATTTACAACAATGGCAGAGAACTCCCCCCACCCAAAAACAAAAAACAAAAACACAAAAAAGAAAACATGAACAAAAAACAAAACAGAAATGGAAACTGAGTAGACTGATGCAAGAAATAGGAGTTAGGGAGCTATGTGGTTTTGCTAAATGAAGCAAAACCAAAATGTTCTCATAACAGCTATTTAAGGAGCAAACAAATACAAAAGGATTTCTTTCATATGATTCACCAGGCTAAAATTCCAAAAACACTTATTAAAAAAATTAAGAAATAGGAGATTGTTTATCAGCAATAATAGTGAGACATACAAAGCAAGCTGAAAAACGATCTCCCAGAGGATCCCCATTAGCTGGAATTTTAAAATTAGGCTGAACAATGTATAAAAACATGTACTTTAAGGATCCAACCTGCTCATCTAGGGGATGGAAAGATGCCTTTTCAAGTGTCTTACTTTCTCAGTTTAGTTGGATTTATTTTGCTTCTTTGTGTGATACCTGGTTAGAAGTTCTGAAAGGAGACAAGTACTGAAAAGAAAGCCAAGCAGTAAGACCACCTGCATTACTTCAAAGAACACAGAATAGCCCAAGTTAGTTTTTAATAAACAGCTTATTCCAGCATGTTTACATGCTGATTGCTAAACAGAACAGTTTCTTACAGTTAAATACTATTATTTCCTGTTCCTATTAAAAAAAGCCAGAAAACAGTCAATACCATAACAAGTACCACCTGACCACAGCATTTAGAGGCCTATTAGCTTCTCTCCAAGAAGCCCAATATAGCAAGATTTAAATAGTTATGAAAACACAGACAGTAAAAAAAATTCCACTAATCTTACATATATATTGCTGCAGTAGCTCTATGAATAATAAGGTGAAACTACTAGTGATCGGTCCTTAGGGGAATAGTTTTGGTGCTTGTTTACATTTTGATCGTTAATTTTGATCATTTGATGCTTGTTTGCATTTTTGTCATTGTTTGCATAGATGACCTTTGAAGGTCCCTTCTGACCCAAACTATTCTATGATTCCCCCCTCCCTGGGTGGGGGTCTACAAGGGTGGAGTATTCAGTTATTGCCTCAGTTATTTTAACTCTTTTTACCTGCCTTTTATATATTTTATGTATCAGATAACACAAGAGAGATACAAAGATAAGTTGAAGACATGCACTGTACTGTTACCTTCTAGAGCAGTGATAAATACACTCACAATGTTCTAACCCACAAGGTCTCACACAACTCCTGCAGTAGCACATTGGGCAAAACCTCCACATTAAGGCACGGTGTTTCCGCTCTTCTGTACTTGCACAGCACATTTCTCCTAGTTATAAAACTCTGAAAACTCCAAGACCAAAAGAAAGAGTTGGTGGCGGAGGGGAAGTAATGAGCCTTTATACTGACCTCTAAAAAGTACTGTTTCTGATCCACCTGCCCCCTTTCAATCTAAAGCTGTTTCTTATAGTCCTCTCAGTGCTCATTTTTAGTACTAGAGTTACCTACAAATATTTTATCCTTATTTTATTACATCCAGATATTGTTAGGAACTAATTAAATCTTACCATAAAATAGATTAATACAATATATTATACTATGAAATCCACTAAAACATCACGGTAACCTTAAATAAATGACTATCAGTAAATTTCACCACAAGGAAAACATTTGGTTTTTCAACTATGGTGGCATCAAACTGCTGGATTATTTTTCCCCATATGCCTATTTTTTTTCTCCAGACAACGCTGCTCCCAAGCGGCTTTATTTCATGTCTCTCCAATGCTACACCCTGAAATTATTTGTCACAAAACATCTGCTTTGAGTAAACTAATATTAACAGGAAAAAAGATAAAATCCTGTTTATTGCATTTGCTCAAGCACACTAAAAGCAACAGGACAATGAACTATCAAGTATTTATGACAAAGTCTGGAACAAATTCAGAGATGCCATGAACCATGGTGTCAGTTGCACATTGTGAAACACATACAACTCAGGGTGAAACAGACTGGCTGAAGTTAAGAAACAAAAAGACAGATAGTACCCCCTATAACCCCCCCTTCAAAAAAAAAAAATTAAAGAACTGGAGGAGGGCTGTTTTATTTCATGATTGTACAATTGCTTCCAATTCAGTTTTCTGGGAAAGCCTGTAAAACATTGTATTCCAATTCCGCATTGCACTGCTGCCTCTATTTACCATGGCCATGGCCACAAGCGTATCTAAGACTGCCTTAATGTGCCTAAGATTGCTTTAGGAGAGGACTGAGGATGTTTATCTCAGCATTCAAGACCACTGTGCAGCAAGCATGGAGAGCAGGAGAACACTGGAGAAAGTGACAATCTACCACTCAAAGGCAAAATCTGTCAGTGGTTGACCTTCAATTGTTTTGAGCTTTATCTTTTTTTATCTGCAAGCTAATTTTCCATTTTTATTTTTCCACATCCATGCTGCAGTTTCTGAGTAAGGTAAATCTCTTTTTCTTTTTTATACATTTTCTCTTTTAATATCCTGTGCTCTCTTATCATACTGCAGTCCTCCCCTGTAATATATTGTCCAGAAATTTTTCAAATTATATACACTTCAACAGCTATGGATATGATGATTGAAATTTATTAACTATTTTGCTCCTACAAAAATATTCTATGGAGGTTCCCGTTCCTTCTTTAGCCTTAAGTAACATCTGGGTCATGCAAGAAAATTATTTTAGCCCCAAACTCCACATCATAAAAGACACAACACCAAGATGATCCTTTTTCTGGTTTCCTCTGATTTATGATAGTTACTTGACCATGAAAGGAGACATGTAAGCATTTTTAAATCAAATACACATAATTAAAATGCTAAAACTCAAAAATGTGATGTATTATTGTGACAGCTGGTAAATGTATCAACCATAAACATATCCTGTGCATGGCATACAAATCATGTAGCACAACTGAAAACTAAAATTCAATATAGCTTTGTCGAGGAACCCAAAATGTTACATAATACTTTTTAAAAAACAGACAGCAATCCTCAATCTACCATGTTAAAATGAAATTATTTCCAAAATGGTCCCACCCACTGAAATATTTAAGTTTTGCTATTTTTTTCAGCTTTTTGCTGAGATAATTCCAGCAAACTCAAACACTTGCATTTGCTGAATTGAAACTCTGCCTCAGGACAATTCCCGCTATGCTTATACCTATAAAAGCAGCATGATGCCTTTTGAATTTTGAAACTTCTTTTTCATGTCCCCAGCTTCCAGGTACCATAGTATTCCGTGCTATCCAAACCCCCATGGTACACGCTATATAACGTAGACAAACAATCACAGAAGCTCAAATACATGGATTTTGCTGCAAGTTACACTTTTGACAGATCTTTGGAGAGGCCTAAGGATATAGCTTACAAAAGAAGTTCCTGCAACTGTAGTTCAAACAACCTACTAAATTGACTTAATGATCCTAGTGGAGCATACTTCAACAGTGGTTTACTGTTTAATTTCAAACAACAAAAATGCCTACCTGAAGCTCTTCACTGGTCTTCAATTAAGTATTTGCAAACAGAACCCAAATAAAATATTATTTGGTAGTTCAGCATGTGTCAAACCATATTAACAGAAGATTAAAGAATTTCTGTTCAAAATGACATTATAGAAAGTCTGAAAATCAAGTCCAGGGAGCAAAGCAACAAGAGTTACTCAAGTTATTAGTCTCTAAATACCAAGACTCTTTATATTTTTGAGATACGCTTACTGATGTATTAATAATCACAATTCAAAGTTTAAGAGCTCAAATGGAAACACCATACCTCAGTAATTTTACTTCTTGTTCCATTAGTTTAACTCTTATACCACAGTAGCTGGCGCATCACTCTCAGAAAATTACTTTCTGATTAAAAACTACTTTCTTATTCACCTTCTCATATCCCCCAAAAACTTTTGGTTTTATGTGATTTTTTTTTCTGTCAGCCCACCACTGCTATTTTCATGATTGCTTTTTATTTTTTCCCCAAAGAAGAGAAGCTAGTGAGACATACAGCAGCTATCCAATGAACAAATTTTCTTTTGTTATTTATCACTAAGTAACACAGACTACTAATTTCATTTCAGAAAACAGCAATATGTCATGTTAACCAACTAAGTGCTTATGTGTTAAAAAAAAAAAAAAAAATAAAAAAAATAAAATAAAATAAAATAAAATAAAATAAAATAAAATAAAATAAAATAAAATAAAATAAAATAAAATAAAATAAAATAAAATAAAATACACAGGGGAGAAGGTTCTTAGTTGTAATAATAATCAAACCTGTAAAATTAGTCTGACATAAATAAGTATCAAAACAACCATGGAACTTCATTAAGTTAGGATTCTAGGTGTCACTATACTTTCACCTGCTTACATTTCTGGGAAGAAAATGCCATTTCATTAACAATACTCTAAAATAAGCATTTATTCTGGTATATAGTGATATAATCACATCATATAAGAACTGTTCCTCTGAAGTCAGCAGACCAATGATACAATAAAAGGCAGTAAAACTGAAATCCGATTTGCACGCAAATAATTTCCTATTAATATTTATATCTACAAAGAAGAACAAAAAATTACTAAAGCACACACAGACACATATTCAAAACTCTTCAGACACTATGATTATAGCTGCTATTGAAATTATGATACAGTCCTGGAAAAGCTCATTGCAAATTACCTGTCAGTCACAGGCACATTCTATTCTCGTGACTTTTATATCATAAATAGATTTACTTTAACACCAATGGAAGACTCAATGCTGTGAGTTCACAGAATGGTCAGTGAAAATAGCTCCATATACCAACATTTAGTAAGACCAGAACTTAAATAAGAACCATTCTGTAATGTACTGAATCAATTCAGATTAGAGCTGTTAAGCTGATGTCTCATGTCACTACAAGTTACTAGTGTACAACAGTAATGGCTTCTTCTTTTCCCCGGAGATAACATTGAGATGTTTTACTATATGTTACTACTAGAAATTAGGATTTGACCAGGCTCGTGATATGGAACATCACTCACTATCTATTAAAATTAAGTTGGCACAATCAGAAATACTATGACTCTAAGCTTGACAAAATTGATTTTTTTTTCCCACTGCACATCATATTCCCACATCTCACCTGTAATTGTTATGTAGTCTGAAATGTCCATTATTTCTAGTAAGAAAGTCCAATCATTAAAGGATTTTGTTGAATATGTGACTACTTTCCTTTACACTTCTAATAAACATGATTGTGTTTTTTCTATTTCTCTATGAAAGTGATATTTGAGAGATATTTATATGGCTACTCCTTGCAGTCAGCCTTTATAGCAGATCTGAATGGATCAGAGGAATATGCAAAAGCTCTCAATAGTAAGTACAATATTTTTCCCCTGCTTACAAGCATCAAACAGCCAGAGGCAATATCACGAAAAACTAATACTGAACTGAATACTGCATTCATGTTCAAATGCTGACTATATAGTGACTTAAATTCTGAAGTTTATGAAATAAATCATATTTATGTGATTTGATGACTTTTCAGATAAGCTATTTGAAATTATGCAGAGCTGTGGAACTAAGGCAATAGACGTAAGGGAGGCAGATTAGAGAATACAGGCCAGATATATTGGTGCAAGGTACAAGGTAGAGGAATTTATCACTTAGACTTTAACTGCATACCTGGTGAAACTTTTATACATATAATCATCCAGTAAGTCTTATTTTGTTATGAAGACTCGAGAAGCAAGGCATTTAATGAAAATTTAATTTCTCAAATGTAAATTCAGAGGAAAGTGGCCCAGGCCAAATCATCTAATGCCAGTGAAATCAAATGATTTGCTCAAAACAATAGGAGAGCAAGCAAGGTCAGAATTCTCACTTCTCCTTCATATTAATAAAAAAGTAGGAAGTAGAGTAATAAGGAATAACCTTTAAGAACTATAAGAAAGCAGTCACACTCTGGAAGACAAATATTACATTGCACATTGCCAATACTTTGCAGTACAAGATCAATGACTATCAAGTTAATTTCATACTCACTCTTAAACCATAAATCATAAAGAACTTGATATCAATACCACGATCTGGTCTATAGCCTTCATTTGAATTGAACTGAATTCTTCTAACACTTGCTGTTTGTTTGGGAATGGTAAGACCTTTTTTGGTTTGTGGTTGTTTTTTCTGTTGTTGTTGGGGGGCGGAGGTTTTTTGTTTGTTTGGAGCTTTTTTTTTTTTCCAGTAAAATAAAAATCTGATTTCTGAGACTTGAAAGTGTTTCCCTCAGTTCACATTCACTGCATTGGGCTACTCTGATATAATAGCACACTGCTTAGTATTAGACATTCTAGAGTAATAAATACTAGTTTATGAAAAAGTATGCATACTTCATATTCTTTTAGAAGATTCTTTTTAAAATTAGTTTGTATATACTAAATTTTAGAAAAGGACATGTTTGCTTGATGAAAAGACAAGATTTGCATGGCAGACTGCAATGATAAAAACTCTTGATCTGTGAGATACTTCTGTGTTTAGTGCCATAAACACCAGATAATTCGGTACATAATTTTTAATTGAATGACATAAGCTATAACTATGCTCCCAGAGTTTGGCGGGTGGGATGTTATTGTTTTTAAATTACTAGTAACAGCTCATTTTCCAATGGGAAATTCCTGATAGGAAAGTAGAGCTAACATGTTGGCATATGGCACCAAGCACCAAAAGGTCAGCTGTTCAGCAGAAAACACTTCCTAACACCAATTTTCTGACATTAAAATTATTCAAAAACTCTGTTACCCTGTTACTGATTTCATCAAATTACTGAAACTAGGACAGTCTCCCTAAAGCTTACCTGTATTTCCAGGGCTGGAAATTAAAATGCTGTAAGTAGAGCTGCCCTTTGCCAACTGCTAGCAGATGTTAGGACTGTTTGTATCAGTTGCCAGTTGTGAGAAGAAGCTACTTGGAGAATAGCTTTTTATTTCACACTTACACTACCAGAACAAAGGTATTTACAAACAGCACAAGGACTACATCTTCTGACACTGACCACTGTCAAAACACAAATGAAAGGCAAAAAATTGTTCAAAAGAAACTCACAAATTCTGAAAGTGCTGGCACCTGAGACTCCTGTTGAATGGTGGCTGTGATACCTGCTGGCACTCCCACCCTTACAATGAAGCAAGACTTAATTCCACAGCTGAGAGAAATCTTTAACGAGTTAAGCACATCAGAACCAAACACAGAAGAAACTAAGTGATAAAACATATGAACAAACTTCTATAAAATTAGTTTCAAATGCTTGACTCCAAAGTCCGGAATTGGTAAGCTGTATTTACAAAAAAAAATTACAGAAGAGCCTCTTGCAGATCAAGGTACTGATTACCTCAGAAATTCAAGAACAGAAACTTCAACTCCATTTCTGTTCTTGGGGCCTAGGTACAAGGAGCAGAAAGCAGGGAAGGAAAGAGAGAACTTACGTCTCCATTAAGCAATCAATTTCACCCAGGTTAAAATCCTAAACTAACACTTTTAATGAAAGGGTTAATCATTCTTATGCACATGTGTGTAGGTACCACAGATCTCCGAAAAAGTAAAAATCTGCAGAGAAGTAAGTCCCACAGCACCCAAACGTTAGCACCTAGAAAAGGCAGCCCACATGTCACCAAACTGCACAGACTTTCTCAGGTCTTAGTCTCCTACTTCTTGTTTATTACTTCCTACATAAACATGGAGCCCTTTGCCTTTGTCCCAGCATCCTCTCCTACCTGTAATATAAGCTGCATTGATGAAGCAAAAATATTTCTCAAAATTTGCTGCTGCATGACGAAATATGCAAGCTGACTCAAAAATGTCATGTCCCTAGCAGTTTGAAACCTTAATAAGAGAGACATGTAGAAAGATAAATGGAGAGGAAAAAATAACAAAAACAAACACACCAACAAACAAACACCAAAACCAACAACTCAAGCTGTCATTTAAAGACTTAAGTAAATGTGAGAACTAGATTCACATTTACAAAGTTCTGTGACCTGCTGCTGAGATCTGAATTCATCTTCATCCCACTGGAGTTTAGGAACAATCCTAAAGGGAGATGCTGTTACTTTTGACAGACAAAAGATCCTACCCATGTGGAAAAGGGATATGTGATATCTGTTACATTAACAGAATGTTTTATATTTCTTCCCTGCATCCACAGAAAAGCTTTCTCATACACAAAACAAGAAAGAAATGTAAAAACTGCTTAGAGAAAGCAAAAATAGCAATTTTCCATAGCCAGCTGGATTCAGGCAATTCCTGGCTGGACGGATAGATGTAATACTATTTTACTGCACACACCAGTTCTGTGTCAGGTTCTGATATCCAGTCCTTTTACAACTATGATCATATCTTCTTGTCCTGTGAGTCAATTTGGGCAAAAATGTAATTTTCACGGTATATAGATGGCACTGAATTAAATACTTTCTTTCAGGATTTTTTTTCTTCAGTGTTCCAGAAACAATCTATCTGTGAAACTATGGCTGAAAGTGCCTGAAAATTAATTCATTAAACAAACTCATTATAAACCAAAACTACCAAGACTTACACAGCTCACAGATAACAAGTATGTATTGTATGGCTATGAAATACATGTGTGTGTGTTTACAAATAAAAAAGGCTGCATGCAGTATTAAATGTATGCAACTTTGCACAACTCTGTTTTTCAACTACTTTATCAGGCAGAAGAGTCAGTGTGTGCATGGCTATAAAGCTATCTGCATTTGTGTGACCTTCATAGAAAAAAGACCACAGAGAACTTCTACTATGTTCATAAAAGCGTAGGCAAAGAACTATTACAGTTTTGCTTTATGTTACGATACTTTTGACCAGGATTCTATGTTCATTCTACCCAGTAAGGTATCTGCTGAACAGACTTTCCCAGGTCTCAGTCTCCTACTTCTTGTTTATTACTTCCTACGTAAACATGGAGCCCTTTGCCTTTGCTCCCAGCATCCTCTCCTACCTGCAATATAAGCTGCTTTGATGAAGCAAAAATATTTCTCTGAAAACAGGGTGTTTTTTTTTTTAAAAAAAAAAAAAATCATTCCCAGCAGCTAAAACAGTGCTTTGGAATGGCACAGGAGGTCTCCTAGTTGGTGGTGGTTTTTTAATTACTCTCTTCATTGAACAACAGAGAAACAACAGACTCATAAATATAGAGCAATGTCAACTGTTTTAAAGCCACTGGTAAACTTGCAAAAGCATTGTGTCTTAACATTAAAATTCAAAGATTATGGCAATTTTTAATTTATCGACTAAATCCAATTTTATATGGATAACACAAGGGCAGTTATGATTTGGGACTGACAGTACTCTACAGGATCCAGCAACTGCTGCCTGCCTACCTTGTGATCTCCCACACCTACTCCCCACCACTACTTTTCAGGTCCAGTAAAAGGACTCAGCAACTAGCCAGAGAGTAACACCCCAACGATACAAAGGACTGTCTACTGTTTCTGATGAAATTACAGAGGGCTGATGTGGAAGGAGTCACTGCTCTGAGAGCAACCCATTGTTCACCATCACCTTTCCAGGCTCCCAGGAGCAGACAGCCCTTTTGCGAGAAAGAACCACACTGCCATACAGACCACAGAACATGATGCAAGTATGGATTCTCTCCTACTTATTTAACAAACAGCAGGAAAAAACCATTTAATCTGTAAGCCACATGGCTCTCTTTCTCCCTTCTGCTGAATTGACTAAAAGTGAGTTACTTTTCTTCACGTAGTTAAAAACCTTTCTTTTTCATAGCTAGTATGGTCATTGTTTGGATTTATTTTGAGAACAAGAAGACAACACCCCAGGACAGAGTTAAAGTTTTTAGTTGTTGTTGTCTGGGAACCAAGGACTTTCTGAGCTCTCTGCCCACAGGTGTGAGGTGGCCAGGAAGTGGGGCATAGATGGGACAGACCTTGACTGATCTCCAGACTGATCAATAAGAGTATTCCATCCCACGAGCATTATGCTTCATATTTAAGGAGAGTCAGGTTCTTCCAGCTAGCTTTGAGTCAGGTTGGAACCAGGATGGAGACTTGTTCAGGGGAGCTTCTTTGGTTCAGCCTTTTGCCATCCTGCTGTTTTGCAGAGGCCTCTGGGCTTTTCTGCCTTTTTCTCTTCTCTCTCTCTGGGATTGGCTGTTCGGGACCAGGTGCCTGGGAATGGACACTCGGTGTGGGCAGAGTCCATGAGGAATTGCATTATCGTTTATTTTATATTATATTTCTATTTTATATATTAGTAGTAGTAGCAGTACATTAGTGTTATTTTATTAAACTGTGTTTATATCAGTCCACAAGTTTCTCTCTTCCCTTTGGATTCCCTCCCCTGTGTGGGAGTGAGAGGGGAGCTGGGGTGCAACTGAGCTGCTATTGCGATTGTATTGCTACCTTGGGTTAAACCACAACATCAGTCTACAGCTTGCTCATGCACATCTATACATTTTAAAGATTGCATCCTTCATTTTACTTTTTTCTCCCGCTTTCTAGATTTCCTCTCTAGTTCTTCTCCTTAGTTCCATCTGCTTCTGTGCCACATTTGCTGTAGATATCTATTACATTGTTATTCCCTGTTTTCCCCCACATCCCTGTTCCTTTCACTGCACAAAATGTCAAGTATCACCAAAAAGCTAATACTAAGCCATTTCCACTGTCAGTTAGCCCACGATGGTATTTCTTGTGTTATTCTTGGTTTATGCATTTTTAGAGATTCGAACAATTTAGAGAGTGAAACAGTTCTTTAATCTAATTTTGGTTTTATGCAAATTTCACATTAATTAAATTATTCTGGGTTATTTCAAAGATTCTTCAGTTTTTCTCTTATTTTTATTGGTCCATTCTCTCTCAGATAATACAATATGCCTTCATTACTTATTTTGACCTTTTGGCATTCTTACTTTATTATCATTTTAATATTGCCATTAACCATTCCATAACCTTTACAGTTGCCTAGTATATGATACACATCGCTCACACCAACCACCAGTAATTCCTTACAGCACTTCTGTATTCATTCTCACTTCAAAACAAAGGCACTTACAGCCATTTTGAACCAAGGATTTCTCTTCAGACACTTATTTCATCTCTCTCCTTTCCAGCCATGACTTTATCCCACAAAATGTCTAGCACAAAATGCGGTGCCAAAATGTAACAGCTTATATCCATTTCAGTTCGTCACATTTACAAAATACTACTCACATTTAGGATGACAGAGGTAAGGGAAAAAAAAAATAAGTCTCTTTTTTATGTTCAGTGCAGCAGCATTACTTGCATGAAGCCATATTTTAGTCTCAGTCACAATGTAAATCCAGCACAATTCCTATGTCTAAAATGGGTTCACAGGTAGGTTAACAACAGCTCCAATACACTACAGACTCTAGAGCTCTGTCCA
Organism: Streptopelia decaocto; assembly: GCF_964273445.1. Lineage (NCBI taxonomy): Eukaryota > Metazoa > Chordata > Aves > Columbiformes > Columbidae > Streptopelia > Streptopelia decaocto. The sequence goes on from NC_138663.1 coordinate 90,698,924, forward strand.
ACCTTCACTTTGTCCAAAGTGTTAGAGGTGCTGGGATAAAAGTGATTCTGTATCCTGCTAAGAATTAAGTTTAGGACATTTATCAGGGTAACTCTTATAGTCATCCTTTACATTATTTTTCTTCTGTTCTTCTATATAAACCTTTTCAACTGTTCCACATTGTTACAAATATTCAGATGGGAAGTTACTATGTCAAGTATGGCAAGGGTTCTGACATTCCTTGCTAGGAAGTAAAGACCACTTAACTTGATCTTGTCATCTGGCATATCTAAGATAAAAAGGGTTGCATCATGTATATATACTAAGAAGCAACAGGTTACTTTCCAGCCCCACCACTGATATTTTACTCCTATATCACTTTCTTCTATATCATTAATAGTATATATTTCAGAAATTGTTGTTCTTGTATAATTTTCAAATATTGTTGATATTCAATGTAGTTTTTTTACTAGGATGTAGAATCACATTTTAGTGGAAAATATACTGAGCATGAACATACATCCCTAAGATGCTTCTCTCAAATGCAGAATCACATGCTCAATGTTTTCTAAAGTATTGTAATTGCTAGGAATATAAACACTGACTTTCAAACATACACAGATTACAAAAGCTTTTTAAATTCTATCCATGTATTATGCTTTTATACAGTAAAACAGAGAGCTACATCCTGTGTGGGGTCATACCTGTCACTTGCCACTGCATGTCATGTACCATGCTTTCGAAGCCCTTCCAAGTCAAAGGAAACTTGCTAGAGCAAGTAATTCCTATGTATGTGAGAACTAAGGAACCTTGGCTTCATACTGATTTTTATCTGGTGCTCATCTGACTTCAGGTTTAGGGATGCAGAATTTGATCTAAACTATTTTCTTGAGCTGGACTTCTATAATGGCTGTCCTCCATGCAGGTACTGCAATGGTTAATAACTACAGCTTGAGTGGGGCTACTCAACAGAAGACAAAGTCCTTCTTATATGAAACACAGGAATTAAGTACACTTGAGACCTATGCTGCCTCCAGTTAAATGTGGCTGAAATTGGAGAGACAGTCTTCAAAAGTTATTAGGCATGGATGAAAAATTACAGCTTTTATGTCAGGATTACTAAAACCTATTTCCTTAATAGATCAAGCTAAGCATGGCAGGATTCAATTCTAATATTGTAACTGCTTAAATGTTTAAACTGTTTTTTTTTTTTTTTTTCAATTATATATTACAATAATTTTTAGTAATACAACGTACAGGAGAATGTATCTGTATACACGTACGTTCCAGAGATGTGCACCAACACCACAGTTGAAGAACACTCTTGCACTGACAAAGCACCCTACGAGATCTTTCACCTTTTGACAGAAGGTCACCAAATCAACTCAAGAATGCTTGTGTCCTAAAAGAACAGCTGAAGTATAAGGCAGAATACCCAACTCTGAGAACATAGCCAATTAATTCTGCACAATCCATATCAGCACTGGAGAAGACCTCTACATAATTGCCATCCTACAGGGGCTTCAGGAGGCTCCAGGCCTAGCACTCAACTATATTCTGCAAACTCCTCTCACACAGTTGGTACAATCTCACTGTAGGTAACAAGAGGAAACAACTGGACCAAAGCATTCACTGGCAAGAAACAGACAGGAAGATTGATGTGTTCTTCCTGTAACAGTGAAGGAGGGAAATTTAGCAGCAAGAAGCTAAGCTGAATGGAATGCGATCACTCGCAGCTTTGCTCTTCTCCTCCCCTTTTATTTTGTTTTATAAAAACATTTTTATTTAAAAATAAGAGAGAAACAAATTATAAGCAGACTGTTTCTTGTTTGTTTCCTAGGTCTTTCCTGGATTAGTACCTTTTGCTGAATTTGAACAGGCAAATAAAAGGAAAAGAACTTGCAAGGTTCTAATTTAAAAATCTCTGTTTTACAAGAAATGCAAAAGGAAGATTTGAACCTGTATATTTAAATCAGTTTTTCTAAACAAGGCATAACCAAAGAGAAAAAAAAAAAATAAATAGAAGACAGTTCCCTGGTTACTAAACGATCTTGATTTCTAAATAAAACACATTGCAAGCAGCCATGCCAAAACTTGTTTACATTTGGTCACAGTATTGCCTTTAACTCAACTAGTAAACTTGGTTAAAATAAAGCTACATCACATTTGACTAGTGTTTTTAAATACCTCTAACATGCACCAGTTAAAATGCATATGGTTTAAAAAAGTACACTTCCATACATGTCAGAAACAATTAAATTCACATTTTATATTTAATATAAAATAGGATGGCAGACATAATCCTGTAAATTTGTACATCAGTCGTTGCAAGAGTTTAAGGTCATACCTTCAGTTTAGATACTTCCTTGCTCCACTGTTGAATTTTTTGGTTTTAAAAGGACACAAACACCAAACAGATTATATACTTAAAATAGATTATATAGTAAATAACAGCTTGTATTGCTTTTTTACACTTTCGATATCGAGACCTGACATTCTTCAGACTAAAACACAACTCGCAGTCAAGTAAAACTGTATTTGTTCTGCTCAGTCCTCAAAGTCACTAAATTTCAACCTACAGAACACAGATTGCAGACCCCTTCACATTGTGTCTCTATTAATAGGGGTTTAATCACATAAGTTAGCTCTGAGTTCAACACTGCCCTCCACCTTCTAAATCAAGATACTGCACTAGTGCAGTCACAGGCAACAACTGAATTTTCAAGATGTGGTATGCCACATATCTATTAGTTTTCCTAAAATATTAGAAACACCAACGCTCGGCATTTACTTTCTATTTCTAAAACGTTCTCCATTCTCTCAGTTTCTGCTTACATTTTACTTATAAATATTTCAAAATAAAATCACAAACTCTTCAGGAACTCAGAAGTGGGGTAGTCCACAATCCATCCTCTGCTACAGCACAAGACAGACATGCCTGGCCTTCTCTTAAAATACTATGTAAATTAAAGATCTGACAGTACTGACATTCAGTAAGTGGTTTGTTCAAAGATTTGGTAACTGTTGTCTGCCCATCCAATCCCATCCTCTGTGTGTTAAAGCCAATACCTCTATTTAGCCACATGTGTATTTAGGAGATACCTCCAGTTCGTTGCCAGCCTACAAAAGAACAATAATTCAGGATTCCAATGGTCCTGGCAAATCAGTCACATAGCAGAGGGGAAAGTTTCCAGCTGGGCTGCACATTCATTTTGTGTGCTACATCACCGCCCTTGCTTGTCCTTCATCCACATAGTACTTTCCTACCGATCTTATTAACGTTTGCCCCTCTGGATGTTTTCATTGTAAGAAGATGTTCTAATTTGAAAACCATTTACTTCTGAATATATGCTGCTGAATTACAGTGCCATCAGAGGAAGAACAGCTCAGCTTCTCCTCTAAGCATTTCTTCAGGCTAAAACACTTCTACAAATATTCTCTGCAGTTCAAACATTTATTACCAGGTTTCAGAGTAAAATTAAATTACAGTCATGGATACATTATGTTTATTAATAAAGTGTCACAAAAATATTAGTGAAAGTTAAACAGGTAAAGCAAGGACATCAGGGAACATAAACGCTCAAGTTCCAGTAGCAATGTTTGCTTTGCCAGGTTACACATCCTGTAAGTTTGATGGAAAGCATTGCACATTATGTATCAAACTACATGGCCAGGAATAAAATTAACTTCTGAAGTTCTGGTTGGGATTTTAATTTTGCATTAACATTATATGAGAAGCAGAAAAGCAAGAATTCTGTCTGTTTGTTTACTGCTGGTAAATATTTACACAGAGGTTCATGAACGCAGAATTTTGAACAGATGACAGGCACAAATGTCACTGAATCAATCTCTGCAATATGAAGGAAGGAGACAGAGTCACAGGGAAGCTAGGAGTTAGCCCAAGCTCTCTCCCTGCCATAGAAATCAAAGGATCCTGCCTTTCAACATGATGGTAGTTGTTGCATCTTAATTCCCTAGTGTCACATGAGAAAGAAGCTCCAACTCTCCCAGATTGAGACAGGAGGATAGCTCCACAAGCAGCTTAATCCATGTTGCTTTCTGCAGATTTCAATCTTGATTGTTCGCTCACCCTCACACCTGGCATGTCTCTCCACACCAGCTTTGACTGTTTGATGTAATTCTACCCAGAGTTTTCATCTTCAGTTCAGCTGCCATTACTTCCTTAGCCTTTTTTTTTTTTTGTGCACCGTCCACCATCAGAAAACATGTTTAGCTTAAATATATATATATAAATATATATATAGAGAGAGATAGATAGATAGATAGATAAAACACAAATCCAAAAAGCATTCCTGCTATCAAAACTTAAACAAATAGAATCTCCCCCTCAAGCAGAAAATATAAGCTTAAGATTTTTTGCTTTCATGGAAAAAGCTCTTAAGATGGAACGTTTTCAAGGCCTTTTCCAGATTCTAGACAAACATGTCACCCATTTAAGAGCTCCTGGATACCAAGCTAGTATAGGACCAGACTTCTCATTTTTAGGAGCTGTGGAGAAGTAAGCCACACTATGCTGTTATCTTTCCAAGAAATCCCAACTCTTCCAGAAACCATTTAGCTTCTACTTGTCAAATCCCTGGGTGGTAAAATGGATGTAAAATAAAATATAAAGTTTTTGTGAACCGCTTCTAGACTGAAACACTTGGTCAGTTACATAGATAAGGCATCTACACTCTTACATCAACCTATTCTTAGAGTTTTTTCTGCTATCCTAGGGAAGGTTTTCCACATGTTTATCTCACCCAGTTAAAGAAGCTAGTATGGCAATGAGCATGGCATAATACCTAATAAGATTGCTCAATACCAAGACAGGAGATAAAAGTACATGATCTGAGGAAACAGGGATTGTTCAGTCTTCTAAAAAGAAAAAAGCCAGGGAGTGATCTAACTACAGACTGCAACAACTTGAAAGGGACTTAACACAAATTCTCCTCAGATGGTGTAAGATGATGTGTAAGAAGTGTGTAAGAAAAGAAAACTGCCATGAACTGTGTCTTGAGAGATTTAAATTAGATATCAGGCAGAATTCTGTCCACAGGAAGCCTGTGTAACATTGAAACAGGCTGCCTGAAGGGGCTGTGATATCTCTATCCCCATAGGCTTCCTAGACTCCATGAACCAAAACTATAGCTGCTTGACCTGATACAACACTAGCAATAGTCCTGCACTGAGCAGGAGATTGGATGGACTAGATGGCCTCGTGGCAATTATTCCAGACAAGACTTCATTATTTCTCTGATAATCTACATCTCTGAAACTAAGACACATTTCAGTATCAAACTTTAAAAAAAATATTTCAAGTGAAAAGTAGATTCTAATTTATGCTATTCTGCCGCCTGATCCATAACCAGCACTAATATCATCAACCTCTTGTAATTTTGGGGCAACATCAGAACTTCAAGCAAGTTAATTCACCACAATTTTTTGGTCAATATCATCAAGTCTATACAGTCTAATTAAAGGATTTGTGACCAAAATCTACCTGTAATATTCTAAGATAAACAACTGATAAAGAATACAAACCCCCTAATTCCTACCATTTAGAAACTAAGCTTCAGCTACTGTAAACAGCAACTGTCCTATAGATTTTAAAGATTCACTTTGATTTTAGGTTTTTATTTGGTTTAGAAACAAGAACATAGAGTGACTATTTTTTTTTTTCCCTGGAGTCTAACTAAAATCAATTGTCAGGCCCTTGAGGAAGGATGGTGTTGACTGTCCCTACTTGTGTAATGCTAGAGCACAAAAACCTCATGGCAGCACAGCAGTCATCCATGTACATGTGCTAACAGACAACCAGCAATCATTCTGTGTATCTTAATGACCCTTTGGGGCCTCTGGAAATACAACAGCTGGAAATAAAGTTCTAGTCTGAGAAATATCGAGGAATAGCAGTTAGGAAGGGAAAACCAACACACAGATGCAAGGACCAAATGTCACAGAGTAAAACTCACAGATTTCATCACCATTTATGTATAAGATAGTACCTACACAGAGTGCAAAGAGCCCTTAACCCCAGCATACCCTTCACAGAGCTCAACCACTGATTAAAAGCAGAACACAAGTATGAAAGATGCATTTCACCGTAACACCTTCTGCTCCAAACCAAATCAAGTACACAAAGAACTTAATTATTGAAGAACTGAAATATTGGCCCGTTCGCTGCATTCTGGAGGTGGATGGTACATCTAGAGGCAACCAGACCAGCTGCCTGAGGACGTGGCAAGCCTTATCATGCGAGAGCCAAAATGCGCCGGCCACTAGCCCGCCCCCCCGCCCCCTCATTTCCCGGGGAGGGGGGCAGGGATGGCGGGGGGGGGGCCGCGCTGAAGGCACAGCGCCACCTGCCGAGCCGCCCGCGCCGCTCCCGGCGGTGGGACGCGCCCCGGCTTCGGGGCGCTGGGGCGGCCGGCGGGGAAGGACCGAGGTGGCCGGGGCCGCTAGTACGTTTTCGGTCGGAGCGAGCAGTGCGAGTCGCGCTGCGTTTGCTGAACCCGCGCCTCTTCTTCGCTTTTGAATAACCCTAATAGTACTAATAACAGGAGGGACGTAGCAGAAGTGCAAAGTGAGGCATCGTCCTAGCCCTCCGCTGAAATTATTAACCTTCCTCCAAGGCCTCCTGGCAAGGGGGTAAGCCCCGCAGAATCCCACCGCCGCACGAGGGGCTTAAGCAGGGTGAAGAGAACGGTGAGGAGGGTCAGACCCCCGCGATACCCCTCCTCGAACACACCTCCCGGACGGAACCTCCGCGGCGCTCCGCCCCTGGGGGTGCCTCCACCCCCGGGAAAACCTGCCGCGGATCTCATAGCAGCCCCAAGGAAAGGCCTTGAACTTCACCGGGGCTCCGCGTAACGCTCAGCCCTGTGTGGGACTCGCGGCGCCGTCTGGGGGGGCAACAGCCCGCAGGCTCTGAGGGGTAGGGAGGGAGCTCCCTGACGGGCCTTCGCCCAGGTGTCCTCCGGCCCTCCCCGCTGCTGCTCACCTGCCCTCCCGCCGCCGTTGGCCTCAGCCCCGCCGCCACCCGGGGCCGCCCGCCGGACGGCAAAGCCGCGCAGCGCCCGACACCGCTTGCCTCGGGGAGCACAGGCTGCTGCTCCCCGCTTCTTCCCCCAAGCGCTTTGAAAGGCTGACGGCAAAGCTTGGGAAATCACTCTGGAGAAGTTCATGTGTGCGAAATTAGAAAATTAGTGAACAGAATCCTCGGGCTGCTTTCACAAGCAACTTAGAAAAATTGGGGGGGGGGGGAATCAAGCAATATGTTGGGTCTCCTGCCTAGAAACTACTGCATTCTCAGTCTTGCTAGTCCAACCTAAGAGCCAGCAAGCCATCAATGCGCTTAGGTACCTACTTTCCAATACTTTAAAAAAACAGTTTTAAATGGTAGAAAATACTATTCTACATGAACAATCATTTCACACTGTGTGAAAAACATTAATATACCTGTATCTATATCCAGGATAAATTACCTACCAAAACTACTTAGACCGTAAAAAAATACAATGCACAACCACAGCAAAAGCTATCAGGCGAAACCATTTATGGGCATTTTTAACTGGAGACTGTAGTTACTCTTCTTGTGGTCTTGATGTTATAAAAACACACTTAAAATCGACTGTAGCGTGCCCCTGTGATAAATAATGTCGCATTTCCTGACAGTTACTGTATTTACTTTGTTCTGTTCTGGTTTATGCAAATAAATTCAGCACAAAAGACTAACGCATAAAATTATAAAGTAAGCATCTCTTTACAAGGCGAAAAATATCTCGTGGTCATCAGGCCATTTGAAAGAACTTCTCACAAACGGTTTGTGTTTATGCTGACAAGGCTGACAGAAATAAAATTCTGCCCATGAGGAGAATGTTGTCATTTCTAAGCTTTGAGAGTGAAAGAGAAAAATTGGAAGCTGAAGTATCTGCAATTCCAACATTAAATAAGATCTTTATTTAACTCTTGGAACAGAAGCCAAAACTTGCCCCTTTTTTTTTTTTGAAACCACAGAAAACTGATACCCAACCTTCAGCAACCTATTACCAGTAAGTAAAATGACTGATGAGGCTAATGAAATATGAGGGAGTTTTCCATATTTTTCATTTAAAAAATGGTACAAGGACATTGCACTTATTGTACATTTAGCTTTTTGTTGTTGCTGAAACATTTTTCTTAATAGAAATCTTATAATTTGTAGTAACATGGTAAAAATGCTAGTTTCAAAAGAAGGGGGTGGGGGAAGGCTTTCTCTCTCAATAACGATCACGGAATGGAAATTAGTCCACTTTTTACTTTGACAAATTATAATAAAAGCCGTTCTTAAAATGTAGCAAAACACAGTACCGTTATGTTCACATTGACTTTTTCAAGCTAATTAAATACAGCTTACAACTATCAAAACACTACATCTAAAGAATATCATAGTGCTCCAAATTTTAAAAAGACCTTTCTTTCTGGTAACAATTCATAATGAGAGACAGTCATAAATATAATTCTGAAGTAACATGCGTGATCTCATTTTTTTTTAAAACACTTCCCTCATTTGTTTAGTCAACTCAAACTATTTTTATTTAAACTTCCATTTTAAATGCATTCTTAATACAAGCAGCTGAAGATACTGCACAGATGAAACAAAAGTCAAAGCCAGCTACAGTACATTCTGTACTGTAAAGTACATTCTACCCTTGACTATTCTCATACTGCTTCTGAAGGCATTAACAAAACTTTCATATTACATTCAGAAAGCAGTACTAAACAATGCTGTCACAAATTTAACAATATTCATATAATTAAAATAATCATCTGGTGTATCTCATAGCTTTGTATTGCTAAAAGTAATACCTGTCAAAAAGGGGAAAAAAGTCTAGTACAAATAAATTTATTTTTCATCATGTTCAGATTTCCTATAAAAGAAGCACTTGGAGACTGAAGAAACCATCCCTGCACTCTGATTCACGGCTCTGAGTGTGAACTAAGAAATTTTGATTTCAAAATAGGCAGATTTTTAAGTGTCCTTCTCCAAAGCAAAATAATTCACTTTATAGTAATAAAAATAAATTCAAATTGTTTTATTCTAGTAGGAATAAAACAAAAAATCTAAAAATAAGTAATAGCACATGCTTGGTTACAGAAAATTGGAGAGGAAGAGAAGAACTTACGAAAGCCATAATAAAAATGCTCTTACTTTTTAACACTATCTCTACTCATTATTTAGGAAAAAATGAGAATAAAATGAAATATACTTTCAGTGCACCCCAACAGTAAATGTTAGCAACAACAACAACAAAAAAAAAAAATATATATATATATATAAACGAAAAAAACTACTTTATCAGTCAGCCATTCAATGTAAAATGAAACAAAGTCTATGATTCACAAAAGCAGAATCCCAAGTGGTTAGTTTGGCTTTCAATCTCCAAAATAGTCTGCTTGCATTTCAGACCTGATACACAAGTCATGACACGCAGGGTGACAGTAGGAAATATATAAAGTTGTATGGAGACCGGAGCTCAGGCAAAACATAGATAAATCTTGTTTTTAACAGAATGCATTGTTTTAAGAAGTACTAAGGAAATTCCACTGCTAATGAATAGCAAAAAGAAAGCATATTATAGTATAACATGCCTGTTTTCATTTTGAAAAAAAAGTACTTAATTTTTTATTTTACCAAGTTTCAGTTTCAATCTTTTGTCTCATAACAATTGTTTGATACCATTTGTTTTATTTTAAAACTCATTTTGACAACCACCTGGTGATTTTGGTAATACTCCCCACTTCAAACACAGCATCACTTAGAAGTTGACAAGGTTAAGTTTGGTGTCTCAGACAAAAGAAATGAGTACAGACTAAGATGTCAGTCGATATTCAAAAGAAAACTAAAATTAGGTTGTTTCATAAATTTTTGTATTTGTTGGCCAGTTTCAAGGGTTTTTTTGACGCTCAGCTGTCCTAAGATTCTGCAGTGGTGTGAAAATAAGAGACACATGTAGGGAAGAGAAACTTTCTGCGTGCCCAGCTGAGGGGGAGGCTGAATCACAACACCAGGAAACCCACTGGCATTACGGACCTACTGCAAAAAAAAAAAAACACCCTTCAATCACAGCCCACAACCACAAGACACAAAGCTGCAAGAAAATAAACCTCATTATTTCCACCGCTTATGGGAATACTTATTAATCTTGAAAATGTCTTCTATATAAACAGAGAAACCTTCTGTTCCCAGTGCCCGGATTCTTGAATGCAGCTTATTAAACACAGGCAAAATGTAAATCTGCACAAGTTCTCCTCTACCTTCATCTAGTCACATCTGATATCCAAATGCTTATTTAGTCAGTCTTCTTCAGTGACGGTGTCCACAATATCTCACAAAAAAAAGGCCAAAAAGTTTTACAGTACCATACATCAGCCAGATATTGAAACCAGAATAAATGCAGCCAAGGAGACTGCCACTCTCCTGGGTAAGCAGTAATACAGTCTAATGTGACAAACTACTTTCAGGCTTTTGAAATATAAGAAAGGAGGCATTTTCCTCATTTTTGCTTGGGTTTTTGGATTCTAACCCAACTTCAGTTGATGGAAAAACCCTTATTAATCTCAGTCACTCATACTCTAGCCTTCCCAGCACCACACAAACTATTACAGAAACGGGGGATATTATCCTGCTCTCCTCTAATATTTATGAACCAATTTCCATTACTGAGGTGATCAGCTGGCTTTGTCCAAATGATCAGGAGAGTGACCACTAAGAAAAAGCAAATTTATTCATGCCAGATTTTCAAAGCACTTCAGTGTACAGTCAGCAGCTCAAGTACATGACCAAAAGTTTAAGGTACTGAGCACTGTTGGCTCTCAAAGAAGTCAGATGGTTCTGAATAAACTCAAGGACCAGCCTCTTAAAATTCTGCCTGCAATTTACTAACTTTGGCCATGAAGAGAACAGTTCAGTGTTGGTTTTTTTGTTTGTTTTCTGGCTTGGTTTGAGTTTTTTTTACAATTATTTGTTACGTGACAATAATAAATGCCAGAGTATTTTTTTTCTCTAGCTACAAGCAAAACTAGATAAGCATGATTTTTCTTTCACTTTTCTACTAACTATGTAAAAAAAAATTGCCCAAATAGTTCAACTCCATAAATATGAGTAATAAACATGTAAAGATCAAGTCACAAATTGGGTGGCTGCAGAACGATGTACTGCTATTATGTCACAAATATATATTTTTTTCAAACTTCCTAAAGAACATGGAGGTAGAGTCAAATTAGAAACATCTTTCTTACTTAAAATAACTGATGCTGAAACCAACACAACTACTTGCATGAATATGCAGAGCGGGATTTAGACTGTACTCTTTTTGTCTTGTATGAATTATCCATCGCGTTTCTATTGTATATTATTAAAGTGACTTGCTTTTTTATCCTCCCAACCCCCACATCTGTGCTGCTGTAATTTACATGAATTGCAGTTAATGATCACTTGTGTTATGCTTAATCAGCATATCAATAATATACTCTGCAGCGACTAAGTAGGTCTTCTTTCTTTCCCCTTTAATGAAACCTATAGAAATGCAACTGGTATTTGACTGACGAGCATTACAAAAAGGTTGCCTAGGCAGGTGCTGGAGATGGTAGTACAGGATACAGGCCTTGTGGCTGCTGCCAATCATGTTCACGCATCAGCAAAGCCCGCTATTATAATTTTTAATTCTGTTGCCTTGCTATCTAGAAGAGCTGATGTTTTGTACTTAAGGGATTTTAATGAGCTTGACCAGATCAGTGTTACTGATGCCAAGACTGTGGCTGTGTGGGATGGTTCAAGGAGAGATCACATTCTTACAGGGTGATACTATTAACCATGGTCTAAAACACTGCCATTAGAGTGTTCTTATGTGGGACACAGAAGTCTTTGAATACAAATGAGCTACAAATCTTAACACGAATATTCAGGAATTTCTGGAAAGCTGTTATTATATATGCCCAAGTCAAGGCAGACTTAAAAGAATAAAGAACCAGCACTGAATGCTGAAAATGACAACCAATCAATTTGGGTCATTTTGCCAGAAATCAATCAATATCATCTATTGATAAGATAAAATTATTAACCTGGCAAGAGGTTTATTAAACACTTCAGCTAAATTATTTTTAAAAATTCAGTAAGTCACCAGCCTCAGTTTACTGACATTTATGGCTTCACATAAGAACACTGCTGCACACTGGAGAGGAATTGGCACAACACCAATATTCTCATTTGCGAATCACAGCCTCAAGTGTAGCTCTATTAGCTCCACCTTGTAAATCACCACTATGCTATTAGCAATCTTTCAATATGATGTGACATCTTTATTATAATGTTTTTCCACTAAAGTTTAAGTTCATATTTTAGTTAGCTCAGAGACAGATGCAGCTATATTTACCAGGTTTAATTAATTGACTATAAATAAAAGGCTGTAAGAAGGAGGTGTCTCTTTCACAGGATGTTCAAGCTGTCATCATTTTACAGCAAAATGCAAAGTCAGACAGGAGAGATGTTACTATTTCTATACTTTACATTCATGTCTCAATATGTAAGCTAAAACTTTCACAGTATTGTGAAGGCTACAGTTTAGAGTCTCAGTCCTTTTGCAAAACCACTCATAGTACATGATCTACTTTAATCTATGACCACGCAATTTTTCATTAAGAATTTCATTAACTTGTGAGAACATCAGTGCAATTCCATTATTTACTTTGGCTTCGATAGGAACAGCATGCACAGACACACACAAACAAGTTGTGCTGGATTTACCTGACAAAAATTTGCAGAAGCTAATAAAATTTCTTTGAGAGATCTGGGGGCCCTTTTTGGTGGGGTAATGTAGCACATCTGTTTTTCTTATAGCCCCCAAGATACCCTGAATCATTCCCTACCAACTTCTTCAGGCATCCAAGGCAAGAGAGGCACAGCTGCAGGGAGCAGAGCAGTAGATATGCACGGCTGCAAGGAGATGAGCAGAAGAGAAGAGGGCTGGGCAGCTGGGAGAGGAACAAAAAAAACAACCAACCAAAAACAACAACAACAACAAAAAAGGTGGGGGCTTTGCAAGAAAATAAAAAAGAAAAATGCAAGAGGAGACAAAAAAGGCTGATGAGCTAGAAATTGCTGGAGAGTTCTCTCTTGGACATCCTGTTTATAGAGGTTTCTTATTGAGAAAAGTCAGCAGGAACAGCCACTAGGAAGAAACATGAACCCTCTTCCCGTTTCTTCTCCATGAGAATGGAACAATTTGTTTAGAGACACAGAGAGACATCCATGTATAAACTCAAAAAATAAACAAAGCCTTAATCCTTAAATACTGCTAAACACCCACATAACACTTAATATCAAGAAGGCTCTACTTTAATACTAACAACTGAATTCCACAAGACAGAGATGCAAAAGCACTGTCACGACTAATCTCTGTAAGAATGATAGAAGTGAAGTTACAGCTTGCCCAAAGCTGCAGAAGAATCAAAAAGCAGATGTTCATGATCCTACAAACAAGCCAAAGAGCAAATACCTGCCAACACTGAGAATTCAAAATGCAGTTGGTTTGCAAAAAGGACAATGGCTGGACTCTTAGCTAGCAACTCCTCACCCTTATCAAGGCTAGAGACAACATTTCACAAGTATTTAGAAGTGGCAGTACTCTCTGGCAGAGATTTACTCATAAGGTAAAGAGGTTTACTCACAGGAAAGCAGAGACTTGTGAAAACTCCTAGGAGTTGTCATCTTAAAGCTAGGAAACCAAAATAAGACAGCCTTAGATCAAGGGTGTCAAACTCCTTTTCACCGGGGGCCACAACAGCCTCGCGGTTGCCTTCAAAGGGCCAAATGCAATTTTAGGACTGTATAAACATAACTACACCCCTGCCTTAGATGAAGGAAACAGAACACCATCAAGGCAGGCACAAGTGATGAGAAAGCAAGAGAAAGCTCTCCAAGAGCTGCCTTTCAGCAAAGACTTGACAGTATAACCTTCTCTGAAGTTGAGGGAAGCTCTAGGCACTGGGGTTTCAGCCTGCCAGGTGAGCTTTTTTGTTCAAGGGACAGAATGCAGAAATGCAAGAGTATCCTTGCATATCTGCACTATGCAAGGTAGCAAGAGAGTAATGGGTTGTTCCTACTATGCTCAAACACACATACATATTCCTCAGAGACAAGAAGCTGGGGAGTGACCACATATCAGCACCACTGGATGGTTACGCAGTAATATTAAGTCATCAAAAATTTTAAAAAGAGACTGGTGGCAAATGCTGTGTAAAAATTACAGTTAGCAAGTCCAAAAGTGCAGATGCTCTAAGACTGCACTCCCATGTCTCCAAATAGAACGTCTAGTTTCATTAGATCTGGATACACGGTAAATAAGAAAAACAAAACGAACTAACCACAACAAAACATAAAAAAAACAACCAAACAAACAACGAAACAACCCTTCAAGAACATTATTTTGATATTTATTTAATTTCTAAGTAACAGTATTAGAACAATTCAGCACAAAAGCTATAAGTACTTGCGCCACCTGGATATGCCCAAAAATTTTTCAGCTCCCACTACTTCCATCTGAATAAATTAGCAAGTAATACTATAAGATACAGTCCTGTGATATCTTTTAGAAATACACATTGTGATAGAAGAAGGAACAGTACATAAAGAGATTTTATTTGTTTTCCCCCTCAGTGCACCTCTTTCTTTCTTTTTCTCCAATAAGAGTGAGCTCTTCCTGGGGATTATATGCAGGGCGATGTATGTCCTAAAGAGAAGGCACCATACCTGTATAAGCTATATATCGCAAGTTTAGAGCAGACTATTTTTGAAGCTTCAAACCACCAGCACTGTTGCACGGTGTCCTCTGAAGAGGAAACAATGGTTAAATAGCACATTGGTCTGTAGCAGCACTTTCCCATTTCACAGTCTAGTGAACTCACCCCATGTGATGGATAGGAGATCCAGCCCAGCTCCCCTTGAATTGTTTTTGAATCCAGCAGATTAACTACAAAAGAAGAGAAAATGAAGAGGAATGAGTCTCATTTGCCTCTGTCCAGTTAACCCCAGTTACCCGTACCAGAAGATGTGTTGATTTGGGGACCTTGTGAAACAGTTGATTTGTTCAGGTGGCCTGGCAGTTAGCTACAAAGAAAAAGGCAGACAAATGAAAAGGATCCTCTTGTTTATCTTAAAACATGGCATGAACAGCAGACGGGGGAACTTTTCAAAATAAAAAAAGTGACAAAAAACAAACAATGGATCACTGGCCAAATTAATTACAGCAGGGGGTGGGAACAGAGTGCTTCTATCAGCTGCACAAACTGTAGCGTTTTCCCCTTGGATGCCTGAAATTTGGGTCAATGCATCTAACCACACAGGTGAGATCTGAATATTTTAACCATTATTTGATTAAAGGCCTCTATTTGGCATATATAATATTCTCAGAATACAGAAATAAATAATGAATGCTGACTAAAATCTTTCCTGCGGTTCTTTCCTCCTCCTGATCTAATCTATTCTCAAATTGTCTTGCAGTAGTGAAGTGTTTTCTAAATGTAGTGTGTAACACATTAGATACAAAAGTAATTATTTACAATGTTACAAGTTCAGACAAACCTACTTTTAAAGAGGGTCATCAATTCATTGCTAATCTTCCTGTTATCTTTTTTTTTTTAAAGAGGCATGCAACAATTTTCAGAGTAAGAAGGAAGATATTATTTGTAAACAGTCTGATATAGAAATTTTCTAGTCGATCAAATCAGTATTTTTATATCCACTTAAAAACATGACAGGTATTTAAAATACAAATTAATGGCTATTCTTCTTTCGTATTTGCTTGTTATAAAAATAAATTCTATTCCTTATCCTGGCCATATAGTCTCTAAGTCCTTAACCACACAGTTCCCTAACTAATCATTTATGTATTAATATGAAGCATAAGAGGTTAATTGAGACAAAGTATCACACACACACACACATACAAATAGCCTTTATATAAATACAAACCGATGAAGTATTAACACACGACATTACAATGCTGTTTGCAACTGCACCAGTCTATGCACCTTCAATATTTATTATCTGCAATTTGGGCTTACTTTCATTGTGCTCCCACCCCCATTTTTTCCCCTTCAATGTGGAAATTACTGACAATGAGACAATAAATAAATCACATCATGTGCACGGGAATTTTAACACCCGAGAATGATGGACCTGAAAGAGGTGGCCACTATAGCAGTCTGAGCAGCTTCAGCTCCTATTTGTAAGCCTGAAGGGTTGTCACTGCTCCCAGAACCAGATGGTATTGGTGCTCAGAGAAAAACAAAAGGACTAAAAAGAGAACGAATGAGGGAGATTATCTATGAATCTGCTAAGTTAAGCAATTTGTATTATTTCATCATTCTCCTTTTAATTGCTGTTTAATTTTGGACATCACTTAAAAAAAAATAGAGCTATGAAAGCATTTTTTTCCTGTTATTGGCATGTACAGGAGGAGACACAGTAGGGAAAAACAAATGTCTAGTATTAGAAACAAGACCATGTCATAAACAACCATAAATCCATACATTTGTCTACATTTGTGTGTGCATGCATTTGTGTTATGTGTACATATGCAGTGCTATACTACCATGAATGAGCTGCTCTGCCAACTATGTGAGGAAAATGTTTCCTCCTGCAGTATTTTGAATGTTTACCTACATCAATAAACAAAATATTGTTCCTAATCTTACAGAAATAACATAATCCAGTATTATATATTTATTTGCTCTGCATTTATTAATAATTAAATTCTCAGTCACCTAGACAAAGAAAAATCAGTCAGTCCTTTATCGAGTGCATAGGGCCCTAGGCAGACTATTCTGAAGCGAGGTTTGCATGTACAAAAAGGAAATACTAATAAAAATTCAAAAAGAAGAAGTGCACATCTTGCTTTCGTGACTACAAATTCACACAGATTATGGATTTCCCGCAATAAGACAGACATGTTTGTTGTGTATCTCCAATACATGGTGGTGAAAGAAGTATGACTTCTGAGGTAAATTACTTGGCAATAAGTTGCTAAGGCAAATCACTCACGGCTAAACTTAAGTAATGTATTTATTCTTTAAGAATAAGCTTCTTGAAAACATGATTGCAGCTGCTCTGAAATTTATGAATTCAGTCCAAATTGATCAGTTTCATCCCGAAAAATAAACAGGCAACAGACTGACAAGCTGGTGGTAGTTTCCCTGCCCAGACCTGCCAAGAAGCCTGGCAGTCAGAGCATGCCCGCAAGGTGCAGATCAGCCTTCAGCATCACTATCCCATATTGCTCTATGCTACCTCGATAATGCCAACTCCCTGCTGCCTGTCTGTATCTCAGAGCATGTTCATCAGGTTACCAGGTACTCCTATGAGAAATAATCACAGGCATTACAACAGGGCCATGACGACAACTGAATATTCAGTGCAAGCCATGTGTGGCCCACGACAGGTGGATGCCCCAGCCATGAGGCAACTTGTGTTGCTGTGTATCGAAATGAAATCTATGACATTAACATTTTTTCAGCCTCTCACCTTGATTCCACCTCACCTCCTTCAAACTGGCACTGCTGGGCAAACTACTTTTCCATGTTCCTAGGTATTTCACTTCATTTTAGAAATCATTAGAATGGAAGTTTTCACACTGACTACAGTAGGATTCTAGTTCAGAAGCAAGTCAGAGAATGCAAGTAAGTACCTAAAAAGAGTGGTATGAATGCTCCCATTACTGACAAAATAATCAAAGCAAAGCTATGTTCCAGTCCTGTAACTTTATTAATAAGTAGTTTTGTGCTAAACATATTTATATGCTTTCACACTGCACAGTGTTCAACTTCTTTCATTTGTGCAAGAAGGAACAAAGCTTGTCAGGTCAAGTAACTATTTAACATCTAGCAGAATAAGATCAGAAAACCTTAAGTTCCTTCACCTTTCTAGCCACATGCTCTTCAGTGATTATAAAGACCACTTGTTTCCATTTTATTTTAGTGAAATGCCAAGAAATAAAAGACCAGGGGAGCAAAAAATTACCTGAAGAAAGCAAGCATAATTATACTGACCCCCTAGATAACTCTGCCTTTGCCTGGATGTCTTTGTCATTTGTCTAGTAAGATGATGTTACAGTCAAGCAGAAACACATAGGAGACTGCCTGAGTGATGAAATTGTTTAGAATCCAACTGAAATTCATACATAGAATACTTTTCCCCTATTAAAAAATAAGAAAAAAATATTTTTCACCAAAAGTGTACTGTTCTTTAATAGTATCTAAAATGTAAAACATATTCCCTTTCAGCTAGTCACCTGAAAGAAATGCTTCCCTCTCCCTGAAAAAAGCTTCTATGACACTCATTTTTCCTATGACTTCAAGATAGAGTTGTACACCTCAACAAAGAGCAAACAATTAATACAGAACCTATAGGCTGCAATGATCATGGTCCCTAGGCAAAAATGATAGGGAAGGGTAATGTTATTTTTTGTCATTTTATGTTCTAACATTACATATCAGTCTGGAAATTGAAGGCGAAAATAGCATTTCTGTACACTAAGACTGAAGAAATACTTAAGGAGTGGATTAGATATTAATTTTCTGATTAATTTTTTTGCATGGATTTGTAGGATTAGGTGAAAATTAAAAAAGTAAAACTTTACACAAACATTGATTACTAATTTCAACTTTTTTCAACCCTGATCCATCCTGTAGTGTAACAAAAGGCAACACTTGGTTCACAAGACTGACCTGACCAATTCATGAAGCGTAACACGAAGACATAGTCAGATCACGATCAGTAGGCCAGTATCAGTGTGACCCTAACATTTTCCCACATACAATTAAATGAAAGCCAATGCTTAAATGTATTGCAATTGCTTACAGCCATGTATTTACCAGATGAAAGAGGGAACTGGAGAGAAGTGAGTTTAACCTCTCTCATGGCACTGTCCTATGCAAGATGTGTGTCTTTAAGGAAAGACACAAGCAAACACACAAACACAAAAAAAGAGGTCACACTACTTCACGTGGCAATAGATTTTCTTTCCTTGCAAGTGTAACAACCAGGTTCTCCTGAACAACTGGCCCAGCAGAGAGCACGGCTGTGCAAGCCATCATAACTGCAGGTCAGATATGGTCCCAACTTCAGGGTCCAATTACCCACAGCTCTCATGTCCTTAAATGGGGCACTGGGGAACAGAAGAAGAGGAAGGGTTGGCATATTACGTCCCAAAAACGAAATCAACAGCACTTCGTCCTTTCTAATTATTACTGCTTTCCAGAAGAGAGCAAAGAGGTGCTTTATGAGTCAAACCACATGAAAGAGAATCAGGATTTCCAAATTCTTTCCAAAGCTTATGCATTTCTCACCCAACTCATTTGGACTCCTTGTATCTCCTCCTCCTGCAAAACTGTGCGAGTATAATTCAGCTAACTCTTACAGAAATCTCTGAGGTTCACCAGCCAGTTACTAAGTGTAACTCTTAAACTAGCTGAACAGCTTTGCTGCTATCAATGATCCTTTCCTGCAGAATGCCTTGAAAGGGATCACTGGTTATGATAAATCTAAGTGTCCTGCATTGATTCCCATAATTTAATTAACTCCCTTTAAAACTAGTAGTAAGTACGAGGGAGAATTTACCGGTATTAAAATACTGCAGCATTATATAAACACTTGGCTGGGTCTCTTGACTTGGTCCTTCCTACAACAGCCTTGCTCACCATACTGTACATGTAGTTATCTCTGCCGAGGGCGGGCAAACTGGCAAAATGCTGATTAAGAACATGTTCTCTTTTTAGAAGCTCTCTCCTGCCTGACTCTTCTGGACTTCTCTGTTCACAGCCACTAGAGAAAGCATTACTAGTTCCCTCAGTATGCATTTATGCCCAGGGGGTAAAGGACGAATCTCTTTCCAGCAACTAGAGCAGGGACATGGATGTGAAACGCGAAGCTCACTCACTCTCCTACTCATGGCATCAAGGAGAAGACAAATGAGGGCTTGGGTAGAATGTGACACACATCCCTGCTCACACTATCAGAAACTGCTTCCAGTTTGAGGGTGACGGCAGAGGGCCTGCCACAGGGCTCACTAACAGCAGGTTTCATCAGGGGTAAGCAATGCCAGTGAAAGAAAAAGAACTGTAAAACCAGCAAGATACCTGAATACAGTCTGACAGCAGCAGCATTTCCAGAAACACATGGAATAACAACTGCTACAAAGAACTGAACACAGTATAAATACCACTCCCAGTAAAAAAAATAAAAATAATAAACAAATGTTGTGCCAGATAGAACCAACCCAATGGCGAAGAAATGGCAAAGAAAACCTGCTAGAAGGCAACTTGCAATACCTAAAGAACATACAAACAACTCCACCACTGGAAGGCATTTCCAAATCATATTCTTTACATCAAAAATATGGAGTATAGTCAATGAGGTAAAATATAGAAAATACTTCTTCAACTAATTAACATTTCCGATTAAAAGTTTTAAAAAACCCCAAAGAACAAGAAACCATCACTGTTTAGTGTTTTCCTGTTTGGCATCAAACTGTCAGCTTAGAAATACGCTAGTTAGTTATTAAAAAAATGCTAACAAATGGGAAAATTAAGTTTGCTATGCAGCTACAAAAAAGAAAAAATGGTGAATGCCCATAATTGAAATGTGTCATATAATCCTGAGCAGCAAAGAAAATACTTTGTGGCAAGAAGTCAGTCAAAACTTGGTTTTGGGGTGGGACAGAGTGGAGTCAGTGCAAACCCTGACATACATTTTTAGAATGGTGGCTTCTGCCTGGCTAAAGAGACTTGCACCTGGATTTCCATCCACCTATGGGTACAGATCTGAGTCTTCTCAACTCTCCACTCCCCCAGAAGTGGCAAAAGTGAAGTAAGTGGAACTGCAGCAGATCAGGTTTGTATCTTTGGTTTATTCTGAGGCCAGAAGCAACAGATAGAGAGAAGACAAGCTGGGCCCAGGCAAGGCCAAAGGCAATGCACCTTGGTGCATTCACCATAATTGCCAACTAGGATCAGCTATGATGCTGATGTTGATGAAATCATGCTGAAATTTGCTAAGGTAGACCATGAAACCTTTGGAAATGGACAACACATAAGTCAAATCAGTAAATAAGAAACCGTCCCATGAAGCAATGCTAACCTATGCAATATTCTCCTTCATGGAAGGGTGTTCAACAGTGAAGCCTGGTTCTAAGCAGCAGACTTGGGGCCTGATTTGCTGCTCATCCATTAACGAAAAAAGTTGTCTGCTGTGATGTTGTGATCCTAAATTTTTCCTCAAATATTGTAATATAGATGTCATTCTTGCTCAGAAGAAAATGACCTTAGCATAACAGGTATCTGCTAGGTCCCCATCTACTAGCTCTGCTTTTACAACTGTGTCTCCCTCCAGCCTGGATCACCCTGGGAGCAAAGTGACACTAAGTTACACAGAGTAAAGTCTCCTAAAAATAGCCAATGGAACATACTTTGTAATGCATACCCAACCCAAATGCCAACAAAGTTTGGCCCATTTACCACACAACTCTTTTCCAAATGTGAGATTTCTCAGTGAGATTTCTGCTACAGCTCAAAGCCAGACTACAGTCCTTTGAGAGGCACAATGCTGTGAGGTCTGCACTTTCAACCCTTCGTGCCTGTGCCATTATACTGTACAATACAAAAATGATTTTGTGCAGAACATTCCAAATTTGGAAACTGTCATGTTCAATCTGTGGGTAAATTGCTGACTGAAGAACTCCACCAGGGTGGTGGCAAGAGATTAACAGACAAGGGACAACCAAAATGAATTAAAAAACAGTTGCTCCAGTACAGGAATCTTAACAAAAGAAGACCGGATAGCCCAAGCCTCCATTATTTTCGTTTCAATGATCAGTAAATAACTGTTTCCAAAATTAAGAGATCGTGTTACAAATCTCAGATGAAAAGAAAAAAGACTAGCAATATGTGTCAAGTTATCCTATTGATTATTGCTTTTATAGAACATATACATCAATTTGGATTATTTGGCAAATTCTATTTTTACAGCAGTTGCCCATAGCTTTTGAAGAAGAAGAGTTTCATTGTCCTCACAGATTTTACTCTTCTCATCAAACACATTCCTCAAGGGCGTCTGAGAACACATTTAGATACCTCAGTTTTTCCTACAGCTGAATACCGAAGCAGCCAAAGCAGGAACCTTACTGCGAGTTTCTCGCAAAAGGCTGCCACAAAAGAGGGAACACAGGACAGCGATGAGCAATGCAGGAATGCCTATAAATAAAAGCATGGATTGTAAACTGCAAAAATAGAGCCAACCCGGGAGGCCCTGCGGCTGCACAGCAGCCCTCTCCCTGTTTGTTGCACACAGAGTGAATTTCAGTACTGCTGGGGATCAGCAGCGCTCCTGTGCCCCCTTCCCAGTGGCTCAGACCACGCCAACCGGCAGCCTCAGCTCTGAGCGCACCTCGGTCCCGCCAGCCAGGCTCTCATCACCTGCACTCGACACCAAGCAGAAGCTCTCCAGCAGTCTTCATAGACTCACAGAATCATTTAAGTTGGAAGAGACCCTCAGGATCATCGAGTCCAACCATAACCTAACTCTACCACTAAACCATGTCCCTGAGAACCTCGTTTAAACACCTTTTAAACACCTCCAGGTATGGTGACTCCGCCACTTCCCCGGGCAGCCTGTTCCAATGCCTGACAACCCTTTCCATGAAGAACTTTTTCCTCATATCCAATCTAAACCTCCCCTGGAGCAACTTGAGGCTATTTCATCTTGTCCTATCACTTCCTCCTTTTGCTAAGTGTGAAGCCTGCATGTAGAAAAGGGACAATGCCATCCTAAATCCCCTAAACAGCCAGGGCAATCACAATCAGGTCCAAAAATAAAAGCCACCCATGCAAGGTTTCAGAGAGCAAAACTGCAGATTTACACTGTTTCTTAGCAGACAAAACTGGAACTGATTTCAAAGCAGAACAGAAAACATTTTGTTGCTAGAAATCTTGCAAGTGTTCATGTCACACCAAAAGCCGTTCCCTTCATGCTATTGTGGAAGGGGTTCAAGCAATAGCTAAGGCAGCATATATAAAGCCTTCATCTTACCCTCTCTTTCATCAGTATCAAGCCTATTTAGATGTGCGGACACACTTGAACCTCCTACCTTAGCACCTTGCAGAAGTTATTCTGGCTACTGTAAAGAGAAAACAAAGACAAGTCATTTCTTCACTGATGATGACATATGAACTAGCAGCTCTTTTTGTAGGCGCGAGGTGACAAATCCGTACAGTGCTATTTCTTGGACTACCTGTCTGCATTACGCTGACAACCACCCATCCATTCTCATGGATGACCAAAGACAAAACAGATTTTATTTCTTTTTATTAGTCTGAAACATGAGAGTTCTATTGATATTGTTAAAGTAGCATAAAGCTCAATTTCCAAGTATGCAAAACCATATGACTGGCGGGCTGGAATGCAATGTTTATCAAAGGGGCCTAATAAGGTTTCAGTTTTATTAGGCTATTTCCTGTAAGTTGATATGTGCCAGTTCTTTTCATTAAGACAAGGATATAAAAATTAAAAATGGATTACCCTAATGGGTTCCAAATTACTGTGTCGCTTTCACTTCTTTGCATCCATTTTTTTAAAAACCAGTTCTAATTGGTCCTTTTCCAGTACCACCCTAGATATCTGAATTGCTGTTCAGCTGAACTGACATTCAAATCAAAATCCTGCAAATCTCATTCTACTCTACTACTATAATGTTAACGCTGAACCATTGAAGCATCATGTTAAACATGTCAATGCAAAATGGTGGACACTGTGTTAAAAGGAAGTTTAAATTGCAAAAGCCAAGTTTGTCTTTCTCAGGAAAAACAAACAAACAAAAAAAATCCCAAACAAAACAAAAACAAACAAACAAAACCACCAACAGAAACTAAGGATGAAATTCAGTTACCTAAACTCAGCCGCCCTGTGCCTTTCACCAGCCCAGACTAGAAGTGGGTGTCTCGCAGGATGTGCTGTATTTGCCAGTCCCGTTGGGTGGCTGAATCCTGAGGCACATAAAATGGTACTATATGCCTGTGTCTAGCCAAAACTCAACAGCAAACATTTCTCAAACAATTTTAATAAGCTCTAAAGCACTTCTCAAAAGGGATTAAGCACACTGCACAACTAAATCTTTTTACTTCTGCATTCCTCCTCCCTTGGGAAAGACATAATATTCAGTATTCATTAGTTTTGCAGAATTGAGCTCTCCTAAGATCTGATAGATTTGAGGTCCACTGGAGTGCTACAAAGATCTCCTTTGGGAAGCCTTCTAGGAACTTAAAGTGGAAAAAAAAAACCAAAACCTTGCTACATAGTGTCTGTGTTCACTTAAAGTAAATTGAGAATTCCAAACTCAGTAAGACATGATCAGTTTCTAGAAATCTAGATACCAAAAAGTATCACAGAAAAGATCCCTGGGCACACGCAGCACCCATGACTAAAAGTTCTTAAGTTCCCACCAATTTTACTGCAGTTCAAGCACATTCAAGGTCCTGAAATCACCAAAAATCACATCAAGTAATCAATAGTCCTTTCATGACAAATTTTGGAGACAAGAACTGGATCATAAGACTTGTAAAAAAAATTCGGAGAATCCTGCAATACTACATTTGGAAAGCCACCTACTCTGGTGTGCCCTGACAGAGCTGTGTCAAGCATTTCTTCTCTCTTTCCATGATTCAGGGCTTCCAGCTTTCATGGCCTATGAAATGCTTGGGTTCTTAAACAGCTACTCCACAAATAAAAATAAACCCACAGAGCAAATGGCTAAACATCCCAGTACAAATTGGGGGAGTAAAATGCCAATAGCACATGAAATCTCCTCAAATGTCACGTTGAGAAAATCAAGATGCTAAAACCAGTTTTATTTTCCAGTACAGTGATGTCACCAACATGATATTTTCATTGTTTGCCAGGTTAACAGAATTTATGGAGGTAATTAATGCAGAACATGTGTGCTGAGCTATCCATATGAAAAATGGAATTGCCCCTGACTTCATTTGCTGCCTTTGCAACCAAAACCCCGCTAACATCTTTTTTCACTATTTCCATATGTGAGAAATACAAATATTTATAACAAAGGTAAATGCCTAAATGACTGTTCTATTCCCATCTACCCACAAGCCAGTTTTTCAGACCCCTGTCTTCTGCTTATTCCTCTACTTCCATTGCCTTTCCACAAACGGGTCCGGTTTCCATTACATTCTACAAACTAAGCATGTTCCTCATACCTCTTCTCCAGAATTGCTTTCCTTAGTTACCATGGACAGTTTTTGCTTCCATTTCTTGAACACTCTCTGTCCAGCTTTAACCCAGCTTTCAGGATCAACACAAGCAACTATGGAAAAAGCAATGCCATTAAACATATGATTCTTTTCCTGTGTCTTTTTTTTTCTGGGCATCTACAGAATCAAAGCATCCCCCTTTTTGGTAAGCAGCATTTAATAAGAAGGAACAGACAGGCAGTCTTCCCAATGAGGAAAAGACAATCTCTGCCATCTACTCTTTATTGGCTGAATGTTGATTTATGGGAAGGAAGACACAGAAGAAAAAGCACAGGCACAAGGGAAAGACTGCAGGGCAGTGTGGGTGGGTGGGCTGAGAACAAGAGAGACCAATGAGTTTTTCCCTACAGTCGGGTTACTTCTACATGGTTTGGGTGAGCACATTGCATTTTCCACAGCTGTAACCACCTTTTCCAGGAAAGCTCAACTCTCAACCATTACTAGGACATTTCTCTCAGAGGTAAATCATCCATGGGATAAAAGCTTTTGCGGGATAAGGTCCCTACCATCTCAGAACCTGTTTTTAATATAAGTGCCTTAAGTGTGTATTCTCCATGGCTGGTCATGAGCATTAAGGCTGGACAGACATAATTTACTTTTTTTTTTTTTTTAACAAACCAAACCACAAACAAACAAAAAAACCCAAGCACCATTACCAAAAGATTAAACAGAATGGTAAAAATGCCTCTACCCTGCCTAAACTGCAGCCTCTGTTGAAATTCACCACTGGTAAATCATAGTCATGAAACTTACTAACGTAAACAAAGCTTAGACATTCAGGGAGGCAAGGAATTTCTTAATTTGTGCTTTGCTCAGTGTTCAGATCATGGTCAGCACTGACTTCTGGTTTCCTAACATTGTCATTAATTGGAGAAAGTTTGGATCTTGGTTTGATTTTTCCTAGGATTCAGTCCAACTTTCACTTCATCTCTGCCTACCTATGCTCTTTTTTAATCCTTCTCTCTCCCTCTCCAAAAGAGATCTTTCAAAAAGTCTTGCCTCTCGAAAAAACAGCAAACAGAGCAAAAATCCTCTAGCTGCCTTCTAGCTTCTCAACAACTAAACCAAGAAATCCAATGTCACTCATCGTTATCTGTTACTGCACAAAGTTTGTGGGAAGCCTACCATGACCAAAACATATTTCAGTGCTTTAATTATTATTTAAAGAGTAGCCCTGCACTCTGGATTTTCTACAAACCCCTCCCTTGCTAGGCAACAGTTTAAAAGTTCTGGTTTTAATAATTGTCCTGTTATGCTATGCTTTAGCAATTTTTTAAAATTATTTTTAAAAGAAGAGACCGATGCAATGCAAACCTTTCCATCCAAATATAGATATAAAAATGCTATGAGAAGCCATCTGGAAAGAAAAAAAAAAAAAAAAAAAAGGAAAAAAAAGAAAGCACCATTCCCACACCTTATTACACTAAACTGCCCTGACTGAACCTTAACATTCATCCTATTGTTCACTTAATTGCTAGCAAGTTTTAACCACTGTTCGTTTGGTCTGCTATTCTTCTTTCATCAATATTTTTCCAGCAGATTAATGGGATTTTCTTCCATATTTTGCCTGAAACAGCAGGACACAGTAGTTTAATGAAAAAAAAAAAAAGGAGCGTGGCACTAAAGTTTCTGCTTACAGTGTGTCTGGTTTAATAACATCTCTGCAAATTTAAGGCTGTACATGCTGCTGTTTCATTCAATCTACCCGTCACTCTCACAGACTGCAACTCTTTTGTCACTGTCCCAAGATTTCTTTCAGACAGGATTATCTTTATTTCTCCATCTCTCTTTCTTTCATTTATTCACTGCAGAAATTTAGAAGGAATCTTCAGTCCAAGGGATGGAATTTTAAGTTTACATCAGTTTCACACTACAAAATGAGTACTTACTCTGCAAAATAACTACTTGTGCTAGGATTTATCAAGCGCCTAAGAAATTAAGTTGCACAAGAGTAATGCAGGGAATAAAATCCTAACCCAGCAAATTACTACCACGTTCTCTTTCCAAAATTACACTGTTGGGAGTTCATCTCTAATCTTCGGACTTCAACCATTTTCTTTTAAATTGTGGGTCTTTTTAAAAACTGTTTACATACATATATATATATTAAAAAAAAAAGGCACTACTGCTTTAAAGTGTTTATGGAAATAAGGGCTACAGCACTGCAGTTAATTTTTAGCAAAACAGATCACTTAACAGTAGTCACATGTGTTTGTAAACAAATTTTTTTCCATTTGACTGTATCATTTCTTACTCTAGCTCTTTTCCTCCTCAAAAATGTATTTCCCTCAATTTTCAACAATGCTTGAACAAATCAAACAATTTGTTTTCATAATAAAGGAAATGTTAAAAAAAAAAAAAAATATCCCTACATCTCACTACAGAAAAGCAATTCTTTGGATGTTGGAATTGTCTTTAAGAAAAGTAACAGGTTAGTGAGATTCCTGTGGCCCACCTCTGAAGTTTTATCCAACACCTCTGGACAAGTCCCATCAATTTTGCATCTTAAGGTGACCTCTCTGCTTTTCAATATTAGCTACACTGAGTAGAACTTTGTACTTTAACAAAAATAAGGACAAATTTCTATCTCTAGGTTGTTTGTTTGTTGGGATTTGTGTTTGTTTTTAAAGAAAAATAAAAGACCAGCTACAAAGCGGTGGTACCTACATGAATTACAGGTATCTAAGGAACTAACTCGGGCTCTGTATAAAAATCTACTAACAGTTCTGTTGTATTTGGTAACAGCTCTGCAGTGACCCTCACTGGTGATAAAATCCAGAGCTCTGAAAACAAGAAAATGAACACCTGCATCTGTATTTCTAAACTTTCATCAAGTGGGGATTACAAGAACAAAAGCCACTACATACACTCCTAGAGGAAAACTTGCAAGTTGTGAAATGGAATCAAAAGTACGTATACTAATAGCAATTTACTTAACTCTGGTGGATAATAAAAAATTAAAACTAATTTGTACGTCTTCCCAGATGGGAATGAAAAATTTAAGTTCAATCAGAATGCTGTCCTGATTTGCAAAGATTTCACATAAACAACGTGTAAACTTAGCATGCCTATTATATGTTTAATGCTTTTCCTTCGGTAGTGCCCCTGAAGCCTAATTTCCTGAGGCTGAGAGTACAGAAGAGGTCTAACCCGTTTCTACACCCTGACTGCTTCGTAGGTTACCAAATACATTTTATCCTAACTAACTGCAATAAGAATTAATTGCTGTGTCAAATTTGGACACCTTTGTATTTCAAACATCTGCTTTAAGTTTGATATAGACAATGTAGTGATTTTTCTTTTTAATAAGCAGTATTGAAATCAGCAGTAAGACAAGACAAACTTCAGTAACAGAAAAGAAATTAAATTATTCCATGTGTTACAGCCCACTATAAAAAATGTTGACAGAAAGTAAGAGATTTAACCAACTTACTTCTCCCATTGCACAGGATTTTGAAAACATCATGATGTAAATTTTAAACATGTTCATTATTTGTCTAATCATAGAGCTTAGGATTAAGCACAGAAGCTTTGAATAAGATACAGCTGTATGAAAAACAGCCCTCAAGACCTCCATGACTTTGAGCTTTCTAAAATTAAATTTTAAAAAGTATCACATTAATATTTCTAAACCTAACTTTTTTTTTTGCAGATAAACACTCAGGAGCAAACTATAGGCACCAGCAGGAATTGTGTCACAATACATGAGGACTTATCTGGACCTAATCATACCTGACATATAGTGAGGAGAGATTTCTAAATAGCATTTCCCCCCGTTCAAGCCCTTTAGATTCTATTGAAAATTTTCCAGTATTGCCAGCCTTTCCCAAAATTGCACGCAAAAGTTGGGCAGGCATTTTGCTCCATGGGCAGACAGTGCATTTTTCAGAACTATGCCAAGAGCTGTCATTACTACAAAGGCACAGTAAGTCGTCTTTAGCGACTATAACTGTTAACAGAGACCAGCCCAGATAAAATGGTGCATTTAATTGCGCAGTTACACAAAGTTCTGAGATGGTAATCAATGAATAAAAGATGAAACCGCATCTCCAAATCCAATACACACTGAAAACAGAGGATGATTGGAACCTTCTTGCTGTAAACCAAAACAGACACTATTTGAAACCAAGTACTGTAAGCAGATTTACCGTATTGATCCTTTGGTAACTGCGTTCGCAAGAAATTAATTTTATGCTAGATTGAGAGGTTACAAGAAGTTTCCTGTCTGCACAGTCAAAATATTATTGAAGCAATTCAGGTTGTCAGTAAAAGCTTAAACAAATTTGCTGATAATCCTGTTAATGACCTAGGTCAAGTGTTAACTGTTGTGGGTTATAAAACAGTGAAATTAAGGTTGCTGGTACCCTCAGGCAGGCAATATAGTTACCGAAGGGACAGAGGAAAAATTATTAAATTATAGAATGATATAGCTCATTCAGTTTCTTGATAACGGTAGAAATTATTCAGAAAGAAACTACATCCTTCTAAAAAAAACCCCACAATACTCCCTAAAAGGAAAATATCCAACAGCATGGAAGAGCAGAATGTGGTTTCTACATATCTACAGGGTTCAGTTTGCAACTTCAAACTGGAAAAGTTAGATGGTAAATCTTCCTGACATTTTCCTGCCTCACGGAAAGTAGCACACACCTTACCACAGCACATTGATAAATTTGAACTTTAGGGAACCTTCCTGAGCTTCTCTGATTACGTAGGTAAAACGTATGAAGCTTTGCGATAAGCACAGCAGAGAGTTTAAAAATAAACTCAATGGAAAATCTTACATTTCATCATGAAAAACCTTTAAATAAAACTTCTCTGCAATTAAGCCAATTAACAAAAATTCAAGCACTCCAAGAAAAAAAAAAAAAAAAAAGAAAGAAAAAACTGCATTTAACACCACAAAGTGAAGTAAGCCAACAACTCACTTTCAGCCTCTTTCATTCTTTTCTCCCTTCATCCCATCTGCTTCCATTGCAGTATTAGTACTAACTCAAACAGTCATCAGCTTTAGTGTTAATTGCAAATGTTAACTGAAGTTGTACTTAAAAAGAGTAATCCTTTCACGTCAGATAAATTTAGGAAACATCACTAAGAACTCTGAACATACTGTTGTTGGGTGTCTACTGCAAAATTCATGTCTCCCAGAAGTTTGACAAAGCTATAGACACATAGCAAAAATTAGATCCATGGCTTTGTTAAAACAATCCATGAGGAGAATTTCAGCAGTAGCTTTAATATAAAGCGTATGAAAGAAACTGTATACATTTTTATTTATACGCCTATATTAACAATATCCTTCTCAGTGTTGGAAAAAGACAGCTTTTCTAAACACCCCACAGAAATGCAGAAACATCTATTTCTAGTTTTGGGGGAAAATTTATGGTAACAACAGCAGGTAGGTAAGTGAAGAGGTCAGAAAAAGATCATTTAAAAGAGGAAAACAATCTTCTGACATAATTTAAAACTGCATCCTAATGCTTGATCACCAAACAATTTAGTATGTCAGCAAATTATAATAATTCTGATTTCTAAACTCACATGATGAGCCTAAATAAGCTGTAAATAAATAAAAGAATTACTGAGCTCTTCTAACAGGGTGTGTGTGTGGGGGGGTTCTTTAAAGTTCATATCACTTTTAGAAGAAACACTAGGTGTTCCCTTTTATTTTGAAAGGAACAGCAAAATACATAATTGAAAAAAGCAAGCATTTAAAATTGGGTTACTGTCTGGTAACTGCATTTATACTGTTGTTTTCACTAGCCATTTTGAAAACATTGCCCAAATCATACAAGTTCTTGAAGCTGAATACAGAACAGAAGCAGTATCTGCTGAAAGCTGACTCAGACAAGTATGCTTAATGTGCACTCTGTACGACACAAATTTTTTCCCCCTGTCTCAATTCTCAGTGTCAGTGATTTAAAACAAAGAAACAAAAAGTGTGGATTTGCAAATTGGAATGTTCTAATATCTTTTTTGCATAATTAGTCTCAGTTTATAGACTGTGTCTGTCTACCACTGCCATGGCGGCAGAGCTGCTCCGCTGACTGACAGAACTACATACATTCCCCAAAAGCTTTTAATAAGACAAGACTAACCCCATCAACACTCTGGTTTTCATTTCTGAAAATCATTTGTGAAAGATAACAATATTTACAAAATAACATATATCTGGAGGCTTAGAAGTGATCAACTGTTAGAAGCACATTCTTCTAAATAGCATATGAAGCACTGTGCAGGCGAAACAAATTTACATAAAACATAAAAACGGATGATATACCACTCTTCTGGTATGGTGGTACCATAGCTTCCTTCCGAGCAATAAAACCAACTGATTCAAGATTACCCAGGATTTGTAAAGTTTGAATCTTTCCTTATTTCTTTTACGTTATAATTCTTTTTCCTTCCAGAAATCATTTAAAGTCACTATCTTACTGTCTTATCCCACAGACACACAGAATATCAATAAATACATCAGCATTATTTATACAGGACAAATGATTGTTCTAATAGCTTTGGTATCTGTTTCTCTACAGAAATGCTACAACCCAAGCAGGTGCGAGTTTTCCATGGTTGCTTGACGCTAGAAGTTCTTCACAACCTTTGGCCTCTAGATTTTATCCCTGAAGATGATTACACTGGACATCCTGGTCATGCCGACTGCATCCACAGTGCAAGAAGGCAAAAGCTGCATTTCCTTTTTTTTTTTTTTTTTTTTAATAGGAAAAGTGCAATCTTCTCTTCTTCAAAAAGTGTTTCAATTACTTTTTCAAGCATTGCCTAGTGGTCATTATTTCTCTCTGAAATCTAAAATACATTTTCATCAAATGTCATCTTAAAAATTCTCATAGAGAAGGAGAACAAATCACTCATGCTTCGTTTCCCAAAATTTACACACATTCACATACCCACACACCATTTTAACACATGAAAAAAAATTGATATGAAACCGCTACACAACCAAAGAGAGGTTTTATCGGGGAGCAAGCTTCTTTTTTGTATTAATTAAAAGTTTTGAAAGAGAGGATGACTAATGAAACCACCATCCCTGCACATATAAAAGGCATCACAGCTCAGTTATCACTGGGGTGAGGGAGACGGGGACCAAGCATTAGTCTTTATAGCTTATTTTTATTAATTAACACACGAATCTGACTCCTACCGCTGTCTGCTAGCAGCCATCTATTTGAGGCTACAAATAAGGAGGCGACTCTCCCTGAGCGGCAGCCGCGAGGACGCAGGGCACCTGCCGGGTGCTGGGGCGCTCCGGCTCCCCCGGCGCCGGGAGACCGCTGCCGCCCCCGCCGCCAAATGTCCCTTGCCCCTTCTCCTCCCCGCCGCTCATCTTGCTCCCCACCTCGCCCCGGGCGCTGCGACTCTTCGCCGCGCATCGCCCCGCCGCCGCCCCCAGCGCACCCCGCCAGTGGAGGGCCGGGGGACGGCACAGGC
The DNA here is from genome assembly GCF_964273445.1 of Streptopelia decaocto. Taxonomy (NCBI): domain Eukaryota; kingdom Metazoa; phylum Chordata; class Aves; order Columbiformes; family Columbidae; genus Streptopelia; species Streptopelia decaocto. The sequence goes on from NC_138663.1 coordinate 90,731,708, forward strand.
TGCCCTTCCCTCGCCAACTTTCCTCGGGGAACGGGTAGGGGGCGGCTGCCCCTCCGACTGCGGCTCCCGCACCTCACCGGGCGGCGGCCGCTCCTCACAAGCGGGGACGCGGCTGCGCTGCCAGAGCGCAAGGCGAGAGAGAGCCCTGCGGTCCCGCGGCGAGGAGCCGCTGCTGCCCGGGACCACCTTAACGGGAGGAAAATAAATAAATAAATAACATCAACAAAAAGAGAGCGAGAGGAAAAAAAAATATATATATATATATATAGGAAACGGGGGGAAAAAAAACGGGAGAGCGCTCAGCGGGTCCCCCAACCACGCGTCCCCGGTGGGACCCGGCCGGGCCGCGGCTCACCTTCGTTGCCGGGGCGGGCGCTCAGACGCCCGGCGGCGCCGAGGGCAGCACAGAGCAGCAGCAGGAGAAGCAGCAGTAGCGGCGGCGGCAGGCGGCGGCGGTCCATGTCGGCAGGGCAGCGCGCAGGCAGAGCCGCATGTCTCCGCACCGCATGCCACCGCTCCGCGCCCGCTCCGCTCCGCGCTGCGCCGCGCCGCCGGGACCATGCCCCGCGCCCGCCCGCCTTCGCGCTGCGCCCGGGAGGGGCCGCCCCCGCCCGGCCCCGCCGCCGCCGCCGCGCCGCCCCGGGCCCTAGCGCCGCCCCGCCCACCTGCCTGTCCGCGGGGAGCGGGGGGGGGGTGGTTGGGGGGCGCTCCCGAGCGGGTTTTCCGCGGGATTTGCGCGCTGAGAGGTCGCCGTCCGCGCACCGGGACGTTCGTCGCAAGGGGAGGGGTAGGGGAGAGTGACAAATTCCGGGCGGTGAGGGGCAAAGCGCAGAACCTGCCCCTGAGCCCGAAAGGATGCCCCGTGGCATGCGACGTTGAGCGGGATCTCTGCAATACGGGATGACATAAATCACATAACTCGGAAGCCTCGGCTGGCCGTTTTAGCCAGCTACAATCCGATCGTGTCCAATTACCAGCCTTTGCAGGGCTGAACACAACTGCAAAGTAGCGGTAGAGCCTTCAGAGTTTCACAGCACAGCCATAGCAGGCTTGCTAAAAAAAAAGCCAGTTAGATCATTCATCCCTTTGCTGCCTACAGTGACTCTAGCCCAGTCTGCTTCACACAGAACCATAATTCTGACCCTAAAGAACACACTTTGACCTCAGCAAACTGGAGCCTTGGTGGTGGTAGGGGCCTCTTCTCAGACGCTTTCTGTAGGGTTGTGCAGCTTTACTCTAGAAGTTACCATGTTACCATGTAAAATGTGTATTTTATAAGCATTCGCTACCTGTGTGCACCTTACCTCCAGTACCCTCAGCCCATCAGAGGCCCCAGAGTACCTGTCAGAGCAGAGGGCAGAGCAGCATGCAGGCAGTATTGCTATTCCACTGTTCCTAGGGGGGAATCGCTGCAGAGCAGCACCTCCCAAGCTTCCCCTCCTGTGGATCATTTCTTCAGAATATGGATACCTTTCTTCCCAAGTGACTCATCTCAGGTCTCCAGAGCCACCCAGCGTGGTTCTGTGGAAATGGAAAAATATTTGAATAATACTGAGGTCAAATAAATATTTTACTTCAAACCAAAGCTATGCACCCATGTAGTATGAGGTCTTGCTCTGAATGTGCATGCTGCCTGCACAGACAGCAAGAAACTGGCTGGAAGGAAAGGAGCCTTCAGCAACAGATGTGGAACTACAGTGCAGAAGTAACATCAAAAATCTTTGATCTCACAGAAACCAAACCCTGATATTTCAGAAACCAATATGTTAAATCCCTGAACAACCTTCCTTTCCACAAATACAAAAGAATTGTCCTATGTGTCCTCAGGGTCACTGGTAGCAGCAGGACAGCTGAGCGCTGCCGCCTGCAGCATCTGAGCTCCAAGTTTATCAATGGCAAAGCTGCCTGTGGGGCAGCACTGCAACACAGTACCACCAACTCACTTCAGCAGTGATGCACCTTTTCTGCCCCCCAACAGCAGAAGAGGAGGTGCTGGGCTGGTTGCAATTCAGAGCCTGTGCCAATGTCTCTCCTGCACAGTATTGGCATACCCCAAACTATTTGGTTTAGCTCTGCAAGGTTTGCACTGTGCTAAAGGGGTTGGAAATGTACGTAAGGCAAACTAAAGGAGATATAAGGCCGTAAGAAGTCAGTCTCAGTCAAGCAGTTGTTTCAAGGGAGTACAGTTGAGGATATGAGCATTATTTTCCTCTCCTTCCCTGTTTCCAGGTTTGATTACTCAATCAGATTAAGAAATCATCACATCTAATAGCATCCATTGTTTCATGTCTCCAGCTGTTCCTTTCACTTGGATTTAGCATCTACCCTACTTATGTCCTCTCTGGTTAAATTTCCAAAAGGACAGAGAGAGATGCCCAAGTCTTTTGACCAAGGATCTCCAGAGGCAGGGTGATCTGGCCATAGGGTTAACAGTGTATGGCCCAGAGAAGGGGACCTCCTGTCCTCCTTTGTCTTTGTCATGGCTCATTTCATTATACCTTTTAATTTATTTCATAAAGATGTTTTTTCCCAGCAAAAAATCCAGAAACATACACTAATTTCCTCAAAAAGTTACTCTCCCTAACAATAAAACCTGTTTTGGTTTGGGATTTTCTTTTTTTTCAGACCTTTTCCTTTTTCCTTTTCCTAATCCTTTCTAGAATACACAGCTGTCTTCCTTGAGTTCTTTTGTACAGCAGAGGCAATTCTACTATTTAAAACATCATTAAATTCTCAGGACTAGTAGTTTTGGTCTCTGTTGAGCCACATCTTTCTTTTATGACTTCAGGTAAATATTCTTTTAAGGTGGAAGAAAAAGGGTGAAGAAAAATAACAAATCTCTGCGAAAAAAAAAAAAAAATCACTTCTGTTTTCTGTTAGTGGGAAAAAGTCATTCCAAAGAAGCAAAGAAAGGCATTTTTGTTTTTCAGTCTTCAAGTTGTGTGTGTATAAAACATCTGCACCTTCCAGCTGCAACACCTGATTCTGCTCTTGCTCCCCGTCTGGGAGAGGGAGGCTGAGCACCCACCATGGTTTTACCACATAACAGTGATTTGCTGAAGAAGGAAAAGAGAAAAAGAAGAGGCAACCACATCCAACTGCCAAACCTTGTTTTCCTCCTCTTGGGAAGAGCCGCAGGATTTCAGCATTCCCCTTCCCATGCTTCTGCTTTGGAAAAGAGGAGCTTTTACAACACTTAATGGGTAGAGGTGGGAGAGGCAGCTCCTTGGATTCCACGAGAAGTGAATATTCTCCAGCCAGTGCCTGACAGCAAGTAGGGCGCAGCACTTTGCCAAAGGACAAGGTGCAACTCTCTCCTTCTACCAGCTCTGCGATCCTCCTGATCCTCTGAGCCACTTATTAATGTTGTCATACATCTGGTGGTCACAGGACACACACCACACATCTTTGCCTGCCAGAGGGGAAAAAAGCTCCTCCAAGGGACCAGAGGCAGCAGCCAGTGCGCTGAGCCCAGCCACAGCATCCCCTCACATTGCCCTACCCCGTATTGTGCTCCGACGCTGGGATTGACCATCATCCCTCCAGGTTAGGCATGGTTCCACCTCAGCATGGTAGCTGCTTTTGAACTGCTCCTGGGTCTACACCTGTAGGTCTGGGATTGTTCTCACAACTCACTCGTGAAGCCCACAAATGAGAGAAAACCCTTTGACCTTCTGTTATGGTGTCATTTTCTGTGGGTACAAATTTGTGATGTCATTTTCTACAGGTAAAAATCTGAGCTAAAAAAAAAAAAAACACACAAAACACAAACAAAACAAACAAACAAACGAAAAAACAAAAGGAAAATGTGGTATATAAAACTGATGGAAAAGAGTTGGTAAGAAAACATCATGAGAAAGATTATACATGCTACAAGCAATTGTGCTCCAAGTATTAATGTCACCATTAACTCCTTCACTGGTTCAGTGTAACAAAACAAGGGGTGGACGTTAGAAATATCAATGCAACTTTTTCCAAGGTAACAATGTGTTTACCAGGTAAATATTTTGTTTAAAAAAAAAAAAAAAGGGTAAAGAAGATAGAAGAAGAAAGAGGAAGAACAAACTAAGGTCTATACAGTAAACAACAGATTGTGAATTCCCAATTCTGCCTCATGATAGCGTGCATACACACACAGAGACATATATTTTGGGTTAGTTTCACCATCCATACCTCAAGGTGTATTTTTCAGCCTTCTTTTCTCCTTGTGAAGGTTACAAATGCACCTCTTAGAAACAAATGAAAGATCAGATTTTCACATTGTATTGTGGAAAGCTGTGAGACAGCTTCATGACAAGGGACAACACAGATGATATGGCTAAACACTAAAGCTGAACTTTTTTCAGAATTTTGCAGAATTTTTTCTACAGATTGAAGAAACATTACATTAAACAAATATTTTGAGGTTACTCATAGCAAACATATTCTGAATTCATAAATATCTTCACACCAGAGGACTCATCCAGGAAGAAAATAATATCAAACAACACAAACCATATAAGAAAAATTGTTAGTATCAAACCTTTACAAAGAACACCTCTCAAGCTAAAAATGAGTAGCAAAAATATTTGGAAAAATTTGAAAACTGCAGGTTCTGAGGAAAATTCTCAGCAGGAAAGATAAAATTCCTTACAAATTCTTCACTATGTTTTTTTTTTCCTCTGTGACATGTAATCCGGAATGCATTGTGTTAGTTTTGTGCAAATTGCATGTTTACTCTATTAAGAGTAATTTTATGTGAGCTTAAAGGGCACCTTCGAAGAAAGAAAATAGCCTCTAGTGGCATTTCTACATAACCAGAGTGCACATGGTAATATCTTTGCCCTAGCATCCATAAAATCATTCTAGAGAAACACATAACCATGATTTATGATTTTCTGCCAACCCTGGACTTTAATTTCTTTAATATATTGAAGATCAAAATCCTTACTAAACACAAATTTTATCTCTTACATTTTTCTTTTGTAAACAGGGAAGTGACACATTCTGTGATTGCATAATGGAAAAAAGAAATCATAACACATGGGCAGAATGCTCCAGATCTCACGTTTGCATACTAAATAGGAAAACAACTTTCTGCCTAATGAAAAAATGTTACAGATTATTAGGAACAGCCACAGAAGTAATCAATCAATTTATCCAATGGACTGGGCCACGGTCTGTTTCCAAGAAGGCTTTTTAATGTTTATGGCTTTTGAGTTGCATTGTTTAATTAATTGAATGACGTGAAACTTCTAATCTTACAGATTAAAAGACAAAATGTTTTCCTTTAAAACAAGCAAAAAGCATTAATGATAGGGTCAGTACTCTTAAAGAAAGGTGGATGTACAATCCCCAATTTATATGGGGAGGAGGCAACATGCACAGCAGAACAATGCTCCCCATCGGTAGGTGCCTTGCCTGTGATTTGATGGGGTTGTTTGGAGGCGTGAGAACATTTCCTCCTCAGTTTCTGATACTTATTTATGAAGGTCGTTGTTTGTGATGTTGATATCCCTCCCACTTCACAGACACCTGGACTGAGACAACGTTTTCCACATAAATCATACTAGAGGCAGGTTTTCAAAGTCATTCAGTGATAATTTGGGCCTCCCAACAAGCATCTGTGTATATATCTGTGTATCTTTTCAGATTAAGTCTTTAAGTGTTGAGCTCAAAATATTATAAATGGAAGGATTGTTGCTCAAATTCATCACAAGGCAGGAGTCCACCGTGGGCCAGTCTTGGAAATGGTGACCAAGGAGGAAGAACCCTCCCGTGAGCCATTAAGGAAGTAGATTTACTTGTTTTAAGTATTCTTTGGGAGAGATTTTATAACATAACCCAAAGGTCTCCTAATGTACAAGATTGCTGTGAAAATGCAAGTGAATGAGAAAACGCAGGATGTTGAGGAATAAAAGACAGGATGCAATAAAAACAAATGATAAATGAAGTGTGAAAAGTTACTTTAAATAAGTCAGTTATTTAAAGCTAAACTGTAGCTCATTCTAATCAATACTTATACAATAATTACGTGAAAATCCAGAAAAATAGATTAACTACACAGGGTAAGAAATTCAGCTTTGAGCAGCAACATAGCTGCAATTGTAATTATGAAGTGAGTGCACACCAATTCCATAATGAAAAAAAGCCTGACTTATTATGGAGATGGAATACAGTGGAAAAGCATGCAAAATGCAAATGCAGTTTAGCTGCAAGTTTTCCCCATAAAGGCTGAATCATTTGTTAAGTATGCAATAAAAAGGTGACACTCCAAGCACTTAGACTGAATTTACCTATTTGTAAACAAAAATCTATAGAAGCCATAAAAGAAAAGCTTCACTAGCAGTACTGCCAGTTTTCAGAGAAAAGCAACCTTTACCTGAAGAAGAGAGTATTATTGTAACATGAAAAAGCTTGCCAAATTTTGGCTTGGACTGAGCATTTACAGTAGAAATCTATGAATCCTGTAAAACCAGACTGTATTATGGAGATATTGGCAGACATCCAGTGAGGTGCATAATGGCAAGTTTGATTAGTTTATTTTTTTCTTACACAGCGAATGTTAAAAAAAAAAACTGTTGGGGGAAAAAAAAAGATACCAAGACATGAAATTACTTATTCTCATGTATTTTGACTGACTTTGTTGGTTTTGTTTTTTGGTGGTTTGTTTTTGTTTTTGTTTTTGTTTTTGTTTTTTTCCTTTCAAAAGATACTGTCAGGAAGTATTGGACAATAAATAGGTAGACATATTTTAAAATAAATGCTACAATACCTCTAATTCTAGGCATCAGGATACAATTTAGGGAATGTACTTGGAGAGTGCACAGTCGTATTTCTGTGATCAGGATGAGCTGGACTGGGAGCATTCCCTTGTTTTTGCAGAGCCAAGCTTGCACATTGACAGCAAAATAGGTCATCCATTTTTGCTAACTAAAAATCTAACTGCAGAAATAGTTATTGTAAAATGCAAGTTTAAATAGCATAATGCAAACAATTTGAAGAGCCAGTGTTCACAACATGTGGAAAGTCCTCAACAGTTTCGTTTCCACAGTGAACTTCCTGCATTTGACGATTGATTTAGCTACAGTAACGATTACCTGAGGTCCCATATATAAATTTGGGCCTTTTAAATTTCGTGTACCTTTGCTGTTTTTTCTCAAATCCTCTCACCTCCTCCCTTGTAGTCAAAAATGGAGTTTTACCCTCTTGGAACTGGCACCATGAGTTTTATTCATGGTTCAAGGAAGCATCTGGGGATGGAATAAGATTGGTAAAAGGCCATAAAGTAGCATTATCTTAGAAACCTCAACTTCACATCTAGAACAAAAGTATGAAATCATTTCATGCCTTTGCTCAGAATGGCAAGATATATATTTGATTGTATGGTGTACATATGATTAGTACTTCCCAATTAAGAGCCTCCACCCCAAAATAAAATCAGAACTCAAAAGGTGGCAACCTTTTTCAAAAGACCTGTCCCTAACTCTAATGACTGCATGGAGATTCAGAGTTCCTATTTGCTTCAAAAACTGCTTAGTGTTGGTCTTTGGGGGGAGATTAATTAATCTGGAAACTGAGAGCAACATCATATATGATGACTAAGAGGTATGCAAGTTCAGAACAAATCCTTGTCGTGGTACACAGGTCTTTCAGAAGTTCCTTTAGGGAAGCAAATGTAAACACCCAGCTTTTACCCAAATTTCTCAGCCTCCAATCAAAAGACAGGAAGAGTGAGACCACAAACATTGAGGTTAACACCCTAATCCTAGCTCCCCAAACCAGACTTGCCCTCCATTGCAGTCAGCAATGTTCTGGGTGCAGAATAAACTGTCGGCAGTCTCACCTTTATTGCTGGATGCTTTCAAGTTTTGTCACACAGTATGGAACATCCTCATCCAGCTGACTCTGGGCATGCTGAGAAGCTCTTCAAATCTTCCAGTGTTGTTTTCTTGAGAATGACTTTGTCAGAATGGATGTGGTAGCTTTTTATTAATCCTCTATGGCCACTTGGGCAATGAAGGGCGGCAGTTTCTGCAAAAGACTAAGCTAACATTTTCTACATTTCGTTATAATGTGGTTGTTATCATTATTATAAAACACATGCAATAAATAATTATATGTCATTAGTATTCTCCCAGCTCAAGAGGAAATAAAAGAACCATAGCAGGACAGTCTGTCAACCTTGAGTCGAGCCATTCTTACCCATTAAACAGGATATTATGCTGATATGCTTTCCTACCCAAACCTGTAGCCAGCTGCGGCTCTGTAGTGAAGGATGGAGCTTCTTGTAGTGAAGGATGGAGCTCCTCAACCTTTCTAACTCAGAAGGCTCACCAAATAGGGTTATAAATGAAAACATTTCATATTCTGTGCTTGAGATGTGCTATGTCAGGAAAACATATTACAGAGATTTCTTGTTTTCTTGAACATGAAAAAGCTGGTATTTCCCACTGCAACATCAGATTTGGCTTATGTGAACTAAATTTTCAATTTTTAAAACACCTTTATTCATCAGTGTTATTTTTCATTATAAGATAGTCCAAGGCTTAATGGGACTGTTAGCTTAAGAATTTGAATAAATAGCTTCTTTCATTTTTTTTAACTGTCATCAAAACATGGAAGAATGTGTATGTTACTTTTGTGGTGCCAGAAATGGAGAAAGCCTGTATTTATTTCCTAGTCATTTATATTACTAAACAAAAGAAAAGTCACTAGGAAAAGGTATACGAACATCTCTCTTTAGGCTTTCATGAGAGAAACAAACCATCCAATGTTCATTCATTTCACTCAGATGCCTTCTATATGAGCTTTGGAATGGCGAACTAACAGCAGGATGAATAGAAAGATGTGACAATTGAATAATCTGGACAATATGTTTAGGGAAATTTATTACAAATAGTTGCAAGATTTTCCTAAAATAATGCAATGATCTAGTTCAAAAGACAGCTGTAGAAAACATACACAGAAAAGAGACCAGAATAAAGAAAAAAAAAAAAGTCTTGGAAAAGCTGAGGGCAATTAGTAGAAAATAGTCCACCTTCAGTTTCTAAGCTGAACTCAACGTAACATCATACCAAGCTGCAAAACTAAAAATCCAAAATGCACTAGAATCAAAGAGTACTTCTAGAGAAAAGAAAAAAAAAAAAGAGGATACTCATCAAAAAGGACATAAAATGGGAGCCTTACACAAAATAAAAGAAGGAGACATTCTGCAGAGTCTGAAAAAAATTCAAGGGACTTGCCAGATCTGTGGAGGGGAAGGTTTTATTGAAACACAATGTATGCAAGCAGTGTACTCTGCTGGTTTTCTGGATATACTTCCTCTGATGTGACTTTGTTTTAAATAATACTTTGCTTTAAGGCTGTAGTTGGGTGACTTATTAGCTTTGCCCAGAAGAAAAAGAGAACTGCAACTGCTGAGATAAATCACGGAAAGTGGAAGAAGGACTTTAACTTCTGTGCCTGCTTAAGAATGGAGAACCATGCAGACACCTTCAGAGACACACAAAAGCCTGAAATTTATGACCCAGAGGGGACAATATTCATTCAAAGGCAGAAGATAGGCTCAGATCATTTATAGTACAGGTCCGGATTGTTGGGTTATTTGTTGTTGTTTTTAATTAAAATTGCAAATGATAACACTACTGATTTCTAAAGAATTTGCTGTTGTGTAAATTTCAGATCGATATGCTGGGGCCACTGCTGTTTAGCTTTCCCTAAGAAAACTGTGAAAGATTCTTGTGAGTTCTGGAATACTCACAGCAACATCTTCTATGATTTCGTACAGTATCAAATGTTCTGTCTAGAATTAAATAACCAAGACATGTTGATTTTGCCATGTTATTTTGATGAAGTAATCTGCACTGGATAGTTCAGGTAAGTAAATATATTTTTATTCCTGTCTTGTTATATGTTATATGTCTTGTATGTTTTCTTATTTCATTTAGACCTTTTGCAAAGGAGATAAATAGGTTTCTTAGAAGTTTTAGGAGTTTAAGCTTATGACCTCCAAGCTTTTACAAGAGAAAAAAAAAAGGTTGCCTATTAAAATATTAGGAAGAGTACTCCATTTTTAAAGGATGTTATTATTTGTACTGGAGTTGTAATGGAACTATGCCACACCGACTCAGAGAACAGGGCCAAACACTGCTCTCACTTACAGCAGTTTAAATCCTTAGAGGCCTTTATTACTAGGAAAATGGAGTAAGATTTCAGTAAAATCAATTTTTAAAAGCACTAGAGTTTGCTGTTGACCTCAGTTACAGCAATCTCTGCAGCTTTGCAAAAACATGCTCTCTCTCTTAAAACTGACTGACGCCATTGATGAATTGTGCTGTAAAATTTACTGTTTCAATCCCTTAACACATGGAAGCTGCTGCTTATGTTTCTGAACAATGAAGCAGCCTGTGAAAAGAAAGAATATTTCGGGTAAGTGAGCAGTCTTTCCAAACTAGCTGCAGAAATGCATGCAAAGGAATACAGGCATCTTGCTCTTCTGGCTTACATCTCTCCTCAACTCCTTTAGCACTAGATTAACCTGCAGCAACACCAGGAATTTCAAAGGATGGCATAGTCTTCAAGGTAGCACTGAACTGAAATGTGCCCAGCTCTACACCCTCACAAACTATTAAGCAAGCAAAAAACCCAAACCACAGAATAAATTGGTTCATTCTGATGCAACTGAAGATTAAATTACTATCTTCCTGAGCAATGGTCTTAATTATGTACTTGTTATTTCTCTTGTTTTATATGTAGTGGTTTAGTGCTTTGGAGTTTTAATTGTGGACATTTTATCATTGTTATTATTACTACATAATGGGATCCTTGCCCATGACTATAGCATCTAGTATATCTCAGTAATTCAGGCAAGAACTATTTCATGCTTTCAAACTTTCCTTTTTCTGTGCACACTCAGAGGCTTTTGGACTTTTTGACTGATACAGACTGAAATAAACCTGGGATTCATGGCTTTATAATGAGGTAATATTATTTATATTCACACTTTTTTCTCCATAAAGGATTGTTCTTGGTGGCACCTTATTTACTTCATACCACAAGAGCGAGCAGCAATATGCAACTATCTTACCCAGTACACACGTATCAATAATGCATAACCAAACTTCCAAAGTCTTTCTATTTTTTACCATGTCTCTGTTTGCCACCAAATCATCATGTGCACTCTGACCCTGCACACTTGACACATTTTAATAGACAGAAGGAACAAAACTATCAGTTCTCCCTGGCACCATCTGGGGTTCTTTTAACAGTTACTTTCTTCCTAGCTGCTTAAAGCTCAATTCAGCTTTTATATATATATATATATATATATATATATATATATATTTTTTTTTTTTTTTTTCCACAGCATCTCCCTGAGCTTCTTCACTTGTCTTCAGGTTTCTTCACAACACCACCTTTCAAGCCTTTACCTTTGTCACACTCTCCAGAAAGTGCTGCTGTAAAGCTCAGGAGAGGGTTTTTTTCCCCTTGCTATTCTCACTCTGCTTTGAGTGCACTGCAATTACAACAGGATATGAACTATCCTCCACTGTTATAGATGTGTTCAATTTTCTCTCTGTTAGTAGAAGTCTTTTCCCATCACTTTGGTCTGACAAACGTGACATTCACACATTGATTGTATATGTCTGCTTTACACAGCATAGCTAATGACTTTCCCTTATCCTGACTTGAATTTTAGATTAGTTTTTCTACTGCTGAGTATTCCTTTCCATCAATAATTACAGAACAATTATCTCATTTGTGATTTTTTTCCCCAAATGCTGAACAAATCCATGAATCTTATGGTATATGATTCAGTGAATGTAAGATTTAAAACTAATACTTCATTCTAGAGGCTTGCCTCGCTGTGTCTATCAACCAGCAGACACCACAATGACTTCTGCAGGGCTGCATATTCTCAAAAGGGAATACAGTTCACCTTATGCATTGCCAAATACTAAGCTTTTTCTGAAAGTAGTTATGTGGTTCTGTGACACTAAATGTTACAAAATTTGAGACTTAATCTTAAAAACCAAGAAGGAAAATGGATTTCTATCATAAAACCTTGTCACTGTCTCACCTGATTCTTCCATCACTCACCTTAATACAAAATGCTTTATAAATCACACTGTTTTCTAGAAGTAAAGGCCAATCATCACAGAAGATTTCCCTTTTTATCCCATGAGGATCTCAAACATCATCTCTTTGCCAGCTTCTATTTTGGGCAGTGAATCATAGGTGTCATTTACTGTATCACACAGCTCTTCATTTTGGACTTTCCATCTTGAGTGTAAACATCAAGTCTGACTTGAACTCACTTGTGCATTTCTGCCTTTTTAAATTAATTTTTTATAGGCTCTGAAATGAAAAAGAAAACAGTAGTACTACCAATCCGACTTCAGTTATCAAAGAAAGATGGGATGGAAAGTTCTTTTTCCTGATATGTAGACTTCTCTCCTTTCCACATGCTGATAAACTATCCTAATTTCTTCCCACTAAAGAATACTGTGAGGTCCTGAACATTAAGGGATGCAAAGCTGTGTTTTACCCATTTGTGTCATTTCTGGACCAGATCCTCCTTAGCCTGAACAGATAATCTGATTTAGGAAATGAATATGCATGAACAAATTTGTGATAAAAAGTGAAATCTCTTGGGTTTGTATCTGATTGGAAAAACTCTAACTAAAGAATACCTAGTGTGGATATTTTCCAAGAAATGCAATATTTAAAGTTTTTGCTGAAGAAGCATATGATGTCAAATTCAAGGCATGTGATGTCAAATTTAAGGCATGTGATGTCAAATTTGAGGCCAGGAGTATTAGTACAACCTTACAGTTTCAAACTCAGGAGACAGGTTGGAGGTTTCGACTGTCAGTTTCTATATTTCAGAAGCCTTGTGGGTTTGCTTAACATATCTTTCAGTGCATTAAATTTTATGTGCATTCAAATAAAAGTAGATTATTAATGAGAATATTCAAATCCCCACCACTCCCCAGTACTCCTGAAATTCAAAAGAAAGATCTACTGAATCTACTAAAAGTTAGTTCACTTTCTTCTTTTTTTACAAACTGGAGATGAGAAAATCTGAGTTGTCTGTGCATTTTTTTCTGTATTTGAACAAAAATTTACCCAATGAAAGACTGAGGCAACTGTAATTCATTGGACATTTTTCTACATTGTGGTTAATAGAAAAAGTAGTATAGTGACAATGCAACAGAAGTTTTTCTTTGTGTAACATAAATGGAGGTTAAGAGATATGACTGAAAGGAATCAGGGCTTTTGTCTCTCAACATGTATTTTGAGAACTGTAGTCTTTGTAAGGTATCTTTTAAGGTAATCATTTCAATATTTAGGAGAAAACTTACTCTCCAAAAGCATTTCCTGGGTCAAAAAGATGAATGTGACTCCATCAGAAACAAGGAAGGGGTTACAAATCCACTACAAAAGTTAAGGGCATGTTGGAATGAGGAAGGCTTAAATTATGTCTCCCATGAAAAATGACTATATGTCATATTTATCTCCAGCAGAAGTTGTAGAGTTATACAAACATCTATATGTTGCTTCTGTGTCTCACTCAGTTTTATTGCAGATCAATCATGGAATGGTCTTCATGTTTAAATATATTCCTTCCAGTGCTTTAGATATAGATTTTTCCATTATTATTTTTCAATTCCTTCTTGTGCTACCTTTATATAGTCCTTGTCCTTTTCACTGTGCTCCCAGGAATTAAATTGGTGCTGTCAGTTTTCCTTATTTCACAGAAAGGAATAACTGCCTTTCATAACATTTTTTTCATTTCACCACCTCTCCTCATCAACACATCCTTACATGTACAAACATGAATATAAACAGCATACACAATTACCCTGGGGTTTTTTTGTTGTTGGTTTTTTTTTTTTTTTTTTTTTTCATTATAGCAGTGCTTGGAGATACCAGCTAAGAACTATAAGAATTGTGATATATAAGAATACAGTCCTCGGCAATAAAGTCCTTGGTATCAACCCAATAAGATATGCAAGGTGTAGATAAGAAATTAAAGAGAAACAAAACTACCAGCATTTGTTCATTGCTACTATGCAGATAGAAACTAGATTTGTAAAAATCCATTCTCTGCCAAAAGTGGTCCAAACCATTACCAGGGCTTTCACCCTTACTGAGAACAACCCTAAGCATTTAAAACACTAGTTAATCTGAGGAGCTCAAGTCAGGAACATTTCAGAGAAAAAAAAAAAAAGTTAGCATAGGCAATATCAAAAGGGAAGGATACCACTTCGATAATGTCTCTGAACAAAGAAATAAAGATGAAAGCTTTGATAGCTATCTATAGCAAGGTTCTGCAAGGTTCTCCATTTAAACAGGGGAGGACTTGGGGAGATGGTACTACTGACTCAGTAGTGAATATCACCTTTCAGGTGATGACTACCAATCAAAGAAATAAAGCTTTGGAATTTTGGTTACAAACGATCCTATTTGTAGCTAAGCTATCACTATTCTAAGGAGGGCAATAAGGGGAAAAAACAGCTTGATGTACAAGAGATTTTTGCTGCTTACTATGAACTGATGTCTTGCACTAGCAAATAACATTTGCAGCTATTGGCCGAACTGAAAATACTTGCAAAAGTAGATTTGCAAGTAAGATTAAATATGGAACTGGCTGTTCCTGTGCTATTATTCAATTCACTCTATTGCTTCTTTTACATAACCTTAAATGTTTTCTGAAAATCACGAGGTCTCATCCACTATGTTGTTTAAAGATCACATTTGGGGAGCCAGTTCTCCGCATAATCACATCAGTTTTGCAAGGCCCCTGTGTAAGGCTGCCCGAAACAGAGTGATCCAGGAAGGTTGCTGGGCTGGGCACCTCAGCAGTCTGAAAAGCCTGTTAATTCTTCCAACAGCCACGAGGAGGCCAGGAAGAGTGCACAGACAATAATGCGCTTGCTGTGGGTGCTGGCACATGTTTAGGAACAACGTGTCCGGTTTCAACAGGTCCACATGAGCAATCCTTCAAGTCTGCTATGCACACACCAGGCTCACTTATCCATCACAGCACCCAAGCTGCCTTAGGAAAAACAGTGCAAAGCTTAAGTTAATATTCCATTTAAACATTACAAAAATAAGGACCTATGCTGCGGGACACTGTGCATGGGATTTTTATGTAACTCTGAGCTTTGAGATGCAGCAGCTAAGGACTTGATTTAGAAAAAGCATGATTTAGAAAAATTTTGTAACACAGTAGAATTGTTCTGAAAAAGAACAGGAAAGAGCCCTCACTGAAAAAGTAAGTCCAAGAGAAATGCATTCAGAGAAATTAAGAAGCAGAAAAGAGGGGAAAGAAACGGAATAACAAACTGAAACAACAGGTATAGGACTCTTTCTGTTGGTACTTCTGCATCTTCCATGTTCACTTTTTGGTGGGTCACTTCAACTGTCATTTTTGCATGAGAAGCTGTAAGAAAACAAGACAATTTAGTAAATCCTGGGCAAACTAGTGTCATACAGAAATCATCTGTCCTGGAAAAATTAACAAATGTACTTTTAATGGTGAAATGTGAGTAAGTCAGGGAGATTTCATGGCTGTAGCAAAAAGGACTAGAATTTCAGCCAGTCATTACAACTCAAATCTATCAGAAAGCAGCCAGCTAACTCTGAGAAGACAGCCCTGGTCTGTTGACATCCATTTTTCAGAGAACTAACCACCTGCGTCTCCATCTAGTTTGCACTAGTGAATACTAGTCACGATTACAAAGGTAACATCCAAAGAAACCTGTACTGGGAGGCCCTGTGACTGTTCGTGCAGTTCTCTGCCCTCCAGCCCCATCAACTGGTCTGCCTGTAACAGTACTGGAGGCTGCAGCTGAACCTGACCCTGTGCTTCTCTGCAGGCCACTGAGAACTGGGGACATGGCTGAGGGATGTCCTCCAGTCCCAAGCATGTGAAATGCTCCACAGCAGCATACAGTTGGGCTTCAAGATGGCCAGACATCTGACCTGAGCCCATAGTCTTCCCAAGCACATTAGTCCTTAATAACAAAACCTTCATCTGCATTTCTGCCATTCATGAGCAGCACACGTACTTGTTAGGGAAGGGCATACCTAAAAGTAAACCTCCCTGACAGGACACCTTGTGGGGCTGTGGAGTTGCCAAATCTCTTTCATGCTACTGCTTCTGCACAGTTTCAAAAACTCTTTTAACGGACAACTTGAGAAAACAAGGACAACCATCTACAGACAATCTTAGACTACACAAATTCGTTGAATGAATGACTTACTGAGTAAATACCTCAACTATTTACCTCGAGAAGATAAAAATCAGATGAAACTCCTGAGGTTTTTGGCAGGTGGAACAATTTTCCCCACAAGGAATGGGCACAGGAAGTATGAACATGTATTCCTGAAATGCAACAAAGGTACTCAATTAATTTTGGAAAGTCAGTATCAATTTCTGAACTTCCATTGAGATACCATAAATAATGCTTTGCGAGCTTATTAATTTAATGGCTCTGATATTCATTCTGTTTCATCATGTGTTTCCTAAGCTTTTATTCATTTTGATTTGTTTTTTCCTCCTCAAATATTATTTTAAATAGCTTTCATGAGATTGCTGCATAATAAGTGTACCCTTTTGTTCTTGTTCAAGGGAGCTCAGCAAAAGCATAACAAATAATAAAGCTGATAAAAAGATACATGAAACACATACCAAAATCCAGGAGGTTTATTCTGATATCAGCACAATTTAACTTCAAGCCAAGACATGAATCTCATAAGGCAGCCTCTTACAAAGCTGTTGGGCAATGGATTCAATCCAGCATCAGAACCCAGGAAGTAGTGGAATTCTGTTTTTACCCTCATCGACCCCTACTAACTGTAAATGTGCAATACAGTAATGTGTTATTTAGCCATCCAGCTCAGAAAGGTAAGAGGGCTTTTTCATGGTTTTTAACTTTGCTGGCTGAGCTAGAATTAAAATTAGTTGTTAACAAGAAAACAGAATGCATAATGATCATGGTAGAGTCTCAAATAAGTTATGACATTTATGCTCATGCACCTCTATTTTGGAGAGTGAATGTGACTGAACAAGGCAATTATCTTTAATTAGGGGGGACTAGGGTCATTCCATTAATTATGTCCATCACAGCTAGTTAACAATATTGATTAACAAGATAATAAGCAGAATAAGCCATTCATCCCTGAATGGGGTTTTTATAGATTTTGTAGTGAATTCCTACAACTTATTTCAAAAAGGAAAATAACAGAATTGGAGGTGCCATAATTCCAACAAAGCAGGATTTCAAAAAGGCTATGCTGAAAAACATTCCTGAATCAATCTGCTTTTGTTAATATGGAATAATTACTGAGCTAAATAAACATACAAGAACATTCCTAAGTGTGCCTGACATAAACAGGGAAAACACTCTTTGATCTTTGAAGCAAAGGGATCCCAGGCCCAAACTTTGCTGCGCTGAAGACAAAGATGAATTAAAATCTGATTGACTGCAAATGATTAAAAAGAATGCATCTTTGCCACAAGGAGTCCTGAACTAACATGGAAATGGTTGTCTAAGAATGTCTCAGTGTAATCCCTGGTTTAACTCAAAAACAGTCAGTGAAATCAAATTATGAATTATTTTTTCTTTGAGATATGATGAAAGAGAAATACAAACATATATATACCCTCTCTCTCACATACACACACAGTTGCTACTCCACATGTTTTGCAATAGGCAAACTCTCAATCTACTACTAAAGATGTACTACTCTTTTCAAAATAAAAGTCATGCTTTTCCTGCTTTTTTTTTTCTGTTATCTTTTACACATACATACATATATACTCTCACAACATAGTGATTGATCCCCAAGTTTGGTGGCAAACAACCAAGTGGATATCAAACATACATGGAGCTTCTGAAGCCCTGGAGCCAAACTGCAAATTGGAAACGCACTTCTGGTTACTCCATCAACAAAAGAGATCCTTGATGTGCGATTCCACTCATCATCCCTCTTAAGCCATTATCAGACAGCTGAGACGAGACAACAATGAATGAGCATGTGCCTGATTGTTAGCATGTCAGACATACATTATTAAAAACAGTAGGGGCAAGAAGAAAGATGAGAGGGAAGGCATTTGCTTCTTTGTTCAGATGTTTGATAGCTTATTTGGGAAGAAAAGAGTTCTAGGATGCACTGACATAGATATAAGGACTTGATGCAATTAAGGTATCCAAACCTTCTCTGTGTATTTTGGATAATGAAGTTTTCAAGTATGTTCCATTTTATATTAAAGGAATACATATGTTAAACACCTCTGATTTAGAAAGACACCATCCTGCCTGGAAGAATTGTTCCTGTATCTTAATATTACATTTTTTTAATATTGTTTTAAGCCAAGCAACAATCCCACAATTAACACAAATGCAAACTTATTCTCACCCTGTCTATATATACAAGTTCTTGGTCATGTTCAAAATCATCCTCTCATATGTACTACTTTAAAAAAGGAACACAAAGTGTGATAGTTTTTAGGATATAAAACAGTCAGCAATTGTTAACAATAATATTTAAATGATACTCTTAATGAAAACATTCAAGAGGCATTTAAGTACATTGTTCACAGCAAAAATAAAGCTATGGTTGGGCTGATAATAACTACTGTCCTAATTTAGCAAAGAATTAGACCCTCTCAGAACACCTGCTTCAGACAAGAGATGTAACAGAACAAATACTAATGGGGGAAAAAATCTTCCCTACTGGAAATACACAACTTTTTTTTCTTTTTTTTTTTTTTTTCCCCTCCCATAATCTGTTTGCTTAGTAGACTCAGATTCTTTAGGGAAGTTTAGGTTAGCAAAACACGTGTTTTATGTGTAAATGTAAAAGAACAAATCACATGACCAAGAAAGAGATGTGCAACCTTATAGCAAAGTAATCTTGTAAAGCATTTTATATGGACTGTCAGAAAAAGATCAGAACTCACTTCTGTCAAACATCGATACTGTTGTGTACCAATGCTGCAAGTCCAGGTTTAGCAGTAAGTTTCCCAACATAGCAATTCCTTACTTATAAATGTAAACTCCCCAAAAAATGCAGTAAAATATGGGCTTTTACACATATGTTGGACTATGTGCTTTTTGTAAGCACCTTAACAAAGAAATGACATTTCTTTAAGTTGGGTGCTCTTGATAGTGCTGAAAAGTTTGCAAATGCCTCTGACCAAAGCATCTGAGAAGGTTCCAGAAAAGATACTTTTTAGAGATGCCACATGATAAAGACAATACAACAAATGAGTGTATCTAAATTGAACAACAGTGCTATTTACCTTACAATGTGTTTATTTTATCATCCAACTGTATGTGAATCAAATGTGTTTACATGTAACATAAATCATCACATATCTTTGGCTTTGTAATAAAAACACAAAAAGCAAAAATACAGATGCTTTCAAAACTATAAGAAGTTTAAAATATACCATCCCAGAGTTACTTTAGTGGAATTACTCTTGATGTTATCAAAAGGCTACTGCTGAGACTAGGTATCCATTTACCCAAGAACTTAAGCTCATAATAAAAAGCAGTTTCACCAGTGAAGAACTGTGATCGGAGGAACAGTGATCTCTTCGATGACTCCTGTGTGCATTAGATGAGACTAGAGAGAATGTCATGAGGATTATGGGTGTAGATGAAAAAGGGGAAACAGCCAGAACATTAGGAACTTTTGGAATAAATCTAAGAGTTAATTGTAAAACTTGATTAAATCATGCTATTGTTTAGGATCTTAATGCTTTCAATATTAAAAAGCAAAACTTTTTTCTTATTTTTTTTTGCTAAGCACAGAAAAAGTTTCTAACTAGATTACTTGCATGCCACAAGATATAAACTACAGTGAAACCACAGTGTTCTTAAATTCACAGGAGATTCCCCCCTTCTTTGAATTTCCTGGGGCTGAATACTCGTGTTGACTTCTGTGGTTGAAACCCGTGATGTGTCTCCCTTTTTATTCACTTATTTCTCCATCTTTGCATGCTTTTGAAATAATCTTTCTCTACTAAACCCCTGCATTCTTGTAGCTACCAAGTCTTTCATGTTTCTGTCAACAGAAAAAAGCTTTGAACAGGATCAAGTATAATTACATCAAGCTTTTTATTGTTATCACTATTTATATTTATTAAGGGACGGCAGACTTTGTAAGACACTTTCTTTTTAAATAGAGGTGGTACATTATATTGTAGCTATATGTCACAGGCAATTCTATTTCTGTCCACATTGCAGCTGTCCTGTAAAACATCAGATTTATAGAAATGAATGGAATTTCATCCTTTAGTTCTGTTCAACAAGGACTATGGTTTTGACTGAAAAGTTGTGGCTCAGGAAGTACGCCTGCATCCAAAAAAAGAACATTTGTGCTTTCAGTTTTATTTGCAGATATGACAGAACCCATGAGCTGTGAAGGAAGTCTATAAGCTTTGTAGTGTGAGTGCACAAAACTCAGTGCATTCCTGTGCCAAGAGGCAGGTCTCCGCGTCTGTGAAAATTTAGCTCTAAAATCCAAAGAGGAATTAGAAGCAAAACAAAAAATAAGATATTAAATAAATTCTGGAGTGTGCCAGCCCTACTACTTGTCTCATGATACTTCTTCATAGATTAAGTAATAAGCATCTTGTTAGGTGAGTGCTTATCTGCAGTTGCCAGGCTCCTTAGCTTTCGGTTATCAGGTCCTCTGCTTCTTCTGCCTCTCCTTCCTGCTCCTGCATCATCCCCCCCGTGCTGCTGAGTGGCTGTGGCAATCCACAAACAATACTGGCAGGTAACAAACTACAAACTGCACCATTCTACACCGATTCTCCTAAGCTGTTTCCTGGTAGAATAGCAGTACTAAACTGTACTAACCTCTACATGCTAAAGCAGAGTTTGTCATATTTACTTCTGACTGCTGATGTACTGTTTGACTGTTTACATCCCTGTTTCATTTGATTGCAATAGAAAAAACTTTGTCAGGTGTAGGAGTTGGCTGCCTTAAGCAAATGACGTAGCTAGGCAGTCCCAATTCAAAGCAAATCACTATTACTGCAATGTCAATCCCCTTAGTAGGGCCTGAAGTGTAAAGGTGGTTACATGGAAAAAGAACTGATATACCTTGACTAACACTGAGGTCAATGCACTCAGCTTGCAAAGCTGCAAAACTCATCTTCATTAGGTCCCAGAAACAGGACCATGTTGGCACTATATGAAGTAGCAGGACCATAACAGAATTTTCTTAGGAAATAAGGTCGCACTGAGCAAGCAGGATTCTGAGGTACCAGAAAAAGCAGGAGTTGCTTGACAAGCTTTGTGGATGCTGCCACAACTTTAAAGGATGTGACTGTAAGCAACCAGATAATCAAGGCTGACTCAAATACGAACCTGAGGTCCTGGCCCAGGGCTATCCCAAGGCAGCACATGGTTTGGGGGCTCCAAGAACTACAGTAGATGTTCTCCTCATTCTTTGCTCCACATCACCACTAAAGGAAGTAAGTGATTCTGGTATTCTGAAATGTGGTCATAAAGTGGGGCATCCTTTATCTAGGAATAGCTGTAAATGTAACGATAATGAGGGATATGCTACTTCACATTGATTGAAGTCATGATTCACTGTTAAAATTGAAGTCTTTTGCCTACAACTATTTTTGCCAGTGTGTCCAAGCCAATTGCCATCAGCAGCAACCCAAGGAATCACATTACATGTACATTAGAATACAGACATTGTTTGTGGGACATAACGACCGCGTTTAGAAGAAGATTCACATGCTTTATTCTCCCAGCTCTTTCCAACAGGCAAAAGCTCAGATACCAAGAGTCTCTAAGGGAACTGCCATTTGTTTTTGTCACTGTTCATCAGCAACATGACAGAATGCAGCAAAATTGGCAAGAATGACAGAATATTCTGAGTGTAATATTTAGATAATGCATACTGCTTTTCAAAGAAATTGGTAACTATATTTTTAATTAAACAGAGCCTAAATAATTTTTCACCTTCTAAATACTAATCAGGGCAGTTTCAGTATTTTCATAAACATGCTGGTCGCATTTTTGTCTATTTAAAGCTGCATTTATTGTTCTATGCAGAACACTGGAAAACAATTGTGCTTTCCTTCCTGGTTTACGTAGATGAACAAGGTACCTGTGTAACTAGGTTGAGTCACAGTAAAGTCATGACCCTTGTCAACACAGTGAAGCCAAACATCTCCCACCACTATTGTGCAGCAATGAGGAAGAGAATGATCCTCATTTGCTTTTCTACACCTTGGGTTAGATCACACACAGAAGCCAAATAAAGGCAGCGTACTCCATACCCAGTTAGCGCATTTAATCACTCAAATGCACATTTGCGTTGATCCCAGGAAGACTATATACCTTATGCCATGGCTCACAATTACATTAGCAATTGCCAAAAGACAAATGAGAAAACACATATGCTTGGGAGTTATATAGGTAGTTATGTCACATATTTTACATGTTGCAGCTGGAGTATGCAATAAAGCCACCACATTTGTTATTACCTCTGACTTCTTCATACCATTCTTAGAGGAATGAGAAGTGTTAAGGATCTTTATTGTCCCAAAATATCCTTAACCGAAATTATACCAAGAAGGAAAACTGTGAAGGATCAAAATATCAGCTTGCTCTGAGGAAGAGATATCAAACACTTTTTACATGTTACGATTCCTCATTTCTTTAAAGAACATTTACAAGATTTCCTCTTCTTTGGACAATTGCAAGGCTTGCTTCTTCACAAAAACATGGTGACACCTGTAGCTTCTGCCAAGACGTCGTCTGCATCAGTCCACCCAGCCTTCCAATTCTTAATCTTCTCTTATCTATCATTCTGAGTAACCATTTCAGAGTTTTCTAGGACTGTGTACAGTATTGAAAACATCACAAGTCTTTAGTCACATTTCCAAAACTTCTACATGCTACTTAGATATTTTTAAAATTATCATAAATTGAAGTGGGAGCTTGGAACATCTGTCTCTGGGTTTTTTACACTCTGGAAATGTGTAGATGAGTTTTCAGTCTTTTTTCCAGCAAGAATTTTTTAGAAATAATTTTACTTCAAGAATTTAAATAAAAAATACAAAAATAACTTAGAATTAAAGAGGAAAGTATAAATAGCGTATTTTGATCATCCATGTTGTTCAGTCAGAAAAGCATCAGTCGTGTAAGATGCAAACAATGCCTCTTCAGCAGTGCTGTGTTCTCTGTGAATCAAAATGAACCCATTTGAAAAAGTTATCAGAATGTCATTTAATTAGTATTACTGATACCACAGACCAGCACTATCACAGGCAAGTCATGTAGTTTAGAAGAATAATGATCTAATAGTGCTGATGAAAGGTTCACAAGACAGCAAGTTTAAGTCGCCCAGAGCTGGTCAATAACTGTGATTTCACAGCACAAAAACTTTTGCCAATGGCAAGACACTTTGGGCAGAAGAACAAGATGAGGTCCACATTCCCACAGTGGCAATGTTCATTATTCTGTGATAGTCAATATAAAGCTAACTTTTAGTTACACAATAGTATCTTGATGAAGATCTGCAAAGGCTTTTTAGGATGTTATGACTCATTGAAATCAAAAGAGCTTCTGCTCAGGTGGATCCAAGTGACAGTTGGTAGGGACTTCACAGGCATGATTTAAATTAAATTAAATAAATTTAAATACATTTTGTAATGCAGTAGAATTGTTCTGAGCAGAAATGAACCATCACTAAAAAACTGAAGTCCAAGAGAAACTTGTTCAGAGAAAAGGAGAAGCAAAAAAAAAGAGGAAAGACAAATTAAATAATGGACTAAACAACAGGAGTGGGACTCTCAAGTGTAATGTTTCATGATAGATTAGTCAAAGGATTCTCACAGAAATGTTTCAAAACTCCTTCTTAAGCAGGCAGTACCATCAATACTCCTAAATGATAAGTTTGAATCACTATATGTCTTTCTTCTTTTTTATCTCCTGTTGCCTGCAGTAAGTTAGGTGTGGACACTTCTTGCTATCCTGAGTGAAATTACTCCACATTTGACATGGTTTCTTATCCATAGATCAAATTTATGAACTCGAGATGGCATTTTCAAATAAATCCAAGAATAAACATCTAATTCCTCATGGGACTTTTCAAGGAAACTTCAGTATATGATCTTTCAAAACCACTGAGTATATTCAAATCCAGGGGGAAAAAAAATAATAACAAAAAAAATGTTCTTATTGCTTCATCATTTCTGCACAAGAAATAATCTTTCCCAGCACTGATTCCATATCCTGTGCCAGATTTAACAGTGAAGACAGAACATAGTCCAGGGTCTTTTAGAGCGGATTTCAGGCAGGCAAAATCAAATACATAAACAAAGCAAACATCTAAAGCAGGTAAGAGAATGAAAACACCCTAATTCTGCTTTCAGATATAAGATCTTTTTGTGTGTGTGTATGAGAGCACAAAACTTGTTTTGTCATTTGTTTCAATAGTACTACAAGAACATTAAAGTTTAAATTGCAATTACATGCAAAAATTACAGCCAATGTGGGGCTTTTAATCTGGTTGATGTCTCAGCTTCAGAAATAAGAGAGGAAGATGCCATACATACTGAAAGTCATGTCTTTGTTGTCATATTCATATTTTTCCCCTTCTGCTTTCACAAAAAAAATACTAATTTTATGATATAGGCATAACAGGCATTCCTATAGGAATTTTTCCTGTCTGAAAAAAATCAGGTCATGGTATATATTGACATTCATCATCATCTCTACTACAGAGAAGGACAGTCAATAGTTAACATGACTGTGACATTGAAATAAAGTAAATTGTAAAATTGAATATATACTGAGTCTGAAGACAAAAAAATGTGAAGGGGTAACAGCTCTGTACAACTAAAAAAATCCCTTCATCTCTGTGGTCATGGAGAATGGCTACTATTCTATGCTGGTTTTTTCATCTTTCTCAAGGAATCAAAGGGAAACTCCTTAGAGGTAGCTTAGCTTGGACTTCAACAAAGTTTCATACGTTTAACTTTCCTGTCTGTTTACTCCACCAAGGAAATGTTTTCCACTTAAGAAGCAGATTAATCTAATTAAAGTAATTTAATCCATTCTATATCCCTAAGGTAGAAAACAACCACATTTTCATTTATTTATGGGTTATTTTTCCTAGATTCTGAAACTAATGGCAAAAAAATTGTAGTGGAAATAATTTTGAAGATGCATCTGATTTATGTTACCCCTTGCAGCAAAACCATTCTCTTTCCATGGTTAAGGCTGCTTCCCTGATACCTCCCATCTGCAAGGGAAAGTGACTACATTTTTTCCTTTTTAAGGGAAAATATTGTTTCCAGCAATCTCTTACTTTTACACAGTGGGATTATAAAAGAAGAATTTTGGAACTGTCACGAATACTTAATTTTTGAGGACTCTCACAAAGTTTTGGATGTGTTTCCCTGTCTAAAAGTTCATAATGTACTATAACTAAATTAATACTGTAAGAATTTTCTGTTCCTTTTAGAAAGGAAACAAAATATGTGCTGAGTTACACTCTGAAATGAGGTTAACATTATGCCAATTATATATACTACTGCTCTGATTACTGACATGAGCAATTGTGGTTCATTTGGATGTCCCACTGCTTTTCCTCATATCATTTAGATAATGCTTCTATCTCCTCAGTTTCCTTTTCTACCACAGATTACCTGTAGAAAAGTGTGAAGCCAATTTAGTTGTTAGATTACCTCCAAATCATCACAAAAATCAAAATACAGTGTTAAAAGTGTAGAGTTGTTCTTTTTATGGTTTCCAGCTAAGACTAACACTTAAACTAAAAACAGAAAACCTCTTAGTCTGTGTGTTGCCATTTGTGGTTCTCCCAGAAAACACTGTCTTTAGGTTTCAACTAATTCACTATTAACTGAATAAATTAATAGGGCTTGAGTTCTCTTTTACCTCAATTCCAGCTGTAAGTAACTTCACCAAGTACAATTGTTTTAATGATCCTAAAATTTTTTTCTGATAATCAACATAGAAATGGGCATCCTTTTTGTGTTTCAGCTTATTACCCTTGGGATGATGCTATATAATTGAACTCTGTAGATTCCGCTATTGAAGTTGACGTTTGTGTGGCCCTTGCTCATGGTAAAACAGGTTGGTGGAACCTGACTTGAACTAATGGCTGTAGATGTGGATTGGAAACTCAAGAGTTTGCTTTGCTGACTGTCAGTATCTATCTAATACTTCTGCAGAATGAAGAAAAATTTCCCATTCACTCACAACTGTTTTCACTTTGAGTGTATCACATATCTTAAACTTCAGCTATAAACAATGAAGTTACAGCCATATAATAATTTGTGTGCAAAATATTTGCATTTTTCTGTAAATATGTTTAAAATTTCATCTTGTGTGCTTCAGTCAGGAAGGTATCTATATTCTCTGAATATAATTTTAAATTGAAAATACGCACATTTTGATTTTTATACAGCTGAGCTATTTGCCCACACCAACACTGCTGCTCAGATCAGCTGAAGTAATTTTTCAATTTATATGAAGTCCATTTGTTTTTAAAGGAATAGAGCTGTTTTTTTTTTTTTCCAAAAGATTCTTAAAAGATTCTGTTTATAAAATGCCAATCTAATTTTTCAAGGTCTTGAATGATTTCACAGTAGTCCTTATTTGATAAAAAGGTAGGAAAAAAAGTTTCTTACATGTGATTAAATATTGCATACTTCCACTGTTTTCCATGGAAAAAAACCCACCTTTGTTTGAAAATACTGTACTTCAGCTACATCCTCATGTTTAACCATCTTTACTCTCAATGTGAACAGTGATCACAATTCCCCTCAGTTACTCTGAAATGGAAAGTACAAAAAAATACATTCAGATCCTGTTGAAGTTAATGATAGTTTACAGCATTACGAAAGCTAAGAAAACCTTCAGTTTGAAGCAATGACTGCATTATTTCTAACTTTTCAAAATGTGACATTTGACGTTAATGATTTGGTTACTAACAGCAATGCTTTTGCATCTGTAAATTATAAATCAGTCCTTGCTTTTAGAAGAATAACAACTAAAATACTGAAAAAAACAATGTATCACTTAAAGTTGCCATATTTCTTTTGTATAGTTATTAGTCATTGCTAACAAGCACAAGCATTCTTTCAACTATAAATTGACAATTACAACATATAAATTAAATCACCTTCCTTCATCCAAAAGATTCTGTAGAATTCTGTGAATTAAAAAAAAAAAAACAAAGTTTTTTTTTTTTTTAGCTGCAGACAAACATACTTAGTCCAATCATTTGCTGATTTGCAGATGCAGCTCACATACATTATCCTCTATCACTACTAAGTTATTATACAATTGGCAAAGACTTTCTCCTATCAACTCTCTTGTCCAGTTGCCAAAGATATAAGCAAATGAAATTCCTTTAATTTCAGTGGAGCATAACTGCAGTGCCTGTTGGAAAGAGCCACAGCAGCAGTTTCAGATGTGTGAACATTAAACAAAGATGCCAAATACATTTTGTACTGTTGACAAGAAATAAATTAGAAACTAGAGTCCAGAAGTGTGAACTGGTATGGTTTGTATTTCAAACATTTTTCCTCTTAGAAATTGTATACTAATAGTATATATTTTACAGACTTAATCAATATCTCTGAACAACTCCCCTCAGCTAGAAAAGTTAAAGAAATGTGAATGTATATGGAAGAGATACCACATTTTTTTAGATGAATCCAGCCCTTTTTACTCACTCTAAAGGAGCTTCAAAGAACTGGAAAGGATCAAGTAAGTACTCATTCATGAGCAGTTTGCAGGATCAGGCCTTTCTTGATAAGCAATGCTTACTCTAATCTCTTTCTCAAATACATATGCAACTTCAGAATTTCACCACAGAGTTGTAGGAAGAGGCCATTATTTTGCTTTATCTATTAAAAGATGGATGTATGTGGATGTGAATATCTTAATTTTGTGCAATCAGCTCTCATTTGCTTTGTATGCTTTCTCACTGTCAGACAACAAATAGATGTTACCTGAGTAAGAAAGGGCATCCAAGTAATTCAGTGGTGACCACATTCCCTCCTTTGCTCAAGTTACAGAGGAAAATGATGTTTATTTTCCCTGGGTTAGCCATCTTGCCAGAATTCTTCACTCTGGATGCCATGGAAGGGAAGAAGCTCAGTAGAGCTGAATCAAAATAGGTGCAAGTTTACTGACGTGCTGCCAGTGAGGTGACCATGGGATGCTCTCCCTTCCAGCAATCACATTAGCAACTTCACATCAGAAGCTCTGCAGAGGTGATACATCTGCTAGAGCTACTTTTCAGGAAATAATTTTGTTATCATTTCCCACTCTCTCTGCAATCCAGTAAGATAAGTGGAAGGACGCAATACAAACAGTCATCTTTGTTTTCTACAGTCTCAGGACTATGCCTAATCAGTATTGTCAGCTTTAGGCATGCACAAATATTGAGAGTGGCTAAAACTGAAACACACTACAGAAAAGTCCAAGACAAGAATTTTGTTTTTCTTGCCTTTGATTTTACACTTCTAAGTCTTTCTCTAAAGGCAGAACTTTGTTTGTTTAAATAAAAGCTGAGACTTTTTCCACTTAACAAATAAGCTCAGAAATATAGCTTTAAAAGGGAAAAAGAATCCCTGCTAAATGCATATCACAGGAGTAGCAACAAGTATAATTCTTGTGCAGTAGTCTTTCTAAATGTCTTTGAATATTTCAGAGGGCAGGTTATCATATCTGATATTTCAACATTTCTAGAAAGCTATCTTCACACTGCACATGTAACGTATTTTTAGAAGCGGTACAAACTTCATCCTGTCTCAGTCTACTGAATAATATTTCCAAAGCAGAGGATGGAAAACACATAGGACATGTCACTTTAGGTTCTTATTGCCATAAGTAAACTAGTTAAGATCTTCATACTTATTTATGGGGTTTACCAAACAATGATTTCATTTTATGTACACCTGACACTTGTTTTTCAACATCTCAGCTAGAGATTTTTCCAGCTGACCATGAGCCCAGTCTAGGATGATATCCACAACAGCTAAAATCCAGTGTGATATGGTGATAGTGCTCACTACCACTACCACAGTCAGCAAGTCAGTTGCAAGGAGCAGCTGTCCTCTGCCCAAACTGTGCTCCAGCATAACAGTGGCTGGAAAGCAGGAGTACTGTGCATGCCACCACCCAATGGAGGTGACATTTCTGTGTATGCTTGGAAGTCTCCTTTCACCACAGTGAAGAAGCAACAGTGCTCTACAGCTCAGACATTTTTCTTTTAAACCAACATTTTTAAGTTATTGCCCAACCAAAGTGCAGTAAGTACTGAAATGGCAGCAGACCCTTCTGGATGAGGATGGTGGATAGGCAAGCAAAGACTATTTTAGCCAGATACAAGAACACAGAATAGACCCACTACCACAAGGGCTTCTGTGCTTTAAACTCTTCAATGTCATGTTGCTATTTACAGAAGAGGGTTTGAAGACAATATCTAAATTATTTTCGAATGTAAAAAAATATATTTAAAACAGATTTTTTTCTTGTACTTTCCTATTCTATCATATTACCTAAGAGAGCATCACAACTAGAAGTGCAACTACCTGAAGTGTACAGAGCCCAAAGAATACATTCTAGTACACCTATAGATAGGTGCACTAAGGAAGGGATGAGCTGGCAGGTCTTCCTAGGTGCTAGTCCCTTGGTACACAAAGACTTATTTATGTTGTGCCACAGTAAAGCAACCTTGAAGTGAGTCTAGCTTATAACTGCACTATTTCAAGAGTGCTTTACATTCCCAGAGCTAACTGGTAAACAAGGGGGTTGTAGTGCAAATGAGAATTGAAGACCCAGAGTTCTTCAGTATTATGGCTTTATATTTCTTGTTCCTTCTATTTTTGAAATACAGCACGTATTATTATAGATAGTTATATCTGCATATTACAAGCAATTACTGGGCAAAGTGCTTTTCTTTGTCAAAGTCATTGGCAAAACTTACATTATCTTCAGAGCAAACAAGCTGAGATCAGATCTCTGTGTACACTGTGAAAGTGAAGCGCACTGTATAACAAGGAAGATGAAAACTGCATTAATTTACAACACGTGCTCTTAAGAAAAAAAAAAGAGCACAACTCAAAGATTCATATTAATATAATGGAACATGAATTTTCTTCAAAGAACATATTAAAAACTTAACACGTCAATCCTTGGCACTAAAATTTGGTAAAATACTTAATTTATCTCAGCTGTAATCCATACAGCCATGGACTCTCTAAGCCTTATTGTCATGTTGCTGAAATATGCACGTGGCCCAGAATCTTACAGCATCTTTCTGTGCTGGACAATAGACTACAAGTAGGTTATTAGCTAATGCTATGACATAAGGTACATGTGCCACTATTTAATTTTTCTAGGAAGTTTTTACAGTTCCTGAGCAGCCTAAGAACATTGCCTGGTGTTGCTGACCCAGGGAAGACATCTCACAGCATCAAAATGTAGTTTCTCAGTCTCTACAGTCTTTTTCTTTAAGGTATAAATTATAACTTGAATCACAGATAGTAAAGATGACTCTACAGTTGTCTCATCAGTTAGAAAACAGTGCTTCACTTCGGTTTATAGCCCATTAAGACAATATGTTTTTCCTTGTATTATCCCCTCCCCATGTAATACTAATTTCATTTTAACTCTATGATTTGAACACCACACATACAATTAGTTTCTGTAAAAAATGAAAGGTCTTTCAAAGTCAAATTATACAAGGTGTATGAAACAGGATGAAGCAACAATTTTGGATCAAGTAAAACTAGTCAAAGCTCTATTGTTTCAGATTTTTTTTTTCGTAATTCTAAGAAAAGTCTTATTTGAACCAATCTAGAAATTTAATACATTAAAAAAGAAAGTTCATTTTTCTGCTAGTAATGTTATTCCTCCATATATACTGAAATTAAGCTTTAGCCAAATTAACAACAGCTATCTACATAAATAATTAGAAAATATAATGAAGCATTGTTTTAGAACTTCACCCAAGAGCTCTCAGTTCAGAAAAAATAAGCAGGAGTGGTGTAACTAGTGTAGCATAAAGCACTCTGAGATAATATTTAGCATTTTTTTGTTTTGTTTTTCCAAATGGCCACTACAACAAAAGTTCAGGTAATCTCATACCTGTGATGACAGCAGGCTTCTCTGGCTTATTCTATTGTCAACTATTTGTCATTTAGAGGAGTAAAGACAGCTTTTAATGAAAGCTTCTCATCTAGCATTTTAAAAATCACTAAGTTCATAAATCATCACAGTGATTCTAGAAAACAGTCATCTGTGTCTACATCATCCTACAGTGTTTAAATTTTCTTGAATGAACTGTGTGTCATCTCCAGTTTTAATGTTTGTTATATATCACATCTTACTTATGGCCCAGCAAGTTGAAAGACTCGATCATGCATTTTTCCTCATGATGCTTGTAATTAAGTTTTAAAGATTTGTCTCTAAACTTGATGTTATCTTCCTGAGGAAGAAGATTATATACATAAGATACAAATTAATGTGGATGAGTTCAGTACTTAAATAGATTTGAAGACAGAAGAAAAATATTTATAAGGCCAACAGATACAGTTAGGAAAACTAGGCAGGTTTCTTCTGGTCTTTAATATATGCAGGATATTCAAAGGCGAATGTGAGGTATAAGAACTGAGACAAAGTAGAGATAAATACAAGCTGGGACTTCTCTGAGTAAAGTTATTTGGTACCTGTGAAGCAGAGGAGATTTTATGAGAGGATAGTGGAGAAGGAAGGGAGAAGAGTGAGTGGAACAAAAAGGGGAGAAAATGTAGCATGCACAATGCAGGGATACTAGTGTGAGGATGGGAATAGGAGATTACAACAGTCTGTAAATCCAGGCTGGATGAGTTGTATGAAATGTCTACTTCTATAACACACTTACTTAAAATGGCACCTACCTAGCCTAGATGTGTTTATGTATAAAGGAAAGCTGTGTAAATAAACTAAAGGTCTCTTCAAAACCAGGAAATAAAGAATATAATCTGTCACCCATCTTTAAAAAGCATTTTCATCCAAGGGATAAATGAGAGAGCAAGCTTTGTAGCAACCTTTGAATCAACAGTTTTTAATCATTTCCAGTTAAAGTACATAGGTATGGAGAGAGGATTTTTCAGTTTACTCCCAAAGCTTACAGCAGCTTTGGCTGAAGGAGATCAGCTGGGAATTCACGACTGAAGGACATCTCAGAAAAGATGATGCATGCATATCACTCTGAGCTCACTGAGACACTGAGCTCACTACACTTACAGATATTTTTAAAACCATACGGTAATTCTGGCTATTTAATTAATATTTAATTCAGAGTATTATTATTTAAGTGAAACAGTACCTTTGTTTGATACAGATCAGTTTCAAGATTCCTTCCTTTCATTTCTGCTACAGCAAGGTCATCTGTGTCTATGACTTGCTATCCATATTATGAAAACTTTATCAATTGTCCAATAAGCAAGAGAAAGTTGAAGTCCTATATCTCCTGTCAATGCGGGTCCTATTTAGGCATGTTTTAAAGACTTGCTTGCCGCAACTGGAACTAAAGTTCTATTTTGTGGTAAACTTACATGTTTGTTTTCAGTCTGCAATTAAATGAATGTCAAATTCAAACTTAAATCTACAAATAAAAGCAACCTTGGATTAGGCATAATGGAATACAGGTATTTGTCAGTGAATCACTAAATGCTGAAACTGCTCAGCACTTCTCAGTATAAAAATTCAATTTTTGTCCTACTTCTCCTGACAAAAGGAGACATTCATTTGATGGCAGTCTTTCATATGCTACCTTGTGTCAAAAGGTGCTGGAGTTGCATTTTCATACATTTGAGAGAAGGGCTGCACAAGTAACTTTAAACCAGCTGGAGAATCCTCTCATGCTTGTTCTTCCTGCTGGGCAAACACAGTTACTTCTGCAGCAAATTGGATCAGCAAATGCATCTGGCTGGGAAAAAGCCTTTTGCAAGATTCTATTTGTTTATTTATTTTTAAAGGAGGGAGGGGAGGCAAATGGAGGAAAGCATAATGAACACTATCAGCAAATAAATGCTCTCAGAAAAAAAGGGGTTGATTTCAGAATGAGTATTCTCAGTTTTATAAATAAATACTTAAATGTTATGGTTACATGTGTAAGTCTCATTCTAGTCGCTGCAGAACAGCCTAGCAAGTTTAAACGGAGCAGAGTTATGCCCTACATGAAAGCAGACAATACCTTCCACCTTTAGTACCTACAAAATCAGCACCATCCATTTCCAGTGTATTAATATTAGGAGCTTCCCAGCTTCTGTTCCTCCTTCCCAGCCTTTTGAATGAAATCTTGAATTC
Organism: Streptopelia decaocto; assembly: GCF_964273445.1. Lineage (NCBI taxonomy): Eukaryota > Metazoa > Chordata > Aves > Columbiformes > Columbidae > Streptopelia > Streptopelia decaocto. The sequence continues at coordinate 90,765,076 of NC_138663.1, forward strand.
CTATAGCTGAATAACTACCTAAAGATCTTGGGAAGAGACTGGAAAGCTGAATTTAAAAAAATCCTTATGTCCAGAGGTCTATAGTGATGCTCCAGATTTGTTTTTGTAAATATAACAACTTTAATAGTTTCTTCTTTCAAGCACCCTTTTTAATATATTATTTCCCAGCTACTGTTAATTTGCCTCCTGCCTTTTATAGGGATAAATTTTCAGCAACTTCCAGAGGCAGAAAGAGTTGGCAAAACATTAAATAAGAGAATCAATACTAGCTACGTTTCAAGATTATTTTCACCTCTTATTTCATCTTTAATTTTGTCCTATGGTCTCAGATTAAAACATGACCATAGGGTAGCATACACATAACAGTGCCTTTGTCATCTGTTTGAACTATTTCTCCAGCAGAAGTCAAAGCATGAAAGAGAAATACTCAATACAGTAATGGCTGTTTTGAGTTTTCAAGTAATCTAGGTAAAATTGGGACCAAGAGCTTGGAGATTTCCCCTTTTAAACAAAGAAGAATACATTGATGTGATAAAATTTGGTAGTAATTATGTGCAAGCTAAATGTAATTGAGGTATAGTGAATTTTCCACAAAAAAACACCTCCCAGGTTTCCCCATTGGCTCACACACTGAGCCTTGATCTTCTGTGATGCACACCATACATAAATAAGTACATAAGAGTGATCTGTAAAGCCCCAAACTATGTTATATTTTGGTGGTTATAACATCAGTTGATTACCATTGCCTCCAAAAACCCGTTTGGGACTGGATCCCTGTAGGTCCATGCAAAATGAAAATTCATAATATTAAGAACATATTATGGAGCACAAGCTGAACTGCTCGCCAAGTCCAAATGAGTTAGTTAGCTTTTAAAAAACTTTACAAATCGTGTACCTGGAGATGGGACAACATACCCAAAGTTAAAGCGGAAGAAATGAAGAGAATGGGACCATATAGATGCACCAAGATCTGGCACGGGGCTCTCCTAATCTACCAGCAGGCCTTTTTTTCTGCACAGGGTCATCACTATTGTGTTCATCCCTGTTTATTGCACAATGTTCGCTGCTGACTTACTGCTCTCTGAAGCAAATCCTTGCACATCGCAGCCCTGCCTGGTGGCACTGCATCATCCTACTCTCTCACTTAGGATTCATCACTGGGTGTGCAGGCTGTTGGCCAGTGCATGACTTCCCATTCGGTTTAAAGACACAATATTTATATTTGGCTTCTGTGCCTTTCCAGTGTGACTTTTCCATCCTGTATTGGAAAGTCACTGGATAAATCTTATTTCACTTTACCCTGTGAACAAAACATTGCATGCACATTACCCACCAAAATACACATCTGCAGTAGTAAAACATAACATTTCATTAAGACCAAAGTTACAGGTTCCATTTTACTTCATAGCTATTGCATTCAGTGAAGATTCTGTTCTGTCTATATTAAAAATAAATAATGCAAATGTGTTTTGGGAAATATCATACTTTAGTCATATGTGTGCTTTTGTACACAGTATCACAGTATGTTTGGGATTGGAAGGGACCTCAGAAGATCATCCAGTCTAATCCCCCTGCCAGAGCAGGAAAGCCTAGATGAGGTCACACAGGAACATGTCCAGGTGGGTCTTGAATGTCTCCAGGGAAGGACACTCCACAATCCCCCTGGGCAGCCTGTTCCAGTGCTCTGTCACCCTCACTGAGAAGAAGTTTCTTCTCAAATTTAAGTGGAACCTCTTGTATTCCAGCTTGATCCCATTACCCCTTGTCCTATCGTTTGCCACCGAGAAGAGCCTGGCTCCATCCTCACGGCACTCACTTTTCGCACATTTGCTTTCTTTTACATATGCTTGGGCTGAGCTCTCTGATAGCTGCTGTGTACTCAACCCAGTCAGTTACCAAGAATGATAAAATATTACTTGTCTGATTAGCCAAAAGTAAGCACTATCATTTAAATTCAGAATATCCATGATCAGTCAACTCAGTAAATTGTATCTGGGAAAAGCTATTAATAAAAAATATTTGAAGAGATGAACACAAGTAAGTTGTGATCTGTTTGTGGTTATTTCATAAGTAGAAAAGAGGGACTAAAATCATTGAATATACTACTCCTGCTGGATTATTCGCTCTGCTCCACTGAACATTCATAAGCACATTCAGCTACTAAATTAACACTGCTAAGCTATGCTATTTGTGTTGGCTATTTTTATACACAGCAGGCAATAATCATTGCTTAATGAGAGACTAGGCTTTTACACCAAGTGTGATTTTCTTATTAGGAGATCTATTTTTCTGCTTTTCATTGTTTTCATCCAAATCAGTTTTCATCCACTCCAGTACCACCTATTTCTGTCCTGAGGGTTGCATGTGGAAGGCCGATTCCAAGCTCAACAGAATGCATGGCACTTGATTTGCACTGTCATAAAATGTAATACACAGTGCTCTGTGAAGATGTGCAATGGAAGTGTGATTTTTGTTATGTTCCTTGCATTATAAATCACTTCTGATTTGCAGCCTCTTCTATTGTATTTCAGCTGTTTTCTTTGCAAAGAAAAGCAAAGCTCTGTTTAAAATGTGATTTCTTCAAAATCCACCTGTAACAATGAAAGAAATGTATTCACAGTATTTACTGTCAGAACTCTACACAAGAGAAGCAAGCATTTTTCCTATACCAATGACAAATGTTCAGCGTATAAAGAACTTAATTACATGCTATAAATGGCTGACTTTCTGCTTTGCTATTCAACCAGAAAGAATGTTGTAAAATCTTAAGAACTAAAATCAAGGAAGAAAAAACAAAACTTCTGCATACTTCACAAGAGAAAGCCCAGTTTTGAGGCAGTTGCAGATGGACATAAACTCCTGCTACAAGCATTTTTGGGCTAAAGACAAATAAACAAAACTACACATAACCCTGCGTTTGCCAGATTATTTTTTTTAGACTTAATGAGCTTAAGTACAACCAGATCAAGCAAAACCATACATTCTTTCTCCCATCAAAACACAAGCAGATTCAGCTCCTTTCATGCAAGATTTTTAGTCCCACCTGGAGCAAATACAGAGCAGAGCTTGAAGTATTCACTTTTATAAAATCCCATTAACAAAGACAAATATGAATCAATTTAGGAATACCACTTCAGCTGTAGATCACAACTTTCAAACTAATCTAGAGTAGCAATTCTGTAAAACTGACACCAGTTTTACCTGTCTAAAATAGATTTTAAAAAAATATTTCTGAATTGAAAATCTCAGTCAGGAAGCTAAAGACTAAAGCAGTCGAGGATGTGGGAATACCCTCACACAGAACTTCTCTTGTTTTTTGAGGTCACACTAGCAGCTTCTCACTTTTATCTGTTTCCATCTTCAGGCTGAGGATAGTATCACTTGACTATTGTAAGGCAATAGGATGCAGAATATTCACACTTTTGTGTATCCTATGATACTCACAAACACCATTGAAATACTAAAGAAACCAAAATTAGTATTTTCTGCCTTCCATGGACAAAAAGGGTTTTTGTTGTTGGTTTTGTTTGGTTTCTTTAGAGTGGTATTTGGTACTCTTGTAGCATCGAAAACTCAGTGATTCTCCTGGCCCCCTACAATCAGCTCGAGAGTATCAACAAACTTAGAAATATGACAAAACTTGTAAATAGTTCTGTGGCAATTATTTTATCCAAAACTTGGCAAGATTAGTTAAGGTGCATGATACTAGATATTACTGTGTTTTCCTAAGCAGTGTTTGCAAGATGTGGTGGTACAGAAGCCCCAAGTTCTGAATTTAAATTCCATGGTGACAATTTGGTTTCGTTCTGCTCTATGTATCTTTCTAACCTTATAGAAACTCGATGGTCTCCATTCCAGTTAACACCAGAATCTGTACCTGAATAAGTATTTTTCCTAGTTTAGAAATGTGAACTGAGACAAAATACTACACCACTGTTACATCAGGAATCCTCAGCTTTATCAATTTGCTTTGAGAATGTACTCCAGTTTACTCTCATAACTGAAGCATTGTAGATTCATCTTTTTATTATGCACATCTCATAAGAGTGATGTGACATTAGTAATTATCATCCATGTAGCTCTTAAAACCCATAGCGAGCTATGTAGAAGTACTATTAACAGTAATTTAAATTAACTGCCTTGTTGTGCAACCAGAAATTCACAGCATTCAGACACAGTAAGTAGAAACAAGATCTCAGGCAAAAAAGAGAAAAGTGATCATACAATTGAAAAATATTTGCTATGTGACATTGAAGCATACATTTTCCTATGCTATCCCCTGCATGCACATTTTTGAAGTTTGATTTTACCTCTTAAGTCTTCAGGAAACCCTAGAATTTCAGTAGAAGTACTCAGACATTGCACATGTTTTGCACCAAGTGAGGGAAAAAAAAATCCCCATACTTTGCTTTCTCCCAGCAGTATAAATCATTAAAAACTTTGTGCTGCACTAACAGCACACACTCACCCATCCAGATAACTGTCACTACTGCAAAAGAGGAAAGTAATCCAACAGTGCCTGCAACATGGATCACTGCACATCCTGCTGTACACGGCTCCTTCAGATCAATCTGTTGTCCAGCTGATAGGTACAAGTAAAGTCACATTTATTGAGGAAATGGTTATATTTCTCTTTTCTATATTGACATCTATTCTGTGCAGCCCATAGCAGCATATAGGTATAACCCTTTCTGACAAATGGTAGTTTAATGTATAAAGGATTGCTCTCTACCAAACCTTTACCTGCTCATCCAAATTGTATCTATGGCTTATTGACAATGCCTTCTACTGCTACGCATAAATCATGTAGGCACTAGTGAGGAAACATAGTTGTGTCAAGAATAACACATCTCTTTATCAACATATTATGGATTTCCAGGTACCTATGAAAATTAAACCAAACAGAGTGATCAAATTCTCACTTCTAATTGTAGGTATTCTTTCAGGACTGTGCAAAAAAAATCACTGATCAGAGGTAACTCATCACCTGGATTTAGTTCGATCTATGGGGCACATTTTTTTTTTAATTTTTCTGGCTGGAGAGATGTTCTAATCTGCATTCTTAGATGTTTTGATGTTTAGCTAAATAAAGCCACAGATGAGCTAATTTACCATTGGTGACAGTCCTTCATCCAGCATATGTTTGGACTTTCATAGATCCTTTCTTGCCAACACTTCTGTGATTCTACATTATGAAATCAGAGTCTTATATGTGAACTTGGAAGTTAACACCACATTTCTCGCACTCTCTTTTCTAGTGCAGCACGATTTTTCTGTCTAAACATCCTTATCCTTACTAAGATTTTTCTTTTCATGCTTGTCAAGGCCATTCTTATACCAATATTAAGACACTTGCAATCCTCCTTTCACCAACTGCCTGACCCTGTCCTGACTCAAAACCAAGCACTTCCCTCAGAAATTAAGCAGAGTTGTTAGGGTGGACCTGTAGTGATGACCACAGCCTAAATCCAACTGCCAACTCAGTTTTGCTTATTATTAATATAGCTATAGTAAGAAGCATGCACACCTGGATATCTGTGCATCCCCTGTGCATGGGATGCACAGATGCAGTAGCAGGTGCTGTACAAACACCCAATGAAAAGATGACCCTTCGGCATATATTCCCAGAAATTCCATGAGTACAAGATTTCTTAAGAGGGAAAAATTATTGCATCGTATAGTTCTGACAATAGTTATTTATAGAGTTACCATGAGTAACAGCATTACAAAAGTTGAGGGAAGGACAAAAAAAACCCCAAAACTTAAGGAATTTTCTCTTTTTTTTTTTTTTTTTTTTTAAGACAAGCTCAGCAGAGGGAGAAGGGGACTGTAACAGAAGAGAGTGAATGCAGAATAGCCAGGCTGCTCTGACCTTTAGAAGCTCAGAGTATTTAAAGTGTGGCAGTTACATTGATTTCCTATGTCTACCATATTGTATTTCTCCTACACTGACAAACAGAAGACTGGGCTGATTCATGAGAGTCACTATTTGCATGTTAAGTTTATTGGCTTTGTCTGCTACAACTTCTGTCAGTAATGCTCAACAAGGTCTTTTCATAATGTATTCTCCCTACTGTGTTCTCCATAAGAAAGATTAAACACACCAGTTATATATACTCATATATTTACTTTCTCTACCTTAACTACATTCTAATTTTAGTGACTTAGCTATGAAAATTGGGGAAACTAGTGTCTGCAACTTTAAGAAAAATAATGTGTCTCAGTCTGTGCTGATGTATCTTTTGTCAACATTCCTCTTCCTTGCACTGGAGAACCAGTTCTTGATTTTCACCTTCCTGTGACAAAGCACTGTTTTCCCCCATTAGAATTAATCCCTTAAGAGGCTCTTCCTTTATTCCCTTCGTCTTTTTGTTCTTGTTCCACTAGGACATATTATGTCACGACATAGCACTAGCCAGGCAGTCTCTTCCAGTACAAAAGGTGGAAAGTAACCTCATGTGAGGCTTGCAAAATGCTTCAAAAATTAAAAGCTACAGGGCAAACTTCTCTAATCAGATGTCTACATGCATAACCTACTGTAGATGCTGAACATTACAATATCTCTCTGAGGTAAACTACTGGTACTGTCTTGGGTTGTCCCCATGTCATATATAAGTCACCACAAAGGGGCAATGGACACAAATTGCAGGATTCATCAACATGTCTGAGGCAATATAGGGTCACAAAGTTGGTGAAGGGTTTGGAGGGGAAGCTGTATGAGGAGTGGCTGAAGTCACTTGGCTTGTTCGGCCTGGAGAAGAGGAGACTGAGGGGAGACCTCGTGGCAGCTACAGCTTCCTCACAAGGGGAGAAGGGGCAGGTGCTGATCTCTTCTCTCTAGCGACCAATGACAGAACCTGAGGGAACGGCAGGAAGATGTGCCAGGGAGGTTGAGGTTGGATATTAGGAAAAGGTTCTTCCCCCAGAGGGTGGTGGAGCACTGGAACAGGCTCCCCAGGGAGGTGTCACGGCCCCAAGCCTGACAGTGTTCAAGAAGAGACTGGACAACACCCTCAGACACATGGTGTGAACTGTGGGGTTGTCATATGCAGGAACAGAAGCTGGACTCAATGATCCTTGTGGGTTCCTTCCAACTCAGGGCATTCTATGATTCTATGAATATGAGCTGCTTGGCACAGGACCAAAGCATCTATGTGTCTTATGTGTTCATTGCACAGTATCATTTGTACAGTGTTAAAATTCTATCTGAAAACAGTTGGGTTTCATTTGATTTGTTATGGCTGAATTTCTTTTCATGAACCACTGACTGTATTAACACTCCTAGCAATTTAAACTACCTAACCAGTTGATATCTTCTGCTACTGTCTGTCATTTAATCTACAAAGAGCTAGTAAAGATTAAAAAAAATTCCTATTGCAAACTCTTCTAAGCGAAAGCAACTGTGAGTTAAATAATCAAATGTTATACTTCATTAAGTTCTTCATAGAATTATTTTTATAACTTAAAAATTTATACTTTCCACAAGACCTTAAAGCCAAGCAATAGAAATTATAAGTATGCTACACATATAACAATGGTATTCAGTTGCCTAACTATATGTATCTAATGCCATTTTAGATCTTCTAAGGCAGGGACATCAAACTCATTTTCACCGGGGGTCACATCGGCCTCACGATTGCTTTCAAAGGACCGAATGCAACTTTAGGACTGTACACATGTAGAGGTAGTTACATTTATACAGTCCTAAAATTGCATTCCGTCCTTTGAAGGCAACCGCGAAGCTGATAAAAATGAGTTTGACACCCCTGCTCTAAGGTGTTTAAGACATGCATATTGGGACAGCATGCATGGTTGAGGGCCTCCACACTTCTGGAGGCCAGATGTGATTGTGTAGTGCTTCTAAGGCAATGTTACACCCATGTGATTTGTCAGTTGAATCTCCCCCTAAAAATCTAATTTCTTTTAAAAGTATATATATCATCACTAATGTTGTAATTTGGAAATAAATAGAATATTCTACAAACATAATTACAGTTTCAAAATTTCAACATTTTAACCTAGCTTAAGACAGAAAACAACTGAAACCTCTCAATATTCCTTCACAGAACAAAAATATCACATTTGGCTCTGCCTGTCTCTGTATTTATACTATTACACTGCCTAAGATAGAGTCATTAATGGAGCATAGACTGCAAGCTAAGATTCCTGTCTCTGTCACCAAATCATGTCTTTTTAAATGTCTTTACAAAATGCTTAAAATTCTTATGCTGAAGCCTTACCTTTCACTCATTTGACATTATAATGCATGAAGATTTGTGTCAATATAAAAAACTGTTTGCATATTCATGTATTTCTAGTGTCAGAGTTGCAAAAGAACTTCAGAAGCTTTTTGAATAGTACACTAATTTCTGTGATTTCTATGTCTATGACTTTCCTTTTTGGCAATATTAGCTTACTATAACCACTAGGAAAATGTGATCATTACTTAGTGACATTTGTGGGTTTATTCAAGCAGTTTAACTAAATCTGACTGCTTAAACAGTTGCAGACAGGAAGTAATTTCAGACTTGTCTTTAAAGCTGGATGTAGGCACATAACAGGACTATCAGCCCCTGTTTTCATTCTTAATAAAATTTAATTAATTGAATAAAAAGATTAAAAATCTTAGTCTGAAATATTACCAATCCCCAAATAATGTTCAGCTAATGCTAATTATTTGAACTTTAGGTCTCCAATTTCCCACTGAGCCAGATCATGACTTTGAATGGCATAAAAACAATAGTAGCAACATTGAAGTCACTCAGGTATAAAAAGTATGAGATCAGAATCATCCCATTTATCTAGAAATGTTAAAAAGAAACTTTCAATTTAAGAATGCCAGTTTAAGAAATCTTTCAGTCTTCCCATGAAGAAATAATAAGTCATTGCTGGGAACAGCAATACAATAAAAAGTATGAATTTTACAAACAAACAAACAAAAAAACCCCAAAACAAAAAACCCACCAACCAAACAACAACAGAAAAAAACAACAACCAAACTTACTATTAGCATTGGACAAAATAAGCACACTGCCTCTATAAAGCACAAGTTTATTCAAGATCATACCAAAATCACATTAAGGACTGATGTATTGAAGCACTGGAATTTATTTTATAAAAATTTGTTAATTTTAAGATGAATTTTAGTGGTGCTCTAATAACTAATGGTTATGTTCTAACTAGATAGCCTGTGAACAGAGCTAGGCTCAAGTTTCCACCAGAAAGACTGGAAAGAAAACTTTGTATATAAATTTCTTATGTTTAATAGTCTTTAAAGTCTCAAAAAAGGTATAGAGATTCTAGGCTATGTGGATCACTAACATGACCAAGTGCATTATAAGTGAAAACTTCATTGTTATTTTTGATTCTTCATGTTTTAGATTAATGTGGATTAAAAGATTTTAAAATCCTTTGCATTCGTTAGGTTCTCAGTAAGTGGAAAATTCTTGCTGGCATTACACTAATGAAGTACATTTAAAATCAGCTGATATATATTGTGAATGTGGCACATAATGATTTGACTGAAATACATCATGAGATTTAAATTCAGGGAAAATTCCATAATAACCCTTTCAAGATTTTTAATCAATTTCTTCCAAGTCATTTTTTATTTCAATTGCTAAGCTGCAGCTTAATTAAAAAGGATCAAGTTTTCATTAGTTTTTGAGAAGTTATGCACAAACAGGGATTTTATACAAACAAGTCAATTCTTGTTGCCTTCTTCCTTCTTAGAAAAGTTCATAAAGATTCATATTGATTTCCATCAAATAAAAATGTCACAACTCTGTGCTTCCCTCTTTTTGAGCACGTAAGTTCACAAATAGCTTTTGTTACCAGAAACATTCACTGTATATAATATCAGAAACAAATCTGTGCAGTTTGATTTTCTTCTAAAGCAAGGGCCAATTAGTAAAAATAGAAGAAAGCAGAGATACAGGCCAGTAAGGAATCTCACCCACAGAAATAACCCTGCAGTCATGAAGGAAAAACAAAATACTCTGAAATCATATGTGTGCTTGCAATATAGCATGATGTTTATAGGCCAGCACACATTTTTACATGGCAGAGATGTTTATGAGTAAATGCTGGCATGTTGCCTAACAGCAGCAGCAAAATGATGAAGATAATGAAGAAAAGTAGTTGCAGTCATTAGTTTTTTCTATTTATGCCAGGAAAACTTGCCTATTTCCCTTGAGAAATAAGAGTCATTGGCTATGTCTACACTGCAGTCAGAAGCATGACTATAGCAAATGTATCCTTACCCAGGATAAATTGAAGACAACTAGCGTGAGTATTAGCAAGAGAAAAAAGCACCATATAAATACATGGCCTAATTATCCTGAGTCCTGGCTGGAACCTTCTTATTGATATTTGGACTGAGTAACCGGATTAAAGCAGGGCTCAAGTGTTTTCCCTGTCGCATCAAAAACAGCAGGGCTACTTTAAATTAGAATCTCACTCTGAACTAGAAATAGCTTTTTAGTGCTACATATTAAAATATTCTGGCCAGGTTGCTTGGCTCTAAATGTTGCCTCCTTGCCTGCAAGAAAGTCTACTCAGCTGAAGAGCAGAGTACAAGAACCAGGGCCTGGCGGCAAATGATGCCAAAGCAGGTAAATGGGCAGAGCCCTGGGCTTGTCTCGGTTGTATTTCCTTCTCCCTCAAACTGCAGGGGAAAAGAGAACCACATTGTAGCTGTACATCAACATCTGTCCCAGCAAACACAGCAGATCCTAGCAGATAAGAATTTGCCCTTGTAACAAGTGAGATACAGCAGTCTTTATGTACACTCTCAATTAAATCCTCTTATTATGTAACTGGTAACTGCAGCTCCTCACAATAAATGTTCTCTTGTTTTCAAACCTGAATTTAAATACCCTATCCACTAGAATATAATAACACACCTTTATAGCAGAATAGAAGCCTGCTTATCAGCTTAAAAGGAGGCTGCAGTTGTGCCCACCCAAGTGAATTTCACCAACAATTTGGTATCATACAGCTCATAAATCACTTAAGCATGAAATAGGCTTGTGCATGTCCTCTAGGCAGATGATGCAGAAACATCAATACTGATTTGGAAATTCCTATTTAAACTTGGTGATGGAAAATTATGTGTTTCTTCACCTACTTCATTTTCCTGGTAGATGATCACCTCAAGTGAAAACTTACCTACTCTTCTTCTCTCAGATCTCTCCCAAATCATGAAATAAACACCAGTCTTCTCATGAAGGGGACAGCTTCATCTGACATAATCTGTTTTCATCTGGAATGGGAATAAGATTCTTCCTGAAGGAAGACTTACCTGCCATTCAACATGACAGCTTTCTTATGACTGGGAACTACAATTCCGCTACTAAATGGCTAGAATACACTGCTGGAAAACAAAAAGTGCCCCTGTTTACATTAGCATGCATGAACTGCCAGCAGGTTTTTTCAATTAATACTGTCACATTGCCAAACACTCATGAAATTTGGCAGAAAACATTGATTCACCAATCCCATGTGAAATTCATCCCTGGAAAACACAATGCATAATAATAGTCATGACACAAAAATGCTAATATACACAAGGGTCTGTAGGAATTCTCAACACCGATCAATGATAGCCAGCAGAAAATAAAGCAGAGATAGTATAAGCTGTTAAGCATATGAAACTCAGAATGAGATTACTTTGGAGATCTGGCAAATTTAGAGTATCCTGAAGCAAAAAGAACATGCAAATAGACATTAATTTTCTTTCTTGTTAAGCGCTGAACTAGTCTTTCAAGTTTATTAGCTGAAAAAGCAATCTGTTTGTCCATCTCAGGAGTCCTTAAAGAGATTAAAGTTAGTGCCCAATAACACACATGCACACACACACAAAAAGGCAGCAAAAAATCAAACATCACAGGAAGTGTTTAGAAAATGATTCTGTCTTCAACCAACATTTTGACAAGGAAAAGCAGTACAAGAAGGATGAGAGGCCCAGACAAGCATGGAAAGACTGTGGTATATGAAACACCACTGGTATGTTCTGATAGCCAGAGCATTTCACTCTAATAATGTTGAGAAAACAAAATTTAACAACTGACATCCAGTAAATACATAATCAGAGAATGCTTAAGTGACTTGGGATTTGGAAGGCAGTTATTTAAGGAATAAGTTAACTGTTTATGTAGTTGAGTTAAAAAGACGTTAAGAAGAGGGTGTAGAATGACTTGCTAGATGTCTTTGATAATAATTCAGCAGGTACCACACAAATAGTTTTGTTAGTATTGGCAAAACTAAATAAACCCTGAGGAGAAGTATGATTGGAAAAAGCAAACCTTGTGGTGTAAAATAAACATGCATGTCAAAATCAAGTACCAAGTTGATTCAGATTCCTGACAGAATTCTATAGCAATGAATTGGCAGCCTTACTGTTTATACTGCTCTAGCTCATGTGTTACTTTAAAGGAAATGTTCTTTAGCTAATGCTGAGACCTTGGGGCAGGAAGGTCTCCATCTTGCTGACATTCAGCTGTAGAAAAAGTGGCAGCCCATCCATTGTACATCTCATCTTATCCTATTTTCCGGCACCAAGGTCTAGTTGATAAAACAGATTATGATTCACCAAAGCAAGCATTTGATTTTTTTTTCTTGTAGTTGATTTTAGACTATAAAAACATAAACAGAAAAAAACCAAACCAAAACAACACACAAAAACAACAAAATGAAACAAGAAACCAACTTTGAACACAAAGTTAAAAATTCTAATTTAAAAATATATTAGAAATACAAAAAAATTAACACTCAGTGAGACTGCCAGTCTGCAGCAACTAATACAAACCAAGCCAGCAGTGGCAACAGCTGAAGTTAAGAGAGGAAATAACACATTCTTGCTTTCAGCCTTACCACAGACTTAAAACTTTTGAGTCTTTTCCTGGTCTGGATTTTCAAAAATCTTGTCCTTACACATTTGCTTCATGTTATTCAGATACTATTTACAGGATTTGTAGGCTTTTGAAATGATGGAGGATTTCCCTTATAAATTAGTGTAAATGCTGGGGGTTTTGCAATATTTGCTGAGATTCCTGAATGAAAGCTAGTCTCAGATACAGAACTAAAATAGACACTTGTGAAAGGTTACATGAGCCAAGGCTACATGAGATGAGCAAAGTATTTCCACTGGCTTCAGTAGAACTAGGTTTAGCCAAATCAGAGAAAGGGAAAAAAGTCACAAAGTCAGGCAAGCTGCCTTCTCATCTCCTGCTGTACAGGCAGACAAAGATCAGTGTGACAAATGGCATCCTTCCTAATACAGTTATTATGTCTTGCAGGTGACTTTCTCTCTCTCTCTCTTCTAAGCAATACTAGTAGTGCCAGTAAAAATTATTGACTAAACCATATTTGCTGAGACTTACTTGGATGTTGATAGTATTGAAAGGAAATTAAATATAGATATCCTTGTAGCCCTTGATGACTGTGAGTAATTTTTCTGGATCAAAATCACATATAGTTGTGGTATGGTTTGCATCCAGGATGTGGTTTAGCTGTGTCTGGAAATCTAAATTTAAAAGACTATCTAAGAGCACCCAAGAAAATTTGAGCACATTAGAAGTACTATGTATTCAACAGAATTAATTTTTCCTAGTTAGTGTTATTGACTTGTTTTACCAAGGAAATCTGCCTGCCTTGCATGAATATGATTTACATTCAGAAAGTTCTGATTAGATTTGTACCTCATACTCTTAACTAAGTTACAATTTCTTGAAATATATGACAGCTGCTATGAAGAGATTCATCCTGGATATTGGACAACAGTGGAAACTGCTGCATAAAGATTACATTAATCGCAGAATCATCAGGCATTAATTCTACCAGCGACTCAAGAGGCCAATATTTCTCCTTTGTGATTAGGGAAAGACAGTGGAGGTTGCCAAGCTTATTAGTAAGTCAAAAACTGAACTGGGACCAGAATTTGAGGACCATAACATCCAATCATCTGGAAATTTCCACATGATTCAATAACAACAATTGTATAAACAAATCTACACGTCATACAGTTCTAATAAGACAGTAGAGCAGTAAGCACCCAATTTTTCTTCATTACATTGTCTACATAGGGACTGATGAAGCTTTTCAATGACATCTGCTTTTTGTGAGAGGGTTTTTTGTTGTTTGTTTGTTTTTGTTTGTTTTGTTGTTTTGTTTTGTTGTTTTCCTCCACACTGAAAGATGAGAGGATTCTACCTTAACATATCCTTTAAACTTATCAACATGTCTTACATAAGGAAGCTTTTCAAACAAATACATAAGCCTCATGTCTTAAAGGAGATACTGTTTTCCATTGTGCCTCTCCATTGATTTAATTTTGTTTTTAACAGAAACTTCACATGAGAGGAGAAGATAGTGCTAAATGACACTCATTCTTTCCTTTTTTCTTAGTTTCTTTAAATAAAGTTCTTTCACGAGCTCAGTACATGTTTTAGTACTGCATGAAACAACAGCAGTTTAAGCAGTACTAAGCCAATCAGAGACTCATCTGGAAGACAGAACAGTTTTTTTTCACTCAAGACTTCTTTTTGATCCACATGGGTAATTCTCAAAGTGTTATGTTAAGAAACCATTATACTAAGAGGCCCAGCATTAAGAATTGTGCGCTTAAACTGTCGCTTTATGAAGCAGATTTATGCCTTATGACAGTAATTGCTCACACCAAAGGAGCAAGCTGGTACACCAGCCAAGCATAAAGCAGAATACGGGGAGAACATAGAGTTATTGCTATTAGATGAGGTAAGAGATCTCATAATGTCTGTTTTTTGCAACTAGAAAATGACTTTTCATTTAAATAATAAAAAGACATATGTATACTATACACGAACACACACTTGCTTGTGTAAATAAGCATAAATGTTGGCATTTTTGTTCAGCTTAGTTTTTTTTAAAGTAACTTGAAACAATACGCATAGTGCACTTGTTCCTCTGGGCCTAACTTTGCATTGCTTTAAATGTGCTAATTAAAATTTATTTTAAGCTATTCCATGTTTCTTGAGTTCATGTGCTCATTATAAAATCTAAAAAGAAAAAAGAATATAAAAGCAATGCAAAGCAAAACAATTGTGAGAAGAAAAGTAAATCTTGTTCCTGTAAATTACTGGATTTGGATCTCTGTAGAAGGCAAAGACCAGCTCTGTATACCCAGGAAGTCAATTTAGAAATTTTAATATGGGCTATTTAACAGGGAAAAATAGAAAGGTATTCTGGTTGTAAAGGTACATATTAACAAAACCAAATAGAGTTTGGTCCTATCTCCCTCTTCTCTACCCCTAGCCCATTATAAATACAAAAAGCTTTTCATAGTGTTGCAGCGTACCTTCCGTCAGAAAACTAAATAAGCAAAAGATAAAACAGCTTCATAAAGTATACTTCATCTGACATGTTTTTCAGCTTTTGCTCTGCCAGTAAATTTAAGCATGATCTGAATGGTAACAGCAAGTTTATGGACAATGAGTAATAGCATGACATAGCTAATTAATGCTATTTCAATCCAGGCTGTTTAAACAATCAAGCCTAATTGTGCTAAGCAGTGTGATGGTTTTATATGGACAGCAGTGAATGAGCAAATCCAATGAAGATCTAAAGTTAAGCCTGACTAATTTATTCTTTATGGGTATAACAAACTCATCCCACTACCTTCATTACTTGCACCTCCTGTTGGTTCTGCTGTCTTTCCTCAAAAGAAAAAACATATGTTGTACTATGCTTTGTTTGGACAGTGTTTCTGTCACTGATTTAAAAACAAAATACATGTCATCTATTATATAGAACAGCTCAGCTGCTGAATGTGCACGGAAGCTTCCTGGATATTTATGTCTCTGTTAGGCAGGTTCTTGAACCTGGTTAGGCTCTGAAACCTGATCAGAGTTCTGGGTGTGCTATGACACCTGTATCAATTTCTTTATTTAAAGAGAAATCAGAATAACCAAAACTGATTGCCTGCAAGAAGTCCAGTTTAAATCTATCTACATCAAAGAAAGCAGCCAGTCCTACTGTTTTCCAAAGTTTCTTTGGTAACACGGAAAGGTGTGAAAGGAGAGAAAGACAGAAAAAAAGATGCATCTGAAAGGCAAAGAGCAGTCAAAAGGAGTTTTTCTGCATTCTCTTCATCCCCTCTGGGAATTCCTAATGTTATCCTTCCTCCCTGCCAAAACATCCAAATTTCATCTCTACAGCAGCAGGTTACAAGTGTGCATATACAAACGCCACCATTTCATTTCTTCCAATTCAGCTTTAAAATCACTTGAAGCTGTGCAATGGTCTTAACTCTGTGCAGTTGCAGGGGCTTAACCCTCTTACCAGGCATTTCTTCGTGCTCTTGCCAGATAGATCCTGGCTTCTCCATCACAAAAGAAAGGCGTGGCAAGTATTAGACAACCAAATACACAAGCCAAGAAAATTAATAGCTAGGTTTATATTAGGAAAGTAGTTTTGCTGACTAAGCCTAAATTTCAGATCTGAAATAGATATATCTATGTAATTTTATACCATATGTCAGTCCGCAGCATTACTATTAACAGATATATTATTAAAGTACACAAAACTCTTACAAAATGTTTTTATTACCCCAAGAGCTTTATTCAATACTTAAAGAGACTTACTACCTTTCCCTACTTTACTTTCTTTTTAGTGAGTCAGTTTAAGCATAAGTCTAGTTATCTGTACATTTAATCTTCATTATATCAAGATAAAGCTTGTAGTAATTGTGATTCCAATTAAACCACAATATGGAGCTCTACATGATTTCTCTTCTGCAATATTCAGGTTGGCCAGCAATGTATGTTACTTTTGAAACGTAGGTTCTTCCCCATAATGAGGTTTTTAAGTGTCCTACCTGACATTTACATTCCTAATGAGATTGCTACACCTCTGCTGGGGTCCATAATAACTAATATAATAGCTCAAGCTGTTTTACTGGATTAAAAAAAAAAAAAAAAAAGAGTTAGAATTTACTTTTATATTTTAGCCAAGTATAACAGTACTTCGCAGTTCAAATATACTACACACATGGCTATACAATGCTTCACAATTAAATACATTTAACTTACCCATGGTAGAAAAACACTGTTATAGTTCTTGACTATGCCTATGTTAGCAGATTTTCCCCAAGAGAACCACAAAAAGCTTCTCACCCCAGGTGCACCTGGCCTTCCTCTCTACCTCACTTGGCTCTGTTTGCTGCTCTCTTTACATGTACCCCAAAAGTTCTCCCCCATCCCTCCCCAGCAATAAAAATGGATTTCCTGTGACTCAGGGGTTTGTGAGGGAACAGGACATGGCAGACAGGGAGAGAAAAACAAGACAGGAGCCAGAGCCATGCTATACATGGCAATGGTGAGCCAGCAGAAAAAGAACTGTTCTCTCCCCCCACTTCCCTTCTCTTCCCCCTGCCCAAGGCTGAGTTGAAGAAAGGTGGGAGGATATGCCACAGTGGTGGTACTGGCACTGCAACTGGGGCAGCTGGGGCACAAGGGGTGCACTCTTGTCTGCACGGCACTTTCAGGGACTCAGAGAGAGGCTGCTCAGATAGAAGCGGAATGCAAAGGTGCCCTAAGCTGCAGCAATGGAGGAAGTCAGAGTTATCTCTGCTGGTAAAAGGGGGCTTTATTTACAAGGGCGCAGTGGGCAGAAAAGATAGGTTATGGAGAAAAACTCAGGCTGACTACTACAGATGGAGGAACAGAATCTTGGGACAATCCAGAGGGCTTATTGTGTGCAGGTGGCAGGGTTAGAAGGTAGACCAAAAATATTTCAAATATTTCAAATTTGGTCAGTCCAAAGGGGGCTCTGTCTCTGCTAACACCTTTTAACACAGCAGAAAATCCCTTCCTGCTTCAGGATGTCTGTGAAGAAAGCACTATTGAGCTGTTCAGTGCAGGTGCCAAGAGAAATGGGAAATGCACTATATTTGCTGCGTAAGAAGTTTTTGTTTACTTGTTTTAAAGAGAGCCATTCAGACTGAAAAGATATGATTACACTTTTGATTATTTTATAGGTGAATGGACCAAAGCACAGGGCAGGGTTCTGCATTATCTGCACTGTTTCGTTGCTTAATAGCATGGAGAGGGTTGAAAATTCTGATTTGATAACACTTAAGTGCTCATTTAGTCAGGGACAAGTGGTTTCAAAACACTGGAAATACAGACTTCCATAATTAACTGCTTTTTCAATCATCATGCAAGAAGCGTATTTTAACACTCCCACTCCCCTAAATTATAACAAAAATATTGTTAAGTTACCTGGCATTTACTACAAAGATACTCAATAGCGATCATAACGCTACAGAAACCACTGAAACCTTACTGAACAAGGCCACGATTCCTATCCACATGTTGCATAAATGACAAGAGTTTTCCTACAGTAGACCCTGAAACAAGCTTAGAAAAGGAGATGTACTGACTGGTTTAGTGGTCTGGGACTTTAGGTACACAAAATCTTTTTACCTGCTAATAGTACTTGTGAGTATGTTCTTACATGTCTAATCGATAAATACACATTAAAAAAGTTGTCATCATTCCATGTTATAATTTCTCACCTCTAAGAAATTAGAGTGCATAATTTGTTTCACTTCACATGCAATTTTATAATTGCACAACAGCTTAAGCAAATGTAGTGTATTTTCTGAGCACCAGCGAGGGATCTGGATGCTGTGATATTAAGCATCAGTCCTTCACAAAGACAAAAAGTGACAAATATTTTTCTCATGATAGAACTGATTTTTGCAAATAGAGTTTGGTTAAAGTGGTCTAATAATCTTTGCTACTTTTTGCAGTTGCTTAGTGCACAGTCTCCTCATTCAGTCATAATGAATTGGGTGATAAAGTATTTCCATCATCAGTAAGAAAAGGAGAGCTAAGGAATGCCCTGTGTACCAAATATCAGTAACAGTTACATGCTAAGTTGGCTAAGAAAAGGTTACACCTCCTAGAAAACCTAGCTGCAAAAACTTCCTTACTTTTCAAAAATACAGCAAACACACCTGTCTGCTTTGGTGATTTAAATTCCCAACTTCCTGTTATGTGAAAGTTGTTGAATGCTTGTCCCTCAAAGTTAATTGTACAACTCTTTATTAAGACAAGTTCTCCAATGAGAGCTTGTGGTGGAAACTAAACACGCAAGATGAACTACCCTGATGCAGGCAGAGAACCTTACAGTTTCTGTAGCTTGTAGGACATAGTTTATAGGAAAATAAGAACAAAATGAAATTTCCAGACTGATTTCTATTAAGAGCATTCCTATTTCTGAAATGGTCTTTTCTGCTCCTCTGAATAATGTAGAGATCTTGCTCTTTCTACAAAACTTGTGTATAAGCATCTGTTATATATGGGAAAAATGGTGTGGTGCACGCCTCATCCCTGGAGACACTCAAGGCCAGACTGGACAGGGCTCTGAGCAACCTGATCTAGTTGAAGGTGTTCTTGCCCATTGCAGGGGGGTTGGACTAGATGGCCTTTGAAGGTCCCTTAAAACCCAAACTATTCTATGTTTCTATATTTGACTTTTGATTTTCAAACATTATTTTTGCTATTTCTTTGTAAACTCTCTCATGTTGTCACTTCAGTTCTCTCTCTCTCTCTTTTCTTGAGAGGTTTCAAGGCCCTTTTAGAGCTTGAGGTATGCCAAACAGTACTTGTGAGAATGAGCTTTCTGCCAAAACTCATGGGATATCATTCATACAAACTAGTAATTACTAAATTTTTAAAAGTCATTCATCTATTTATTTTTGAGAAGACACTTACTGCACAGTTGCTGATCTGTTTACATGACTGAAGCAGGTATATGAATAACTAGTCTCAGCTAAAAATAGCTATTATTGTCCTGTAAGTGCTGACTTCTCATTGCACACAAAACATGGATCTGAATTTGAGCTGTTTTGATGACAACACATACGCACAGTCAGCTACGTCTCATTGATTTTTGGACATTGGATGGAATATGCATTAATTTTCCTATAGCCATGTCCAAAACCATTGATCCGGGCACCATTTTTCACCAGATAGCTAAGTGCTAATTCAACTTGATGGGCACAGTAGGCAATAATATATACTACAAGGAACTTACTTTCAGTAGCGTACAAAGTACATCCTTTTCATCCATACATGTTGTTGATGCAGATCAAATGAATTTTCATATAAACCTTTGCTGGTTGTCTTTTAGTAAATCAGCATGTCCTATCAACATTATGCTTTTACTATTGCTTCTTTTGTAGTTTTTCCATAAGAATCTAGAAAATATAACACCACAACTACCAGCACCACAGGCAAGAATTCTTTTACAAATAGTACAGACTTCTGTACTGAAAAAAGCTTTTGATAAATTAATTTTATTATAAAAGTAGCATATTTAGCAAAGCAGAAGATTAAATAAACTGCATTGTGCTGTATGGCATTGAAAATGCAGTACAGAAGCTGCCCAAAGAGGGAAATAAACTGGAATTGTTCCACTTCAGCTCAGTCAGAGGAAGTAAAAGGGGAAAATCAGAAATCAGCTAAGTATTAGATAGCAATTACATGTGGAGGTAGCGGTAGCCCATACAAATTGACTGAACTCTTTGTCTGGATATTACTAAGCTGGGAGTATAAAGAAGTGGAATCTGCAATTGGTAACTTGGCTTAGAAGAACACAAGGTGCAACAAGAAAGCTGTTATTTTAAACAGTAGTTTCTATGGACATAAAAATGCCATTATCTCCATAAGTTTAGGCAAACCAAGTACATCTAGTAATGTATTATCGTCTCAATCTTTAAAAAAAACTCGACCACCACCACCAACAAAAATGTCCATAAATAGAATATGAATATGAACATCCCAAGAAAAAGTACAGAAGCATAAGTCCTTGTCACTTATTTCCTTAATTTCTTTTTTTTTTTTTTTCAGAAGAAAAACAAAAACAAAACACTTTGGGGACCAAAAAAAAGCAAAAAGAGGATAAATAAAAAGAAATAGTCATCTTTTTGAGACCACATGCTAAATAAAGTGAGGTTACCATGGCTAAGAGGAAAAAAATGAACTTTATATTGGTCTAGAGATATGACCTTTGAAGTCCTCACCAGAATTAGGAAAAAACTGAATAAAGCATTTCCAAATAAATTCTTGCTGTTGTAATCAGAGAAAAGGGAAAGCTAAGACCTTACAAGGCGGTTGTAGTGATGTAGTGTACATACAATTAATATCTCATCATGGGTTGTTAAGGACATGATTAAAGGACAGCCAATTTACGAAGGACTTGAGGTGTTCATGGTGAAAAAAAAAAAGTGACAATATCTTCCCTTCCTCTTCTTTCTCTCCCCTTTTAGTGTGATAAGTGTACACTTTCCACACATCTGTGAACACAAAATTACAGATTTTTCTTGTTAATTTAAATAAGGACACAACCTGAGAAGAGACATGCACAAATTTAGTTGGAAAAAAAATAAGGGTGGTGGGGAACAGAAACCACCTGGTCTTCAGGGTTAGGGACCTCTGCCAGGAACAGCTTGTAAGAAGTTAATTCTACAGAACATAAATTCTTAGAGGTAGATGGGCTGTAAACAGAATAGGAGCTTTTCTTAAGGAAGGCTCAGAATGATCCAGAAGCTGCCTTTATTTTTTTTTTCTTTTCTTTTTTCTTTTTTTTTTTTTTTCCTCTCTCCTCCAGCAATGCAAGAAAACTTTTGGAGCACAAGGCTGAAGCGAATTTGAGACCTCTCCCTCAGAAAATTGCTACATTCAGGGGCTATCTCTGACATCGGAGCAGTCTAAAGTAAACCATGCAGACTGACTAATCTAGAAGTAACTGAACTATAGGGAGCAGAACATAGTTTACCTCTGTTTTTCTAGCCAAAGGCAAAAAACAAGTTTTGATGCAAAAAAGAACATGCAAATCCTTTGATTTGCTTTGTAAAACCAAAGCAAAATCTGTTGTCATAGGAGTAAGATAAGTACATAACATACATCTCTTCTAAGCATTGTTAATCTCAGTAACTTCAGGACAGTAAAAGTAGTAGAGATCAAGCTAATCAGCTCAGTTGCACCACAGGGAAATCTTTTTTTTGTACATGTATTTCAATGGTCTGTGAGCAAACTCGAATGTTCTTGCATATTTAAAATTATGAAGATTAATTTGATAAACACAACAAAGGGAAGATAAAGATTTAATCATGCGTAACAGTAGTCTTTGCTTTTATGTTTACGGAGGGAGAAGTATGAAAGCCACCTCTTGTTTGTACCTGTCCCTACGGTGTCTGAAGTAATGATAAAGTAAGTAGAACCTGTGTTATCTACATTTACTTGTATTATTAAGATACCCAATTATTTGATTTAAGCTGTATAAAATACAAATAAACTGCAGTCCTGGAAACAACTGGATTTGTCTTGGGAGAGTGTTCAGCTGTTGAAGCAAATTACAGTGACCAAAAAGACCTGTCTGTGAAAAGATGCAGTCATGTCTCTGAAGTAAACCAAGCGTTACACCTATTGTATCTGGGACACTTAAGGAAAAATATTGGCAATGGTGAAATGACCTGAGGTCTAATTCTGCAAGCATACATAAAGCTGGCTCCTTAATGTCCCTATGATGATTACTGGAGACTTAATTCTCAGCTGTCCCATTAAAAACCCTTGAGCCACCTAAAAGGGTCAAGAGAGCATCTGGGGTACTCCTTTAACTGCTATCATAAAATAAGCAGCTGAGTCTACAAAGGATGGCCACCAGGAAAACAGTCTCTCTGGTGTCTTAAAAGTAAACCAGTCACCACTGCAAATTATTTCTAAAGTCATGCCATTAGCTGCATTTTCCCTGAGGTTTGTTTTGCCTTTGAGTTCCGTTGAAAACAGCACACAGTTTGCATGACATCGCAAAGTCACAGGTCTCTAGGGCTGCTCTTGAGGACTAGCGGGCACAGGGAACTAGAAGTCATTCGTTCCAGCATGCAGATGATGAGCTGAGCAAGGCATTTATAAGGAAACATGAAGTCACAGAGAATGCTATTTGAAGGAAGTTTATAAATGTTGTGCTTGATATTCTGTCTCTAACCAATCGATGGCCAAATTGCCTAGTACAGCAGCACCCTGAATGGAGTTCAGGTAAGTTCACCATAAAGATGAGCAAGAGTTTCCAGAGAAGCTGATCCATTTCCAGCAATTTGCTGAAACACTTTGATGTGGACCAAAGGAGGGCTTGGGTGGGGGAAATTAAAACACACCCTTTTGTTATAATAAGAAAGTTATTATTGGAGTTTACTTTAGTTTCCAAATCTAAACAGGCCAAATATTTAATATTGTATGCCAGTCAGTGCACTAAGAGCTATTAGTTTAGTATTACTTTAATTGTGAAGATACAGTTCCTGAATTCTTAAGTGAAGTGCAGGGATGGAACAGAGGTTAGAGCAATTTCCATCACTGTGTGGTAAGGTCATCACTTAGTCGTGGATACAATTTAACATATTTTGTCCCATGTCCTCAAGATAGTCCCACCATGAGGAGGTAAAGAAGCAATTGTTTTTGGAGGAGGGTGAGGACAAGAGCCAAATAAATTAATCTGATGTCACCAGCACTAAAATCTAACAGCTCCTTTCCACACTACAATAAATTCAGCTCAAGTGAATCTAAATCTGTATTTCTTTAGTTTATTGCTCTCAACATTAGACAACACAGTCTCGCAGTCTTCCCTTTAATGCATTTTTTTCTTAAAATCCAGACATGTGATTTCTACTTTTTTTTTTTTTTTTTTACATAGACACACTGTGAATACTCGTTTCAATGAATTAATAACCAAGTTTTGAGGTAAACTGAGTTGAAGTTATTTTCTATGCAAACTGGAATTGTGTTTACATTTAGTGAATGAAATACTTTATTAACTTCTATAGTGTGTTGTGCATACTGATATACCTAATGTTACCTTCCCAAGCAGAGCCTATTAAGCTGTACAGTCAAGAAGTTCTTCCTTTTGAGTCCTATGGTTAATTCCCAATCAAGTACCATATATATATATATATATTAAAAAAAAAAAAAAAGTTAAAATATATCAAGTGTCCACAATAACAGAGGCTGGTGGTGTGTATATTTTTTGACATTTTACTTCTCAGTTATGTATTTAATTGATTTAATGTGTTCTGGCACATATTGGTAAGTAGAAAAACCTCAGTGCTCACCAAGGAAAAACTTATCACATGATTAGCTTAAAAACCCCAGCTCTTACTGTTTCTCCTGATTGTATGGGTGTTAATCAGAATCTACAGGCTTAAATCTTGGAAATTCATGTGCACCTTCTTGAAAACTGCTGGTTTTTTTTTTTGTTTTGGTTTGGTTTTTAAGTTTGAGTCACTAAATATTATAATATGCCATGTTCCTACACTTATCCATAGAATTCTGAGAAGTTTGAGGGCTATTGCATAATAGAACTAATAAATCCATTTACAAATACACAGTATTCCCATACACATTTAACCACCCTCTCAACTGATGTTAAATGTACCAAAAAAAAAAAAAAAAAAAAAAACAATCTGGAAAGTCACAGTTACTAATTGTATATGTCTGAAACAGTGCATCTTTCTTAGAATTACAAATTTGCAGTCTCTCACTCCTAGCTATGTGGACTTACAATGGACCAGCTGCCCCAAAGCTGAGCATGGTAGAATAACAACGATGCATTACAAAGATCCAGTCTTTTTTAGCAGCATCCTATTACAAGACTTGCAGATTTCATTTGTTTTCTTGTATCATCTACTGGTTGTAGTCACAAAGTCTTGAGAGCTTCAAGCATATTACAAAGTTGCCACAGAAAGGTAAGGATCATCTCAGCCTATGCAAAGCTCAATAACTAAAATCCACACTGTCATAAACTAGACTCTACTACATCATAATCTCTTTAGGATAATATGAAAGCTGCACATTGAGTTGAACCAAGTGTTTAACTACACAGTTGCTTTACACAAGTGGCTTGTCATCCTCCCATGTCCAAACACTATTTCTGCCAGAACATTTTGGTCTTTGATTCAAGTCTTCCTCATATAAATAACAGAAGCTATTAGTGATTACATTATCACTAATATTTCTTTATGTGGTCCTAGAAGGTGTTTTCTGCAACAGGGAGACCTAACTGGCAGCATAAGAAAAGTTTATTTAGTGGAAAAAATACCCCAAACCTCAACCACCATTACAAGCTGCTATGGGAATAAAGAATGGTTCAAAGTTGTTTCCCTTATTTGAAAAGATTTTTTGACATCAAAGTTTTAATGTTAAATTCATGATAACAGTTCCTCAACTACTTAATAGATTTAAAGAATTTATTTCAAAAAAGTAAACTGCAGAACACTTTTTTTTTTCTTCCTATCAGTCACAGATAAAATAATTGCACAGCTTCTACCACAGTATAACATTTTTATTTGCATTATGCTAGTTATCATCCACTAAAATCTCTGCTATGGAAATATCAGGGTACAATTATGATAGTTATCTTTATGCTATAACCCAGACATGCACTTAAGCAGATGTTCAATTTCATGCTTATTAGTTGAAGCAATGATACTGAATTCTATTATCTGTCTACTTTGTTTTCTCACTGTTGTTTTAGCTTGTCTTGTATTTTACTATCCAGGGCAAAATAAGCAGATTTTTGAAATACGTTTTCAAAAAGGTGTCCTTCACTATGCCAGGATGTCTATGTTATACATTTAAGCATTGTTTTCTTCACTAGACTATAACTTACTGTATTTAGTATATACTGATGCTTTTCCTGCAGCATTCTGCTTGATACTACGGTGGCAACTGTTACAATATCAGATCAAAATCCACATTTTAATGCACGCATTTTGGCTGCAGAATTGCACACAACACAATATTGTGTCATGAAAGCTATGCATGTCATCCTAGCTAAGGATAGGTGGACATAACCATTGCTCCAATTGAAAAGAGAATTTACTTCTAGCATTGACAAAAGTTACTTCCCTGTTGACATAAGGATGTATTTCTACTTTTTCGGATTATCTCTCAAAAGAAGAGAATAAATGCTGCATTGCTACAGGCTAGCAGCACCCACGGATACCCTCCAAATAGTTCCACAGAGAGACTGAGCTTCCTGCAGAAGTATCTGGATTGTTGCCGAATGGCCATCTGTGTTTTACCATGAAGAGGATTATAAAACCATTTGCCAGATAGAACCTTGTGTGATTTTTTTTTTTTCCCTACCCTCAAAAGCAAGGTAATTCTTAAGAGCAGTATCTGGAAAATGGGCCTATAATAATGGGACCTGGATTTAGGTATTTCTCAGTATTTAAACAAAATGCCATGAACAAATTTTCCACACTGTTCTTCATGGTTTTTTTGTCCACTACCCCTTTCTTTCTCCTCACTCACACATGGAAATCACATCTTTACCTTGTAAGTCTTTGCAGTGCCCCTTTCTCCATTATTTACTCAAAAATAATGCAGCCTCTAATTATTTGGAACCACTACTGTAAACAGTTTTTGAGAGGAAAGAAGTCTCTACAGCTCTGTTTAAGTAATTGGAGTGTGACAGCACATCACACTGCAGGAGATGTTCTTCTTGAAAGATTAGGTATTTAAGCTATGACTGAGCTTGATATAATAGGAAGACTGACAGAGACTTAAGTAAGAGCCAGGACAAAATATTAGCTGACAACTGAAAAAAACAGAGTATCTTGGAATATGTACTGATCGCATAGGATCAAATTACAATGCACTAGACATCCACCTAAAAGCAGAGTACAAAGAAGCATTTTCTTTGCATTAGAGTTCAGACTGAAGGGCAGAGAGAAGAAATCAGGAAGGGGGACTTCTCTTGGAGAAACTGTAACTGTTTTTCTTTCACAATACCTTGTTTTGGCAATAACAAATATTTCACAATACTTTGTTTTGGCAATAACAAATATTCTATGAAAGAAAAAAAAAATCCAAAACAAAAGGATTTTTCCTTCCTGAGAAAGAGGTAAGGATCTAAAAGAGACAAATTTCACATGCAAATCAATATATTCACATAAAATAACTTATTTCATATTAAAGACTTGCCAAAGATACTGCCAGCTCTACATTCACAGAAAGAAACAAACACCCATCAAGGTTCAGACATTTTTGTGTTGCACCAAAACTTTAATGGGTTTTTCAGACAAAAATTCCTCACTGACTAAAGCAATAGTTTTTTTTCACAAAATGTATAAGAAAGACCAAATCAGAATTTTTGTAAAGTGAAGATGGCAATTCCATAGATATTGAACCATGTTTTCTATTCATTTTAGATAGAAATGAAGGAAAGTTGGTAAAGAGAAAGGAAAAAGCTCTGTTAGACAAATTCATAACACACTGTAAGGACAGTATGCATGAATAAAATATTGCATTTAGATAAAGCTACTTTGATAAATTGTGTTATTGTGGTAGATCTGGAATACACTGTGTCAGAGCCAGGTTTTAGTAAGGACAGACTTTGGTATAGATTAATACTGCTGAGTCCTGCATCACAGGAGGAAATTCTGCAGCTCTCCCAGATGTGTGCCCACAGAGGCAGAGCTCAGTTGGGAAATGTTCTGTCAAAAAGAAGAATAACGAGATCACATCTTGCTTTGGTAAGTAGGAGGTAAACACTTCCTGATAAGTATCTCCATAATAACCTTAAATTAAGTTATTGCCAATTAGTTAATCCTAGATAGAAAATCAATCAGAAGCAGGTTTCATTGACCTTGACGTGAAAAGGGAAGAATAAGAAGCTACCTAAGCTATGAATTTAGCTGGATCAAGTTGTTGAGGTACAAGAATATCCAGGAGGATCGGATTCTGTTTAGGAAAAGCTGCTACAATTATAGGGAATTTGCGAAGTGAGCAAGGACCAAGGAATCAAAAGGGATGGAAAAAAATGTCAAGGGAGAGGAACTTTGCAGAAAATATGTGTGAAATCAACCATCTCTAGAAGAATACCGCGAACAAACCCAGAGCCTACACAGAAAGGAAGAGATTCACAGAGGGATAAAGCTGTCTCAGAGATCAAAATAGGTAACAAGCTAGAACAGCAAGAATCGGTGCCAGACTTTGCAAAGCATAAATATCAGAGCAAAGGATATATAACCTAGTAGCAGTATTGCTTCATGTGAGCCAGAGGGACTGGAAAATATCTAGCCTGGAAGACTGGAAAAAGCTGCCTACAGCTTTATATGTACAGTAGCAAAGATGTTTAAGTAATCTCTTACAATGCATAGAGTGCCCTGTAATTAGAAATCTGCAAATGCAGTGACTTTGGCAAGAAAGAAAACGCTTTGCACAACTGTATTTTTAATAATACATAGAACTCTGACTTGAGCTCTAAAGGAAAAAAGGGTAAAGTACAGTCAAATTTACAAGAAACAGATTGATTGAAACTGACCCAGTATACTTTCTCTCATAATATACCTGGCTTCCTAGAAAAAAACAAGAACAAAGAGATCCTCTATTGGGATTTGGTAATCTTGACTTATAGCCACATGAAAGTTACTGGTTAAGATCAGGTTTAAGAGAAGAACAAGAGGAGGATTGTGCCCTCTGTAACATTAAAGGGAAGAACTACTTACTGGACAGAGCTTAGTGCTACACTTCTTCAGAGCAATCTAGGGACAAATTTTGCTAAGATCATTAATAACATGTTAACCAAGAGCATGCCAACGTCTCAACATTTGGAAATGCTGCCTACAAGGGGGCTACAGGAAGCACTGGATGATCTTAAGGAAGAGAATAAAACAAACTGCATAAAACAAAGTGAAAGGTTGTTCCTTTGGGGACCAACAAATTTGGTCATCAGTTCAAAACAATGAAGACAAGCCTGTGCATGCTACTCAATGACGGGACATTATGGACCATGAGCGTGACATGTCTGAGGAGGAATTGAATGCAATCCTAGGATCCATTGAGAGATAAATCATGGTCAGCCATGCACAAGAAGGGAAAAAGATAAAGGAAAAGGCTACGGCAATTTTATGTGAAGAGGTGAAATGAGCTGGTTTGTCCAGCTTTGTGAAAAGCTGACAGAGGATGTGACTGCTTTCTATAAATAGGATAAGAGTAAAGTAAGAAGCATAAAGCCAGGGTGTAAAAGGAGAATGTTAGCATAAGAACAAAGGATGTAATGAGTAAATTCAAAACAGAAATTAAAAGAAGGTATATAATCACTAGGTAATGAGGTTTGAACAGCTTTCCAAGAAGGCAAATCAGATCTGTTCCTAAGGCATCCTTTTTAAATGCAATTAAAAAATAAATTGATGTTTACTGGACTTTAATCTGCTTTCTCAGGCTTTTTTTTTTTTTTTTTTTTCTGGCAGGGTACAAAATAGGATATGGACTATAATTGATTTAATTTCTGGTTTTTGCTTGTTTGTTTTGGAAAGGTCTAATTATTTCAGTGTTGGGAAGGCTTTGAGTATTTTGGGGTTTTATCTTAACCCCAGCTACATACATTTTGGATTAAATGTTTTGATCTTATCTCCTTCAATTCCAATGTACAGACATGGAAATCTGTCATACAAAGTACAAATTGCATGAAATAACTGTACAACTTGAAGTATCTATAATAACTGCCATGTAGAGGCTTTAAGAAGTTCTAGCTCTCCAGAATTACATGAGGTATATAGGTATTGAGCTTTTACTCTTTCCTCAACATATGGGAAAAGTGAAATCTTAAATCCTTACCACATCCATGTTTCATTCCTTCATATACTAAGGCCTTGGAGTACACCTGATCCCTCTCAGCTTTTCACTGAAAGCCAGGTCTGCTAGCTCTCTGTTTTTTCCTCTCCAAATTAATATAATATTTTAAATATTTTTTTCTGATTCAACAGAACACCAACACTGGTGCCACAGAAAAATCTTTAGGGAGGAAAATAAAAAATGCTGACTTCCATGCATATATTATTTTATTTATTTATTTATTTATTTATTTTAGACAAGCTTTTAACCACCAGCCATATAGAACATGCTATAGAGAATGAAGGAAATGATATAAAGGGTTCTTGGTTACTTTGCAAGCTATGTACTGCATAACCTCTTTTGCCATTGTTACGAAATGCCAATTCCATTTTTGAGATAGAGAATTGAGAGTAACATTTTAAAAATGCAAATTCATTGTGCACTGTATGAAGGGGTTTTGTTGTTATTATAGGGAAACCATAATAGAAGACCTCAGGTCAGTGGAACCTGAATTAATTTTTTGTGCAGATAGTTACTCCTAAAATATTTTATGCAGTGCATTCAGCATACAGAGAGCACATATGAACTTCTCAGAAAGACTTTCATATTCAAATCAGGTAAACATCAAGCTATATACATTCATGAATACAGCAGTAATTACCATGCTCTGAGGACATGTTGAAATGACATTATCACTTGTCAGCAGAATACCACTGGCTGCTGTCATTGACAATTTACATTTAGCATCAATGTTAAATAGTCTGCTTATTAGTTTGTTAATGACCCCAGAAATCAACTATTTGAAATACTTTAGGATATAGAATGTTACCTTATAGCTTTGGTGGATAGCCAAGATTGGCCTCAGAAGGCAGTGCACATACTACAAAGTATTAATTCAAAATTATGGATAAATTATTAGGAATAATAATACAGTATGAAAATGAGATAATGATCACAAAAACAGAGAAAACTAAAGGTATAACACTAGTTAATCAAAGAAGGGAAGATAAGCACAGTCAGTTCTGTTTCTTTACTAATACAAGCCTTCCACTAGACAATAAAATGTTTTTTTTGTTTTTTTGTTTTTTTTTTTTTACAGAACCCTGAACTAAATTTGTTTTATTATCCACGGTTTATCTGGTCTGAGATGGCAGGTTTCCTTCTTTCTATGGTAGACAAATCTAGAAAAACACTATTTATAAGGAAGAAAAGAGTGTAATGAAACAATCTCATGATAACATTCTGAAAGGTGATGGTTGTTAGGGATCTTTTTCCCATTTCATGATAAATAAAATTGGTTTGGCCTTCTCCAGTGAAGCAAAATCCTAGTACTATCTGAATCCATTGATTTTAAACCTCTTATATTCTTAGGAAATACTACCAGACCTAAAACCACCATTTCTAATATGTCACGTGCTTATTTACTTTACACATGTGATTGACTCACAGATATGCAACACTAAGTTTTCCACATGTATTTTGCCATCTGCCTTAGCAAACACATGCTAAATACTATCTCACACAATCACTATAACTATTTTTCTGTCAAAGTCCACCCACTTTCAAGAAATTTTTCATAAATTCCTCTTCAGTAATTTTTTCTTTCAGGACTTTGAAAAGCACATAGCACTTCTGCTAAAAGGAAGATGATTAGAGATTCCAGAATCTTAGAACAGATGAGCTATATCTCAGCTGCTATAGGAACAGCAGGGGGAAAAAAAAAAAAAAAAAACCAACAAAGTATCTGCAGGACTTCCATTTTACTTTTCAAAGCAGTATGAAACTGGTATTGGAGGTAAACCAAATTTGAAAAATTTGAAAAAAAAACCATTTGCTCACCCATGCAATGCAGAGACCTTTCTTTCAGAACCAACATACAGATACAATTTAGAACTAGGAATAAGTCTAGAATAGATCTAGGGAATGGTAAGATTTTTCATTAACAAAATTCAAACTATACACTGTGGAAAAAAATATGCTATATCTTCTGGTGTTAATAAAACTATTGGTGAGAGGGAAAAACCTTGAAGAATTTATCTTCTATAGACTGTGATGTGGCTATCATAGGGAGAGATTTGCCTTTATCCAAATGGTGCAACTCTCTGTGAGTAGCAGTAGTCTCTCCAGTGGGTAAATCATAAGTGGTTGCCATTCAAAACGACTGTGTACTTTTTGTTTGCATATCCTCTTACTTTGAAAGTGTGTCTGCTGTGTGTATATATGGCAAGATAGATGATAAAAAGAAGAAAGCAAATACTATGGATGTAAGATTCTCTACATGTGTTTATTCTGGTTGACATTAAGGAGTTCCAAAGAGAACAACCTGGAAATGTCAATAATATTTTGCAATAAATGCTTTGCACCAAGTTTCCCCAAGGTATTGTTAACCCTTACATCTGCAACAAGAGTCAGAACTCAAGTAGGAAATCAGATTCTTCAGCCACCTCCAGAAGAGAAAGTAAGCAGAAGATTTTCCTTTATAGTACCACATGACAAAATGAAAAGCTATGAATACCTAGAAGTCCTTAATTGCTGGTATTTCCTTCACAGGATAGACTGCAAGCTAATAGATTTTATTACCCTTTACAGAAGAGGTTACCAGCTACTCAACTTCTTGTCATATTGTCTTCAGAATCTCAGCCTGAAGTAAGGAGTTTGAGACTGATCTGTGATGGTTACAGGTATCTTAACCTATTGTCACTTGGACAGTGTGTTGCATAACTTAATCTGAAGGCTGATCTTACATACAAGTAGTACATTTTTCATACAAGCTGCAGTTAAGGCTTTTAGAGAAAGTTAACATTAGCAGATTCACTGTGGCACTAATCTGCAGGAAAACTGCCATTTATTTCACTACAATATTGATGCCCTATATAGTTGGATCCCAGGTTCTTCATCTGATTATTACATGTATACAGAAAAACAAATAAATGAAGGGTGTATCCAACACGAAAGAAGGACCATATGCATGACAGTAATCAAGTTGCTTGGTCTAGGGACAAACCTAGAATAGATAACTTCTTAGCGGCCTTCATTGCTAACAATCCATTTATAACAACTCTGAGAATTTGCATTCCAAAATGAGGACCCACTGTTTGCCAATGTGTGCCAGCTTATGGAGAGGACCTGATCCTCTCCATAGCAAAAGGCAAATTCCACAGCTTTTTGGTTTCTTGTGCTTTATGAGAATGTAAAAAGGGAATAACTTTTAGTAAAGTTTAATAATGTAATAAGGACATGAAGAATTTTAGCTTGGGGAAGCAATAACTAAGCAAGAATGTACTTTGCATAATGGAAGACTGGAAGATAAATTGAAGGAAGACAAAACAAGGGTCTAATCAACAGGGTACAGTGCAGAGGACAAAAGACAAGTCACAAGTTGCAGCTGGGGAAGTTCTGACTGGACAGAAGGAAAAACCATCTCACTGTGAGGGAGCTCACATGCTGGAGCTGGTGTCCAGGGCATAAAACAACGGCAAAATTTGTTAGAGGTGCTTTGTTGAAGGCTATAAATACTGATATATTTTGTTTCCTTTTGCACATGTATGAGGTTTATTCTCTTTTTCAAATTCCATTTTCTTCCTGCTGTATTATCTTCCTGATCAGCACTGAGGAATATGAGTATTTGCATCCTGAGCGACTGATTCAAATTTTCAG
Source organism: Streptopelia decaocto (assembly GCF_964273445.1). Lineage (NCBI taxonomy): Eukaryota > Metazoa > Chordata > Aves > Columbiformes > Columbidae > Streptopelia > Streptopelia decaocto. The sequence goes on from NC_138663.1 coordinate 90,798,390, forward strand.
TCTTTTGCCCAATTTCTAATGCTTTCTGCTGAAGTGTTTTGCTGCGCTAGTGGGTTATGCATCTGAAGAACAAACCTTTTAGTCTATGCTAACAGAAGGTTTAACATTCTTAAGAATGTAGGAGTGACCCATGCTGGCTCACATCAAATACCCATCTTGCTGAGCATCCTGTCTCCAATAATGACCCACAGGACTTTACCAGGAAAGAGATAAAGAACAACGCAAACATACAGTATGAGGAACAAAAAAAGCATACAGCTTATATCCCAAAATAGTTTCCAAACTTCTAACAAGCAGTGTCTCAAGTCTTTTCAGCCAAAGCAGATGCCTTCATATTTGGGTATATTTTTTTTCCATGGAAACAGAATTCATCATCTCATTAACTGTCAGTCTTGCACAGATTAGTCTGCATAAACAGCACAAACTCAGGCAGGCCAGGAGCTTGAATCTCAGCCCTTTACAGGCACAGTGAGCAACCCAATTTTGGCACACTAGTCAGTGTGAAGGAGCTAGCATAGACAGTTAAAGCAGAAAACCATATTTTATTTGTGCTTCCACCACTTTTCTTAACCTTTGAAATGAACTCAGGCAAACTCTCTGATTTAAACAGTGATTTAGCAATGATTTAACACCATTGCATTCAGGGGAATTTACGCAGTTAACAGACAATATTGATACTTGTTCCAGTGTCACTTATGATGCCATACTTCTCTATTCAAGAAACTAAGAATAGGGGAAAGAATCAAAAAGCAACTCTACCATCCCACAATCCAAATAAGTTGTCACATCAGGTTTTGTAGCATCAGTGCATTTTTACAGAGTTGTACATGCAGATTTTTCAGCTAAAAATTCATCAAGTTTAATCTTTATGGAGGTCATAATGATGTAATCTCTATTAGCTATCTCAGATGTGGGAGGAGAGTGGCAGGTGCAGCTTAAAACAACATTAAGTATTTATCATTTTTTTAATTAAGAAAATCATACACAAGAACCATGAAATTATATAGGTAGGTGTCATTTTGAATTCAAAGAAAACAAATACCAGAAAAAAGCATCTTGAAAGACTCACCTGATCTACCATTAATAAAATGCCATGTACCATTTTATGGTGCATATATGAACAGTAACAAATAGATGCCAAGGTAATTTAGAGTTTCTAACTGCAGCTAGGCCAGAGCTAATTTCATTCAAGGGGTAAATGAGGAAGTCTCCCTTTGCCAACTGACAAATGTAATGACTCATGATTAGTGAAATCTTTTCTCCTCCACAGGCCTTTCCTTTAAACATGCTTCATTGTTAGCAATGAAGTGAGGGAAACTATACTTTCTGAAATGAGCACAGCAGAGAAAACAATCCACCCTTGGATGAATTGGATGGTTCTTACTGAAAATCAGAGTAGTGATTAGAGAACCAGTAGCTGCCTCTACAGAACACTAGCACTGTATTTTTCCAAATGTAATTCGTAAAGATAAATCTGAGTGGAGCAAATTGAAAATTAATATTGAAAATGTTTTATGTGATAGCAATTTTACATTTGATGGAGAATTTCTAATCCCTCAGACTCATTACTTTTGAATTCTATCTTTATTCCACTTCCCTATGTCAAAACAATAAAGCAGCAATAAACAATTCTAAAGATTCAGAGTTTTTCTTTATTTCAACTCTCAATTTTGTTTCTTAGATTGGTAACATCTATCTCATTCTTTGTCTTTTTAAACAAATTAACTAATCATTTTTTAATAGATGTTTGTCTGATCTGTATTTAAAACCTCTGAAGAAAAGGTTCTCTCTGCATCTAAACAGCTTGCAGGGCTCACAATATTCACCATTTGAATTTGCCCCTTCCAACTCAAACTGTGGTAAGAGAGATTCAGTGGGAGATTCCAGTCTCTTTCAGCAAGATGTAGTGGTGAAAACAGATCATCCATTATTGTGTCTTAGGGAAGACCCTTATCTTCAAATCTACTCCTCTATTTCTTCTGTTATCTTTTTATTTCTCTTTTTCAGAGTTGTGATTGACTTTTCCCGCAGCAAAGCTGTCCTTTCACTCAAGCTGATTCCTACTCTCCAGTTCTCGCTTATTCTTCCTAGCTGTGGATTTGTTGTTGTTGTTGTTTTTGGTTTGGTTTGGTTGGTTTGTTTTTTTGTTTGGTTTCTGTTTTTTGTTTGTTTGGTTGGTTGTTTTTTCTTTTTTTTTGGGGGGGGGGGTTGGGGGGTTGGTTTGTTGGTTGTTTTGTTTTTGTTTTTTCCCAATCTCATGTATTAAGGACAGTCAATGACATGTTCAGAGAACTTGCTTCTAGTTCACAGTGGATTTTCAAGATACTTCAATGGTAGAGCTAATAAAATTTAAGTTCAAAGGAAGTTTCTAACCAAGTCCAGGAGGTGCCCATTAGATGTTGAACTATCTTACCACCTCTCTTTTCTTTGAGATTCTATTTCTGAGAATTCAGACTCTAAGCTTGGCAGAACTACATTCCACTTCAACTTGAATGCAACTAACTTGCCAGTGTGTGTCATGACAGAGTGAGAAGTAACAGGTTTCTCACTTTGAACATGTAAAAACCACTGCTCTACTATTTTAAGTCAGAAGAAAGCATAATGAACAGTTTGAAATTGGTACAAGTGATATTTGTGAAAGATTCCTATCACCCCTTTTAATTACCTTTCAGCAGCCATCACAGTAAAACATTTTAGCAAACATCATACTGTTGACTTTAAGCAGAAATTACAAGACAAGTGTACAAGTTTCTTGGTATTCCATAGACCATAATCTCTAATAGAATGGCAAAACAGATGTGGTCACAAAAGGAGATGATGTTTAAATAAAGGAAGAAGAATGGGTGTTAATGAACTGGGACCACAAACTGATTAAATCCAGGATAAGTATTTCTAAGAGCCTGGATGACTAGAGATTGATATGGTAAGTACAAGTACTTGACTATTGAAAGATTATGTTCTAAGTAAAACTTTGTAGTATTCACCTGACTTGCACTGTGTTGCAAGATCAACAGCCAGATGTAAACTTAAGTCCAAAAATTGAGAACTGGCTATCAGACACTCAAAAAGCTGGAAGGGAAAGAGAAATGGAGTCCTTGCACAGTCTTATACCTCCTGGAAATGTAACATTACACAGAATCCCATTTAGCTTAGACTGCTGGGTTAGCAGCCAAGATTTGAACTTGCAGAGATGGTTCAGATTTTGCTGTCAAAACACCAAAGCATTTGAATAAACAGTCTGGATGCTAGCATTAGCATGCATGTGCTCATGTGTCAACATGCTCACGTGTTAACATGAATTCAAACAGCAGAAATTAATCATAATAGATGCAACATTATAACGGAGAGTAAAGACTTCATAAGTGAGATCAGATACATCAAAAAGTGTATCAATGATAAGAAAATCAGTTCAAGATTACTATAAATGTTTATTTTTTGCAATTCCTACATGATTAAAAGCAGAGTTGTGCAGTGCTCCAAATGTAAAATTGCTATTGACCTGATTGCGATTTTTTTCCTTGAGCAACATAAATCTTATAGTGAAAAGATTATAAACGGATATGCTTGATAAACATCAGAGATACTTGCACATTAAGTTAATTTTCCATGTGTTGGTAGTCCTCTATTCCACGCCACACAACCAGTCAGCAAGAGAAATCAGGTCAACAATCAGAACATGTCCCCTGCAAGTTTCAGTATATACTTTGGAAAAGACATACAGTGACCATCTTCTTATTCATACTTATATTTTGCATGGGCACCTCATGATGACTACTTTTGTAATCAGATTAAGAGCTCTGTAAACAGTTTCCTCCATAATCTAATTTTAATGGCTTCTTTGGATTAAGTAGAAACTCAAAAGCCAGAAGAATTGAAACCAAAATAATTCTACAGTGAAGCAAGCTGAAACCTAATTACAGTGAGAGGAAATGCATTTTTTAATATTTAAAGTTATATCCAAATTTGTATTAGTTATAGGACAATTATTTTTGTTAAGACTAAATTCATGTGTCTACTGCATAAAAAAATAAAAGTAATGCAAAGACAACCTGCATCTCAGAAAAGCAAGACATTTTCCTTTTCTATTTGACTAATTTATGAGAGACTAGATGTTTAAGAATCAGCTCATATACCTCGTGAACCATCTGGTGTACAAAACATCGAACGTATATGACCAACTGAAATAAATGAGGTATTAACATTGACAGTGAAACATGCAGCTCTGTAGACTTCTTTCTGGAAAAACATCACAGTACCTTTGTAATTAATACTGCATCCCGATCCCGGTGGTCTGGTTTTGTAAAGCTATCATCAACTGCCAAGAGACAGAGGTAAATTAAGCAGCTCTCCAGATACATACATCTGCAAATATTCAATGTTATAACCTATATCTTCTGAGTAACTATACAGTTAATTGGGGTGGTGACCCACATGAAAACACAACACACTAAAAGCAATATGAAAAAACATGTAACATACTGTTAATACATTAACAATTCCTCATAGTTGAAAATATGTGATCTGAGTGGCAGATATTCAAATTAAAGCAGGAAACTTCAGTGCCATTAAATAAGAATAGTCTTATTCCATACTCAAAATAATAACATTTCAATATCAAGGCATAGGGGCTACTCTGTAAAGCTTAATTGCTGGAATCTGTCCAAGACAGCTGTTCATTCCAAGGAGACTTGAAACTGTTAACACTTATCTAAACAGGAAAACACCATGAAATAAAACTTTATTTACAAACTCACACTGCTGCAAAACTGAACCCTACTTAAACTTTTGGATTTTGGCACTATCTCTCTTCAATGTCTGGCAGATCTTATTACAGTAACATGCAGTTCTGCAATTGTTGTTTCTCCTCATTTCAGCAAAAACAGTCTAGAACTTCAACAGGAAATGATTGCAAATTGTCTTGGAACCTCTGCCTACAAGAAACCTTAAGGGAATAAATCTCTGACCCAAGTCTTTGTCATCTCAATTTAAAATACAGCCATGGAAATTCTGACCAGGATTCAAGCAAGGCCAACTGTAGAAAATTAAGGTGCAGATATTCATCTCGAAACACTCTAAAAAGAGTTAGGATGTGGTTATTTGTTTAGCCTTGTGCAGGTTTCTTGCCACCCTTAGCCCAAGTATGCCAGGAATATGGGTGAAATGTAGCAATTCAAGAGAGGCAATAGGCAATCCCCAAGAGGCTCAGGAAATTAGAACAGATTTGTCCTCCCATTTGCACTGGGGTGATGCAGAAAATCAGATCCAAGAGGTGGCTTCAACAGCCGTTCAGCCTCCTTTCCCTCAGATTTTAATTTCTAAAGATGGAGGAAAAACATGCCATCCTTCTTTCTGTCTATTCTACTCTCAAGCAAATGGCATGGAGTGTTTTTTTTCCTAATTACCCACCTTCTCCCCAAAGCTGCCAAAAAAAAGCTAACTTTTTGGATTTATTTCTTTAAACTTTTAATATTCATATTTATGGGAGTCTTCAATCGTAAATCCTCGTTAGAGCTTATCAAACAATGAATGCTCCAGAAATTAACTAACTGAAAAAACATTCACACCCCTCATCCAATTAAGCAGATGGATTATCCAGAGTGAAAAATACAAGAACAGCTAGAACCCCTCTGCTATATCCATAGAAGAAAAGCACAAGAATATAACATACCAAGTACATTTAAGACTCAAATACAAAGCCCATGAAAATGAACTAACCACTAAAGTGTCTGGCATATGAGAAAGGTGATATTCTCATTTTCTATGAAGCATTATAGGCAGTTTTACAAAGTTGTTATCCTTGAAAAAGCAGTTAAAAATATTCCTCCTCTCCTTTTTTTCTATGTTGCTTGTTAGAAATATGTGGCTCAATATTTCAAACCAAGACATTCAAACAGATCCAATATTTAAAATTCCATTTGAGGAACATAACTATGCCAACTTTAACAAACCTTGTTTAAGTTCCCCACCAAATAGAAATTCTAAATTTTGAAAATGAAATTTACCTTCAAGACCATGAAAATCTGAAGATATCAGGTAAATCTTGGAAGCAGTAGCTGAGTTAGGAACAACTGACCTTGGTCAGTCAAGCTTCATTTCTACTTCCCAGTGGTTTGAAGGCTCAGAACTGGGAGATTCATCTTGCACTAGAGTTCCCTAAGACTGCAAAGTCTCTACTGCCCGCCTAGAAAGCCACATGTTGTGGAGGCCTGGCTGTGGGGATGGCCAAATGGTAGAAAGCCAGAAAGACTTGGAGAACTTTTATCTGGGAAGATGTTATTGGAAGTTCAACATGTAGCTATAATGGTTTGAGCATCAGATTATTACAAGTGGCATTTCTCTACAACACAATATAGACAAAAACATGTATCAAAAAAAATTCCTTACAGTTCCACCAGTAGCCCACCAGGAGGATTCTAGCTGAATCCTCCCTTTATTACATATAAACAGCTGATGAAGTGATCACAGTCTAGTCTAAGCCCAAGAGAGAGACCAAATAAAATGTGGTTGTTGGCTGTTTTCTACCCAGTCAGTGACAAGAAAAGACTTGAAGCAGAAAATCTTACTATTCTGGCAAGGAGAAATCTCTTTCTTCACTATTAAACATTTTTAGCTGATTTTCCAAGGGAAAAATCTAAAAAAAAAAAAAAAAAGGACTGCATATAAAATTAGAGTACCTGGAGACAGCTTTAATTTGTGTAAAACTGTAAGAAGTTTTTATGTGACTTTAATCTTTTAACAGCTGCTTCTTTAAGTACTCATTTGCACTAAATATATCACATGTCACCATACTTATGATCTTCCTAAAACAAAAGAATATCTTCCAAAATTACTATAGCTAGCAATATTTAAGCAGGACCTACTGGCATCATTATATTTAAGTATCTGAAATAGACATTACTGTCAGCAGAATTTTTTTAAACCTTTCTCTCTTCTTTCCCTTACAAGAGGTTATTAGAGTTACTTCAGTGTCCTATGTCCTGTGATAAAATGCTAGAAATGAAGTATTAAAACAGGCAATAAATACCTATAGCCCATGAATTTAAGTTTCTCAGATCATTTATGTACTTTTAAAATAATGTTCAAAGCAAGTTCTACCAACTACCTTGAAAATCTTCTCAGACTTTGCTGACACTGTTATTCAACAGTTTCCTGGAAAAAAAAAAAAAAAAAAAAAATTCAAGTGAGAGATTCACCCAGAACACAGCTTGATTTCCTTGTCAGCTATGACAGGGGATTTCTTTTGCATGGACTCTTTTTCATAATAGATCAACTAACGTGGAACAAGTAGTCACCTCTAAATTCACCTACTTGTATTCATGGGTTTTGGTGGTGGGGTGCTTGAATGTTGGCATTATTTATAAATAGTAAAATCAGGTTAGGCACAGAATTAAGGAGTAAAATAATAGGCCATTTGGGAAAGATGGCATTTCAGGTGCACTGTCAACCAGGTCAAACTTGAGTTTCTGTACGGATGCTACTTTCCACCATTCTCAGTGTCCTTAGTTTATCAAGTCCCTCAGCAGAGGATGTACCTATGAGTTCCATAGTTTTCCCAACTGAGCTGCCATTTTCCTCCATAGAAAGCTTATTCCGTCTATTTAAATAATGAAAAGGGTTGCTGTTGTTCAAGATGCAAATAAGAAGCATTAGAGTTCAGATAGAAAGTATTTTCTGCTCATTTTCCTCAACACCTGACATTTGTGTTCTGCCATATGCATACCCAGCCATATATCTAAAAAGTTTTATGTGTTGCTCAGAACATGCTTGGTTCAAGCATATTGTACTGTCATGTAAAGGTATGTGACCCCATCCCAAAAATACATGAGTAGAGCGTACTTTCAAAGGGAGCAAGAAAAGTTCCTGCCCACAAATACCTCCAGTTTCCCTGTACTGCACTCTAGAGGCCACAACTATGTAAAATAACATGGTCCTTCTGAAAAGGCCTTTGTTTTCTGATTTGGGTTTAGAAAACACAGGATGCTGTACTTCAGAAGGCAGGTGATGTGAACAAGTGAAATCTCAGTGGCTTGCTGAGCACCCCTGTGATGTGGGAAAAGGCTGGAGGACTGAACAAAGTTGAAGAGGATGAAGAGATACAATGCCAAACTTCACAGCTGAACACATTAAATGGTCTACTGAAGGGCAAATGAACTATCTGTTAAATAACGCCTCTTATGTTACAAAGACATATTATGCAATTTCTTTGTTTGGTTTCGGAAAAAGACTTCTTTTCTCCTGTCAGCACTACTATAAAATGTCTGTTTCTGTCTCTTTTTTTAATACACAAAGTACATTAAATTTTTGAAACAATTTTGAAATATCTTAATATCTTGAAATATACAAGCATATTGGGGCTACACTGTGTATGTTGAATATCTTGCAAATACAGCAGCTTTGAAGTGAGATAAAAAGTAAAAAGACTTTTGAAGCCTAGATACATCCTTATTACACAGAAACCAGCTAAAACACAAATTCATTTATATAACTTTAGAAGAATAGGATAGGCCTGTTCCTTACGTCCGTGGGATCCAAAATTAAACAAGGGCTTTTCTAAGCTATTCAGAACCATTCTGTAACTCTCATAACCTGCAACTCCACACATGAGATGTGTTAAGCTTTGCCTTCCCGTTCAGTTCTCAAGCTCGACAATGCTCAGCAGGCAGTAGTCAATTTAGCAAGAGATCTTATCCATCACTGCTGAAAAAGTACTGGGTATTGACTGATGAATGGAAGATAAATCACAAGAGGGCTGTCCATTCAGGCAGCCTGAATGGCACTGACAGAACCCTGCATGAAAGCTCATTTTGTGTTTGCCTGTACAATATGTCGTTTGTCGTTCTCCAATTATATCAGTGCCTTCTTGGTATGAAGCTCGCTGCCTTTATTCTCTTCAGTAAAGGTGTCCAGTTTGTAAGAAAGAAAATCCTCAAAGTGAAGACATGTTATTACAATCTAAAATTCAAGTTCAGACGTAGACTTTGGTTTTCTTGTTCGCTATGAATGAAACCAAGCGCGGGCATTTCTCCTTTCTGAAGGGAGGAAATAAAAAGGGTAATGGGACAAGTGCTGAGGGAAGAAGAATCCAGGAGATGGGTTTAAAGCATTTAATGGAGTAGTAACCTGCCATCTACTTATTACTCGTCCCAAAAAACATATTCCTTGAACTGGTCAAACCTGCTGTGGTGCTTACTGAAAATGATGTCTCCAAGTATCACTAGAGATGAAGAACATGAAAGAAAATGTTAATTTTGTTCCCTACCCATAAAATTACCTAACCTATGATTCAACCTAGCAAGACATAAACACTTTTGATAGCCAGGACAAGCCTATTTTGGTAATGAACCCTGAAAAACCAAAAATTCCACTAACTAAACAACTCATAGACAAAAAATTACTTTTAAAATTACATAGCATGGCCCTAATCAAGTTTTTACAATGGGTGTTTAGGGTCAGTAACTAATAAAGTGGGACTTTACCTAAACAAGACCAGCAAAACAACACTACAAATCTACTTATCTAAAGGTTTTACTGTTTACTTCTATGAATTCAATAAAGGCCAAGATTGCTAAAACAGGGTTGCACATTCAGTTGCAGCTTGTCACCAAAGATGCCGTCTAATGGTGACAATCACTCATGTCTGCACTGCTCTCCTCATCTGATGATTAAGAGTTCCATAGCTGCCACTAAGAACCTAGCTGGAGAGCAGTGTAGTAGAAGTGTGGGCTTAGGGTGCCATTTAGATGGGAGGACATTGTGCCATTGATGCTAAAGAAGAAGAGGACTTCCTTTGAAGCAAGTAACACTGAATGGACATCATAGGACTGGCAATTAAGTGAAAAGCTCTCAAATACTGTTTTACCTGTTATATTCACCCACCTGTTGAAATAATGCCTACATAAAACACCTAGAAACAAAAATGTCTCTTCTACTGAAGCTTTTTCCTTGAAAGAATTCCAGTGACTGCAGGCAGTTGTCCTGTATACAGCCAAGCTAATATAGTTATTACCAAGTATGCTACAAAATCAAAATCTCTAGAGACTGAAAGCTTAAGAACAGGACTAAATTCTGAAACATAAGAGTTTTTTGAGAGCTTGGTCATTTCAATATTTTCCAATTTGAGGAGAAAGAGTAGGAAGCTATTCCTAATTTAGCATTTTCACTGGGCTACTTTCCATGATGGGCCATCAATCACAACATCCAAAGCCAAAGCATAACCTTCACTAGTTCCCATATTTGCAATATTTCATGGTAACTTGATAAAAACAAGAGAAAGAGATAGATGTTAGAGATCTGTCCTTTGGAACTGTTTTGTTTCTATCACAATCCTCGAACTACATAACCTATATATGGATCTGTAAGTCATATGTACTAGTTCAGGACTTCACAGTATGCATTAAGATACTAATATTCTATCAACCAAACTTTTGTGTTCATTTTCTATAGTGAAATATTATAGTGTTCCTGAAGGCTAAAGTTGCATTAACTTAAAAAACAAAGCTAAGTTCACTGGTGTCTTATCAGATCATTTGATGTAAATCAGCTCCATTACAAAGTTTATAAAGACCTCACACAACCCTACAGTGCATACCTTTTTTGTGTTAGCGTTGCTGCTGCTTCACTAGCAAGAACATTAGCAAGCTTCATGATTTACTTTCATTTTTCCCATTCATTATGTATTTGTTGCCAATTATGAGAACGAAATTTTTGTTACGCCTCTAGGAACCGTGAACAGTCAGTATGCATACTATAGTTACGGAAAAGCCTTAGTACAGACAAGTGAATCTAAATACAGTTAATGAACTAAAATGTATACTTGTAAAAACTATTGAAGAGATGATGAAAACAAGACACACTCTCCCCTTTCACAGAACTTCAGACATCCCAGAAAAGCCCCAATCTCAGACAAGTTAAGCCAAGTTAAATCCAAGATATCACTCTGAAGATCAATTCTGACCAGCAGCTTATCACCAAGTTTGTGGCTCACTCTTCCTTCCGTCAAATTCCACAGTTCATCCCTCCTAGGATGGCATATAGTTGCTACACTGGTTAGTTACAGGTCTTTCCAGTTCTTCATACCTTAAATGAAAACAAACAAACAAAACCACAAAAAAACCCCACCCCAAACAAATCCACAAAACCAAGAAGCATTAGCTAGTTTGTAATATTTGAGAACATTCTTGATTTGATGTGCTCATGCAGGCGAGATTCTAACAGATAATTCTTTTCCCCTTAGCTTGTTCCTAAGGATACATGAGATTTGATTGAATTAATTTAAGAGGCATCTGAATAATACATTTATCTATGGCAGAAATATCTCTGTGTTAGAAGGAAGGTTAAGTAACTACCTCCATTGCAGAATTAAATACCGATTGTTATTGCCAGGCAGCTCTACATTGATTCCAGGTCATTCAAATTTATGTTGTCCTGGACAACTCAAAATGTTTCATCAAAGCTGCAAATTCATGTATACAGCTAGTGGCCAACTACTCTAAAAATGTACATTGGGATATATGGGTAGAAAGGTGATTAATTAATTTTTGCTTGGAGAAAACAAAAGTAATATTTTCCTATGACATGCACAACAGACAGGCGATTCTCATGCATAACTAATGAGAATGTGTATCTGAACATTTTAGCTACCACTTGATTTTGCAATAATACATTAAAAAAAATTTATTACAGATTACTTTAAAAGAGATTACAGATTATTTTAACACATATTTCTTATTTTGTATTATTACACAATTTTAAGAAAAAATCCCACATTTAAATAACAATAATGAACAAAAAAATTTGCTTCCAGGAGAATACACTTTGCTTTAGCCTCCCAAATTTGCTGTTTCATAGGTTATGTAGCAGTTAAGTATTACCCATGATATATACTCAAGTAAGACAACATTAAAAAAAAAAAAGAGAGAAAAAAGGAAAGTTAAAATAAACATGTGATCTGTCCCACAGCCCAATGCAAAGCTAACTCAGAACATTGATAGAAGCGTGAAACCCCACATCAGTATGCTGCACCATCCCACAATGAATACAGATGCATTCCCTGGGTTCAAGTAATCAGCAAGTATAGCTTAATCTACTGCTGTACCAAAATAAGATGCATTCATATTACTTCTCTGTTCATGCTAGGGAAAATGTTGAATTAGTTCAAGTAAACTAACACTATGAATACAAGATTTTTTTTCCCTGTAAAAAGCCAAGGAAAACATAGTTTGGTGGGCTTCTTGGGACCACAGGAAAAAACACAGTAACCTTGTGAATCTTCTTAGGCAGGGACACAACTAAAATAGCAATATGATTGAAAAGATAGATATTGGGCTACGAGTTAGGAGATTAGTGTTTATACCCAAACCCAAGCACAGCTTAATTCAAAACGACCTTGAAAAGTGATTTCTCCTCTCTGTGCCTCTGTTTCCTCATCTGCATAAGCAAATAACAACATTGACTCCACCTCACAATGTACTTTAAGATCAAGGCATTACTGGAAACCAATTTCTCATATGTATGCAGGTGATATAATTCAGTTGGAATGAAATTTCCTTACAGAAGCAACTAAATTTACAGACGAGATTTACATCCAACAAGATGACTCATTTCTCTTGAAAGAGGGGAGAGACAGTCAGACTATGCACATAAAAGAACAGTTCCAGATGAAGCCCTTATTATCATCTACCTTCCTCTCAGAGTTTTGGCATTGGCTCTCTATTAAGAAGAAGAAAAGCAAATGAACAAACAAACAAAATCCCAAACAAAACCAAAAACAAACAAAAAACCCCCCACAAACAAAATGACGAACACACACACCACTGAAATTATATGGAGTATACATATAGAATTGTTCTTAATTTCTGCTGCTTCTGACCAGAATGTTTTTTTTTAATCAGACAACTAAACTGATCGTTCTCCTGAAGTATGAGGTGAATAAACCCAAAAATAGCAGCGGGTCAGGATGAACTCCAGCCACACTTTTATAAAAGGAAGGTTTTTACAAAAGTTATGGAAAAGTTCAGCGCTGTATTCACAGTCACTTTGAATACATCACACTGACTAGATCATAGACAATTTCCTTTGGCTTTTTAAACATAAGATAGGCAGATGTAGCCTTATTTACATAATTACAATTATACACAGTAATGAGATTCCATCTTATAGACATAACAGCTTCTCCAAACACAAAGTGAAAGAACAGGTCTGCAAATCTAAAACTTAAAAGAAAAACATTCCACAAAATAGCAGTTAATGCACTGGTATATGTTCTGTGCAATTTAACAACATATCAAAATATTATATAAACAAAAATATTGTACTTATTCTGCTGGCTAATAGTTCAGACATCCATTATTATGTTGAAATTTTCTAACAGGGTGTAATTTAACTTTTTATTTATGAAAATGTCTCGCAATCTATATTTTTCTTTCTCTAACCAATGTTGAAATTTGTAAAGACACATCAGTGTGGCTGAATTTATCCAAGGTGCTTGCTGAAAAAATGAGTACAGCTTCACAAATTCATAAAGATGATGAAGACTGAGAGTTTCTGTATGGTTTTGCAGCAAAATGATAATCAAATTACTAAAGACTTGGCTTGCTCTCTTTGGGCCAGAAAAAGCCTATAAATTCATGTACAACTTCTACAATACCGTAGTCTCAGAATTTTTCTGAAATCCAAGTCTGCAAACAATTGACTGCAAACAACAACAACAAAAACCAAAAAACCCCAAAACAAGCAAACAAACAAAACCAAAAAACCCAAATTAGATGTCAATCACTATTTTTGTAGCAAAAAGAATATATGTTTTGTACAGTGGCTTACTGCACATAAGAGGTTGTTTTCAGCAAGTTTCAGTTGTGAATATTCATGCTGTTAATTCTCAGTTATTGATTCTGTTTTGTGAAACCTGAAGATGTAACAGGTATCCAAAGATGTAATCTCCCTGCTCAGAGGTTGCCACAACAGAGAAGGAGAGAAAATGGGAATAATAAGCAAACTGTACAAAGGCAGATTTCAGAGGTGTACAGAAAGATTAGGTTGGAAGTACCCTTGGAGGACTTCTAGTCCAACCTCCTGCTCCAAGCAGAACCAACTTCAAAGTTAGATTAGGAAGCACAATGTCCAGAGTAACCAAGCTACCAACTTTTCAAAGATTCTTCAGCCTTGGTCATGTTTCACAGCAAATAATTATTTTCTCCTGTTTTTCAACTAGAATTTCCCTTGCGATAGCCTGTAACTGTTGCCCCTCATAGTCTTGCCATGCACCTCTGCCTTGTGTACATCTCCTCCTTTTCTACAATCTCTTTTAAGCAGTAGATTAAATTAACTGAACCTGACCCAGTGTAAGCAACACAGTAGAAGGGGACCTCTAGAAAAAGAAGACGTAATGCAGATGAACTAATCATGGTGCAAAGATTCTTGTACTTAATGTAATACTCACTGGAAAAGGCACAGGAAAAAGTAACTCATAGCCCTCTCCTCTTAAGAAATGAGGGATGCTGAGGTTAAGTAGGAATTAAGTCCTATTTCTAGACAGACATTCTTGAAACTTTCCCCTCAAGTTTGAGAAAATTATTTAAAGTACTCTAGATAAATTATAGAAGACCAGTGTGGTTCTAATTTTTGTGGGTTTTTGTAAGATAAATTATTTTGCATAAACAAAACAGTGCACTTAGAGAGAACAAGGAGGCCCATGTATGCATGGAACCTACATGCAAGAGAGTTTGAAGAGAGTTTCAATTAGCTCAAAGTATTTTTTTCCAAGAGTAAAGACAGTTGTGTTTTCAGAAAACTTAGAACAATATCATTAACACAGTCCTATTAAAAGACAGATTGTTGCCTATCTCGGGAAGAGGATGGAGTAAGTAAAGCCAAGTTTGGTTTAAACAGGAGGACATGAATGAAACAAAATATTTTTCCATTTAAAATCACTTCAGATTAGAGCATCTGGCACTGCACACACTAGAAAGGACCGAAAATATTACAGCTCTATTTTCTATTTTAATGGATAATTGGTAACACTAGATTACAGGATTTTCAGGTTCCAAGTGCTGTATTTTCATAGGGAAGAGCCTCCTTTCTTTCAAGCTTAATAAGCTTGGCCTATATCAGCTTTTCTCACATCAGTCCAAGTGTCACATTTGGGTTGGGGGAAGCTTGTTAGCAGTAATTACCAGCAGTAGGTTCTATTATTTGCCAAAGTAATTTTCCCTGCTAAGTACCACCAAAACTGCCTCAAGCCTTTAATTTTTTTTGCCTTCCTCCGCTTCCTTTTAAGCGGGTGCATTTTCCCATGATACTGCCCTGTGCAGTGCGGGATGGGGCAGGGGCGAGATGCTGGGTATCAATGTGATCTTGAGAGATGGGGTCAGGTCTAGCGAAAGCCTTTCACAAACAGAGCCTGAACCCTATTAGAGATGCAAATCCACTCTCTAAGTGAGGATTGTTTGGGCTGTATAATGGGGCCCGAGGAATTCCTCGGCAGCCCGCTTTTCAGCACAGGCCTTTTGTCTGTGTCTTAGCAAATTTCTGCAGCCTGTTTAAACCCCAGCTATTGTCCCCATGGCTTCATTGATTTCTCTCCCTGCCACCAGCTCACAATGGGCTGATATGAACATCTTTGTTACTGCTTTTGTACTGTATATCAGAGTAATGTTTCAGCAGATTGAGGCCTAGCAGGAAGAATTAAACCTGTACTACACAGACCATGATGAATTGCTGGATTTACATATCATTTTAGAGGGTATTTCTGGTGGTTCTTTCTGAATGGTGTTGTGTCTCCAAGGATGTAGCTGAGGGATGAAGTGACAGAAAAGGAAGTGATTTAGATATTCGCTGACAGCTTAATACAGGATGCAGACAAATTGTGGTGACTCTCCCATTGCATCCTCCTACATTATTAAATAGGTAAGTATAGGTGGATGCACACATATCCTGTGGATCTGTCACGTTAGGCTGTGCACTGTAGCCAGGAGAAAAAAGGATGTGGGAGATTTAGCTTATTGAATAAAGGGTTGCTCTGAAACAACCTAAAGGTGCCAGGGCACACCACCCTGATGTTTTTGATCCTACTGTTCTTGGCCGAAAGATAAACTGCTGATTGAGTCAGGTCTTGACATTACATAGGCAACATATTTCCAGGTCCTGACGTGCTGTGTAGCACATTTCTAAGAAAATAGCTGTGCTCTATGTGAAACTGCATCACTTGAATCAGACTACTACAACTCAACATCTGCAGTTTTACAAAACAACTTATAGACTTGGGGTTTTCTGGTTGTTTGGTGGGGTTTTTCTCCTTTCAGATGTACTTTGCATCTAAAACGTGAAAACTAGATAGCTGTTTCTGTGCCTCCAATCAACTGCACTTTGAAAGAGTGCTTTAAAATTTCCTTTTAAAAATATTTTTTTGGTTTGTCTGCACAAACCACTATCATTCTAAAACTGTGTTGTTTACAATGGACTTAAGAATACTTCTTAGTAGAAGGAAACTCCACTATCTAAACTCATAAAGTTTGACAGTGTTTACATAGTTTACAAATGTGAACCACAATGCACATATGGATCACATTTTGTGTAATTGGAACTAAAACGATGTAATAAGGAAAGATAAGTAAATAAGTCTGTAAAATGGTGGACTAACAGTAGAAATAATAAGCACTAATTTCAAAGTTTTTAAATCAGAAGGAAATATGTATTGATGTTAAATCAAAACGAAAAATGTACATAGGATAAAAATTCTCTACCATACAGAGTAGAGCTAAATCTTACCCTCAAAAATCAGGCATAAAAGCTTTGCCTTCCTAGCTTGCAAAGCACTCTAAATTGAAGAATAGTGCATTGATTTTTGAGGAAAAAAAATGAATAGCAAAGGCAAAAGCAATGAGATTTTATATATATCTTTAATACTATTTCTTAATCATGGAGATTTCTTTGTGTCAGAATTTTATATTTCCAGAATATAGAACTCTTGGACATTTCTGCTCATAATATCTGGTAAAACAGATGGATTAAACAGAACAATCATCTGATATTACCTGATCCCCTTCTTTGAGCAAAAGGAAAAGGTAGCATTCTGAGATGTCAAGGGCCACTGCTAAGTGCAATCTAGAAAGTAATGAGACATGTTTAAAATGTACATTGTAGTAAAAGGAACCAGATTTGAAAGAATCAAGTGACAGGCAATGAGCTGTTTTCATGGTTATGGATATGTTTGAATACATGATGTGATGCTGTTATTTAACTATAAAAGAGTCAAAAATCCATGCAAGATATACTTCAGCATTAATACTACTTTATCATTTTCCTTAATTCAATTCCTCAATTCCTCAGATTCAATGTACCTCTTCTACCACAAATAAGTATTATCAGAAAATCCAGGATCCTTTAGCAGTTGCTTACAAGGTTAGATATTCATTCTACTCTAACTCCTTTTCAAGAAACCCTTCACCATGAAATCTAGATTCATGGCTAGATATTTAGTGAGCTCGTTAATTCAGTATTAGTCATTCTTTCAAAGGCTGCAGGCACATATGTACAGCTCTTCATTTTACTTGGAACTGGAAGAGCATTTCTATGAGAATTTGTTTACAGCAGACAGATACCACAGCTGGCTACTGAAGTACAAGCAGGACTATGACAAAAGGCAAGGTGGCTTGACATTCATGTATATTAGTCATCAGCCATAATAATTATTTTACTCCGTTCCTTTGATCATCTGTTAGTCATTCCAGTTTCTTTACAGGTACCATATGCAGAACTCTGTATAAATTCTAACAGTACACTGAAAAATAACGTGAAAGCATAAAAACACTTTTTTCTTTTTGTGTCATGTTACTTTTGTTTTTCTGAATTTTATGGAATGTGGAATATTGAGAGCATCAATTCCTACCAAAGTCTGTTTGAAAGAGTTGTACATGTGACTTTGACAAACAGATGAACTGAGAAGCTAGATATGTCTTCATTTAGAACAGAACTGGTTCAGACAGTTCTGTTATTCTTTAATGCTGTGTTTTGTTTTGCATTAACAAAGTAAAACCTACACGATTTTTTGGAGAACATTTATCAGTCAACCATAACTGAATTAAAGCCAACATCCCCCCCTACAACTGGAAGTTGTAAAAGTCAAGTTTGGTTAATTTCCCACCTGGCAGAACTACCTAAGAAACAAGCCCTCTAACAAGCTCTGTTACACTTGATCGAGATGATAGTCTTGGAACTTATTCTTTGTGAAAGACTGCCTCAAATAAGTTTCAGACTACTTTTATGTTAATTTATTTTGGTAAATAGGCAGCCTTTTCAAACAGTTTTTATTATTCTATTGTGTCGTAAATGATTCTTTGGTCTAGCCACGAGCTGCTAAACATCAACTATTACCAAGAAAGCCAATGGTCAGAGTGTTTCATAAGGATGACAAGACATACTAGCTAAAAAAAGTCATCTGAATACCTTTGCCAATGTAATTTCCAGATGTGAGACATACTTCTTCTAGATAGCCTAATTCAGGTTACATATTCAATTAATTCTTTTCTAACACATTCCTGATACCCCATTACAACCACCAAATCATAGCTAGGTAGGCCCCATAAAATAATCATGCCTTTCTTTTTAGCCCACTTTGACTTCTGACTTTACCATCCCATCCCTACATTTCTATTTTCCCTTCCTGTTCCAAAATCTTTTCTTGTTACCACAAGAAAACTGTTAACACTATCTCCAGCATTGCAGTATTCAAAAAAGTTAGTCCTGTTCAACTGCATGCCAAATGCACAGTACACATTCTTTAAGGAATTAGAGGTACACATTTATTTGTCAGAACTGTTTATTAAAACTGAGGCTTTCACTCTTTTAAGCCACTTGAAGACATACTAAAAGTTGTTTCATGCACAATTACTCCTTCTCAAATTATATATAAATGGCAGTATTCTGTTCCTTACAGAAGGGAAAGACAGAAGTACAACGCAGAACAGTCCATTAAACATGCAAAATCCTCAGCAAACCAGTTTGGCAATTTGCAGAGTTCCGTGAACTGCTACTGACTTAATCTGCATGCAGAAAGTATTTTGGAGTAGAAAATATTCTTGAGTCATCTGTGAAACCTACAGGTATATCTACATCTGTCATAAACACAGACTCCCAAATTCTGATCTAGATTTTGTTTTTGTGGCTAGAGACCAGAAGTCTCTGGCTTTTGAAGGTAGAAGGGCAACACAGAGAAAAACTGAGCAAGAAGTTTAATTCTAGCATTAAAAGCTACTCTGATTTTCCAGTTTAATCTTTTGTACTTCTAGCACTGAAGTCAAAATAAACAAACCTAGCACTTAGAAATTTCTAGTCTTCATGGACAAAGAACCATCTCCTCCTCCCCCCAAGAAAAAATGCAGACAAGAAGAACTCCAGAAGAGCAGTTATTCCCAAGGCAGATATGAAGTACCCTTATTATCCCACATTTTTTTAGGCAATACCATGGAGACCCTTATTCTTTGTGTGTGTGTGTATTTGTTTGTTTGTGGGTTTTTTTGGTTGGTTTTCTTGACTACTTGCTCCATAAGCCTGGTTGTCATTTTATAATCTTCAGAATGTCATGGTTACACAAACTAAACCCAGGAGAATTTGATTTCACTATGAATACCATGACTGCTTTGCTTGAGGTGCAGCCTGTTTCCAGTGCTTCCAAGAACAGTGACCTCCCCCATCACAGATGGCAAATTATTCATCAAGGAGCAGGCAGAGTGACACATCCCCCTTTTTCCATAAATCATGGGGATTAACAGAAGCACTAGAGCACTAACAAACAGATCTCCTTGAATATATCAGCACTTTGGACAAAGACATGCTTTGTATCACAGGCTTAAGCCGCTATCTCCAAAACATCTCCTAGTTTATTGTATAACCTAATCTTGCAGAGTATCGACTGCTACCTTAAATAACTTTTGTTTCCCATCATCACTACCCCACTGGAAAAAATAACCAAGCTTTCCCCTCATTCCTTGAATGATTAGAACACTTTTCCTAACTTTCAGCCTGAATTTGCTCATAAGCATTTGATACATCACTGGTTTTAGTATCACAAGACAACACATAACCAGAATCCAATCAAAAAGAAGTGTAAAAAGCTGTAGAAGTGGAACAAAATGAAGTGCAGAGCCCATGTTTGTCACTCGCAAACATTAGGCACTTCCTTCTAAAACAGATGTATAAAGAAAACCTCTGCTGAGATTCTCTAATGAGTTAAGGATCTGTCTGCCTTATTTTTGAATCTGAGATGGATCAAGCTAGATGTGATGCACAGCAAACCAGTAAAAAACTGTGTGGACAGCTCTGCAGATGTCAACATTTTTACTGCTTGAGCTCTGCATTTTTATTATTTCATTATTAAGCAGTTCTCAGTCCCTTCTCCTCAGATAACTCGAGGTTTTGAGTGCTTTGTTACCACCGAACATTAGCTCCTGATGGATCTTACTGTCACTCATGAAATCCTCATATCTCCATTTATAATTCCTGCTTCCCTCAAGTTTTGAAAGTCATTCCCATTCTTTATTCTGTCTTAAAAAGTCAGACACATTTGTTGTTCTCCAGAATTTTCCATTTCTCAGCTGCTATTCAAGGTGAAAATGTAGTAACTTAGCAGCACTTCCAGAGCTGGTGTGGCAGGTTATATCACCTGTTTTTCCCTGCAATAAGGGACAACCATAAGGTTTTCACTTAACAGAATGTGGTCACTCCTATCTGTCTCTATAGAATCCTGTCTCCATTTTTGCCAGTAACCAAGCTCACTACAGCGTTAACTTGGATAACATGACTAACAATTAGATAATGTGGTGGTATTCTCCTCCATCTTCATCCTGGCCCAAGAGCCAGCATTATATCTTCTGGTGTTCTTCCAAAATTTTTGTTTAAGACACTTAATGGTCCACGGGACTAAAGGTTTCGTTTAACACCTGTATAAGCAAAGACAGATGAATACTTTGAACATCAGTCCTTCAAAATCTCAACTAAGATAAACAATTCCATCTGCAAGTAGGATATCAAAGGCAAAGTATTACCTCTCTTCTGTAGAGCGAGGTATTTAAAATCAAATTGGTGAGCTATTGCACAATTCCCACACAATTCTCCTCAAATGAAAACCAATGAAAGGTGATGAACTAAAACTGGGTAAATATTGCTCTGTGCTTGCTTCTTTTCTAGCTGAAGCATGACTTGTGAGATCAGGTCTTCTGATATGTAGAGGCATCTATGATCTGAAGTGTTGGTAGGTCCCCCTCACTGTGGTATCTGTGTCATATAAATGTAGAGGCTGTGTGAAACCGTAAGTATTTCTAAGCATATCCTTTTGTACACTCCATTACCCACAAGTGCTCATTACAATAAAATTAAGCACAATCAGATAGCATTCAGGTCTCAGCACAATTTAACTCTCAATAACAATTCTTGTTCATAACCTTCTTTAACAGGACTTTAATGTGCTGGAGCAGCACTGGGCCTGAAAGGAGCTCATCCAGGTCTAACAAGATAACCACCCCTGCTGTGTAGAGGGAGAGGGGCCGGGGACTGTGAGGCTGGGTGCAGCACCATGCTAGATATAGCTGGGTTTCTTTCAGAACCTATAGCAATGCCACAGTGCACCATGCAGCTGTAATTGCATATTCAGAGCAAGCTCAATTACCAGGACCATCATGGAATCACTTGCTCCAAAGGTAGACACTCAACTCAAAATGCTTCTAGCTCTATAATTTTTTTTCCCTCATCTGTCCTTCCCCATACTTTACCTTATGGTTCTATGCACAACTTATCACCTGAACAAGCTTGAAAGATTTAGGCTGTTGATTTTGAGCATTTCATTTAAAATTAATTGCAATAGTGAGAGAACAATAGCTTACTGTAGGGAGTGTGTGGATTTCCTCAATTTTGGATTAATTTTGTTTAATTTATTTGTGATTTGAGAGATTTTTTTTTTAAGAGTAAAAGTGGGGTGAAATCAGGTCAAGGGATTTAGGGACAACATAAGTGTATATGCCAAACAAATACCTTTCAGTAAGGATGACATACCCACTAAATAGAAAAGCCACCCCCCCAAAAAAAAACAGATTGTTAAATTTTACTTTCGAGTTAAGAGCTTGTTTCTCAAAGAACTCTTCAAAACTTCAGTTTTGAATTTCAGCAAATATTGAAAGCTTAAGTTGAGGGACTCTGAACAGCATGTAAACTAATTATTGATTTTTCCCCTTAAGACGGTAAGCTTATTCAAAGGAAAAAAAATAATCCTCTTAATGTTTTGCTCTGAGAATCTCTAGGAACACTTAGATAAAATAGCTTTATAAATAGGTATCCATTGAGAATTTATTTGCATTTCAGTGTAACTGGGTTTGATGGAGCTCTGAAGAGTGCTCCATATAGTTTGCTGAAGAACTGCTGCCCATATAGTTTTAAAATGTTGCAATATGATTAAGATATCACATATTTTGTGATAAACTGTACTGTCCAGTGTTTAAAAGCAATTGGTCCATTTACTTCATTCAAGGTGATTCTAATGACTTGAAAGCACATTTTTGTCATAGTGACACCTCATCGCTCTAGACGTGTTTTGCTTGTACCAGATGTTTAGCTCTGCTTACTAATCTATGCATAAATATATTTCAACAACTGCAATGAATTATTCCTTTTTTTTCCCCTTCTTCTTCAAAAACCCATCTGTATTTTTCTCTGTCTCCCCCATCTCCTGCCCTCTGTTTTCTATAATGGATATAATTATTGAAACAGTGAACCTGACATTTACTATTGCTCAGATTCAGACACACTTATGCTTACATATCCTGTTCTTTAAGTCCCGATCATGAGCAAAATCAATAGTTTATTACAGGAACAATTTTTCATCTGTGTCACTTTCAAATTGCACCTCATAGTACTCTAATATACAGAGATATTTCCTGTCACCTTCATTTATTAGTGAACAGGTCTTAACTTAGGTAGAAAAGGTTTAGTGAAAGTAAGTTTTCCACTGGCAAATTTCAGCTTACTTATTATTTTCAACTAAATATCTTACAGTATTTGTCAAAGCAATGAGAACTGAAGCCTAGCCTAGTAAATCACTGAATACACACTGACTAGTGTCATGATGTAGGCAACGGTAGAGCTTAAGGAAGGGGAGAAAAACAATAAGACTAAAAAAAATATATATATCTAAATATCAGCAGCTTACAGATGTTTCAGCCTAGTTTCTGTTTCATACTAAATAAATCAAGTTACAGAGTTACAGTTGACAGTGAGACTTCATGGGTTTGCTACAAATGCAGCAGACAGTAACTTGACATGAGATAACTAGAGATGCTATTTCTGATTGGTGACAGTCTTTCTAGCAGCCACATAACTAGTAACAAGTATGCTGAATTTGGTATTTTTAGCAGTATCTAAGGAATCAGTAGTAAAACCTGGGTAACAAGACTGCCAAATGAACATAAATGTTGCATCCTGCTTTATTTCTCTTAGCTTTTCAATAGAACTTTTTCACATTACCCAAATACTCCAGGAGTAGAAAGAGTTATTTTCCCCATGGACCTCTTGCTCAAGACACCATTCTGGCCCATGATTTCAGAGGCAGAGCAAGGCACAATCAGTGTAAATAACACCTTAGGACAGCTATGCTGGCCATCATGCCTGTGTAAAAAAAGGGAGAGTGAACAACTGTTATAACTTAAGCTGTCTCCTGTTTTCACTTCTGCTGCTGCAGTGGAAGGAGGAAGGACCAGGGTGCTAGGACCAGGATAGGTGGGCATTTCCAAAAGCTGGAGAAGAAATGCTCTCTTGTCCATGCCGAAGCCTTGCTGCACAGAAGTGTTCTCTACTTACCTCCCCAACATCACTTCCCCCTGCAGCTTGGGCAGAAGCAATGTCTTCTTGCCCTAGTTCTAGTCCCCATGTTTGGTTTTTAAAAGCAGAGGAAGACAAGGAGACTGTTTCATGGGTTTTTTGATTACGCATTAGGGTAAGAGGGGTGAAGGGTAGGAAGTTACAGATGACATGAGGGAGGCAGGACCACAAAAGAGAGAAGAAACCCCTCTAACAGTTTCCTTTCTTCCAAAACTGTCTTAAACCTCCCTCAAGTACTTGACACATATCCTGAACTGCTGACCTCTTCTATGTTTTCTGTTCTCTTTAGCCAAATGACAAATGTTTGGCTCAGTTTTGGTTACAGTGCCTGGACAGCTGCAAGGTGCATGATGGACAAACTACACAGGAGTTCAATGGCAAGATGGTATCTGAATTATCATAACTTCAAAATTCCATTTGTTTTGCAAGATTTGAGAGTTATCAAGTGATAACAAGTGTATAATCATTTTTTTTTATGTAAATGTAGTCACACTAACATATAATTCTCCCTCATATATCTACTGTGAACACAAAAAGTAGAAGATGACCACAGATATATATCCTCTTCTTTCCCCTCAAGTTGGAGTCAGCTCCACAAGGCATTAACATTTCCGTATCTTCCAGGTTACTATACTGAAGCCAGTGATTTTTTTTAATATGGTGATGCTAGAATGGTAATCTTTCCCTTGTACTGCAGTAGGATTGAAATTAAGCAAATATTAGAATATGTAAAATAATCTCAAAATATTTAATTCTAGTCATGTCCAAAAACTAGTTTAAAAACCCCATAACCTGTGAGGTAATCCAGAGGAACCAGGAGTTTCTTGGATTGGTTTGCATTAGAGAGCTCCAATGGTAAAATGCATAGAATAAATGGAACTGAGCAGACAGCTAAGAAAAGCAATTTCAGCTAAATCATTCATACATATTATACCAGAGTGTGAAGTTCAATAAAAGAAAAATTAAATTTTTTCTAGTGTTGACAGCAGAAAAACCAGTTCCCCTAAACATTGGCAGGCCCAGTAAATGCATGAATGTGAGCAAGAATTGATGAAAGAACATGAGCAAACAGTTGTTGGAATATTCTGGCAAATTATTTCATCTCCAGATAGCTGTAACTTCAATGAATGTGTACTAGAGCTGACAGAGAGATGACAATTCCATTGCATGGTGTTTGTCCAGTTTCTGAAGGCTTTATGCATTGTGGTGTAATGAAAACAAAATGGCACAAAAATTTTCCCAAAGTAGAATGTTCCCTTTCCTAATGAAAAGTTGATGTTTCTGGTTTTCAAGTAGGTGTTGAAATATTAGTGAAGTGTAGTGGTTTGAGCTCTTGCCTGCAACTTGTTCTCATTCAGCTTGATTCCAAGCAGAACCTTTTATCCTTGATCAGACTGGTTCACTCAGGACAATGGCTTAAACCTGGACCTTCATCCCAGCCTAATACCCTCACCAGTAAGTTGCAGAGCATGAAATAGTGAATGTCTGTTTCTGAAATGTCTTGGTTTCATAAAGAAGTATATAATGAAAGTTCATTCAGCTGAAAATATCTCAGCCACCTCTAACCCCCACAGTGAAGGTTATTTCTCTTGAACTTGGCAGGGAAACATGCCCAGGATAATTTTGCCATGCCAGTCACCACCTACCTGCCGCATCACTACTTTACTGCCCAAGGAAGAATAGGAAAGACAATGAATTCTGCAAATATTTTTAATTCACATCCCAGTGTGTCAAGATCAATTCTGAGAAGTTTTATGTCAACAAAGGGATTCAGATGATGGACTCAATAGTCTCCCTCTTACTGCTGAAGGGGAAGTAGTAGAAGTGGTCAGTTTTGTACATGGAAAAAATACATTTCAGCTCCTAAAGTTACTCCTAAAATTTACTAATTAATGCAATAAATATTTCTAACATTCTGCTTTCTATTGTTAAATAAAAAGTTCTGATTTTTAGTAAATGTACAATGCAACACAGAAGTAAAAATTATAGAATTAAACTTTCATTTTTCTTATGCCAGTGGAAAAAAATTTGTATAGGCTTGAATGAACTTTCCCTGTTTGCCATAGAACACTGAAGTGCAAATATGGCTTAGTCCTGAGGCTTCACTTCCTAGTGTGAATTCATCAATTCTAATGTTATTATTTTAACTTTAGGATTGAGTTTATTACTCTTTGTATTGCAGTGATGTCCAATGTATGTTGAGCAGTACCCAAACCCAAAGAAGCAGCCAATTCCAAAAAAGCAAACAATGCTTAAACATAGATGTTTACTTTTTCAGTCAATCCAACACTAACCAACTAATTTCAAGGGCAGATACAGAATGGTAGAAAAATTAGCACATTACATGTGGTTGCTGTCCATCAGGCCCTATTTTCCTTATGCTCTATGCATATTACATTCAGTAGTTACACTTCAAACAGGTTCAGTACTGAGACAGTTCCAAACTGGAGAAACTACAAATCTGTAATTATAATGTAGCTTTGTTCAGTGGTGAGCAATAGCCTCAGCCTCAGCACAGCTCTGCACCGACATTTCAAGTTCATAGATAGAACGCACGTACCTATGACAACCACGCAAACCTATCCACACGGTTTCTTCCTGGATACTATCCCATGGAGTCCAATTAGTGCACAAATACCAAGCACACAAACCAGAAAATAATAACAAGCCTCATCATTACATCACTCTTCTGATATTCTTAATCTTTGAATCATTGCTAATTTGTACAAAGATGCTTATTTATACTTGACTATTTAAGTATTTCTCAAGAACAAAAGACAAAACTATATTCAGGAAGTTAGGTCTCATTTAAATAAATAAAAATACACATCCAGAATAAAAGTTCTTTTAGCAGAAAAAGAAACCCATCACAACACATTTTTTTTTCACAATAATTCTTTCAAAGGTGTAAAAAAGTGCCATTCTATAGAGACAAAATGAAATTATTATTCAAGGCACTTGAGAAGAGTGCCTCTCTACTATTTT
Organism: Streptopelia decaocto; assembly: GCF_964273445.1. Classification (NCBI taxonomy): domain Eukaryota; kingdom Metazoa; phylum Chordata; class Aves; order Columbiformes; family Columbidae; genus Streptopelia; species Streptopelia decaocto. The sequence goes on from NC_138663.1 coordinate 90,825,234, forward strand.
TCATTTCCTTCAAGGAAAAACAAACCAAAGCAATCCAAAACAAATGAACCACACCACCACCACGCTTTTAACTTCCTTCCCTTGTAGCTGAGATGATTTTAAACTCACAATTAATTCTACTTGTCTGATCAAGCTAAGAGCTTGCAGTTGCTGTTCTTTCTGAATTAACCCTTCCTGTTGCAGCTATAGAAGGTGGCCCATTTGAATTTTTTTTCATTACATTGGCAACTTGAGGATGAGATTCACTTTATATTAACAAATGGCCTGGAACCTGTTTCACAGAAATAGGCATAGCATGTGCCCATGGAGTTGCCCAAGTTGTGATATTTATCACTAGCAAATGTAGTCCATTTTTGTTGTTCAAAGATCATTCATGAATAAATCTCCAGTTTCATACTTAAGATTCCATTAATAATTTATCAGACTATTGGATCAACAATTTATCATTGTTAGTGTCTAATAAGTCAAAAGCTTATTTGTCATGTCTGTAGCAGTTGTTAATCATTTCTTAACCCCTTATAAAGCCTTTGCAAATGCAACACTAATAATACCAAAGTGACTAAGTCAAGGTTGTACTCAATTACATTTGCTGAATTTGCTACCCTGGCTACGAGATGTCTATCTTGCATGGTTTTAATCCCACATCTCAAATAAAACTATGAAGATTTTTCTTTGAATAGAAAAGCAACCAATACTATCAGGAAGACACTTCACACAGAATTTCTGAACTGAATAGTTGCTTACTCCATAATTGCTTAAGGTTTCAGTATTTGTAAAAAAGGTCAGGAATAAAATTGTCAGAAAAATATTTAAACAACAAACTATGTGATCTTTCATATCAGAGGATTTTGAAGTTTACGCACAGAGTTACTTGTAAATTAACTCTGTTTTGCCAGCTTTACATACATTCCCCAGTAGTAATTACAGAAGGGAAAAAGAAACAGCAACTGAGAATGGCACAAGCTGACAGGCACCTGGTAATTTATGTGTGATGTCTCCCCTTCTGAGCACAGTGTTTATATTATCTTTCCAATTATTTTTGCCTGGTCTCTTAAATTTTGTAGACAAAATGATGTGAGAGATTATTCTGGTAGACAAAGGGAATAAATTGGAAAACAAATAAAGAGGGGAATATCAAGTTAAAAAATGCAGAAATTAAGAGAGACAAGGTTACCAAGACAAAAGGATGACAAGGGAAGAATTACTGTCCCAGACAGCAGCTCCCAAATAGTTTCTAAAACTTTCTCTCTTACTAGCAAGGAGACCATAACTCCCTATAGTTTGTAGCTCTGAATAGTAAAAAGATATCACACTCAAAGCACAAGACATATTTTTTCTGTAGACTAAGGACCTATTACTGTGAAGAAGACAAAGAGAGTCTGGAGTTAGAAAGGCTACAATGTGCAGAATTCCATTCATTACCTTTCCACATTATAACTTAAAAGATCACATACTAATGAACAACAGATATCTTGATGCATATATATTGTGCCTATATCTGCTATCTAGAACCTTAGTCTGACTGCTAGAAGGCTGAAGTCTCTAGTTTTTGAAGAAAGACATGTCCACTCTTTGTCCAGCTAAGCAGAAAAAATTCTTTGTTCTCAATATTGGACAGTATTCTGAAGATCACAGTTGATAAACAAACCCAGCAGTTACATCTGGCCATACTTACCACATGTATGAAATTTAGTACTGTTATATATTTTATAGTATCAAACTTTTGGATTGGAACCTCTTGATCTATGCGTATCATTTCATCTGGAAAAGTCTATTAACGCTATTAATGCCGCTTTTTCTTTTCTCAAGTCTTCTCTCTTTTGGGCAATTTATCAAGTTTCATATACTGAGATAGAATTCATTTTCCAAGACAAATGTTCCCCAGAAATCCAGTTGTTCTATTCCTTGCTAACAGTGGCTCTCAAGTCCTGCATTTGTTGGTGTTAAATTCCCCAAACGAGGTATATGGCCAAAATATACAAAACTTCCTTGTGGATTACATCTGATTTTCTTTTATGGTACCTTTCTATGTTGGGGGTAAGGTATCTTGTGACTATACGCTTTGATTTTTGGCAGCATGTGTTCTTGCCAAAACAGTACCTCTAGTGCAAAATGTAATATATAAATGCTATCCTCTGAGCTTCTTGTTTTTCATCTTGAGGAAAATATCATGCAGCTAACATTTTATCCTCATGGGCTAGAGTTTCTGGCATTTTACCATTTTGTAAGATTTCTGCTACAATGCAGATAATGTTTGCTGGTGTTCATACCTTCAGTATCATTGTGTACATTACCAGTCCCCTAATGTCAGATGTTAAGGTCAAAGTTCACTTTGTATCTGACTGTTGAGTGGTATTTGTCCTCTGAAGAAAACATAATCGCCAGCATGATATCATGTACTATGTATCCATCACGTTAACACTTTTCCAGCATCCTTATCTCTGCCTCCAGGAAACCGTGTTTATGATGTTCTTTCATTATCCCAAAGCAACTGTGGCAAAAGGTGAGAGAGTCCTTGATGAGACTGAGCACACAATGGAGCTCATGTTGAGCTGATATGCAGGATACTACACAATTTGCTAAGCAGGATTGTGTCATGGAGTAATTATTCATTTAAACTTGTCTGAAACAATAGCAAGTATATTAGGAGATTCATTTTTCACAGCTCTGCTAGGGATGGGGTTGGGTAGCCAGAGACTATTACAAGGCAGTTTTGCATGCTTTATTACTGACATATGGACTGAGCTTCCTATCTTTACCAGTGATGCAATCTCTAAAAAGTACCTCATGATGACAGAACGTTACCTTAAGAAAGACTGTGTTAATGTTTTCTAGATTTCCCCACATATGATTAGAAGTTTCCCAGAATTAAACATTTGTAATAACAGCAGTATCATAACAGCTGAGAATATTCTTATATCTTGGCATATTAAGAAGGAGGCTGTAAGCATGAATTGAAAAGATATTTTCTCCCATTTGCTATTGGAATGGACATCCGATTTGGGGAAGGAAGTCCCTGAAATACCAGGACTTTAATGGGCAGAACTGGAGAAAATGTGGTATAACCTGACAGTTTGTTTGTGCTATTGCTGTACCAGGTGGAAAGATTTTGTTTCTGTCCATCCACCAAAGAATATTTTAATATTGAGGTATGCCAACTGCCATAATACTTTTTGACAGCAAAATTAAAATCTCCTTTCTTCCTTTTTTTTTTCCTTAGCATCTGACATTGTCACATCTTCTCCATATATCCACCTATTATCAGCTTCAATCTTTCTTCTCAGTGTAATACACAAATAATTAAAAGAAGAAATGTACATTATATGAACTTGTACAACTTTTTCCTACAATTATCTATACATATATATTGCCATACTTATGTATCTCTATCTTCTATTGGTCGATCCCTATCACCTCATACTATAATAAATTTTATCATTACAACATATGTAAGATAGGAAAAGGATTATTAGCCCCCTTTGTCTAGAGAAGGGATAGCAGCATGGATATACTAAGTAGAGCTGAAGTCTACCACCACAGGGGGGATTGAATCTCAGTTCTAGATTACTGAATAATTGAATTATTTTTGTCTCTACAGTTACTTCCTGCAATGTTATAATTTCTCCAAACACTGTATATAATACACCAGAAAAATTATTGAATGCTTGCAGATTCTAGTTGGATTTCAACTCAGAATAGTTTGATAAAAGACCTGCTTAAAAACATAAAAATTCATATAAATACAGTAATTTTTTTTTAACTTTGTGAAGAGGATTCATAACCATTACAGGATAGAAATATTATTAAAAGTACACATAGGCATCATTGAAAGTTTAGGAGTCTCTGAAATAAGTACTTTGATTCTAGTCTCTGTCTCTTTTACCTCCTTTATAATTTTGCATTTTATCAGTCTTATTTTATAACCACATGCAACTTCATTTCCTGCTGTGAAAAGGGCTGCTTTCACTGCTCCTTTAGAATTTTGTCAACACACTTATAATGTCCCTGATAATGTTGTGACTACAGGTAATGTTGTGACTATTATAATCACATCTACATTACTATACAGGAGTTAAGATTTTGGAGACAATAATCATTGGACTGAAATTTTCAGATTAATGTTATGTACCAGGAGATTCACAGGTGTCATACTGATTTTGTGTTGAGATGGAACCTGGTACAGAATACAGTAAGACAGCCTGCAGTACTGTCATGCCTACTGCTAACTATGCACATATATGAACATCTGAGGTCGGTCCCTTTGAATTAAGAGTTGTTAAAAACACATACTGTTGAGACTTTTAAAATACAAGTTGTCTTCCAGAAATAGAGTATTTAATTATTCTTCACAACTATCAAGCCTTTTTTTCTTTTAAGTTAAACCTGTAATCCTAATCTGAAGACATGAAGTCAACGGAGGCTGAATTAAGACTTCAGTGCCAAGAGACTCATGCAAGTTGGCAATGCTGAACGTGATAGCCAAGAGCTGAAACCTGCTTCTAGAAGGAAAAGTCTGTGCTTTATCCCTGGAAACCCTGTAGATATCCTCTTTTTTTTTCTTTTGAACCCCCTTCTCCACCATCTGAGGGGGAAATTGTTTTTTCAGATCCTATAAATAAGTTCTGCTCATGACATCATGTAAGTGTAAAACAACAGTCCTTTTCCCTAAGGTCAGGCAAACTGCTAACATAATATTCACAGCCCTCACCACCCCAGTAAAAGAGTCTGTTAGATCTGGAAATCATTCCCTCTTATATTCTGCGGCTCTACAACAGGAAGGTGAACCTTAATAGCATAACCAAGACATGCATGACTTAACAACCCTTTACACCTGCCTCTCAAAATTTCTCAAATATTCATGATTAATTAATTGACATATGCGGTCTGCTATGCAGCACAGTAAGAAAGCCTAAAGCATCACAGACATTTATTTTGCAGCCTGGAGAGTAAACAGAATTACTATCATTAGGTTTTGAGGTACATTTGAGATTACAGTGGGGCTAAAGCAGCCAATTCTGGTTTCTGTTTTAAAGGAAGAAAGGACAAGGTTGAGATTGAAAAGGTCAACAGAATGATAGTAACTAATTTAAAAGCAAGATGTCAGTGACTGAAGCTATGAGAAAGGGATTACCCTATAAGTAATTTAGGCAGAATGTGTTTTTTTAGTACACAAAGAGTAGCTGACATACAGGATGATTTAAATTGGCAAGGTCAGCATCAAGTGAGCTAAGAAATCTAGAAGAAACTGGATAACACTCCCGAACAACAAAAACTAAAACAATGCCTGGCATTGAGAAAAAGATGCCATAACAGCAACAGATTACATCACTTTTCAAAGTTTACAAACACAGAATAGAAGTAAAAGTGAAAGGTACAGAGTGCCCTTGTTCTACTATACAGTGTCTCATTGCAGTAGAGGTTGTTTCTACTGTAAGACAGCGAGAATTTGTCATTTTTATTGGCTGTTAAATCGAAAACTGATTTTTTTTGGTGCTTCAGTCCTGGTGGACTTCCTGTATAATCGCCCAGAGAATGATCAAGAAGTTTATCATAGCACAGATGTAGGCAAGGCTGCCCGAAAGATACACCTGAATACAAAACACATCAAAGCTGATCAGGAACAAAGAGAATGCAAGTGACTTTTCTGATGTCACAGGTCAGGTCAGGCACAGTGACAGGAATAGCATCCTGCTCTTTGAGCCCCTAACCTCGCTCTCTAGCTACCAAACTGCACTGCCTCAAAGGCAGAGCTTCCTATGTATTTCTTTCAAATATGTCCATGTGCACTTTTTTGCTTCGCTTCAGTTGGTACCACTGGCTTTCAAAATAAGGTTTTATTTGAAAAGACATAAGAGTAAAATTCTGTCAATGACATAGTATGTAATATGTTACACATTACAGTATTTGTTATTACTCTTTGTGGTCAGTAAGTTTACTGCTACACAAAAATCTCAGTTGAAACACATTGTCAAGATTGCTGCATGTTTTTAAATTGTTTTGGTGTAGTTAAGCCACAAGGAAAAAAATAAGCACTAGAAGGCAACTTAATTTAAAAAGGACCCTGCATTAACTCTAATAAAAAAAGACATTCCTTAGCAAAAAAAAAAAAAAAAAAAAAAAAGTAAGAATCAAAGAATCTTGAAGAAATTAGCTGTGCTGAATTCTTCCAACACTTTGTTAGATCAACGTCTGGCCCATGTACTTAGATACAACAAAGATGCAACAGTGAAGGCACAGTAAGTCATGATTCAAGGTGGTGAGCCAGATGTGAAGACAAAGGATGTGGTCTCCAAGAGTGCCAAGGAGTGCTGGACACACTAGGCCTGATTGAATATACCAGTTTTGCAGTAGTGTGAATCCATAGATTTAGGGACACCTCAACAGTGTAAGGATGCCTTAACAAAGTTGAACCAACTCCAAAGAACTCATTCCTGAAGTGGGTTTGGTAAACTTTGGTGTGCTTCAGATTGTTAAGGAAAGAGAAATTCAAGGGGAAGATCCTGAGGCAGATAGAGCTACACTAACTGAAACCAGCTAACAGTGTAGTGGAAAAGAAAGTAGCAAGACAAAGAAAAGGATTCAGACATCCATGAAAAATAAAAATTAGTAACTAATTGTAATGGACTAAGGTCCAAGTCACTTTATCCATTCATCTGCAATAACTTCTTCAATGGTTTCCTAATTTGAAGCCAACATGAGACAATCTATTTCTAATTGAAACCAGAAAGAAGCAATGGTACTGTGCTGAACAGAATGAACATGGATCAGAAATTTTTGGCCTCTTAGGTCTGTCACAGATTTTTTTACGTGACCTTGGACAAATCACAATCTTTCAGTTTCTTATCTCTGAATTGGGGATTATATTCCAGTGCTTCACAGAGGTGCCGAGAGATAAACATTTGTTCAGATAATGTAGTGATAACATCTCAAATACAAAAATAAATTATTGGAGCTATTATCTTCAGGGCAAGGATAGAGACCTTGTATGCATTTGTGTTACATTTACCACAGCACAGTCTCAGTCCTGACCGGGGTCTTTAGACACTATCATGATACAGATAATGAATGGTAGAAACTGTTTCAGCACATGCAAGTAACTAATATGTAAATAGGACAGGGAAAGTAGATGAAGATTAAGCCCTTTACACTACAGAGAAACTCTTTACAAAATGCTATTTTAAACAATAGTTGTTGAATCAAAATGTAAAAATACGGACTTTTCAAATGAAAGACTGAAGATTATAAACTTCTGGTAGAATTTTATTAGCCTACTAAAAATTACCTCAATCCCAATTTGTAATCACCAGCCTGCAAATTCACTGCTGTTGTAGTAAAGCTGAATTTAACCATGAATCTGTTTGGATATATTCGGGTTCTAAACATCTAAAAGGATCTGGCCAAATTTGCCTGTCTGCCCAAAGGGCAGCGCCACAACTGGCACCTCGTAGCCACTTTGTGGAGATACCAACTACTGGTTAGTTATCACAGCTACCATAGGAAGAAATTTATTTTTCACTTTTAGAAGTACTTCCTGGATATTAGATGTGGGATCCCTCAAGAAAAAGTTTCACTGAACTAAATAGATAATAACCTTCATACAGGCAGTTAGAAGTACTGAATTATACAGGTTAGTTCATAAAACCTATAGAAAAATTACTCACTGCTATTAAAACTATGGCTTTTTGATAAATTTATATATAGTCATATTGGTTTCTTCTGCATTAAATTATGCAGGACTTTTGCATAATGGGTAGAAGAAAGCTATTTTTCTGTTAATCTGGCACTATTCATGAATACTAAATTCACACTGATATAAAGGAAAAGGCACAGTATACAGTAGCTTTAATATACCTAGTGCCTTCTCTCCAACTGAGACAGCTGCACTTTTCTGTCCTACAAAGATGTCCAAAGCCCAGGCCAAATCATGAAGTTATAAACTGGATTTTCCTCTTCATCTTATGTCCAGGTAAATCTAACTAGAAGAAACAAAATAAAAAAAGTTGTGAGCAGTATTCATCTGAAGACCTAATTCAGGAGAGACATCCAACAATGCTTCATCATTGCAGAGTGACTTTGAGAAGAGGACTCATTAGCTCTACAAAGAGATGCTCCCCTGCTGTTTTTTTCATTGACTAAATTATTTTTGTATGGATATTTTCATATAGCTCCATAAGTGAAAGTAAAGAAGGACTAGAACAATGGCTTACACTCAGAAAACAATGGATTATGAAGAAAATTAGAGAGATGATGTGGAAAAGGAAACTTTTCCTACAATATATAAATCATAGAGTCATTTCGGTTGGAAGAGACCCTCAGGATTACGGAGTCCAACCATAACCTAACTCTAGCAATAAACTATGTCACTAAGAACCTCGTCTAAAAACCTTTTAAACACCTCCAGGGATGGTGACTCCACTACTTCCCTGGGCAACTTGTTCCAATGCCTGACAACCCTTTCCATGAAGAATTTTTCCCTAATATCCATGTAAACCTCCCCTGGCACAACTTAAGGCCATTTCCCCTTGTGCTATCACTTGCTACTCAGGAGAAGAGACCAATACCCTTTGTGCTACAACCTCCTTTCAGGTAGTTGTAGACAGCTTCCTTTTCTCCAGGTTAAACAGCCCCAGTTCCCTCAGCTGCTCCTCATCAGAGTTGTGCTCCAGACCCCTCACCAGCTACGTTGCCCTTCTCTGAACTCTCTCCAGCACCTCAATGATTTCTTGTAGAGAGGTGCCCCAAACTGAACACAGGATTCAGGGTGGGGCCTCACCGGTGCTGAGTACAGTGGCACAATCATTTCTCTAGTCCTGCTGGCCACACTATTCCTGATACAAGCCAGGATGCTGTTGGCCTTTTTGACCAACCAGGCACACTGCTGGCTTATAATGCAGAACAACCTAATGTATCTCTACATGTAATATATTTCATTACTTTATAATGCCAATCATATACTAATATTCTCAAGTTAATTTTGGCAATTAGTAAGACATTGACTCTATATAAAAGCATTTAAAGATAAATCTGTTTTCAAGGAAACCTACAAATCACAGTACTCAGTGTTTTCAAATAGTGATTACTGTCTATTCTAGTCTAAACATTTTTTTAATCTTTAAAACACTAATATTAATGTTTCCACAACATCATAAATCAAAACTAAAATGAGGCAGACAGTAGATATTTGCTCTGATGACTGAACTTGTCATGATAAATACTAATGTCTTTTCAGCAAACATTGCTATAAATACTGATAAAAAATAAAAGGCAAATCGATTCCATGCATTTAGCAGGAGAGTTCAGAAAAAGGGCTGACACTTCAGAAAAAGGGACTGAGGTGACACATACTGAGTTGAACGTCCCTAGAAATTCAACATCTCTCTTTGACTGTTGAAAATCCCATGTAAACTCTTTTCCACACACAGCTTAGCAAAAATAAGGTGCAAGCGTGTCTGCAAGTTACTCCTCTGCCTCCTTGTGAAACAACTAGTCCTCAAAGTAATATCTAAAACCCAGAATAATGAGGCCACTACCAGATGATGGAAAAGTTAAAACTGTAAGGAAATTATGTAAATGGCAGACATATTGATTCCACATAGGTCCAGTTGTTTGCATAAGGCTTAATAAAAATAACTTCCTGTTAGAAAAGTAATAATGTTTGTTTCTGGTAGTTCTCTATTTCTGTATCCTCTCTACCTTCTTTGCTACTTTTTGGGGCTTGTTCTATTTCTCTGAAACATAAAGTACTGTTTTACTTTTTCTTGGGGGTCTTATCCAGAAGGCCTCTTTGAAGTAAGTTTCAAATAAATCAGAAATATATTCCTATATATTTTTTTTTAAATGACAAAACAGCTTTTAAAGAAATAATAAACAAACGAAAGCTTTTTTTTTTTTTTTTTACAAAAAGCTTTTGTATGTGTGTGTGTAAAGTCTGAACTTTTCCTTTTACCAGCCTTCACAGAAACAGAGTTGCAAACAAATCTTTCATCTTCTTATACACAATTATTTAGGAGACAACTTTCTAGTATGAAAAATCCCTTTCTTCTACTTACCCTGAGTTAGTTACTGATGGACTTTCATGAGCAGAAAAGGACAAATCCATTTTCTGTTAGATAAATCCATTATATTTTGCAATACTTTCACAGAATATACATCTGTTTTATTCAAAAGTCTGCTATTTGAGAGTATTTTCATTTACATATAACCCAGTAGCAAGTTTAGAGCAGTTCCTGGTGCAAAAATGAGTTCAGTTCACTACCTCTTCTGGCCTAGGCTGCAGGGAAAAAACTGTTTTCAAGCATTTTAAACTCACTTCCTGTAAGAACTGGAACAGGAGTAACAGGAGCAGATACCTCTCAAACTGTGAGTTAAGCATTGTCTGCAGATAGATTCTCCAGTAGCACCTCATTCTACCTCTGTCTAGGACTTCTTTTTCTGTCAAAGAGCTCACCAGCTTTACTAAACTCCCAACTTCCCCTATTCAGAAAGACAACTAGGGAAGAAGAATAAAAAATGTAAAAGCTAGGCAAATTTAAATTATTTTGTAAAAGAAATACAAGTTTCTAATGTTAGATAAGAAAAAGATGACGTTTTAGCTTACAGTAATTGCACATTCTTTGAGCAAAAATCTAGATTTTCACAAAGTGAACAAACTTCAACTTTCAAATTTAAAGACTCTCATTAGGTTTTGAGATTTTGTCTCTACAAATCAATAATGATTCAACTTGCTTCCTTTGGGAAAGGGAGACTCAAAGGAGGACACACTGCCGGTGTCTGAGCAGCCAGAGAGAGATTAATTTGCACTGAAGCTCCAATATTTGTTCAGGAACGAATGAGCTCAAAATATGAGACTAAGGAGAAGACCAGCACAAAGAAGTTAGTCACTCATTCTGTATCTTGCTTTAGAAATAACCCAACAACATGCCTGAATGACCTTACTCATTTGCTACATTAACTCCTTTAAGCAATCAGCTATTGCCGTCCCCTGACCTGCCCTGACTATTCTATTAAGTCCGAGGCAATCTCCTCGTAAGGCAGCGTGTAGCTGGTGAACTATCACCTCCAGCACTTTAGCACATGAATGAAAACTTCACTAGGAAACTCTGCTCCTTTTATATCTATATCCAGTCATCATCTATTCATGCTCTGTCAAAATTTCTTTCGCATTTGCAAATTTTTATTGTAAACTCCTTGATTGGTTTAGGAATCTCCAGGGTCTCATTTATACTTCACAGTGCATTGTGGGGCTTTTCTTCATTACATTTTTTTAAAGATCCAATCCCTGGAGAGTAAGGTCACGAGACCCACTAACTATTGTGTTTAGTAACACAAAGACAACACTCTGTTCTTATAAAATACAGCAAAGCTTTAGTCAGGGAGATTTACATACCAAAATCCCTCGGCAATAGAATTCATCAGTTCCTAGAATTATTAGAAATGAATGAGGGCATGTGTTTATCAGGGTGTGCTACATCCTTTTTTTGCCCTGACAGACGTGTTCTATAACAGTTTAATTCTAGCTGTTAGAGAGTGTACAGAGTCCATCAATCGTATATCGGTTAAGCTGCAGCTGAAAAAAAAAAGTAGAAAGGAGAGATGTTAATGTATGCCAGGGAAGGCTAGATGTGGCTTTTGCTGTTCTTTAAGTCCTGCTCTTTTGGTACATCCTGCACTATTGATAGTGGCAAAAATATTCATATTTTGTACCATTTTACAGATTAAAAAAAAGACCTTGAACTCCTAAAGCTTTTAAACGTCAAATTAAGTTTTACTTAAAATTACCCCTTTTAGAATACATTTTGCTGTGAAATCTTCTAAATATTTGTCATGTAAAGGCAATTACATAATTACTAAATGAATACTTTTAAAGATTTTTCCACTGGAAATACTTAGAAATGCCTGTACTATGTACCATAATGACTGCTGAAACAATGTTTCTAGAAGTGGACTATCTGCCCAAATACAGTGCTTATTTCAGAATTTTTAACTAAATTCACTGCTACTTTCAGTAGCTATGAAGCAGTAGTTTTTTAAAAGCAAACGATTTCTTTTCTCAGCAGCATACTTGAATTCCTATGTCATAATTCTGCAAGGAAGTTTAATAAAGACACAACAAAAAGTTTTGCAACTGATATTTAAGGACTGACCAAGGATTTTACTGATTAAAATAAGATTAACATCATTGTCAAGAATATGTTTTTATATTTAATTCCACACAACTGTTCTTAGCCTATTGTGTTAATTACTTGGAAAGCATTTTTAATCATGCAAAACCCAGTAGGATTATGGATATTATGGATAATAGATTATGGATTTATTAGGAATTGCTGTCTTTGGTCTATGTTTTCTTGAAAGTGACTGTTAAAGTGACATCTGCTATCATGTTGTTTTCTTATAAATTTAGAAGGTTAATTCTTCTCTTTACTCAAGATTTAAGATAGCAAAATACTACATGAGTAACTGCAAAGATACTCAAGACCTGAACAGTTCAACAGCCAATCAAACCAAAATGGAAATATACCGCAAAACAACAGAATTCAGAGTTGTCCTTTAGTTGTTCAAAATTGCTACCACACATAAAGGCCCACCCAGAAATCAGGATCCCCACTGCAGAAGGCTCTGTACATGCACAGATGAAGAAACTGTATTTTGATATCAATTACTTGGTTATCTGAATGACAGGTGCTCTGAAAGTGTTTGTATTGTCATTGTAGAGACAGAAACAGAAGTGTGGGGAGGTATACACACATCCAAATTTAATGCAGAAAATAAGTATCAGCCAAGAGCCCTTGGGTACCTTTTATCCTATATCTAGGTCTTAAAAGAAGCCAGAAGTAGCCTTAGGGGAAGGCAAATTTAAGAGAATACCAGTTCTTCCTACATGGTTTGATCACAAGGAATAAGTTTCCTGTTTGCCCACAGCCTCTGTTGGTCCCCTCTTACCTGCTAGATTTTGAGCTCTAGCCACAGAAAGGGGAATGGAATACTTCATTACCAAGCAGTAGTCCAAACCTTGTCCTCTTTGCACTCCTTTGCTTTATGGATTTCAACCTAGCAGATCCAACATATGCTTAAATGAAACCACATGGTGGAATTTTTCTGCTGTATCTTGTAAAATTCAGTAACATGGCATGCAGGAATTAGTTAAAAATGGCTTGTGGTTTCATCATTTTCCAAGCTCTGTGACGTTCTCATGCTTTGATTTTCAGAGACCATATGTAGCCCTAGATGATAAACCTTTCCCTTGCTTACCAGAAAACATTTTTTTTTCACTATAAATAGACTCCCCTAGTAATAGCAATCTACTGAAGTTTGCACACAGAAAATACGCCAGCCTGTAGCCACACTCTCCTACTGTTCTAATACTCAAAGCAATGACTGATGATTTGCCTGAAGAGTATGATCTTTGTGCAGGACCAGTAAGTTTTTCTGGGACTACCAGTCTGTAATGTCATTTGAAGACAAAGCAGAGAAGAAGCCTCCTAGAAAATCTAGAAACAATCTTGCCGCTTCTACATTAGGCAGCCAAGACCACCTCAAGACAAGTGGTCCATAATACATAACCAATTGAGTGCAATAGAAGTGGAGCACTGTATGTGCTTTTAAGGTATAACAAAGATATGTCAGGAATAACAAATCGTGAACAGACTGACAATAACAAATTAGTATTCATGCAGATGTTCAGGCCGTTAGCACAGCTTTCCCAGTACTAGGAGTGATAACTGCAATATTTGACTGGCAATCACATCTGCATTCTTGGAGCTCCAGGGAAGTGGCCATATGTAACAATACAACTGGAAGGCCCAACACAGCCAATGCTTAAAATATCTTTTCAGGGAAGAGGATCAATACAAAGCTGCATCTTATACATTGAACACCTTCTCTTTTCAAGAACCTTTTTTGTTTCAGGGAAACAGCCTCATTGATGTCTACGTGCCAACGTTAATGATGCTCCTATGACAGTGAAAGTTAAGAAATGAATAGATGGTTAAGGCAGCAAAGAGGCAATGAGCAATAAATAATGAAAGAACAAAGGAAGACATAAACAAAGATTAAAGACAACTGGTTTAGGTTTGCTTGGTTGAGAGAGCTGGGCTCCAAGAATTCTTTGATGAAGTGAATACTTAATGGATTAAAATTTTGTATTGTAAAATTTATAATGACAAGACGTTTCTAGAGCTCAAAATGCAGCTGATAATTATACAGAGAGTAGTTCTGGTGAATGTGTTTTGAAGGTGCCAGAATACCAAATACAGGAGCAACACTTCTGATCACTGCAAGAGAAAGGGAATATTTGTGTGCATCTCATACAAGTTAAATATGAAAGTAACAATGTAGGGTTTTTTTCTCCTGATTAGACAAAAGTATCTGTTTTAAAATGAAATTTTAAGAGTCAGGGGTCCTTGTCTACAGAAATGTGGGACTGGAGTTAGAAGATTTCCATCACTTCAAACATAAAAACAAAGAAACAAAATATTTCCTCATACTCTTATTGTGGAACCTGTCTTTAATTCAGTGGTTTTCGAGTTTTAAAATTTGTAGATGCCTGAGAATTTTTCAGTGAAAACAGGAACATTTATGTAATAAGCCTAATAAAATATTATTACTTTTACAAGTTACTTGCTACTAGAATAAGTCCACATATCCCAAAAGCTAAATTTGTCTGATTGAAAAGATACTGGTGTGAAGTACACGTTTCTATATGCTAGGATGCTCAAGTTAGTATTATTTATTGTAAGCACTTGCATCAGGAACTTATGAACATTTACTGGTATAAAAAGCAGGGGTGGGGCAGGGTGGAGGCAGGGAAGGGAGTAAGTCTCTAACAACCCTGGTAACAGTCAGCTATGTGTAATAAAGTCCTTAATTAAGTAGTGGAAGTGATCTCTATGAGCTCTTTTGGGATAGGAAAGTGGGAAAGAGTGGGATTATAGCCCACAGCACTAAATCAACATGCACCATTATAGGCACATATGGCGCAAGTGGAATTCAGTAGAATTTTTAGGCACCTGAGGCCAAATCACCCCCACTGCTATAAACGTTATCCCTTTAAGGACTGGAGTAAAGGTCATAGTAGCTTATGCCAAATATAAAAATGAGAACTAGAGACAGGAAACAGTGTTCAGATGCTACAGAGCTTTAAATGTGTTTTATGTGTGCTTTGGGCCTTCCATTTGTCCAGGCACTACACACAGAACCTGCTTTGACCACGTCAGATATAGTATAGACTCATTTTATAACAACCGTCAAAACAACAGTGATAAAAAGCTGTGTGCCTTTGCTATATGGTATACTGCAACAGATCATATTTGTGAGGATGAACTGTCTATAAATAATATATTGATAGCTGCCCTACTCCCATTCTGTTAGGATATTTACAAATAGTTAATTAGAATTCTTATCATCCATACATAGAAAAAAAAAATAAATATACTCCCTCATTTCTCCAAGACAGAATAAAGTGAGACTAACAGAACCAAGAAACAGGACACAGTTTCTATCCGTGCATTTCCAGCTGGAATTACAGAAAGGTCTATTTGGCTATGTGCAATAAACAGTGGCAGCTAGGGAAGAATTAAAAAAAAATCAGGACATTTACTTTATAGTAAAGCTTTACAGGGATTCTATACTTAAAAAAAAAAAAAAAAAATCAAGACAGGACATTTCACATGTTCAGTATATTTCTGTGAATGTTCTACTATTAAATAAATTGTTGCAAGTATTTTGTTGACAATAAAAAATGCAAAGCAATTAAAACATTTCAAAGATTAAATAGAGGTAAAAAACCAACCAACCAAACCAACCAACCAACCAAAACAGACTGAAGAATTAGAAAAGATACTACAAACAGTATAGAATTTAAATGTTATAACTTTTCTTCCTGGTTCATAGCATGAGTGTAGGAACATAATAATATTTTTCAGTTCCATTTTATACTCCAGCTTTCAGTGGTTTGTCAGCTATGTGAAAATTCATGTGGACAGAAATGTATTTACTGTATTCATTGTGAGGTCTGAACCCTGGGAAAAAAGTAAGAGTGCCCCTATGGTTAAGCAAATAGTGTACAAGAAGAAAACTACCCAGCCTTTTTCAGCTAAAGACTTTTGAATGTGTTACTCACACCCTTGGTCAGTGATTAGAAGGTAAGAGAGACCCAGGTTGCACATGCAAGGCCCAGACAAACACACATACTCCTCTTTTAGTTGGCATCAGAGGACCATTGATTTAATCAGGTGAGGTGGTGCTTCCTCTTGAGAGGATGTCTTTATCCAACAGAGATTTCTATGTGCATTCCTTAACTTACAAACTGCAGCCCAGGAGATCAACTGGGTCTCTTAAGGAGCCTAACAAAACTTTTTCTCAAGATCATCCGGTTTCCGCAGGGCAAGACTTGCTGCAACCTGTGCTAAGGGCAATGGAGGTAGGAATTGAATTGGCATCATTTTCTAACTTGCAGAAGCAAGCTGTTGACTTTCAAGAATACCTTCTTTGTTAAAAAAATATGAGAAAAAAATAGAATTGTGGATTTATTTTATTTCTGATTATCTTCTGCAATAGACACTTTCTTCCTATAGAGGTTAAAATTCTCACACTTTCTGCACCATATTTGACCTACGAAGACATGCATAAAGATTATTTTTTATTAGCAAATTCCTTAGCTTTTAAGACAAGTGTTATTATAATCACTCATACACCAGGGAAAACTGAGGAAATTATTATAATACGGTCATTACATCTGGTAGTGAGGCTACGATACATTTGTCTTAAGATGACAGATTACTACTTGTGGATTTTGCACACTAGTAACCATTGTTTACTTAATATCTTCAGGTATCATAATCATGACAGAAAAACAATATTTCTGCTAGTCCCCAGCAGTATAAGTTGCATTTATCCACTGTATAACCAACAAATACAGCAAATGCATCTATGAAAATAAAATTTGAAACCAAAACTGTACCTAAAAACATTCATTCTTGTGATCAAAAAAATAGTCTAAAAATAGAAACAATATTGATCCTGGGTTCAGCATGGCATTGCTGTGTAACCATTTTATGAATACACTGTCTGGCCTATTTTTCAATGCTGTGGCTAGGTTTGTGTAATATGCACTGTGTGCTTCTATTCCTTAATCTTAATGGTGCTTCTGGAAGGAAAAGCAGTGATATGTGCACTGGCTCCTCAAATCAGAGCTTCTTGGTACACTCTTGAACAATAAAAATGAGAACTGTTAGCATCAGGGATCTCGTTTCCAGTGTTATTTCTACCAGCCAGTGTTTTTTCCAGTGTTTCCCTGTTTTGCCAAAGTGGTAGCTCAGGGGTTAAAAGGATTTCTACACTAAATAAAAGCCTTCTCAAAGGAGGTAGGGGAAATGAAGGAGCAGAATGAGCATGGGTTAAATCTCAAGGGGTCTCGCGGTAGATGGTAAGACATACATAGCAGTTCTTGCAGAGGCAGTCTGACCAAGAAGGTAAACCATATGGAAAAGAGACGATAAATTACCAAGAAGTGCTAAACCACAGGGCAAAGCAGGCATGACTACAGACCATACCCTGTTTCGAAGTGTATCCACTTCTTTATGGTTCAGTTCTAAATACATGTCTTGCTTTAAGAAGGTAACTTAGTAGTCAGTTATCATGAATATTGTTTCCAGGGTGGAAAAAAGCTAGAGACAACAAGGCTGATTTAGGGCTGCTAAGGGAACTGTGATAAATCACAGGGGATGCAGCCTGTGCCTGGTGGGGAGAGAGTGTGAGTCAGCTTAGAGGTGATGGATGCTTGGGGTTATTTATTCTGGAAGATGCCAGTATGAGCTGGAAGTGCAGTTATCTCTGTAACTGCAACAAATCTTCTGACTAATAAAGTTTGTATTTTAAGTCAAATGATGTTGAAAAGCCAATGGATTTTGTACATTCCACACCCTTATTTTTCTCTCATTTGGAAAATAAATTGCCAAATGTAAATATACTTAGCAGGCAAGTAGCAAAACACCACCAAAAAGAGAACATCTAACAAATAAACTAAAAGTTAAATCAGTACACTGTAAAGTATCCAGCTACCTGGAATAGCTATCTTTCTAACATTAAGAACAACTTGAATATATGTAGATTTTATCACTCAGATTTCCATATCTAATACAAGCTACTTTAGTTCACATGACTTCTGTTTTGGCAACATATTACTTTCAAATGTCAAGAACATGAAGGTGAGTTTGAAGTTCTGTCAGTTGATAGTTTTTAGTTACTATATTAAAAAATTATTATTGTCTGATGCCCACTAAAACTGAGAAAGCAAGTCAACTCCTCAAAAGCTTGAGTAAACATCACATAATAAAGTAGTAAAAAAAGAAAAAAAAAAAGGAAATTATGATTAACAACAGTTTATAGTCTCAGTAAAGAGAAAACAAACAAACAAAAAAAACTAAACCAAACCAAACAAAAGAACAACAACCCACAAAAAACCCACCAAATTCTGATTTATTTCTTAGTAATAGAGAGCTCAGAACTCTTGGTTTCAGTAGCACACATACTTGCAGAAATACAAATAAATCCACAATGCTTCTTCAGGTGTGGCTATAGTTCAAGATACTGCCCTTTTAGCATTTATTTACTTAATGTCTTGAAGTTATTGCTTTTCTCTCTGTTTCTTAATATGGGATGAAGTGAAGGTGGTGGTGGAGAGCACAAATCACAACCAGTATTTCTTAGAACACCTCAAGTCACCAAGCCATCACAACTCACAGAACTGAGCTGTTGTTATTATGGTAATGAACAAACAAAGCAACAGGGAAATAAAAAAGAAAAAAAAAAATAATCTCTGCTTATTTCAGACAGTCAGAAGAATTCCAGCCTTCTCCAATGTCTGAGTCACCAATTACCCTAGGCTCAGCAGGGTAAGAGCAGAGTCTTATTCAATCCTCCACATAGCTGGTTTGAGATTTGTGTTTTTTTGAAAAGAGAGGATAATGCAGGGAGATAAGTTACATGTGTCCAATGCCATACAGCAAGTTGCTACTGATTAGTGATCTTCTGTAATGGTAATGTAGCATAGTCTTTGGGGGATTGCAATTGATCTCTTTTGAAGGTATACAGTATGCCCCTTCATTGACCCAGCCTCTGAGACTGCAGAGTGCACTAACAGTGGAGGATAAGAGAAAAACTTGGAAGGCACTTTAAAAGCAATGTGAAAAATTTAGGTTAGATTAAGACAATTTTCAGTTAGCACTTTTTTTTATATCAGTGCTACTTCAGTTAATAGAGAGAAGAGCAGTTTTAAATCCTAAGTATCTGGGTAATTTACACTTTAATAATTAAAGTACCTACAAATTTTGATGTTGACTGTTTATTCACTTGCACAGATCCTTCCCATGAAATCAGAGAAATCTGGAAAACCAGACTGAGCTGTGCCATTCCTCACCAAAGTTTGTTTGTACAGATCTTAAAAGTTTGAGTGGTGGAGACTTTGTTAACTTCCCTGGCATTTATTTCCATTGCTTACTTAAGAGATTTCTGCATCAGAAATGGTGAATGCAGTCATCGTAGTTGCTTAGGGATTAATAAGACACATGAAGACACTTGCTTAAACTTACGGAGGACATCTATGCTGAAGCTGAACTCAGCTGCAGAGGGAAGAGGCACGTTCTTAGTGCCACAGTAAGCACATGCCCAGAAGAACTCCCTTGTTCTTTGTCCTGTGCCCCTCAGATTCTCTTAGCTCAAGTCAAATGATACTGAATGAATTAAACAAACAAGAAAAGATCATGGTATCTTCCTACTCCAAGACAGTCTCAGACAAAAAAATGTGAGAAGGAATCATCTTTAGGTTTCACCTCTCATTTTGTCATGAATGTATGGTTATCGGTTGCTAATTTACAGTCCCATAGAGTCTTCCCAGTTTCTAAGACTCTCTGAGGTCCTGTCCTACTGTTAATAAAGTACTGTTGCTTCAAACTTCATCACCACAACTTCTGCACAGCACTTATATGCGAGTAAAATGTCCACAACAAGATGAAAAACATTGTGATAACAAACATGGAGTTTGCTTATCTAGGTTAAAAAAGCAAAGGCTACTAGATGTTTTCAAATTTCCCTATAATTTGCTGCTTGTTCCCAATTAAAATGCTAGTCAAAAACTCAGTCTTCCACAGTCAGGTTCCATTTCAGACATTTGGTTATGAATTATAGACCATCCCTATTTTACACAGCACTTAAGTGTTTTTACTGATTGAAGGGGGACTCCTGAAAGATTCAGAAGCAAGACATTTTTAAGAAAACAAAAAATGGATCCAAGTGGCTGCAGAGCTTACAGGGCACTGACTGTTTGTCTGTTGTGTTTATTCCTGATTAATATCCATTCCACCAAGCTATCCAAGCTCTGTACTCTCATAATTGACTAGCTCAGCCACACAATTTTTGCTTGATCTTTCTTAGAACGTGATAAGTCCAGTTCCTGAGAAAGCATGTTTTATGAGTGATTTCAACAGAGACATTGTTCTGATGACGCCACATATCTTCTCCTCTATAGGTGCTACTCATTTAAAGAGTTTTATGTATTCTGTTGCAAATTAAACTAGTAAAAAATGAGCACAAATGAAGGGATGTAGCTTGCCAACTCGCACTCAAGCACAATTCCAGTACTGAAACATTGTGTGTTGATGACCACTGTGCAGCCAACCCACCTGTCAAGACACAGAGAGAAGTTACTTCAAATAAAGAATGCCTGGTGTAAATCAAATATTGATGAAAGGAAGCTTTAATCACCTGCCTCCAGGTCCACAAGGCACTGAAATTGTTGATTTCAGACTTATTTACTGAGTCCCTCTCACCTTTTCTCCATTAATTTGCTGGGAAAAGCTAAATGGATGGATAGGAAACTGTTGTCTAAAGAGCAGATGTTATTGTAAATACTGCTGATTCTGATAGTCTCCCACTTTAACTTCCTGCTTAAATGAAACCTTCCCACACATACACACAATATGCACAATAGACAGAGCATAGTCATGGCACCATCTTCGTAGTATTTAACACCAGGATGTGATTATTTAGTGTTTTACCAGCTGCCTGTTTTAGACTAGCTGATGGGCCTTGACCTCCCTGGCTCTTCTGGATCTTGGGAGATCAGGTGGTTTATGTTTGCCTGCTTGCTCAGCTCTACGTGTTTGGGGCAGCTAGGGGTGAGAGTTTGGAAGAAACTAGATACATGGACACATAAACACATAGAGGAGCATCATTCCACTGAATGTTAGGGATCTGGCTACTAGCCAGACACTATTTTGATATTGTTCATTGGTTTGTGGGGGACATAGTCTTTTTTTTTTTTTTTTCCTCTGTCCTGGATTAAAAACTGTTCAAAGCCCAAAAGAAAAGATGGAATGGAATGAAAACAATCATGCGGGGGGCTGTGAAAAATAACACGACCGTGAAGCTGGGATAATAAACAGTGACCCATGATGATTGTTACTGAGCAGCTACAAAAGCATTGGGAAAAAGGGAAATATCATTCAGCTACAATGGAGTCCTCAAGTAGCTGGTCCTACAGCAGCTGAACATGTGTTCAGATGGCTGGAAAATCAGCAGGGTTTGTGGGGGCCCAGACATGCATGCAGGGTTGCTTTTAAAAAGCTTGATATGTTCCTGCCATCAGTGCGGAGAGGACATCTGAAGGTGCACAGCATCTGTTGCATTCCCTGTTCTAAAGCTGACCATAGCCTCAGCACAGAGAACATTTAACTGTTGCCCCCATGTACTTCCTGACTGATACAGGATGCTGTCTCCCACAGCAATAAAGGAAATGATTGCCTCCCATATACATTCAAGTAATAATAAAATAAGAAGTACGTAATAATAACCAGAGCCATATGAAATATGTACTTCATGAACCAAAATTAAACTGGAGAAATAGCTAAGCATGAAAGGTCAGGGCTCATAAACTGAACATAATCTCCTGTGCTTTACGCCTCCCTCCCCACAAGCAAATTAAATTTTAATGATTTTTGGAATCTCTGACTGCTAAATACTGTTTCTAACCTTCCATATGAATGACAGCATAACCCTAAGGCCAGTGAGAGTGGCCAAAGCCATGTGCTTTTACATGTAAGGTGCTGGATTATTCCCCAATGTATACAACATATGGCACAACAGTTCTGATGGAATGGTGCAAGCAATTAGGATTGAGAGCTTTGGTAGAGGTCCGGAGATCCAAACCTCTGCTGTTCCAATACTGACAATCCAGTGAAAAACTCTCCTGGAATAGAAGGATGCTGTGTTCACTTTGTATAAAATTAAACATCCACACTAACTGTAAGATGTTGGGAAATAAAGTATTCAGCAAAGGTAATTTATGAATATATGCTAATAACTGCAAATCTTTGCTTCAGAACACTTTATTTTTTTTTTTAATTTACTCTAATAAGGTATTGACATGAGTATGTCATATTCTGAACTTTATTCAGTACCCACAAATTAAGATGATGGAAGAAGCTGAAGACCTAAAATGATTTCCATGATATTTCTTTGGCTTCAGATGAAGAATTACAGCCTTTGTACAGCCATCAAGCAATGACAGGTATCAAGATGGGAAGTGATGTAAGCAAACAACAGCATGAAATTAAAGTGGACCCTGGCAAGGCAAGCTTTAGGGGGTGGACTAGTGAGGCTGTGGTAAAGAAAAGGAACTTGGTCTGGAATACAGTACAGGCTGGGGCACTGTGTCACCTCAAGCCAGCTGTGCCTTACTGTGCCTTAGTCAACCCAGAAGTCACTCCCTGCACTTAAATATTTCACCTGTGTTCATCCTAACTGCTGAATAAATTACAATCAACATTTCTGGCAGATTTTCAAAGGGTTGTTCATCGTTCAGCCCTATTTTGTTACTTGAACTAGTTATTCCGTTTAAAAGTTTGTTTAAAGCTTGATTGTTTTCAAATAAAACAGACACAAAGATACAAACTAGTAATAGTTCGCATTACTAATATTTAAATGTCTATTTTCAGAGAAAACATATTAAAATGGATGAAGTGCTCTTCTGAAGATTTTCTAAACTGATTCAGATGTATTAAATGAATTTACATGAGAAAGGGATAAGGGGTTTTTTAATGTTTTTCAAGCATACAAAATCATGGCATTCACATTAGAAGACGAAACTTCCAAGTACAATCAAACTTCAACTTTCATGATAAGCAAATACTGTTTCTACTCTCTACTTGCACATCACCCTTCACTTTAAAAAATATAGAATGGTGAATCATTCTTCTTTTATAGAACAATAAACAGAAATTAGGTCCCCTAGAGTCATCAGAAGAGTCTGGACTAAAACTTGTTCTCAGCTCTTCCTATTCTGATTGTTAGACTCACTGGGAATTAACAGTAGCTTTTGTAACTTTTGTTGTTTAGAAGTCTGGGAAATGTGACTGGCAGAAAACAAGAGAGGAAGTGGAGATGTATAAATATAACAAGGAAGCCTTTTCTGATGTGAGACTATGGTGATGACAACTGCAGAACAAACCTTTCCTTAGAAAAATCAGATCATCTTGAGGTCATTATCACACTTGCAAAGACCCTGAGCATCACTGACTTTTCACAGCTTTTGTGCTTGCCCATCTGTCATTATTTCCTTGTCTTCCTCGTACGCTAGTGGAATGAATGCAATAGAAACCGACAGGGTAATTAACAGGGCTGCTATCTCAGGAGGTGCCCCCTTTTGTGGTGTGTAACTCTAATGTATTCTTTAGAGACTTGCAGTACAGTCAGGAGCATTCCTACGCTTCCAGAAATTGCAGTTCACTGATTCAGCCTATGCTGTACACTTTAAAAATAAATAAAATAAAATAAAATAAAATAAAATAAAATAAAATAAAATAAAATAAAATAAAATAAAATAAAATAAAATAAAATAAAATAAAATAGGGAGACTCATTCCACAAAAAGAAATGTATTGAGTTGAAGGACTGATTTTCATTTAGCTTTCCAGCCTAAAGGCAGACCAACAGCGTATTCTAATAAACTCATAAATAAATAAGTTCTATAATAAACTCCAGAAACTACATGCTGGAAACTGCTGTACCTGCTGTTTTCAGCTACTTACAGAGGCAATGGAAATATCGCACCTCTTTGCACCTGCTCCTATCCCTTAGTTTCTCTTGAAACATTTTCCCTGCACAAATTGTAACCAAGCCTGAAAACCACGCATACGCATGAAAAACACTTCTCGCAAACTGGAACCTATCAGAGTTCAGGAAGCAGCAGCTATTCTCCTTGTTCCGCTCTTTTTACGCTGGCATGGGAAGGAGCCTGGATCCATTTCAGCAGACCGCCTTGCAGTTTTGAATCCTCAGCAGAACCCACAAGCATCCTCAATCAGTTTGCACCCCTGCTTGCCCACAAACATTTGATTATAGTTGTTACAGCCCCTGCTACAGTTACAGTTGTAACAGTAATTATAGTTGTAACATCCCCCTCAGATGCAGACTGATATTTTTGCTCTTCTCTCATCACACCTTCCCCAGAAACGTATTATGTTTTGAGAGGTGACAATAATGTGCAGTTTGCTATTGAAAGTCCCAAATATTTTTGTTTTCTGCTTGCTCACTTGCAATAGTCTGAGCTGCTGGTGCCAAAAGAATACGTACCATCACATCGGCAAGTATTCTGCAAGATGTGACAAGATATTTTAAAAACACTGTGTAGAGGAGAAACCATCCAAATTCAACCCACTTTTTCCAGGATTTTTAACTTGCTATTGATCTACATGAGTCATATTCAATGAGATCATTAGATCTTGAGAAACAACTCCTGCATTAATCTCTTATCTTACAATTCTAGCAATTTCAGGTTTTGCTAGTGCTCCAAGATGGACTGACAGGCTGTGACTTACTTTCTCTTTTGGACTGCACAATTCTTTGTCACTTATATCTATGTAGAGATACTTTTATACCTTCGTGGATTTGAACTGTGAATTTTGCAGCACGTTACTCAGGTAGCTTTCCACTTTGTCAATTATAAGTCTCAGGATCATGCAGCCAAAGGTAGGCACCAAATTAAAATTTTATCCCAAGGGCAAGATGCTGGTCTTCTTGAGATGGAGAATTGTGGTGGAATGGTCCTGCATCCCTCATTGTTACTTGTGGTTTTGGGCAAAAATGTAACTTACACTGAGATATACTCAGATTAGACACATTTGAGGGATATTTGGTTTTGATTCAAAACCAAACTACAATTTCCATTTAAAAATCAGGGAGGGATATTTGTTGGTATTGAAGCATATTTTACGTTATGTAAAGCTGCAAATATCTGATTGGAGATAAATAAGTCTGAAGAGGCTCTCCACAGTTAAATCTGTGGAAAAGTAAATCTTTAATCACTGCTGTGAAAGTATGATTGACTTTGAGACTTCCCTGTGGACAGACAATATGCCTGCTCCAGATTAAGAGGGCAAAGCAAGAAAATAAAAAAGCCAGGAATGCACTAGGGGGACACAGGTGATACAAACCAGGACATTGTAAATCCAAAATAGATAGACCTTTGTAAAGTAAGTATTGACCAAGATATTGGGGGAAAAAAATTCCCATAGGAGTAATTTGTACTTCAGTTTATAGATTGGACGTGCTGTATCCCACACATCAGGAAGAAATACAATTTCTGTATAGAATATATAAAATTGTGCAAAAAAAGTGATCAATTATCATCTCAATAGCCATCTCTTTATAAGTTCCATCTTATATTTCTAATTCATTCAAATAACATTCTGCTTTTAAGAAAGGTGATATCCTTTTTGTATGTCTATTGTATGAAGGCAGCACAACTGTGTTTCTATGATCCATTAAGCAGTACTCATGCTTGGTTAGGGGAGCCACTACATGGAAGAAACAATTCACAGGTCTCGTATTCATTTTGCAAAATTGAAATTAGGTCCTTTTCTCTTTATCTGGCACTTACGTGAAGGACAGTCTATCTTCAAACAGCTAAATTTCAGGTCCATATGTTATCAATAAAGATAGACCCTAATGTCAGTGTTCTGAATAGCTCTCAGAAACAGCATTTCTCTATATATATTGAGTATACTGAGAGGCTGAGCTTCTGAAATCACGATAGACAACTAAAATACAGGGTATTCCAACATCGCACTGTGTTAGAAGATATTTCAAATAAATAAAATGTATGAGATTATCTTCCAGGATGGTTTACATGTATCAACTAAAAACTAAATCCAGACTGGGATTTATGACACATAGTGCTTTTACAGTCAACTAGCACCAGTGTATCTAGAGCAAGTGCAAAGCTTCAGGATCTGAGTCCTAAAGAGTTGGAAAAAGCAGACTTAAACTTTCCTTTAATTCTCCATCTCTATAAAAGTCACAGGTATTATAAGTCATTTCAATGGTCACAATAAAGAGCTAATGCTGAAATTCATTAGTTTTTATCCAAATTATATTAATTGCATCTACCCTGTCATAATCCACAATTGCTTTACTTATTTGCTTTTTGATCAGTCCTCTCCAGTTTCTTATATTTTGTATCATTACTTGACCATCTTTCTTTTTTTTCTTTTCTTTTTTTCGGGAGGTGGGTTGAATGAGCAGGGTTGTCTTCAAACAGAATTTGCTTACAGTAAGGGCAGTTATAAAATAGTAGCACCGATAGTATTTTAAGAGTGTGAAGGGAGAATAAAACACTAACATACCCAGAGATATTTACTTGAGCAGGATTTGACAGAGGGGAGGTTAGGAATGGGGTGGAGTTTAATATAGGCTTTATTGAGGAAACACAAAGCAGAAAGGTTCAATGCTTGGCTATAAGGAGACTCATGCTGACAGTGTTTTGCAATCAGACACAGATAAAACAGAAAGTGCAAATAAGCCCTGTTCACCCCCTGCCTCCGACACAGCCCCTGACACTGCCCCATTTCTGTGTTTCCCCTATTAAATTATGCTTGTCTAGGCTGCTTCTGTTACAGATCTCTATAGCGGTTTCCATCTTTCACAGGGTAAGATTACTTATCCTGTGGCCTTTCTCTCTCACACAGATGTCTAAACCCATATTCGCCTGTCGTATATCTATTAGGCCCTCCCTGTGAAGACCTAATCTATCTGCCATTGGCAATCTGCAGAACAACCATGAAAGGCAGGAGCTACCCTGCTAAATGGCCTATCCTGGCTATCTGAGGCCAGGTATAACATTTAATTTCTGGCTAAATTAACAGGTCAATTACTTTATTTTTACTTATATGAAAATTCACATTTTATGGGTATTTTATATTTTATAGGTATGGCAGCACATATCTGTTCTAGCACAAACTGGCACATGGCCAGCTGAAACAAAAAAGTGGGTGTTACATGTAGCACTGATATCTGCCCTGTACCTTTAAAAACTGACCATCCATACCATTAAAGGAATACCGTAAATGGCAGTCAAGGCCTAATTAGTGTCTATAAAGGTACTTCCTGGCAATAATTGATTTCTTAATCCAGATTCCAATCTGCTCTACTGATATTCTTTAATGACTTTCTGAAGTCAGTGATAACAAATTGGATAAGAAAAGATGTTTTTGTCAATCTGGAGGATTCACAGGAGACACAAAGACTGAGTTAACATGATGCTGTTGCCAAGAGTGACTGAGCAAACAGTGTTTGCAATTACAATTCACTTCCCTAACTTGGTTTCCAGCAAAGCAGCAACACTTTAACTTTAATTATGGCTGCCCCAGAGTAAAGGAGGGGAAAAAAAAAATTGTTATCCATCACTTATTTATTCTTTTGACTTTCACACTCCTCAGCAAACTCAATCAAGTAATGAAAGTCTAAAGGCTATTTGCTGACAACCTGTGGTCAAAACATAATGGAAGATGATAACAAAGCTCAAGCTGGGTTCTCTTCTTCCTATAGTGCCAGTCTCTGCCAAAGTATTTCCTTTGCACAAATTACTATATGCCCTAATCCGATCATTTGGAAGCAGAGTGTCATGCACAGGTAGCTGGCAAGGTTTAAAACTTTGCCGTTAGAATTTCTTGAAGAGGAATTTCATTAACAGCCCATTTCTGCCATACTTTCCATTCAGGCAGAGGAGAGGGTAAATTCTGCCATTGTAGTGGCTGATAAACATTGGTGTCTCATTCCAATCTTCTACTCAAAATTCAAATTCAGCCTTAAGATTAATAGGCCACGGTGGCCTCTAATTTAAATAAAAGCAGGGTATAGCATGGGGAGGGAGATCTGGGCTCTTTAAGGAAAGAGAACCACCAGAACATTTTCAGACAATCACAGAAAAAAATTGAATTACAAAGGTTTAGGAATCTTTATGTCACAAAAAACATTCCCAAAATTGTTTTATATTGCTTTCTGGCTTATATCTGCACACTGTAATATACAGACATATAAACTGATTTTTCTTCTACCACTGAAAAATCAAATAAATTTAAAAAGAAAACCAAACCTTTTGATGGACTTTCTACAGCAAGGAAAGCTTGTTAAAATAAAATTCTGTGAGTAAATTAGGACAAGAAAGACAGTCCTTTCATTTCAATGGCCTCCTAGCCTTACTTCTCGTTCTGTCTCCCAGTTGCTGATCAGTCTGGGAAATGACAGTATTCTGGGTCTACAATGACAGGGAAAACTAGCAAACACAAAACAGGACTCAGGATGAATGAGAAGAACCTTGGTGCCATGGCTGCTGTAGGCAGATGTGGACCCAGCCTGCTTTCCAGTCAAAGCCACGGGTCAGCCCTTGCCCACCCGAGTGCCAGCACTTACGGTATGTGAAGCAGCATGTAGTAAAGGTAAAGACTCCCAGCTGACACAGATCTGGCTGCTGCTGTTTGGATTAGGTGCAACCCTGTGGAGGAAAAGAGGGCATTTCCTCCTCCTCTCCCTTTAAAGGTAACACCTAATGAAGTTTCTGGCAGGTGTATGGTGATGGGGCTAGCTGTAGCACAAGTGGGAAAGCCTTTTGAGGGCTGGTTTGTGGCAGGGAGGAAGTAGAAAGACACGTGTCAAAGGTAACAAAAAAAGGGAGAATTTTGCAGAGACCCACAGGTTTTGTGCATGTGTTTGTACAAGCCAGGAAGACACTGAAAGCTGCTGTGACAAAAAGTGAGCATAGAGGAAAGAAACGTCCCAGCAATGTGTGGTTGGATATTTGCTCTCTAGCTTTGTGGCTTGCTCTGTCTCACTGAGAATCTCTGATCCCTTGTTCTTTAAATAATGTTTCCTTGTTATGGTTTGGTACTTTTGCTCTAAATGTAACTTTAAAGATGGGATTCTCTGATGACTCAATGAGCTCACTTTAAAGAAAAGGCTCATTGCAGGGGATCAGTCATATAGAGTTATCTTCAAACTAAAACTGGATGGTTGTGGCAGGGCTGCCCAGCCTGCCCATTGCGGGTGGTGTCTGGGGAGCGGCGGGCCAGCTGAGGATGCCACCTTTGCAGACCCTCCATCTCAGCTCCTGGTGTGGAAGAGGGCTGAGGTGTGGGGGAGCTAAGGGCCATGCCCATCCCATATGCCAAATGGTCTCTCCTTTCCCTCCCACTCCTGTATGTGACACTCTATTCAAACAGGAATGACTGGATGGTTATAGGGTGTTCATGTACCACACAGACTGCTGTAGAGACACCAAAAGCAGTGCAGATGCTGCAAACCTCACTACTATGGCACTGAGGGCAGCCAGACTTGCTTTTCTTCTCTAGCTGCCTAAAATGCCTGTCCACATGACAAAGATTTTCCTTCCATTTAGATACACTCCCTTCTGCTCCCAGCATCTAGGAATGATTCATAATTCCTCCATCATAGTTTTGCCCATGGTTTTCTTTATGCTTTGGCATGTTAGTGAACCTAATGTCAAAGTGCTTGGAATGTCAGTATTTTAATTTTCTGGGAAGCTGCTTGGTTCTTAACAAATCCTAATCTTGAATTACAGCTTTTTTTTTTTTTTTTTTCCCAGGCACAGACCTTTTCTAAGTACACACAGACAAAAGCTCCAAATTATGCCGTGGTTTGGTGATTCTGAGCAAAATGTGCCCTAGGGCTTAGCCTGAGAACATCCACTCATTTTCTTTAGTGACCCTAGCCAGATAACTAGAGGCGAGGTTTCCAAAGGTGAAAGGCTGCTGTCACTAAGCTACTGCAGCAACTTAATTGAATGTTTTCTCCCAGCACTAGCAGCAAAGGCTGCTTTTACTATTTGTTCTGTGTTGGGATTAGTATGGAGTATTTGCCTGACTTATCCCTGAACAAAAACTGTAAAAGAAAAAAAAGTGTTTGCAATTACTTATTGAGTGTCATTCTGACATAACCAAGGGTCATTCACACAGCCTTCCAGTTGCCTTAGGTCAAAACTCATTTCTGCTTTAGTAAATCACACCCAGGGTGGCTTTGTTGCATGTTATGACCTGTCCCAGATCTACAGATCATCAGGCATCTAAACTAAAGAGCATAAACTCCATAGTGCCTTTTCTTTCTGTTTTTCTGGAGAGCTCTTGCCTTTTTTTGCCTTTTTTTTTTGTTTTTTTTTTTTTTTTTTTTAATGGAATACAAATATGAAGATTTCATCTGTAATATTTTGTTTCCTTTAGGTTTTCCTATTTCTAATTTGCCATTTAGGCGAGTGACGAGCCTGGAGAGGGAGTCACCGGGATGTTCGATGTTCATTAATTTCCCAGTAGGGCTATGCAGATCAGCTCAAAGCATAAACGTGATAACCCTTGCTTTTCTTCCCCACCCCTTCACATGCACACCCTCATAATGGAGATGGAGGAGAAATAATAAGAGAGGGAACAGGCAGCTCTTCACTGTTTGTGAAACTAATGAGGCCCTTCATTTGGTCTCATTATAAATATGCCACCTCTGGCACCAGGCTTTGGTTCTGTTCCTGGCTGCATCAACATCAATTTTGAAGCACGCTGGTGCATTACTAACATACACAGCAGCCAAAGCTCTTTTCAGTCCTTTTTCTGCTGCACTATCTGAGACCTTCCCCTCTTCATTGCTCCCCCTCCAAGGGGCACAGAAGCCTAGACTGAAAAGTAATGAGACTATTAATTAGAGTTTCTCTAAAGGAAAGTTGTCCTGACTGGGTGTTGTCTCTGCCTCAGTCTTTGTTCCAGGCATGTTCTGCAAGATTAATTCTTGTTTACACAGATTAATACAAGAAATTAATATATCCAGATAGGAAATAAATAAATAAATAAATAAATAAAAGCCTGAGTAAACAGCCTGATTATTCTTGAGGTGGACAGTTGAGCTTCATATTGAGGAGACACAACTCAGTTGTTTTCCTTGCACTCCTATGATCTCTCCATAAAAAGGCATCTTTTCTTTGAAAACTGTCTGTTAAGGTAGTTGCTACATACAGCAAGGGAGATACACAGAAACATTACATAGGCTGCTTGTCAATTTTTGGTGTTTGCACTCCATCTCGGTGATAGGAGTGGGAATCTATTTTCTTGGCTATTTAGAGGTCTTCCTGAAATGAGTTTGTGGGCTCATGCCCGGTCTGAGGAAATATATCCCTCTGTTGATATTTTACAGTTTTACCGTAGGAACTGAGGACTAAGTAGATAATGACTGAATTTCCCTCAGTCAATGTCTCTATTGCAAAATGAAAATGTGACCACAGTGCACATAACTGATGCAACACTGCATTTTGTTCAACTATCATGAATCAGAATGAGATTGAAAATGTGATACAGGCTCCACCAACCAAAGCTCAAGGTGTCAGTATACCAAGTTCTTATTTGCATCATTATCATTAATATTAACTTTTTTTTTTTTTAATCTGTTCTAACTAAAATCAAAACTGATTATATTCTTACTGGATTAAAACTGTTTTAGAGAAACACCTCCTTGCTCCAGTGCTTTTGACTGAACAATCTGTTAAGAAACAAACTCTTTTAGCCTGCATTATCTCAAGTAACATTATATTCATTTAGTTTCCTGCTAGCAACCACTAAAGTGAATAAGATCTATCTGAAGATTAAAAAAACCAATTCCTTTAAAGCTGTTAAGAAAACAGAACCCTGGAAACCAACACTATGAAAGTTCCCAAAATGTTAAAATATCTATCATTTTTCAGAATGATCAATAATTTTTCAAGAAACTTTATATGTATATCTTTTTTTTTAAGTATGCAACATAAACTGAAAGTTTGCTTTCAAAGAAAAACAGTCTGAAACATAAATAAACATAATTGCTGAAATAAATGTCATTACAATTGTATTGTTATTAAAAATGACAGCTAAATCTTTCCAAAATGGGAATTTCAAAATACAAGGAAAAAATGTCCAATCAAATGAATAAATTAATTAGGTAGAGGTTAATTCCTGCATTCACCAATTTAGCACATTCACTCAGCAAGAAAATTCAGTTATTTTAATAGAGTCTTAATATTAGACTTGTGCAGGTCTCTCTTGCTTGTAAAGAAAAAAAAAAAAAAAGACAAATGCTGGGCGCTGGATCCAGACAGGCTGGCACCATTGGCAAGTGGATTCTTCCTTTCATCTTCTAAATACAGGCTGATCTGGCTGGATTTGAAAGCCTGGACCAGATGCAGCAGTCCTAGCCAAACCCTACCTCAATACCCACATTCTCTTTCCTGAAGGAAACCTGCAGAAAATCTTGACAAATATCTCTAATTGAAGGTAATCTTCCAGGCTAAGCACAATCTCTATTTAGACCAGGATATGAAACTGTAAAAATGAACAAAAAACCAACCAAACAAAACCCTATCTTTTATGATAATGAAGGATGATCTCTTTTTTTTAATAACTTAAGCAGTAGATAGCTATTCTCATTCTCCTTGACCCATGCAACATTCAGCACTGCTGTCTCACATAAGAGAGAAAAAATATTATTTCTTCCTCAAAGGATGCATCTTCCCACACTTTGCTGCTAATTTGTGGGACTGAGAAAGAAGAAAGGATCTGTTTTCTTTCCTTTAGCCCAAGTACTTGGATGAGGAAAAGTTGGCAGCTGAACGCTGTCAGGCTAGAGGCAGTATTTGTGGAGAGAGAAACAGCTCACAGCACTGTTGGTCAGCTCAGCTTTAGAGATCTGTTGGAATCCTTTCTGCACAAAGCTTTCAAGAGAAACATCTCAGGGTAGTGCTTTCTAATACGCTCAAAGGGCTGGGATAATGACCTTGTCTTCATAATTCATAGCCTTGTTACCTTTCAATTGAACTACCTTAATGCAATACATGTGTTAGGAAAAGTGCTTTCTGATTTTTACTGCACCTCTACTGTGAGCTGGTACATACCAAAGAATATAGCTTGTTTTAAAAAAAAAATAATTTAAGGGTACTCTGTATCATTTGCTGCAGGGCCTTCCACATTCATCGTATTTTAATTGGAAATTCATTTATTTCACTCAGTATCAGTACCAAACTCTCCAGCTACAATTTGTGTACTTGCACTGCATATTAGAAGGACAAGTAATCTTTTTGATTAAAGACACTTTGTTTCCTTGTCCTTCAGCTCATACAGTTAGGCAGAAAAAAACCCACTCTATATGTGGTAGGCTAAAAGCTTAGTATTCCCCAAAATAAAAATGTTATCATTACAGCAGGTGTGTTCAAAAGTGTTATAGACAGCTTTCTAGTCAGCACAAATATGTGAATCCCCTGCCCTGAGATGTCTGGTGCTCTGAGGCTCACTGCTTCAGCCCAAATCTTGAGTCTTACACCTGGTAATGATCTGGCCCAGCCACTGGGGTTACCATCCTAATAACTGATGGAAGATCCTACAGACAGAAAATACTGAGGTAGCTGGTAGCCGCTAAATCTTTACTCTTTGACATTTTTTCATTCTTCCTGCTTTTAAATTTCTTCTACCTATCAGTAAAATTTCTTGGCAACAAGAAATTTCACTCCATCATTACTAATACAAGTGTCACATAGAATAAGAAACAAACCAAAGTTTTTTCATCATAAATTAAAACAAAACTGAAAAATTTTTACCGCTGACTGTTTTTCTTGTTCTGTGACCTTCATTAAGAAATGTAGTGTATCTCCAAACTAGTTATTCAGAAATGTACTGAATATTGGAATGAAGCCACACAGAATATCTTTGTATCAGACAAAATAAAACAGAGAAAACTGTATGCATTTCAGATAAAAGCTCTATGAATAAAAGGTTATTAGGTGATCTGGCTGAAAATAACAGGTTGTTTTATTTTTCTAAAATGCTCCAATTGATTTTATTTAAGCAGACAAAATCTAGAGTCTTGTTTCTACCCTTGGCTAGGACACCCATAGTTGTTTAGTTGTAGAACACTTTACAACATCTATTTCACTTGACAGAATCCATAAAACTTTCCTAACTTCCTTAACAAACTTAAAAACTACAATAAAAGCTCCAAAGCTAGAATTATTGCCAAGAAACCAATAAGCCCCTTTCCTGACATAGCAGGGAAAAATGCAATAAATGCCTCTGCTAAATCTAAGCAGGCTACTGTGTCGATACCACAGAAGGCAGCCAAAAATGAGCAAAATATTAAGCCCACCAATCTGAGCAGAAGGAAAAATTCTCTTCCAGCCCCAAATTTGACAGTTATATTGTGTCAAGTGGATATAAAATAACCATCAGTGTATGAAGTCTTAAAGTTTTGGGGGTACGGGGAAGCTTTGTCCTTTCATCGTGTTTCTGTAAGCTCTTCCCATGGATCAGAAGAGTGTGGGGAGAAAAGTGTTCCAAGGACGTAAGCGGGGGAGAAGCAACAAAGTAGGCAACCAATGGAAACCTTGAAAAATAGGACCAGTACAAAACAAAGAGCAAGCGAACAGCAATCCCCATTATTTTAAATTCTTTTAACAATGGACTTTATTCTTCCAGCTTCAAGAACTCAATCTCAAGATAGCTCGTTTTCTGCTAACCCTAAACTTCATTCTTCTGCTGATCAGAAACTATCTAATTTCTAGTCTAAACTTATTCATTACTATTTGATAAATACTTACTCTTTACCTGCCTTTTCCTCCTTAATGTTAACTGTCCCTCAGCCTTAGATTCATTTATCCACACCTGTTCACTCAGTTTTCTTCTGTCGAGTTTCATACACCAAATTCACTTTTTACAAGAGAGATACTCCATCCATTTCATCATCCCAGGAGGTTTACTCTGCATCTGTTTTCATTACAATTAACTTTCTTGAGCAACGGTGACCATAACTACATGTACTCCATTTCTTTCCTATATTTTTCTATATATTTTACAATTGCACTTATGTATCCTCAACACTATAAAAATGACATAATTTATCCTTGAATGTTTACAGCTCCATTGTGCAGCTCTGTCATTCTCCAAACAATCAGATCAATCAGTCAACACACCTTGGTCTCTTTCCTGTCATCCCCAGTTGCTGAGTTCTAATTGAACCTTGACTTAAGTCCACACAGAGATTTTTGACTGTGCTTTCAAAGCTAAGTATCACCTGCACATGCTGTTCTGTTATGACTTTAATTAGTACCTTTATTTTGTCCATAGTCAAACATGTTTCAGCTGTAAGTGCTTGAAAAGATGCCAGTCAGAAAGGTCAAAAAAACACCAAATATATTGTGTCTTTCTAAACCAACTTAACCAGCTCTTTGAATCTGAAATATTCATGTACCAGAACAAAAGAATGCAAATAATTTCTATATGTATAAATGTATGTGTGGACCTATGTCCAAATTATCATCATTAAGCAGTGAATGAGGGGATTTGGATTTTTTTTCTGAGAAGTACTCTGTTGTCCATAGTGGAATAATTCACAGATTTAAAACTAAATAGCTGACAATGGTTTAAATTATCAGCCTCATTAACAGGGTGAGGTTATGACTTCAGTTTAGGATAGTCAGCAGTAAGTGTTACAAGGCTAAAACAGTGTCTGCATGCAGTTGTCTATATGTGTAAAATAAAGACCAAGAGGGCAGACATTCCAGCAAAAATATGTCATACAGCTCAGTAATAATATTATGGAATGCATCTTGTTTGTGAGGATAACCTGATCTACCATATAGATTTTTTTTTTCACTTTTAGAATTATCTGAAGTACAATCTTTATGTGCTTTTATCTGAAATTGCTTTGGACTTCTGAATTTTCCCCAGATTTACTTGTAATTGACTAGGTCTCTGGTATTCAACAACTTGGAAATTCCATTTTCAAAAATGAAATGGCAAAGTATTTCATGTGGAAGAAAAGAAGACTTTTAGTACCATGAAGGAAGGTTCAGTTTCTATAAATACTAGCCTATTTCCCATTCATTTGAAAATGTCTGCAATGTGGGATGCAGCTCTCTACAGCAGATAATTCAGACAGGGTCACAGAGGTTTCAGATTTTCTATTGGAAATTGCCAATTAACAGATTTTACACTGAGTTCATTTTTACTCAGTGGCACATCATTCTAGAATGATGAATTATAGGAAGATATTTAATACTATAACGTAAATGATGACTTTTTTTCATCAAGCAGCTTTGGGTGGGCTAAGCCTAAGGTTCAATTGATACCAAATGTTTTGATATTTATCACCCCTGTAATAAGATGTATGTTTCACAGCTAGCTAGATCTCTGTGGTACAGCACTAATAAACATGGAAATAGAAGTGATCCAGCCTCATACATGAAAAGCTCCCAAATGGACTTAAGAGGTTTGAGCTTTTCAAGGGTATGATCAAAGCTGAGTGAAGTGAATGGAAAGGCTCATATTGACATCAATAGGCTCTGGAACAGGCTTGGTGTGTTGACAGCTAGAGAGATGTTCTGAAACCATCTGAAAATAAATTCAAGGTCTGACAGGACACTGTGGCAAGAGATACCATTGCTTCATTCTCCTCCATGTCAGGAAATTATCTCCGAGCTGTCAGCGTCGGTTTCTCATTTTAGTGTTTATGTTTCTGGCTCATCTCTCACCAAATGGCTTTCCTTTTGTATGTATGACAATTGATTCGTAATAAAAAGCAACAGGGTCATAAAAGTAACACACTTTGCATTTATAATATGAAATATTCTTGCACATAGCCAAGTCTTATCTTCATCAAATAATATCCACCACACAAAAGAAAAAGCTAAGAGACAGTTTCTGCTAATATGGGGTCTGTGTACTTTAGAATTCCCCTACCGAGCATTAGTTAGAGACTTTTAACTTTCCCTTAAGCTCTGATCCACCTTAAAAGCAGCAGTCACATTCCAGTCAATTTGGTGAGATGAATGTTATTTACACTTCAGTTTGCACCTTTTTCTAAGATTTCATAAGAGAATAAATCCACACTTCCAAGGATGGCTGTGCATGAAGAAGTCTGGGTTTGTTAAGCAGAAGTGTTAGACACGTATGGGAATGTATTAGTAAGGGTCACACCTCCATCTTGAGATTTTTAAGTGACAGCAAGAGCATAAAAGACAGCAGGATGGCAAAGAGAGAGCAATCGTGTGGTTTTTTTCTTCTTTATAACCACGTTTTTTATATTTTTAGGCATTGCTATCCAACAACCTAGATAGATCACACTGTCTAGGTACAACTAGACAAATAAGACCCATAAAGCCTTGATGAAATAACTCCATTAAATTAGATATATGATTTCGATGTTACGTATGCTGATGCCAGGACACTTCTAATGCCCAATATGTTTCAAAATAGAGGTTAGTAAAGACAATGCTTTAGTACTCCTAGTAAAAATTCATTAGAGCAGCAAGGTGTAACTGACAGCTCTCTTTCAAAGACATTGTACATGCATGGGGACAAGTGGAAAGAATCCTGAGAAATCTACACTAAAATAGAGCAGTGCATTGTACCACTTTTTAATGCTCTTTCCTTCCCATTTTTGCCCGTCTTTTCTCACATCCAAGTGGCAGCAGTTTCCCCAGCCATCACAAAAGTAACATAGAAAATGTCATTACTGTGATCTCTCCAAATTGATTTGCTCATGAATCCTGCAAGCAAAACCAAAATGACAAGTCAGATCTCTGGGCTTACTTGAGTTGCAGCTGCTGCAACACTTAAATCAGTTCATGGCCTTCTCTGCATTTACCTGATCCTCCAGAAAGCTGTAATAGAGGAGAAATCTGTCCAAACTCTGGCCTTATATTAATTGTTCTTGGACATCTTGGTTATACTGGAGATCCCACCATCCAAGGCAAGGCAATGAGGTCATATCTGCTTTACACTATCAGAGTGTTCCTTCAAGAGAGCTACCAAATTGACCAGTTAAGCTTGACTTTGCCTTTGTAACAGTAACGTGGCATAAAATGGCACCACTTAACAAAGAATCTGACTTCACTGGGAACCAAACTGGTCATTTTTCTTACAGATTTGGGAACTGCACACAGCTGTGGTCACATGCTATGCTTTGGCCAGATCGTGGGCCAAATGATTGGAGAATTATTCCGTAAAGCTCAGTCCTCGCTCCCTACTGGTGCAGCCTGTGCTCAAAATCAGTCGACCGAAAAATCAGCATGACATAGACACACACTGAAGCAGAGAAGGAAAAAACTGTGGTGGCCTGATCCTCGACCGGTAAAACCGTGCTGGGTTTGAGGAAGGCTGCTGGTTTGCCACACTGTCTCTGCTGAGACACGCTGCCACAACCCAGGCTGGGGCAAAGGAGAACGGCATTTGTCCTTGTGTTAACCAAAAGGTTTAAATGCAATTTTGAAACCCCTTAAGCTTTGAAATTATCTTTGCTAGCCAAGTGGCCTTCTTCCAAATTTCTAGCATTTCTACACTATTTCTTCCTTATTTTTGTAAAGGAAAAACCAGCTTGGGGTTTTAGGATTTACAAGAAGGAAAGATCTAAAGAAAGCCTAATTCTGGATGATGGCTGATCTGATAAAACTGCCTGGCCACTCACCTTTCCACACTGTGACTCTGTGAACCTATGATGTCTCACATAACAGTGGTTGGATTCACATAGCCTTATGGTAAATTTTATAAATGAAGATTTTTATTTGCTTTCCTTTTGGATATGAGTTTGAAAATGACAGATTCAACAGATTGGTTTTGATAAATTCTTTGTTCTAAAAAAGATCTGGAAGAAAGCAAACAGAATGGATTTCTTCTGATGTTTTTGATTTTAAGTGAGCATCATGAGTCATTAAAAAAAACCCCAAAACATTATTGAAACTGTTGTGATAGTTGTAATTGACCAGATTTTTTGTACATTTAATTGGGAGATTAAAACAAACAAACAAAGTCCAGGAATCAACACGCCGTCAATATTCAAAGGAAGTAAAACTTGCTTAGCTACTCTCTTGTCTTCTACTAGGTGTGCAAATCTCGAAAATATTGCAATAGTTTAGTAGTATGATATGTGGAAAAGGCAAGAAAGCAGCAGGCACCTTGACAGCACTTGTCTTTGTCATATGCAACAGTAGTTGAAGGCTAGCAAGCAAGTGCTTGAAACTGAAGATCAGATTTTCAGGATGGAGAAAAAGGTGAAGATAGAGACCAAAGAAGAGATTCAAAGACAAAAAAAAAAAGAGTGATTGTATTAGCAGATATGGATGATTGTACCAGTGGCAGCATTTTGCACAAAGGCTGCTGGGATCAGGAAGTCGTTGTGTTTGGGTTTAAAGAAAAACAAAGAAAAAAAAAAACCAAAACACACATTTTCTTCTCTTTTGTGCTCTCATATTTGTGAATGTACTAACAAAAAGGAGTGAATGAATTGATCAAGAATGGAGAGCAGTTCTAAAGAGAGTATGAAACATGACTGAATGGCTGTCCAAACTGGATGCACAGCAGATGCCTCCCACCTCATCTCTTTTGATGTGATGTGTCTCTTACTGAACTGTTCAGCTGCCAATACCGGAGACCTGTCCACCCAGGATGATGAGGTAATCAGCCATCATAAAGACTGATCCACAGCAGTCCATCAACATTAGACTTCAAGAAACAGGGAATGAGCTAGCAGTTACTAAATGCAATGGAAATATTTTCCCTTTTGTACAAAGTGAATTAGAGGTATCTTTTATTAAGGGCACCACTAGTGCTAATGTAGATTCATAGCAATCATCCTGCAATGTAAGACAAGCGAGGAACTAGGAAGCAATGAAGTAAGGTCTCCCTGAGGGTCTTGTGCAACACGAAGCATTTCTCCTGCCTTCCTTGCTATGGGTATGTTTGGCTTGACTTTCTACCAGCCCATCTTGTATTCTCACAGTGGCTCATCTCTGTCTATTCATGCAGCATTGCAAATCAAGTAGAAGTTGTCCTATCAAAGCCAGGGCTAACAAGAGGAGGTTATTTTTAGCATGAAATTGAGTTCAACAAATGGATCATAGCTAAGGCAGGATGACAGCCCTGTGGACTAATTAATAGAGACACCAAAGGTGATTTTGTAACAGAGCCAGAATCACTATCACACTGGGCCTTCAGATCAGATGTATTTTACAGCTCTGTTGGGTTATCCAAGCAGAAAAGGCAGACCAAATATACCACAAATATGACCCAAACACACTCTAATATACCCTGCTCCAAAACAGATAATAAAATGTTTCCTTCTTTTGTGTGGTTTCATTCTTTCTTTGTCCTAGCATTAATCAGAACCCTTATTAATTGCAGATTTTCCTCTTTTGTTATACATAAAAGTGTGTAATAAATGCTGAGATGGGCCACGACAGACTGGACTGAAGCCTCCCCGTTTATTTCTCTCCCAAAATTCCCCACATACATATCTTTTTAAAGAATATAGAATGTAGTTCTTTGTAAGATCATTTTATAGCAAACAATTTTATGATCACAGAGTTTTCCCACAAATGAACTAGCCTTGCCTGCAAGACAATTTCTCCAT
The DNA here is from genome assembly GCF_964273445.1 of Streptopelia decaocto. Lineage (NCBI taxonomy): Eukaryota > Metazoa > Chordata > Aves > Columbiformes > Columbidae > Streptopelia > Streptopelia decaocto. The sequence continues at coordinate 90,865,976 of NC_138663.1, forward strand.
GCCCTCTTTTTCTTTGGATTCCTATTAAATTGGCTGAAACCACATGCCTTCAAAAAGACATTTTCTTCTGTAGGCCATCCTGCTTCAGGAAGTTCTCAGCTCACCATTGCTAAGCTTCTCTTTTGAAATTATTCTTTTAGGACCTTCTCCCTGGGGAAATTACTGCAATCCAGTCACCACAAATGTAAATTAGATCAACATCCAATATAACCACAGTGGTTTGTGTTTCACCCCACTGCTTTCTCCCTTTGAGAAATCTAAATCTGGAACTACTGGAATAAATTCTGCTTCTCACCTCCCATAAGGAAGAAGCTGCAATGATGTGAGAGCAGATATAGTCTGCAGGAAATCACAGTACAACTCAGTTGTGACACTTACTCTGGTTCATGACTTCAGCAGCCTTCCTGTTGCTCACCCTCTCTCCTCTGCCCTAGCCCTATATTTTCTGTGGTAGAGATAAACCTGGCAATCTCACCATCCGCATGAGACCCTGCTCACAGCATCACACATTGGAAAGTTGTACTTCCTTCTGTGCAGGTTTGGAAACACTCCTCATATGAGCTGAGATTTAGAACTGGTCAAGAAAAACATTGGGTTGGCAATACACTGAGAAGTACACCATGTGCCTCACCTCACAGCTAAGTAAAAGGAAGGAAAATTGTTCATGTTGGAGAAGTGTGATGTTAATTGGGAAAAACATCAGGTTCCATATATTAGCAACCAATAAACCAATAAAAGGAAAGGGGTAGGTGAGTAGAAGATGAAGGAATGATGGAGATAGCTGAAAGCCTTTTGAATTAAATATTGTAGGAATTGAAGCACTTGGGTTACCCAAAATTGTCACTTCAATCTCAATCCTTACTCAGGAACATACCCAGCTCCCTGTGGCAAATCTGTGCGTGCAAGCCTGACAATTCCGATAGATACCAAGTAAACCAGTGAAACACCTTCAGTGGTGTGTCCCAAGTCACTAATTGATCTGTAGTGTGTGTCTTGAAAAAGCCAAGACTAGAACAAATTATTTTCAGTGCCACATTTAAGGTTATTTAACAAGTATTGGATGGTATGTAGAACAGTGATGTTCTTTCTTCAAAACAGAAAGTCAGCTATGTCTACACAACCTGCAGTGATGAAACCTGGGATTATGAATAAATGACAAATTTCATACTTAAAATATATTCTGTATCACTACTTACAGGAATAAAATGTTTGGCTAGGCATCAAAAATGTTATCTCCCAAAAAATAAATACTATTCAAGTAATTGGCACAAATGTTGAGAGAATCTTCACGTCAGTTACACTTCAATACCTTGGATTTGAATATGCAGGGTTTAAAATTTGCAGTAAATCTCCAGTCACCAATATAGCATGATTTTACTCTTATGTCATTTACAGCACTGTGTTTTAATCACATTGTGTCAAACTGTGTCATGGCTATTGCTATCATAATTATTAATAAAAACTAATTTTCAATATTAAAACAACAGCCTGATGTACCAGTGACACAACGAACAGGAAAAAAAAAAAAAAAAGATCTTCATAGTCCTGAACAACCCTGTGAACAATCCTGTAAATCTAAGAGGAAAAAATAAAATATTGGATTTGGATGGTCTTTTCTCAAATGCATTCATCTACTTCTGTCCAGGAAGACTAGATTTTTCTTAGGTAGAAATGGTAAGTATCACACAAAATATTTCTCTTTCTAAACATTTAGCTAACGTTAAAATGAGTAGTTGAACGTGTGCAGGCGTCATTCAGCAATTTATATCGACAGCCAGTGTTGGTGTCAAAGCATATCACTCCTGATGGATATTGGGGTTTTATGTCTTATAATGAAGATGCAATACAGCTGGGCCATAACAAAAAATCTTTTTATTATGTTGGCGGTACAGGCTTTGACATAGTTCCAGTTTTTCATTCTGCCTTTCTTAAGTCTTAGGTTTTCTCAATATCACTGGTCACTATAAAACTGCTACTGAGCAACTTTACTTAGGCTCAGAATGGAAAGATTGTTTGTACATAATTCATAGATAACTCTGCTTCACTCCCATTAAGTGGCTGAAAATTCAGAAAATTTTAGAGGTAGAAAAGGCGAATAAATCAGTGCAACTGTTATACAATTTCTGGCAAGTAACGGAGGTCAGAGACAAATCAGGGACAATTCTATCAATTGTAAACACAGGCGGGAATAGTAAGAAGCAGTTAAAAAGTGCACTTAAGTATGCAGCTGTATTCCAACGGATGGCATCATCCAAAGAGTGATAGAGGCACAGACTGGTAATGTAATGTAAGCAATTAGTTCTGGCAGCTACAAAAGAACTGGTGAAGCAGAAAAATCAGTCTCAAGAACTAATCTGTATCTGCACAATAGCAATGTCTTGATAACACATCTGAAACATGGCAGTTCAAACAGACAGGACAGATGAGCTGTATGGATGCCTCAGATAGCTGTCACCCACTAATGACTCTTAGAGCCAGGTGGAAGCAGGGAATTATCATTTGGGAAAACTAAAATGGAGTACAGGCAAACCACCTACCACTTAAACAAAAAAAAATGTAAAATGTGCTTCAGTGGATGATGTCAGAAAAACACATCACTTAAATTTCAATTTTACAGAGCAGTGTTCCCAAAGAAAACTGCATGTTATGCATCAGTAAATGTATTGTATGCACTTCCAGTATACACTGGCTCTGAGTCCACAAATCACTTGTATGTATATGAAGCTCGTGCAGATGCATCATTCAAACAGCATCATTGCAAATTAGACTTGTCTAAATTAAGTTTTTCTGTGTTTTTTCTTGGCACAGGGTATGCAAGCAACTTTCCTGATTAGCCTCTTTTTAGGTGATCTTGACCAAGTAATTTCTTTATTTTTCTGTCTATGAAAAGCAACAATAACACTGATTTTCTCTGAGATACTCCAAGCATCATTGGAGAGATTATGTTATTCCAGTATTAAATCTTTTTTATCAGTCTGGTGTATTTAGATGAGGGAAAGGATCTGTCTCTGTGACAGTCTACTATGTACATAATGCAGTACATTCATCATGCTGTCTGTGTGTGAGGAGTCCTGAGGATAATTCCTCCTGGCTGACCCAATTTGGTCTGTATCAAAAGGTGGTTGGTTGTGTGTACAGGCTGGATTCTTTCCTAAACCCAAACCTGCTCTCCAGGGGAGCAGCTACTGTGCTCCAGCCACCAAGGGACTTTTAGCCTGCTGCACCAGGCTGGAGCTGGCCTGAAGCAAAATCCCAGCATAACACCCTTGCACTCTTCTAATTTACTTCTATTGTAACTTACTATTTATTAATGCAGATGTAGCCTACAATTATAAAACATAATTCAGGCCTCTACAATAAATGCGGCATGTGTAGCTACAGTTCTCACTGTGGCTTCCCCTTTGTGGATTTTCTGGTGCCTGTAAAGATTGAGCTCGTGCTGCTACCTGTGACCTTAATAGGATCTCTCCTTTTGTCCAGGTATCTATTTCTCCCAGAAACAGGAATGTAATGTCCTGGACACACCTTTATAATACTTGCCCCAAAACTGGCCAAAGATGTTATAAACTATTGTGAAGAAGCGGGTGGAGGGAAGAAGAGAATGACAGATTAAAAGCAGATAAATCTTGCTGACTTAACAAAGCAGGCTAAAGAACTTTCTAAAACACAGTTCTGAGCAGTAAAATTATACTCAAACTGCTTTTCCAGCAGCTTTTCTAAGACAGACCAAAACAATAGCTTTTTTAACATCGTCTTATACCAATTTTGAGACTTTAAAGGGATACTAGGGGTTTTTTTGTGTGGTTTTTGGGTTTTTTTGGTTTTGTTTTGTTTTTTTTTGTTTTGTTTTGGTTTTGTTTTTGTTTTTTCAGTAATGCAGTGTTTCTGATAAGCAAAGTTAAGCTTGTTTGGGTATGCTAAACATACTTTCCCATAGCTTAAAATATTTGTCTTCAGACCTAGTTCACTATTCTGTATTCAAACCACCCGGTTTGTAAAAAAAAAAAAAAAAATATATATATATATATATATATATATATATATTTATACATATGCATAACTTACTGATGTATTAATCTAACAAAAACACTTATGTAGGACTGGTGATTTTTTTTAAGAATTAAAATATTCCATTAGTATTTTGAACAGTTTGGAAATGAGTGCTGTCTCTAAAGCCTTTACCTGACTTCAGCATTGGCACCCAGGCCCAGCGGTGTGCTCGGGGGCTCGTTGCTGTTTGGGTGTGGTGGGAAGAAGCCAGGGCAGCAGCTCTTGGCAGGAACCATTAGCCCTCCTGCCCCCAGTGCTGGCCCAGGAACGTGGTTCACCACAGCAGCCACCCCGCTGTGGCTTGCTGGTAGCAGTATGCCCACAATGTCATGGGAAAGCAGACCAGGTAGAACACAGTTTTCTCATCACTTTTGCAATAACTGTATTTTTTTTTTCCTATTGAAAACCCACATTCATCTCCTCCAGTCTCTTGTTCACAAATAACTCTTTTCTACAACAACTACGTTCGGAAGTGATTTAGGACAATGATGAATTTAAGACATTTATTCTCATCTCTAAAATATACCCTGTTAGCAGTGACTTGAGCACAGAAACCTCTCTTAAATGATTCTTAGCTGTGTCAACAAGAGAGAAGCTAAGCCTGCCATGCTGCCTGAAGAAGCTGTGCCATGAAGAAGCAGGCTGACAGAGAAGTCCATCTAAGATTTCAACTGTGCCTTCACAGCTCTGAAGCAAGGGGCAGGTATTTTTACAAGTTTTTAGCAGGGGACTATTGTTCAGCTCCTGATAAAGTAGACACACTGTGAAAGATATTTTTAAAAATAATTTGTCTTTCAAAGTTTGCCAATATAGGTTTTTTACAAGATAGGAATTTTTAAGAGGCCTACTGTTTTGAACTTGCAACTGAACTTATAATTGAACAAAATAATAAGTATCACAGTGGATAGCAAAAGACTTTAGGAACCTATCTGATACTAATCTTTAATTCATGTTAATTAAATTATAAAGTCAGAAAAAAAGAAAACTCCAGATCTTTTGGTGAGGTCGATCATTCTCGTAAAAGTAGCTCAGTTCAGCCTTACCTATGGGTCTCTGAATGGCATTTGTGTAACAGACAGCTGAAAAGATTGACTCTCTTCTCTCTTCCCTCTGTTACCAACTACAAAGAGGAAAATATCTTGTATAAAATGTCATATCAAAACACAAAACCCCTATTCAGATTTCTTTTAAGAATTATGACAGTTTCCCTTCTTTTACTTCCTACTTTTTTTTGGGTGAATATGTTAGTAAGGTATTAAATGAATAATTACATAGGACAGAAAAACTTATAAATTCACTTATAATACATCACACCACCATTTCACACAGTAACTCCAGTGAGGGAAGCAAACCATTGGTTCACCATGACATGACATCCCATAGCACTTGGCAGAATAGCTCAAAGTAAACTCATGTAATGGCAGTGGGTGCTTACCTATACAAAGCAACATTCTGCTTGCAGGATTTTCAGAGACTCCTCTCACTGCACGTGTGTTAGACATGACCTCATGGGGGGAGCTGGGGTCAGAGATGACATTAACCTAAGCCACCCCAGAGGATGGGTGGCAGCAGGTGCTGTGACTGCGGGACCTGTTTAGGTCGGTGTGCGACGACCTGTCCTGCACTGAAAGTCACGAGCCTGAACGCACACCCACCATGCGTCCTCTGCCATCAGCTCGCCTCTCTCCTGTGCATTCCAGAATGCTTACTTCTTCAACACACACAAATTTATCATAGAATAGCGAGAATTACCTTTAATTATGGATGCTTTCTTTTCTCACCTTTATTAGTAGCCTTCCTGCAAAAAGCACTTTTGTAAATGCCATGATGCACTGGAATCAATCCTGCTACATACCCTTTAAATAAAACAACAAAGTAACTCCTGAGAGCCATGGTATTTCAAGACATCCAGGATAAACAGAAAATTTTATTGGTGTTTGGGTTTATTCTCAGGTGATCCTACAAGAGAGCAATACAAGAAAAATCTGTGGTTGTAGCTGAGACATAACCAGGAGAACATTTTACTATGCATGTATTCTGCTTTCCATGGGAAGAGAAGATGAAGCCAAGTGTGGTTTCCTAAAAATGTGTGACCAGCGGATTATTTCCTGCTTAATAAAACATAACTAAACGCATCTAATTTTCTCCAAATGGATATTATTTATGAATTGGGAAAAGGATAAAATTAATAGGAACATCAAAGATGTGCTGAAAAGTTTCCTGATTAAATATTATCTGACCTTCCTCTGCATTTCCTGCAGCAATGTGGCTATTAGTCAACCTGTTAACTGTTCCTTCTACAGAAATGCAGATGTCAGGTTTATAAATATCTGAATCAGAACTGGAATTTAAACTTCACGTTGACTTAAGTCCTGTTCAACAAGGTGACATTTTTTTCAGGGACCAGATGCCCTGCTCTTATCTCTTTGCATCACTCCCCTTTCAAAACGAGGAGCATACACTTTATGCATTCAGGATTTCTTCAGCACAGCCAGCTATTCATCACCCGCAGTACTGGACAGAGGGATTGCTTGGTGTGCATGACCATAGCACACCGCTTTTGTTACAGCAGGAGTTCTTTTGTAGGTAAAAGTCTTTAGACCTCTGTGGCAACTGAGCTCTAGAGGTATTTATCCTACTTGCTCACATGTTGTGGTTCACAGCACTCAACAAACTGCGTCACCAAGATCTAGGCACCTCTCTGTCCTGACGTCAAAGTGATTCAAAGCTTCTCTATTTTCTTTCTTCCACCCATACCATGTTCCTTACTTGAAGTACATATCAGATAAACTTCCATTTTTCAGTTTTTCCCTGAAAAAAAAAAAAAATATGAGGATGTCATTGGGAGAGCTCCACTCTGCCAACAAGCCTCCATACTCCAAGTTTTCTGTCACTTCAGCAATATCTCTCTATCAAAACTCAAACATGCTGGGAGAAACTCATATCTGCAAATCCCAAGAAAGTCTTCAGGCTCATCATTAAGCACACATTCTGAGCTGGTGCTTCACAGAAATCAGAGATGGGAAAGCGAGTAGTTGTCTAGGTTAGACAGAATTTCATTAAAATAAATAATACATTCCATGTAAGTTCTTAAGGAGTTTTAGGAACATGTGTCAAAACACTTCAGTGATAATTGTGACTATTATTCCTCTTGCTAGACTATAGCTTTTACTGCTGTAAGCAGAGACTACCAGGAACATACCTGCTGTCCCATAGCTCCACTCTCCCCACCAGGCAGATCATGCAGGGTGAGTTTTGGACCTCTGCTGCTGGAGGGCAGTAGCAGCCAGTCAGCCTTGCGGCATGGCCCACTGCAGGGGAACACAGGAGGCTGTAGAGGGTCAGGTGTGTACAAGCAATGCAGGATGAAAAAAAACATGCCATGAACACTGAGGCTTCAACAACACTGGTGTCACTAATTGCCAAGCACTAAAAAAAAAACAAAAAAGACCAACTGCGAGACGTAGAAAGTGCCTGCAGAATAATCACGGACATTACAGACAGGACATTCTCACTTTAAGTTGTAATCAAGGAGAAGAGGCAGGAGAAGAAAGAGGGATCTCTGATTTGCATAGTAAATTCTGGATATTGAGTTAAAGATTTGTCAGATAATTAATTTGCTGAATTTTAAGGACTCATATTGTTCTATATGAAAGTTTAGATAAATTTACATCCCAAAGTAGCTGGCTATGTTTGCTGAGCTAACTTGATCATGCAACACTCTTCAGTGGATTTAATCTTCTCATATCTGTAGAAAAAACTTACCTTTCAAAGTCATCTTGATAATATCCTGTGAAGTCCACATACTGCTCTGGGGAGACTGGCTGCTTCATCATATACAATAGAAATGCAAACTAATCTTATCCTGTGCTATAGGTCAGTGTCAGTTGCTGCTAAATGCATTCAAGACCTGGATATTTTTCAAAGGACGCCTCAGATAGCCCTGCATCATGCTAGGTATTCTTGCCTCATCTGCAACAACTGAGTGATCTTTCAGTGCCACAATGGGACTGAAATCCTGGCATAAATGTGCCATGGGACAAGCTCTTCTCAATCATATTGCTCTTTTATATGTCCACAAGGACATGTGCACTAACTGTGCTAGAATAAATGCAATTTTTGCAGAGGATGAAGTCTGTCAGTGTTGTCAAGCTCCTACAAATGTTTAAATTCTGAAATAGGTAATGAGGCCACATAACTCCATAGTTTTGCCTTGCATCCTATAATACAATACAAACACTGGCAAAATAGTTCCAGTTAATCTGTTTTGCAAGCTGTACCTTTTCCTAACCCTTCCTCCATGTTAGAGAACTCTCCACTGGCTGCTTGGGGTTTGCTGGTAGTTTTGTTATTGTTTTTTCCTTCTTTTTTACAGATATGATAGTTTTGCCATATGCTGCCAGTATTCATCATATTAAGGAGTAAGGAGGTTGCATCTTTGAAATTAGGATTCACTTTTCCAAATGGCTCCACTCTGGTTGCTGAGAGAATAAGCTTCCCCAGGCACATTTCAGCCCACAAGTTTCATCTTGTGAAGATATCAGGGGGCAGGAGAAGCAGGGCTTGGAGCCAGGAGCACCTCAGCACAAAGTGCGGAACCCTAACCAGGGTGCAGCCTCCCAGGCCTTGTCTGGGCCAAGGGCAGCAACAGGATCATTCTGTGGATCTGAGGTGATGCTCAGAAAGACCAGCCAGGGCAGCAGGGCATGGGGTCAGGCATGGCACTGCCTGGAGCCAGCCTGCAGCCCTGTTCAAGACAAAAGGTGCCCCTGGGCTCAAGGGAAGGGGTCCTGGTTGCAGGTTCTTGGGCGGTCCAATCAGGGACACTGTGGGGCACTAGCACCAGATCAAAGAATTGTAGAATAGTTTGGGTTGGAAAAGACCTTTAAAAGTCCTCTAGTCCAACCCTCAGCCTCCTTGGAAGCATCCCTTTTCAGAAGTTACCTTTTACTTTCTGTAATACTTCAATTAAAATAGTATAAAAAAATAGCTAAAAATATGTATCTACTACCAGAAAACTGTAGTGCAGTGCCTAAAACATTAGAAGTAAATTCTGCATGCAGTTAAAAGATGTCCTGACATTTTATTACATAAGCATTTTATTTGTTGCTGAGTTATTCGTTGAGATCGCAGCAACGCCAACAGTCAAACTGGCCACACTACATTGGTACCATTTCCATACATCATGACAAATAGGGAAAGTGCAAATACTATTAGTTCAACTACACAGCTCATTATGATGAAAAATTTATTTGCAGATACCTTCTTGATTAATGACTAATGCCTGGTTAATCTTAAACATATCCAATAGGAACGAAACTAAAGTCAATGAGAGGTACCTGACATTAGAGTGAACACAATTTATCATTCCAATGAATAGTCCATGCCATTGTTCACTGTGCATACAAACACACACAAACACTTCCACAGCCTCCCTGGAATAATGAAGTATCTAGGAAAAACACAAAAGGACAGAAAACTCATGAGGCATATAGTATAGGTGTTTGCATAGACAGTAGACAAAGGCAGCAGTGAGAAAGAGAGAGAAAGAAGACTGGCTGGCTGAAAAGAAATCTGTTCTACTCTCTTCTGCTGTACTCAGTGGCATTTTAGAAGTCACCAAAATTGTTGACGCTTTTTGCTTCAATACACCTACCCAATTTCCTCATGTGTTTGGAGTTGCATTTCAACTGGACAGATTCACTCCATATGAGTGCTTAAGAGCATATTCTTTCCATTACAATTGCTGATACCTTAGACAGATTTCTACAGTACCTCTTCTGAAGAATTATAAAGGTGTGATAAATAAAGAGAGTTATATTTTCTACTCTGCACTAAACCGTGTTATATTAAGCACAGTGCTTCAAAATATTTACATGTGTTTAACTAGTCTTGAACCTAGGAACAGAGCTTTGATATGGGTGGCTTACATGTAACAGCTGCCACATAGGATTATATCAATACTCCATCCAACACAGAAGCAGCAGAAGATGCTACATGCCTGGCAACTGTGGGCAGTCCCATCCCCTTGTACCACCCCAGACTTCTCATCTGGAGAACTCTCACCCCCTGTCATGCTGGTGCTGAACCTTTCATGCAAGGTTAGCCTATGAGATTCATATCTAGCCCCTAGGTTATTTAGAGCTGCGTGCATGAAACGGATTCTCTTGTCAAACAAATAATGAAATAATTTCATTGAGATAAATTTTATTTTATAGTAGTTCTATTACTCAAGTCTACTAACTTAGTGGAGTCTCCCTGCAGTAAGAACATAGTTACCTTAAACACAAACCATAATGACCTCTGGGAGCAGATGCAATTTTCTATTCAAAACAGAAGCAAGGTCTAATATATTGACATCCAACAAGGCACTAGCAACCGCTACCATTGACAGCATGTACAAGAAATTACCTTCCTCTTTTGCAATCAAAAGGGCAACCCCAACCATCACACCAGTGTCTCAGCAGAACCAGGGCTGAGGTTACTCCTTTCCAGACCATCCTGCCAGAATTCCCTGAGTGCGTCTGGGACAGCAGCTGTCACCACAGCCTGAAACAGAGGCAAATGGTGTAATCATGAAGGTTATCTGCTAAATAGCTCAAGGGGTTCAGGTGGGCAAGTGCTTGTGCTACAGAGGGGAAACAGGCTGGACAAGAAGGGAGGGGAGCACAAGGTTAGTGCGGCATGTGTTGCCAAAACCCCATCAGAACCAACCCAGTAGCTCACCTGTCACTAAGTGGATCATATTCACAAATATACCAGTCTTACAGTGGCAACAGAGACCTATCATTGAAGAATATCCAAGAACTGATTTGAAAGTATTTTGGAGAAAATCTGCTCAGAAATGAAGAATTATCAGCTGCTAGTTTGCTCTAGATAGAATTCTGCTAGGATTTAATTTCTGTCATGTCAGATTTTTAAATGTAACAACTAAGCTAACTGAAGAAGAAAAAAATAAACTGTGTTAAGATTTTTCCACAGAGGGTTGAAATATACAATTTTAAAATAACCCTGAATTTTATGGTAGTCCTTCAGGGGAAAAAGACCTTATATTTTGCTATATTACCAGCCAAGCACTTCTCTCATAGAAAGAACGATTACAGAAAAGTAAATTGTGTAATAACTAGGAGATTTATTTATTTTTTTATTCTTGGGTACTTACTCAGCAGAAAGAGGTGATGAGAATACTAACTAAATGGAACTTGAATAAAATTAACAAAAATAAACTACAAATAAGGAAGAGCTTTTCAATTCCAAATGGAGGAGGAAGAAAGGAACTATATTATCATGTGCACCTGCAGTAGCTCTAGTGGTCTGCAGCTTTACAAAAGCACAACATAATTTACTCTGTAAAATCTATGAGGCTGACACAAGACTGGTTTCTAAAGTAGCTGCTACACAAACTTCACTAGAGTTGTTATAGTAGGAAACAAAAATTAGAATTGTCAATATGGCATTGCCTTAAAATAAAGACTTCTTGCCAAAAATATAATCAAGAAAAATACCACTGCACTGGGAAACATAAGAAAGACCTTTTTATTTATAGAGGTTATACGGGAGCAATAAATATAAAAAATAGAAAGCCAGCAGAAAGCAAGCATATCTTCAGAGAGGAAATGGACAAAAAGTTCATGCTAATGTCAGATTTTCAAGATTTTGTAATGCTTAATTAATCAGTAGTTCATTAACTTCTTAAGCCCATGGACTGCCTGTAAAGTAAAAATCTTAGTGCTGAAAAACTCATGAGAACCTCTGTGGTACTGAATGGCATAGAACATGTTAAAAATATACAGAACTTTGGATAGACATATATTGTAATTATTGTAGATTATTGTAAAGTCGATTGTTGCACCTTGAAAGGGCCCTGCGCGTGTCATGACTTCAATTTTTCAGAAATGTAGTACATTAAAAACAGAAGTTATTTAGGTAGTCCAATACCTGACTGCATGGAATTTGGCCAGGGAAGCAGAAGCCATTCTTTGAAAGTGATCACTTAATGTATTTTATACTCCTGGAGTGTTAAGACCCAGGAGAGATCCGAGGGGTAAGAGAAATTACAGTTCTAGTCTATATATTCTCTAACTATTCAGTAGTCAGAGCAGATGACTTCTTAAAAATGAGACGTGACCAACCATATATCTCAATAAAACAGTGATATGTCAGTAGCTTCTGTGTTTTGGAGACGAATACACAATTTTTAATGTTTCCTAGTCATTTTGTACAAATGACCACTGGTTCTCTACCATCTGTCTGAGATGCACCAGAAGCTCTATGGAAAATAAAGTTTAGCAATAACTGAAGAATGAGTCTTGTTTGGACCAGTCTGCAGACTACCTCTAGAACATTACAGTGCTGAAAATAGTTCCTTATCTGCCCTCCAGTTCATAGGGCCAGATGATATGAACTCCTTGTAATAAAAGGCAGGAGAACCCCTAAGGATATTAGTTTGCTGGGAAATAACAGTAGAGAAGAAAGAAGCTGTTAGAGTGAAAGATGGTGAGCTTGAAAGGGGAGAAATGAAAGAAGAAAAAGAATCAAATATTTTCAGAAACAAACATGAGTACCAAGAAGGGGAAAAAAAGGGAGAGAAAACTGAAAGCTACTGAGTGACCTTTTCTTTTAGCATGGAAAATAAATGTTTCCTTTTATAGTTTCTTGTTAAAATAAGAACAGTAAGGGATCATGATTCTTTATACAGTTTTATAGTTTTCATTTCAGTGAACCATTTCATTTTTACACACAATCTTATAATGTAACTGCGTAAGAACCTAAGCTTACCCTTAAAATGCCATGACAAGAGCCCTATGCAGCTGGAACTACATACACACATGCATTTATGTTTGAGTAAAAAAAAATCTCTAACATTATTTTAATTCACAAAAAAAAAAAAAAGTCTGCTTTGAAATTGAACTGAACTGATATTTCCCAACAGTCTAAAAATTAAATCAAAGCAGAAAACAGAATACCTCCCACAACCATACATGCACACAGCTGTAATCACTATTTTTTTAGCAGACACTGTGCCTTTGATCTCTCCTGGCGCTCTTCCATCTTCTAGACAGTACAATCCCAAAGGAATCATTGTCTACCAGAAACTTCTCCATCCCACACTGGTCCTGGACTGCCTGTCTCTGCAGCAATGTCACATGGAAAACAGTAAATGTCCTGCAGCAATGTCCTGCTGAAAGTAAGGAAGTCAATATGCATGGAATTTTCATTTGACTTTTTCTCCCCCTGGAAATAGACCCCTTGCTTCCCAGAAATCCATAAGCACTGCTGGAAAAAGAGGGTGAACATGCCACAAGTCATCTTTCCTTGCAGGTGTAAATCAGGTGTTCCCTCTTTGTGCTGATGTTGAGAAGGCTGTTAGGACCCTGGTGTTCATTAAGTACTTTCTTATGGAAGACTTTCCATGACCGTGCTGGAGTGAGCAGGACCTATTTAGGGCATAGCACAGAACCAATAACTTTCAGATCTAGGGATTTTTCTGTTTTCCACACTGTTTACTTGTACCAAAGCCCAAACTCTAAAACTAGTACGTCAGCCCAGTAGTTTTGATCTTATCTTGATGCTGGTCTTCTAGCCTGGCACGTAGGTCATGTCTCTGACACCAAGGTGTATTTAATTCTTTCCTTGAAAACTCTTTGTTTTTTGGAAATGGCTGTTTTCTACTACCTGAGTTGCAGTGAATGAGAGCTTCTGCTTTCATAGATGGCTCAGATGTCTCTCAGCATTGCTCTGGTATTTAATCTTGGCTGCATTACAGTACTTTTCCTGTTGTTGTCTTCTGTTGGCTGCTGCACTAATCTGACATTCCTCTGCAGGTAGCAAGGCACAGAGAGAAGAGTTCTTTCCTTCCTTATGATTTCAACTATACCAGTCTGTATTTGGCATTTTCAGGTAGTTTGTGAATGTCTGTGATGTATGTCTTGTCTTATTTTAAATGTCTTTCCTCTAGTCAAGTTGTAAAAAATCAGATGAAGTTACACATGGCTTCAAGACCAGGACCATCAGGTAATTCAGTTCTGGGTAGTTCCTCAATTCAGAACATCTTCTAGTTAGTCTGGATTTCCTGGAAAAATAAATAGATAAACAAGAAAGGAAGAAATAACACCAAAAACACTTGGATACCAAAGGTTTTGTAGCAATTGGCTTCTTCTCACGTCCTGCACTTCAGCACTTGTCATCAGACTAAGCAAAGGAGGGAAGGGAAGGGAAGGGAAGGGAAGGGAAGGGAAGGGAAGGGAAGGGAAGGGAAGGGAAGGGAAGGGAAGGGAAGGGAAGGGAAGGGAAGGGAAGGGAAGGGAAGGGAAGGGAAGGAAAGGGAAGGGAAGGGAAGGGAAGGGAAATGTGCAGATCCCCTTTCTTGCCCTCCCCATGGCCAGAGAGATGGTCACTGTCTGCCTCCCTCAAAGAGGAGAGGGTGAGCTTACCCAGGTGGGATATGGGCTGCTATGCAGGAGCAGGACAGAGCCACAGGGTAACTCTCCTCTGCCCAGAGTGGCAGAAATCCTGCTATAAATTATCAATTAAACTGATGTACATATTTTAAAGCTGTCTCAAGAACGTCTCCATTCCATCAATTTATAAAGCATTTTGACATGTTCAATCCCCTTTGGGTTTTAAGCTCAGGTTTTGAACTCTGATTTTGTGAGGTATTCAGTAGCAGAGAAGAAAACCTAATGAGATAAATTTCTGTCCCTTGAAGTCAATGCCATACAATGAGAATCCGCGTGATATACCAGGGAATATTACATCTTTTGTTCTCTTTTCATGCTAGATACAATGGAGCTTTATCAATGAAGTCATAGTAGCAATAAATTCTAATAAATACATGGCACACAGTGGCTAAAATGAGAAAGAAAACAACTTTAATGACAGATACAACACCCTTCACACAATGTGTTTCTGGAGGGGTTGTTATAAGTGGCAGCAGTGGCCTATTCTTCAGGCTCCTGCTTTTTGTTATATGAAGACTCTGGGCCAGTCTTAAAAATGGATGTGTTGCCTTATAAATTACACAGCATATTGAAGCATGCTCATGACACGCTGCCGAATTTTTAGCTTGCTGCTGACTATCCTGCAGATCAGAGCCCCTCTCCTCTGTCTGCCTATAGAGGCTCAGAGAACAGGAAGGATGGACACAGCAAAAGCTGACAAGAAACCATAAGGACAGAGGAAGCACAAACACAGGCGAAAGGCTAAAGATAAGAAGCAAAAGCAGCTGTTTCTGTTGTGCTTTTCTGTCAGGTTTCATAGGAGGGAAGACATTATGGGAAGTTATCCATCCTGACTTCCCTTTCATTAGACAGGTTTTTCTGTTGGCAGGGTGCCTTCACAGAACTGCTTACCATTTCCACTGCTGCGAAGCCTGCAAGCACACCTGACATGGCACATTCACGTAGAATGTGAAGAGGGAGAGGGAGAAGTGAGAAGTAATCCCTGACAGAGGCCCGAAATAGAAAAGCAGGAAAGAAGAAAAGCCTCAGGCTGCCTATTTACCATCCCTGGCAGGGGAAGCCCAGCTGCTCCGGGTGCCGTGAGCCTGTGCTCTTTGACCCCACGCTGGTATAAATCAGCACCATCTCTATGGCATTAATAGAGTTGTATCAGTGCAAGGTCACAATCAATTCCTCTGATACGTTCCCTGTTATGATTTCTAAATGCATGGAGAGGCAAGTGACACACTGACATGCACTGTTCTTCTGCACTCAGATACTCTGAGGACCAAAGGGATGTTCCCCCCCCTGAAAATAAAATAAAGCCAAGGTAAACAAAGGTGTTTGTAACTACTGCAGCAAGTAGTTTTGTATGTGGTTATTTTTAATCAAAATGTCAAGTACCATTTCTTTCCAACAGTGATCTGAACTGAAAACCTTTTTTCTGAGTCAAGCTGAGCAGAACTCATATCTGCATTTCCTCTGTTCCAAGTTATTGCCTGAAATCAACCAGCTAAAGCAGATTCCTCATGTGCCTACACTCCTCTCCCTGAGCTGGAGGCAAACATTCAGAGGTTTTGCTTCATTTCATTTTCAACCTGAAAAAACATATCAAAACCTTGGAAACCAGTGAAAATGGGTACTAGCGTTTACTGCTATTGCAGTTCTCATCCATCTGCCCAGTTTTCTGAGATGACTTCCATATCTCTGGACTCTTGTGGTTTATTTTTCCTCATCTTCCTGATGGTTATGCTCCTCATCATCCTACATCATCCTACAGTTCTTTTGTCCTTCTCAGCACACTTAAGTATCCACAACTGATCTTGCTCATTGCAGCATCTGATTGACCCCACACATATTTCTTGACAACACACTTGTGTTCCACTGGATCCAAATGTCTGCCGTTGCTTTTCATTCCTGAACATGCTACTGTTTATCCAAACAATTGCAACTCATGCACACCACCATCATAGTCCCAGTGTGTGTTACAACATGCTGTATCAAGAGGGTCGATTAAAACATTCCCCCAAGGATGACTTGAAACAAGGGTTGGAGTACCAGATATAGCATGCCTTTACAAAAATGGAATTAAGATAGAGGACAGCATTAAGAGAGCCACTAACATGGACAGACACGGACACAATCAATAGAAAACCTAGAGGTGTCTTGCACAATATTAATGGTCTTTACTGGAGGAGTTAAAGTAGGTTCGGTAGTTTGTTCAGAAGAGACTCTCTAATTAATTTAAAATCATTCTGCCAAACATATCCTAGTAGATCTGTATTTCAGTTACCAAAAAAAAAAAAACCAAACAAAAAACCAAAAAAGAACCCAACAACAATGCAGGAGGAAGGATCATCAATTGTTCTAAAAATTCATTGATTTCACCCTTTGGTCTCTGTGGAAAGACAACTAGCCTGGTGGGCTGATCAAGAAGCAAATTGACAGGCATCTTAAACCCTAAAATCAAAAACTCACCTTCACTTTTGGAATAATACTAACTGGTGTAGGGCCAGAGGAGTCAAGTGAGCACGTTTTAATATTTCATAAGGCAAAAGTGGCTCAGCAAACTATTTGCCATAAGAAAAACATCCTGTACATATTTGAGAGGGATAAAGACAGACCCGTAGAAGAGCACACAAACTTGATATAAGACAAGAGACATTATCTGGAACAAGTACAGGATAACAATAACACAATGAAATTCAGTGGTCACAAGATACTAGTAATATAATATGGTAGCTGGTATCACAAAATGCCTCTCTCACCAATAGAAATATATATATATATACACATATATATACACACATATATATACATATATATATACATGTATGTATATACATATATATATACATATATATATATATAAACCAGCATCTGTGCTGCTGCACATCTGTGTATCTGTGAAGCTTGGTTGTGACAGATGCAAAATATTTGTATCCGTTTTATGAGTTAAGGTCAGAGAATTGTCACTTTCAAAGTACATGATAGTAAAAGAATGTTTAAACACAGACACGTGAAAGGAAGGGTTGATCATTTCATTTATATACTCTCCAGTAGGTCCCTCATTCATCCAAAAAAGTGTCACCAGTGTCACTATTTGCAGACTTGAGGAGCTAATTGATGCAGCCACAGCTGAAGCTCAATATTTTTACTGGCAAAATAACATGACATGCTGTGGAATTACAACAACCTAAAGGAGTTGCAGGTGGTCTGCAGGACACCAGGTTCACACCGTGAACACAAAAACATCCTCATATCAAAATGGAGGGAGACCGTATGTTTTGTGCATGTGTGAGGGCAGCTGCAGCCTGTGAAACTCTCAGCAATTCCTGACCTGGAGGATTAGAAGGTGAGCAGCTGGAATATCAATGCTGTATAACTTTGGGCTATCTCATTCAGTGACACAATCCACCCCATTATCAGGAAATCTCTGAAAGGATTTACCCATTCTGGCTATTGTCAAGGAATAAAATAACTGCAGCACCTACTATAGCTGACTGTAAGATCAGTCAGCTTTCATTAAACATATATTTCTGGAAAGAATGTTTGAAAGACTCTTCATATGTCACTGCAGACTTCTTAGTACCTAGTGGGGCTGTATAGATGCTAACTTACTTTTTGCATTATTTGAATTAGTCTTGAATTAGGAAAAGTGACAGATTTATTAGAGGGCCATTATGTTAGTTTGGAACTAACATATTGCTGTAGAAAAAGTTTTTATATAACATAACGATCTGGCCTTTATCAACAGCCTGGATCAGAAACTTCAAATTTGCATCCACCTTTTTATGATATTTGTTTCAAATTCTTGCCCATTCTAATATCTCAAGGGGTTTTTTGTGTGTTTTGGTGTGGTTTTGTTTGTTTGTTTTTTCTTTTTGACCATTTTGGAAAGTGAAGGTTTCATATACTAAAGTGACACCCAGTGATTCTCTGAATAGCTATAGTCATCTAATTCAGATTATTCATTTTTCAAATAATTTATTTTTGACTTTCCAGTAAAGAATTTTATTTGATTACAATATATGAAAGTAGTTGTTCTTGTCAGCTAAAAATTTTGATACTACAGTTTTTATCCTGTTTTCCAAACCACACATGAACTTAAGCAATCATTTCTTAGTACAGAACACTGTGGTATGCCCTATTAAATTTAGACATCTTGTAAAACAATTATTTATTTGCATTCTTTTTATGTTCTTTGGTTATCTCTTCTCTTGCTTGGTGACTGCTGATGGTCTATAAATATCAGACACTCAGAAACCAAGACCTCAAATGCCTGACAGTTTTTGTCGTGTATCTAGTTGTCTTTTGATATTAACAAGGTACCCACATCAGGAACAAGGATTTTGGGAATCCTCCTAGAGCACTGAAGCATCAGAGCAGGGTCTGCTTTTCTCCTCTAGAGTTTTTCATAGTGCTCAGTCTGAGCTCTGAAGCTCTGAAGAGCTCCATCGATGAGAACTGTCTACATTGCATTGGTCTTTTACAGCACCTACAGTTTGGCCAAGGGACCAATCTCTGCCACAAGCCCTGGGTACAGAGACAGAGAGAGCACAATCTGCAATAACAGTTTTTGTACTTGTGTTAGTTGTATGTTTCACAACGTGGTGTACTCTTCTCATTACTCCTTTGCAGAGATAACTTAACAGTCCCAGCTTTTTTACAGATTTGGAAACAAAGCACATCATTAATGTTGTAGAGAGGGAGAGGGTCAAAATATTTTAAATAAGAAAAAAGAGGCCATGTGTCCCACAAGTTAAAGTTGGTAGGGAACAAGGAGTATTGTACTGTAAGTTACTACAACTATTTCATATCAACTGCAAAGGTCATAATCATCACCACAAAGAGCTTAGCAGACACTCTTGTAGGGAACTCTTTTCCTACAGACTCAGCAATGTCCCCCTGGTTTTGAAATAAAACAACAAAAAGCAGTATAACTGTATATTCAAGTAATTTTTCATTCACAAGGAAGAAGTTGATGAACTGCTTTTTGTGAATCCTGTTTATGGTAAATGTAATATATGCATGCTGGTACTTCTCAATTCATTTTTACTGCATTCAAAAACAATGGGAACTTGTAAATTCCCCTGCCCATAACAGAAAGACTATATAGCCTTTTAGATAAAGTACTTTAAAAAAAAATACAACCAAAAAAAAAAAAAAAAACCACAACCAAAAAATCTCCTAATGCTGCACAAACAATTGTATTCAAGAGCTGAGCTTAGCAACACTGCAGGAGAACATATTATGAGAAGCTTTTTAACTCATGAGATGTTAATGTTATGCACAGGAAATAATTATATATAACGAATGCAGAAATGTACAAATTTACCAAATGTTTATTATTTTGATTCCTACGCTTGTGTATATTTGCAATCATAAATCACTTCTCACCTAAGAAATTGAGTTTCGACCTCTCATTTTCCTTAACTAAAACACTACCTATGGTGCAGGCAACAAAAGCCTTGTAGCCCCCATACAAACAGCTACTATACTGGATTTACACCTCTTCTCCTTTTCAAAATAATCTTCCCACTCATAACATTTGTAAATTAATCAGTTAGTGTAGAAACAAATACTATAGCTGTATGGGTGAAACTTGGAGATATTTATCTATGCAGTACAGAGAAACGATTTTATATCATGGACTGAAAAAGATAAGTGTGTAGGTAGACAATTCATGGCTGACAGTATATGTTATCAATATAGACACCTTACCAAAAAGTGCAAAGAAATAGAAAATTCTTTTGTCATGATACACTGTCTTGTCAGTTATCTTCTTCCATTACTGCACACATATAATAAAGTGAGAATAAAGAAACATTGAATATAGATAATGTATTTATCAAGAGGGCACCTAAATGACAGGAATTAATTCAGATGTACACTTTTCAGGTTGAGGAGGAAGGAATAATGACAGACCGTTATACTGCACCATTCTAGCTGAAGCAGGGAATTTTTTACTATATTGAAGCCATTAACAGTTTTTATTTGCCAGGAGAAACTATTGATTTGCATTATGGTCGCGTATATTTAGTAGGGTAAAATTCTGATCATCATATAGAGTATACATTATTGTGTAAAACAATATAAAGGAACCAATTGAAACACAGTGACACTCACTCATTAATAAGCCACACATGATCATCCATTTTGTTTGCCCTTCATTTTAGAAATACCCCTGACAACTAATTTTTCACTGAATTTTGAAACTTACTCCTGATCTTAATTATCACATCTTTTCTCTGAAAAAATATAATGGCCTTTATTTACTGTGTACTGAACACAACTCTGGAGACAGGGATAAAAAAAAAAAAAAAAGGAAACAGGTATTAGTGAGAATACATTTTCAAAAACTCAGCATTTCTATTCACTTGTTCCCAGATGCCACAAAGAATAACACCCAGCAGTGTTTTCTAAAGGTAAAATTCCACAGAACTGGCATTTTATTTAACATCATAAATAACAGCATAAGATTTGAGGATCAATTTGTTACAAGATACTCTGTCTATATTATTCAGAAGTCACAATTCCTAGTTCATTATTTCTCAGGTTCAAATTCTAAACCAACTCATCCCTGAAATATCAGACATTAAAAAAAGCAGAGGAAAACTGAAGTATATTGTTGTAGGCTGACTAGCATAATGTCTAGTTCCACATTCAGCTGATGCACATGGAACATTTCTGTAGCATATTCTTGAAAAAGTAGTGATAAAAATGCAGTGCAGTTTAAGCAGAGATTTACTAGTGGGTGAAGTGCAGTTAACATCTTTATACTTTAAAAGAAAAAAGAATAAAGTAAAAGATGACAGATCTCACATGAACACACTTTTTATACATCTAAGAATAATACACAAGGTAAATACAAGTCTCTATGAATTCTAGATATGGAAGTATTTACATTAAGATAGTTAACGGTTTATAGTAAGATACCCATGCAAACACAAGGAATGCAGTAGGCATTAGAGGAGTGAAGGCCAGAGCTGCTCCTGGAAGGAATTCACACTGTTATTAAAAATACCATATTTAGTTCAGAAAGTTATAGGCCCATACATCAAAAACCCAGAAAGTGGACTTTGCATATTTTTTCTGTGAATTAATGCAAGTAAACTAATTTGATGCCTGTGGAAACTTACCATCAGAAAATAGCTTTTGCAAAAAATAACATTTTTTTTTTAAGATACTGTTCTTTCCCATGTGATTTCTTAGAGAAAGACTGCTGCACAGTTGTAAGGCAGTGTATGTATGTGTAAGATGCTACAGAAATCCAAAACTCATTTGTGTCATCATCCACAGAGAGAGAACGTGCACTAGTAGTAACATACTTGATAACTGAGTTGTTAACTGTAATAAAATTGTTTGGAACAGAGACACCTGATATTTTTATTAAGTTGGTTCTTACAAAACCATTACTGTAGCAGAGTTGTGACAGGTGCAGCTTTTTCAAAATTATGGCAAATTCTTGAGTGTGGAAATACTGACATACAGAACAGTAGAACAACATCTATTCTTGAAAGGAATTATTTATGAGTATAGATAAGAATACATATGTGTATATCTGCATGTATATATATATGTACCATATAGAGAGAAATGCTCTCACTGAATTATTTTCACATGTGGCACACATGACAATAGTACAGATCAGCACACAAGCCCCATCAGGGAACAAGCAATAATAGATCTGCAAAATTCCAAAACTCACCAGTTGTTTTTGTTCATGAAAAATTGTTGTAACTGCTGATAGAAATAAAGGTTTTAAAAACCTACACAACTCCCAACAGTTTCAGGATATATGGTCCAGCCTGTCAACTAGTAAATTATCCAAGAGTTGAATTATAATCCACCATTTTCAGGTAATTTTGTGTTTGCAAAAACTTCAGCCACTATGCTGGTTTGACTGAAAATGAGCTAATTTTCTTCATGCAGTTAGAAATCCTTATATTTCATAGCTAGCATGGTCATCGTTTGGATTTAGTTTCAGAACAAGAAGACAACACCCCAGGAGAGAGTTAATGGTTTTAATTGCTCTGGTCTGGGATCCAAGGCCTCTGAGCTCTGCCCACAGGTGTGAGGTATCAGGGAAGGGGGGCATGGATCGGGCAGAGATTAACTGACATCCAGACTGATAAATAAGAATATTCCATCCCATTACTGTCATGTGTCAAATTTAAGGAGAGTTGGGATCTTCCAGCTAGTCTTGAAGCGGCTTGGAGTCAGGAGGGAGACCTGTTTAGGGGAGTTCTGTTTGGGACTTTATTTTGGCCTTTTGTTATCCTGCAGTTTTGCAGAGGCCTCTGGGCCTTTCTGCCTTTTTGTTTCTTCTCTCTGGGATCAGCTGTTTGGGACTAGGTGCTGCTTCCTGGGACTGGCTGCTCGGTGTGGATGGAGTTTGTGAGGAATTGCATTGGGTATCTTTTATTTTATATTCTATTTCTATTTTTATATACATTATTAGTAGTAGGAATATATTGATGTTATTTTGCTATTTTATTAAACTGTGTTTATCTCAATCTACAAGTTCCTCCCTTCCCTTTCAATTCTCTCCTCTATTGGAGGGGAAGGTGGGGGGACGGGGCGGAGTGAGCAAGCAACTATTATGGTTATTTTGCTAGGTCAGGTTAAACCATGACAGCCACTTTGACTATAACTCTTCTGTAAATTCTTTACCCATGTTTGCTTCCTCTATGCCCTTATCTCAGTTTATTTCCAGCAAAATCTGTCTGAGGAATTACCTTTTCTTGCACAATGCTCACGCTGGGAGTCTTTGGCTGTGAATCAGAGCAGGCATCTGTGATTCAGCATGTATGACCCCTCTGGCAGGGATGTTTCTTTTGCCATTTCTGCAAAACTTCAGTAGACCAAGACAGAAATAAGATTTTGGTCAAAACCAAACAAACAAAAAACACACACAAAACCCAAGAGCCAAAGAACTCTTGTGCATAGTACTGCTAGACCTTTACAGCTCAGTCTCTTAAAGCTAAGGGAGCCTGAGCATGACTTTTCCTACCAGCTGTAGCTCCAGACTCCTGAGGTTTGTGCTGGATCTAAACTGTAGACTGAGTGGTGTTGTACTTCTACTGTCAAGGAACTCAAGTGAAATTCCTAGAAAGAGACCACACCCTCCCCTGCGCTAGTCCTGGTTCACACAGAGGGTAGCAACCACTCTCTTAGCTGCCCAAAAGGGAACAGAAGTCAGCAGGGCACTGCAAGCAGATTTCCAGAGATTTATTTTGAAGAATTAAAAACCTTGAAAGTAAGATATGCAAAAAGAATGTAATTAGAGGTGCAAATTCAAACATACTGAAAAATGAAGAAAATTCAAATTATTTAGTAACTCTTCTTGACATTTCTAAGGGAGTCAATGTCATTAATGTTAAAGAAATTGAAATGAGAAGGTGAAAGTTTGCTGCACCTACTGAAACTCTTGCTTCATCTTGCATAAGTGATTGTTTGGTTCTGTAGTCTTCATGTGCTGAATTTCTGTGATCTAATGTGAAAAAAAATCTGAGTTATTGTGTTTCAGCTGAACAGAGTGGGAGCTGCTTTTCCAATGGGTGATGTGTAAATTATGCTGCATCTAGTGGAAAGTTTGAAGTATCAAAACCTCAACATTAATGAACACATTCCCATGATTATTTGCATTACTGTTTGCAGACTCTAGGACTTAGAGTTACTACCCCCCAAATGCCAGGATGAAAAGCTACTGAGTAAATTAATCATTCAGTTGGCATAGCAAGGACTAAAGATTACCCTGTAAAAGAGATATGATATTACCTATGTGCAGAACACTAAAGAGAGGGAAAAATACTGCTGTCCACCAAGCAACTTTAGCACAAAGTCAACTAAACCAGTATGTACTTATATAATCAAAGGTTATAAGAAAATATACGCTCTGTCAGGTTAAAATACATTACATAACACAGAATCACAGAATGTTAGGGATTCGAAGGGACCTCAAAAGATCATCTAGTCCAATCCCCCTGCCAGAGCAGGAACCTTAGATGAGGCTACACAGGAATGTCTCCAGAGGAGGAGACTCCACAACCTCCCTGGGCAGCCTGTTCCAGTGTTCTGTTACCCTCACTGAGAAGGTACTTCTCAAATTTAAGTGGAACCTCTTGTGTTCCAGTTTGAACCCATTACGTCTTGTCCTACCATTGGTTGCCACAAAGAAGAGCCTGGTTCCATCCTCATGACACTCACCCTTTACATATTTATAAACATTAATGAGATCACTCCTCAGTCTCCTCTTCTCTAAAGAGACGCAGCTCCCTCAGCCTTTCCTCATAAGGGAGATGCTCCACTCCCTTAACCATCTTTGTTGCCCTGCGCTGGACTCTCTCCAGCAGTTCTCTGTTTCTGGAACTGAGGGGCCCAGAACTGGACACAATATTCCAGGTGTGGTCTCACCAGGGCAGAGTAGAGGGGAAGGAGGACCTCTCTGGACCTACTAACCACCCCCCTTCTAATCCACCCCAGGATGCCATTGGCCTTCCTGGCCACAAGGGCACAGCGCTGGCTCATGGTGACCCTGCTGTCCACTAGGATCCCCAGGTCCCTTTCCCCTACGCTGCTCTCTAATAGTCAAATACTGACATTTTTAATTGATTCAGTCCCTAATATCGTTGTTCAATAATTTTACTTCACAATAATACGTATGTGAGTAAGGGGAAATACCGGTACATGGATGATTATTGTTGCATGAGATGCAGTGATATGGTACACTGAGCATTACCCTAATTCAGCTGTATGGTTGGCATCAATTTACTCTGCTGTGAATGAAGGAGACTACTTCACAAAGAGCATCTAGTGGAAAGGGAATGTTCTTAAGAAAGCATAATGCTACCAAATATCTAAACAACAATTTGCAGTGTTAGGTGTGTACATATCCTGATTGAAACCTACATTTAGTCTTTAAGATGAACTCCTTGAAAGCAGATCTCTACACTTCTGTACCTACATACCTGCAGGCAACTACAAACCAAAACGCATTTCCAAAAGTAAAATTAATAAGGTTATGGGCTTAATCAAAGCAATGACTTCTACACTTGTACAACTCCATCAAGCTGCTCAGGCTTTCAGGTCACACTAGTCAGTCCTCTTGGACTGTTGGGAGTGTTAATATAGGGGAGAGGTAAAAGGAAGCATTAGGCTGTTTTAGTTTAGATACAAATTTTCTGAAAGAAGCTTTATTTAGCCATGGTCCTGGATAGAGGCAACTGTGCCTAATATTGTAGATGCCAATTAGTTTCAAGTGCCAGAAAAAGCTACGGCTTTGTTGAGTTTGATACACAGGAGAAAATATGAAAGATCTGCTCTTCCAAAGCCACAACAACATTAAATACTTTGCTAAGACAAAAATATGCTCCATCCTCTTAGACGAACCTTGCACAAAGTAGTAGTGAGGATAGATCAGCCATCCCCACCATTTCCCATTTTCATCTTCTAGATCAGATTAAGGATTCCAGGCAAAGATTTAACTGAGGGTTCAGTACCCTGAATTTTGTCAACAGAAAACATACAAGTTCTGCAAGATTATGCTTGATTCAAGTGACATGGGATACACCCCCAAATGCACAGATCTTCTTGTAACATGTTCTGGTAGCTTTCACAAGCTCCAAACTGAAGGACAAAGTCTACATGTCAGGACAGCTCATTCTTGCCAACCTCTAACTGCTTTCATTTATCTTATAGACACAGATACGAAAAAAAAAAAACAACACCTAAATGTCTAAAATTAAGATCCCATGCTCCTGTGTTGGCATTTTGACAGAAACAATCAGATTTCAGACTTTGTTTCATGAACAGTAGCATGGCAATTTATAGAGTCTGAAGGCTTTGCTTTTTCCCTTCAATGTTGGGCTTCTAGGTCAAACAGTATTTCCCAGGCTGCACCAAAGTCTCTTCCCTTCTTGATGAGCTGTGGAATGATATGAGAAGCCTGATCCAGAGAGGAAGATGAATTCATGAAGTACCAAAATACAAATCCCACCAGGCATTTAAAAATTAATAAATTTTTGGACACGAGCCATACCATGTTCAACTGTTAGGCAAAATATTTAACTTTTCCCATGGGAAAAGCAGATCTCGCTTATCTTCCAAACAGTGGGGTTTTTTTGTTTGGTTGGCTTTGTTTGTTTTTTAAAAAAGGAAGTGTTAGCCAGTAAGTCCATTAAAGATAAAAACTACTAAAACTACTTATTGCAATTTCTACATATGAACAGTATTTCATTATAAGCCCTTCTAGAATTTGCATCATTCAGAGTACCTTTCCAAGTCTGTTACTAGCAGTCAGCTAGAGGAACTGATACAATAGTTAAACTCCAGTTCCTCACTTTCGGTTGGTGGTCAGTTCTCCTTAGTAATGTCTTCATTAAAATCAGAAATGTCTAATTTAAAATAGATGGAGGGGAACATCTCATTTTTCTCGGTTTTGTTTTCATTGGGTTAAGGTCCACACAAAGGTAATTTCAAAATTAAATTTAAAAATAAATAAGACTAGTCATTTGGGAAGGCTGTGGGTACAAATATTAAATCTCTTCATTAAAACCACTGTATTCTCTATGGAACAATTTTATGGTACAAAAAAATTATATATAGTATATGTTGCATGATAAAACAACAGAAGCTTATGTTACTACAGAAAGAAAAGTCAAGTTAACCAGTATCACAATTCATAGCAAGCTAGAATGTGCTGAGAAACTAACTTCTCTAAAAATGAGTTCACAGGACTTTTCATGCCTGTGAATAGGCATTTTAAAAAATTACATCTGTATAAAACCTATACTATTGAAAGCATCTGATCCATCTGTTGTCATATTACTTTTCTACTAAATATCTATTGGCTGTAAAATATTTCATAAGCAGACAGAAAAACAAAAAGGAGCTATTACACCTTTAATACTAAGGAACATTTCAGAATTATTATTCTTCTCATAAATGTTTGTACACGAGTTTTAACCCTCTTTTCTCTGTTTTTCAATATTTTCTTGCTTCTGCCTACACCTGCAACAAATTTGACATGTAATGTTCACAGCTTTCTATAAGACTCAAGTGCCTTGTATTCACACTGATGGAGGATATGATTGTGTACAGATGCTTATTTTATTTTTCCAATGGATTTTTCGTATCCAGACTTCTTTTGGCAGTGTTTAAAGTAGAACAGGGGTTGAGAGGTGAAGTAAAATAAAAAGCTTGGGGTTTGGGAAAGAATTATATGGATTGTATATGAAACAAACATTTGCAAAGACAGTAATTTACTGTTTGTAAAGCAGTTAAAATTGCCTAGTCCTATTTACATACCTGGGGAGACTCTGTGTCAGTACCCAATGTAGGATCCAGTCATCTGAGTAGCTGTCAGAGCTTGGATTTCACTGTGTGCTGGTGCAGAATCCTGCAGGTCCCAGTGTTACTGTTAATATATAGTTTTACTTTTGACTGTGCCTTTATTTTATCAATGGGCTAAACAATTTCTGACATTCGGATGAGCATGCACAGGCTGGACAGAGCACCAGTCACAGCAACAGCTGGACAGGTTTTGGGCAGGAACCAGCCAAAATCCACACCCTGGCACTTGGCAGCATCCCTGGTGCTGCATGTTCGTGTCACATGATAACCTGTGGAAATACTGAAAGAGTGAATGATGTTATGAGCCTGGACGTCGTGCTAGGGGACAATTTTGTAGACCATGATGCTGAGAGCTGTGTCATGCTTTTGGCTTCAGAACATCTTGTCTCAAATCCTCACGAAGGAGACACAAATGTTTTCCCTTGTCGTTTTGGTGAGAACAAGTCCCTGAACAGGAAAAATCAAGAAATCCCAGAACTGTGATTCTGTTTCTGGTTCCTACTCGGTATGGAGGTTTAGCTCAAATTCACATGGCCTCACTGTTCTGGGGTGCCTTAAATTTTAATGTTTCAGCTGAGATGGGGATCACCAGAACTTCAGAAGTTCCTAATGCTCTTAAAATTAACTGAAGACAGTCCAAAATTAAACTCAAGTCACTGAATACTGGGTAAGAAAATCCCTCTAATTTGACAGTCTTTAAAAATACTATCTAGATGCTTTCCATCTGAAAAAAAGTCAGCAAAATCTTATCCTAACATAGGATTATTATCAAATATTTACTCAGAGTGTAAATGAAGGCTGCTGCCCTTGATTCAAACTTGCACGAAATTAGTTGTTTCAAGGAGAAATGGAGTGATACTGTGACATGCTTTGCTTCCTATTTCACAAACCTCCTTGTTTCAGCATTGTTGCCTTTCTTGCATTCTCAGTTTGGCCCTTTTTAACTTTCAAGAACAGCTGCTACCTAGTCGAAGCAGGCAAAAAAATTAATGCCACAGCCAGGGGTTTGAGGAAGTCTCGTAAATTCATCATCACAACTCTATTTTTATTGCCTTTTTTTTTTAATGCACACAAAATACACATCTGGCTGAAGTTTTCATCTCAATTATTAGGTCTCCACAGCTTCCTGTAAAGATAAGAAAATTCTTATTCAGGCTAGAACTTGTGCAGCAGAGTCCAAACTCTCTCTCAAAAAAAAAAAAAATCCAGCCAAGGTCAAGGAATAGAATGTGAGTCTATAAAGGCAGGTTGCAAGTAAGTCAGTAGATCTGAAGGTGATGGATGACATCTATAGGTACCTGTCCTCTGGTTACTCTTGGAAGAATAAGTTTATATCACAGTTGTCAAAGATGAAGCCTTAGTTTAAGGAGTTCATGCTAATCAGGCTATGACTGACATTCTCCTTGGGTCTCCTCCAGTCACATAAGTAGAGAAACTCCACATGAATCTAAGACACCACTGAGGAATCACAAATGAGGAGAAATTTAAACTGATGTGTTTGGGGCCTATTTGGAGATTTTGTTCTATAATAGCTTATTTCATGCTTATCATTTTAAATTTACAGGTTGCCTGTTTGCCACAGGCCTGCCTAGACATGCCTCTGTGTTTACAGACATGCAGACACACTGCAGGAGCTCACAAAGATACGTGTCTCTTCAGAAATTATTAGCTCTATGTTGTGTCATTTCTTAAAACAGCACCCCTTGCTCCTTTTTTCCTCTTCCCGCCCTCATCCTGCATGCTTAATCTGCTCTGCAGATTGATGTGGGTTGAATGTGCATTCTGTGGTACATGGAGCACAAAGAAAGCACCCTCAGAGCTTTCCTGTGCTACAAGTATGAGTAGGTATGGCTACTTCAGGGTCCTTTTGAGCTTTTCAAATCATTGACTGAATGTTCCTATTTGACTATGTTCCTATAGTTAACAGATGTTGCTTGGAAGCCCTGACACAAGGCTTATCGTGCTGTCCTGATTTAATCCAGATACCATTTCTATTTGCTTATGAGTTGGAATTACATAAGCTTTTTTGTTTTCAGAGTGGATGGTTTGTGTTTGTTTGGTTTGGTTTTTTTCTCATTTTAAATATGAATTTGGTCATCAAAACCACACACTCTCACTGAATTAAATTATCTCTGATTTAGGGAGAAGTGAACATATACAAGGAAAGACACATCTGGAAAATACAGGAAATGCAATTCAAGTACTCTGAGTAGTTGATTCAAGTTACTTTTCCCAGGTAATTATTCTTCTGCTCCCCTTCTACTCACAGACATTTGCTAGCTGCAACTTCTAACCTCAAGTACTTAAAACACTTAGAATAGAATCATAAGTCTTTTTAGTCTGTAAATAAGTCTGTATAGTTTCAATTTGCTACGTATACTAAGAAAGCATCCCTGGTTTCTGTACAGTGAAAGCAAAGGAAAGCAGCTTTTACCTGGTTCACCTGAAAACAAATTTCTTCTGCTTTCTTCTGCTCATTATTTATGCTTCTTGTCCACTAAATTACATAGATCTCAATTTGAACAATTTTTCTGTTAAGAATAAGTTTAAAATCTGCCAAGTTTCCCCCCCATTCTATTCCCTTTAGTCCTCTATATCCTTAAGAAAACTAGCTAATCCATTACAAATTTCAGTTTGAACAGCCATTCTACTGCAAACCAGTTTGTACTTTTATGTACTTGGGTAATTTCTAGTGTAAGTCACAATTTTTCAGTAAATGCAAGTCCGTTTTTGTAGCAGTGAAAATATCTGCATTCAAATATGGCATTAGCCTCCGTATTTCCTGAAATACTGTAGACTAATGGTACCTTGTGGCCCTATATGGCTGCCAAATCCCAAGCCAAACATCAGAAAGAATCCTGTTTGAAGTTGAGCTAAATTTTTCAGTTCTCTGTTAAAAAATATCAAGTAATTAGAAATTAGGTCCAGAAAATAATACATATTTGAAAATAATTCAACAGCTTGTGTGTGACAGAGGTGAAATCTTGTACCACAGCACTTCAGTCTGCACAGTGACTGGAACCCTGAGCCCCAAATACATCCTAGAGCTTGATTTGTGTGCATCTCAGTCCAGCCCCCTAGAAAGGACACTAGTCCTTGTCAAGGATGCCTTTAATGTCTTGTTGCAGCCAAAGTTAAAATATGGTCATAAGTTAGGTGTGAATCTTTCCATCTACTGTTTGTCTCATCCTATGCCCCATGGCTACTGAGCACCAAGGGAAAACCAGGTTCTCCAGCCCTTCTCTGTTTCCCCTATAGACACATCCTTAAATCTCCTATAGCCTTCTCTTCCCAAAGCAGGGATTCCCTTCCCTTTGCAGCAGCCCCAGGGTAGCACCCTCAGCCCTCTGACTCTTCTCCATCTGTTTCTTTGCTGTTGGCAGGCGGTTGGCTCAGAAATCAGCCAGCCAAGAGTTTGGCATTGTTCCCCTCTCCCCCTCTGGGACCAAGCTGAGTTGAGTTCCCGTGCTTTCGCAGGGAAGCATGAGGTTGCAGGAAATCAAGAAGGGATTTTCTTCTCAGTGCCCCAGATAAACAGCACACAGAGACTACTTGTCTCAGCGTCTGCCCTTTGTAGACAGAGCCAGCCATAAGGCCAACAAATTTAAATTATCCGTCTTAGCGGTGCCTTCTCTCATGAGTTCCACAAGCAAAGGAAAAGGCAGGATGAGAACTCATTGCAGTCTCAAATCCTTATTTATTCTGAAGTTCCAGTTTCTCATTTTTGTTGGCCTGGTTTCTAAATTTGAACTCTGTTCAATCACAACAAACAACGTGATCCTAAATAATTCAGTAGCGAAAGGCCCCCGTTGAGAACAGTGAAGCTACTTGAAAATAAGAACATACCTGCAATTCCTGACGCATCATGCCTTGAAACAATAATCTCTATTAGCAATATCTGCATTTCATGAGCTTTTAACATTGCTGTCTCTGTTTTTTGTGTCTTCCTAAAGTTGATGCTAGTGTATTAAAACTCGAAACACAAACCAATGGTGAACATAACCATGCAGGATTCTTAGGATGCCATGGGTATGGGTTTTCTCTGAGTAATATTTTTTTTTTAGGAGCTCACAGAATCCCAACAGTTCAACATCTGCTGGTCCTGCAGCTTCACAAAGGAAGCGCCAGCCATATGCCAACAAAAACACCACTCTTGAATCAACTACCTTTCTTATTCCACTACATCGAGAAACAGCAAAGTTGTGCATCTAAGACTATTCTAGTTTTTCATACTGAGAACAAGAGATAATTAATACTTTTTAGGTATATATGCAAATGCATACACACACCTCAAAATATTCATAGGCAGATCAACTTCTAATTTGCAGCTTCCTAAGAAGTTTTGGAAAACTTAAGAAGAGTGTGATGGCATTTATTTTAGCATTCAAAAATTCCAGAACACACCTACTTTTCATTCCTATCATTTGGGAAATACCTTTACAGATCCAGCTTGGGTGTGTGAGCTGGAAGCTTTGTCTTGAAATTTTTGAAAATCCTGCCTTTCACTTCTTTCTATTTTAACACTGACCCACAGTTGTGTATAAATGAGTTATTCACTTGAGAAAAATAAATGCAGAAGGGCCATAATAGAAGTTTTATATATCAAATTTTGATATTCAAGTTTTATTACCTTTGTCAAAATCAAACTTTATTGAATGTCTGTAAAAACAGCTGTGTTAAAAACTGACCACACTAGCCAAGACATTGCTGAATGAATTGCTGTGTTACTGGAGACTCAATTTGATCCAACTCATGGTTACACCGAGGCCAAGGCTTAAACCCTCTCTCATTTCATATGGACTAGACCTCAGCACACAGACTTTGTGTAGGTCCCTTTATGTTTTTTACACAAATATTTTTCCAGAAATCACTTTCAGCAGTCACTAACAATTGATATGAGTTGTGTAAATAAAAATAACTATTCTCAGCTTATGGTATGATTTTAAGACTGATTTTTTTTTTTAAACCTTTCCCATGAAGGGAAGATGTCAGGTTGATTTTATTTGTTTTTAAACTCTGCTCTCTGTACATTTGCTTTGCCTTTTTTGTTTTTTGTTTGGTTGGTGTTTTTTTGTTTGGTAGTTTTTGTTTTGTTTTGTTTTGTTTTTATTACTACTAACATCTGGAAATGAGCTGCAAGAAGCTGTTTTCTCCACATGAAGCAGATTTTTTTTGTCAGCCAAAGAGTCCCCAGTCACTGCTGATGGTACTTAAGAAGCTGTTGCTTAACCTAAGAATCTCCACAGGCAAGGACTAACTAACGCCATCCTGCAAGAGCTGCATTCGTCATGCAATAGCTCCTTATTCCCACTGTGACTTGCAATCAGCTGTATCTCCATCCAGTCAGGTATACTTGCCTTTAAACAACAAATTCGCCCTGGGCATTTCCCATACCAGCCTTTCATTACCTGTCACAGCCTCTCTTTAATTTCATCTGCTTGATGCACCAGTAGTGTCCATTTAAAATGCCACTTTCTATTCACTGGCATGCCGCCAAGCATAACTATTGCTTTCTACCTAGGGTGCAGATAATATTAAAGGTGCACTCTCTCATGACTCTTATGAAAGCAATCACTGTTGGAACCACCAGTACTTCAGAGCTGCCAACAGACCATAATGGAAGGCATACAGAGAGAGGGAATACATAAAAACAAAAGGGCAGCCACTGCCAGCAATTAAAACACTCCAGGCTGGGTATGGCTGGCAGGCTAAAATAAAGGCTGGCTGCCCCTGTGGTGTGACCAGACCTGAGAATTGCTACCAAGCATCCTGTAGCACTGCTTATTCTCAGGCAGGGACGTTTCCACTGTGGTGTATCTTCTGAATGGATACCACTGTTTTCCCATCTCTCATTTTAAGAACTGGAGCAAATTGCCCCTTCCCTGGCAGACTGACTGATCTAATTGCCATTTTATAAGATGTCCGAGTGACAGTCACTGGTGCAACATTAAGAAGTCCTGAATATATTCCTTCCATACCCAGCTAGTAAAGAACAACAGAAACAAAAAGCGTCAACAAGAGCATTTAATTTGCTTCTCTGATTATTGACTTTTCCATAGTAACTTCATTAGGAAAGTCATTCTTTTTTAATGCTCTTGCCTATGTTTTGTGCAGGACCTATCAAAGGTCTAGTACCAATACGAGCTTTGTCCTCATTCCAATGATGATAATTCTCAAGAAAGTTACGGGTAGGAATCAAAGTCATCACTCAGGAACAGAGTGATAAAACCTATGGATCTACATTTTTCACTGCTCAGAGAATGAGGAATGTATTTGGTTTACCTTGAGGTAGTATTATTTAGACCATGATTCATGAAGGCATTTAAGCATGATTCACTACAGCCAAGGCAGTGCTTTAGCTTACTTGACTTTCACCTGAATGGGCATCAACATGTGCCAAAATACATTCTTGAATTGCAACATTAAAACATCTGTCAATCCTCACTTAGTATATGTGTCTATGAAGTATTAATGCACCAAGGCCAATACAACAAATAAATGAAACCAATAATGTACAAACTGTTATAGACAAATACAGTAATTCAAAACATATGGGTTTCTTCATGATCACAAACTAACTCTTAGTTTTCATATAGTATATACACATTAAGATCTTATCTCTCTCCTGTTTTTCAAGCACCTTTTTAATCAACCCACCTCAGTAGCTGAAAATGTTTGAAATTCATAGGCCTTTTAAAGCCTCTTGGGTTAAAATCAGCGTTTGATATTGGAAAGGAAACCTAAATCACCTTCTCTGGGAAGTCTATTCTTCATATTTACAAAATAATAATTTATTTCATCATTGTTCTGAAGAGCTAAAAGTGTATAATGGAATCACCAAAAACTTCCAATAAAGAAGAAATTATAAAGACAGCCCTGCAGAGGAATAAAAGGCAACACAAGTAACACAATATCTCTCTTTGAATTTCTCACACAACCTCAGCAATATGAGAAGATCCAAATTCTTTCCCCAAATGATTTAGCTGGGAACAGGCTCAAATTAACAGATGGCAAAAGCCAATCTCATTACAGGTGGAAACAGATAAAAGCAAAAGTCCACTATCTGAGGAGGGATAAGGAGAAAACAGAGATGAATCTCTGGAAACATCCCTTCCAACCACCTACTGCTTGCTCACTGGTGACATATAATGCATATATATATAAACTTACATGCACATAAACCAAAACCCACCTGTTTTTATAGCAAGGTCCTATAGTTTGAAGTCAGTCTGATAAATTTGAATGTCAGTTCTCAAACAAGCTAAAAAAAAGGAAATTTAAGACAGTTACTGATCTACTGTAGCATGAAAAGAGATGAGAGGTTATATTCTTAGAATTGTTGTAGCTTTTGAGGCATGCAAGCAAGTAAAACAAAAAAATGTATTAATGTAACTGCTATAAATGTGGAGATTTGTGCCTAGGCATTTTTCCATACCTTGTGCTTTCTGAAGTGCAACAGTTAAGCAAGACAAGGCCTCAATTTAATTCTTTGTTTCAGTAGGTGCCATCCGTAGGAGCAAATCTTAGCAAAAGGACAGAGATTCTTCTCCCTCTCCTAAGATGTACAGCAATTTTTACTCTATATGGAACATTTGAACATAGCACTAGTGTGAGACATAGAAGTGCACTGTTGAGCTCTCTCAAACAGTGCATGCTAACACCTGATTATTTCTTGGAGGACAAGTTAAGAAATGACACACAGAAAACTCAGAGAAAAATATTGCAACAGTATTCCCCACCTCTTCTGCTTTCTGTGAAGTGTTGTGGTTAAAAGACTGCTTTAATATCTCTGCTTTGATTTATTTACACTCTCCCATTCCTTATAACCACCTTGTTATGATTCATTCTGGCCTCACAACATTTCATCAGTCATATCAACTCATAGCGCAACTGTATTTCAAGCAGAGATGTACGTAGAGGGCACCAAATTTCGCAGTACCAGAATGCAGGATGTGTCCTACATACACATTCCACTGAGGCTGCAAGGTCACCCAGTGCAGAGGGTTTTCTTCTCCACCAAAGGGGAAGGAAAAGAAAAGGAATAAAAATTAATAATAATAATAATTTAAAAAACAAACAAACAAACAAACAAAAACACACAAACAAACTTTCAGGCTACCCTGGGACAAGGCCACTTTTTTTCTCCATTGTGACAGAGTCTGACATTTACACGATCTAAGTATAAACTGCGTGACATTATACTATGACACAGTATAGCACACAGCAAGAATTTATGTCCTCTTCTGACATAATCTATGTGCTCAATTTTAAGCCAGGAAAAATATACACTGATGATCCTTGTTAGAATGTGATGCCTCTGGAGAAGGTATTTTTACACCTTTTATCACTTTTATAACTACCTAATTATGACACTTCCTATTCAAAGGGCAACTTATATCCAGTAAAATCATCGCAGCAATATCTTGGATACCATGGTTTGGTAATTATGAATGAATGAATGCTGATTCTTCTACAGAAACCGTTATGCTAGAAGAACAAGGGGAAAAAACAGATGAATGAACAAACAAAAATTGAAAACAATTAACTTGGCCTCAGAGGATGTGTAAGTATAATGTATCCCAGAGGAAAGTTTTAAATTGAGTTAAAAATGGAACAGAAAAAAGAGTAGAACCAGGGCTAATCCTAAATTTACCTTAGATTTCCTATGACCTTAAATGTAACCTTAATTTCCCCACACCTTCTCCATTTCTTCTCTCACACCTGGAGACTGTTTTTCCTCTTGAAAACTGTGATGAAGCACTAAGAGGCAGGAGGAGCAGCCTCACACACGACATAGCATGACTAGTCCCTGCAGAGAGCCTGCAATAATCTGTGCTGTGCTATCCATGAGTAAGCGGAGGCTCGGGTTCACTGCTCTCTAAGGCTCAAGCAAGACTCCTCTCCAATGTCCACACTGTTCACATTCAAGTTCCCGCATCTGATTTTCCCAGCCTAGTAGGTTGTGAAAACAACTCTCTCAGCCAGGGTTTAGCCTTGAGAAGAAGTGTGAGTCAAAATGTCAACACTGCGAGAAAATACAGATGTCCAATAATGGCATTTTATGCAATCTTTAGAACTTCCTGTTGCAAAATGGAATACCAAGCAAAAAATAAAAAATGTACTTAAAGTAGACATAAATTTAGCTTGTGTGAAATTAAAATTTCCTTTCTAAATTCTTAAGTCTTAATAAACCTATATAATATAAAAACAGTAAGAAAAAGTCAAAGAAAAAATATTTATTACAGAAATAGCCAAGCCAAAATCTTCAAGCTTACTGTTTTTAACCATTTTCCTGGGGGAAAAACAAAAACAAAACAAACACCAACAACAAAAATAAACAAACAAACAAAAAAAAGAAGAATAAAAACCCAAAACAAATTGATCTTAGTTATCTTTTCTACAAAATGTTTTGCTTTCTACAAGATTTCATTTTCTAGTGGAAAGTACTTCAAAGAAAAATTTCCACCCACTGCTAATGACAATGTATAGTGTTTGACAAAAAATATTTGTCTTGTACTTCAAGTTTCTATGTAATCCAGAGTTATCATGACACAGATGAGCAACAAAATAAACAGAGATACTTCAGAATTGATCCTGGTTTTGTAAAGATGTATAGATTGTTAGTTATTTTTGAACAAATCCATCTTTCATGGAGAAATTTAAAATGTTATGACTTTTAAGCGGTGCCAGCTGTTTTAAAAAATACATTTTGTGATCCTGTAAATTTAAAGGCTAATAAAATACATATGCTAGAAGTAGGAGAGCAGGCGGAGAGCCTCTGCCCTCTCTCACACCCCAGGTTACCGCAAAAGGAGGCACTGGGGTGGGTGACACCAATGCTGGTGCCCACTGATATCAAGGTAGAGCCAAGTTCTCTTGCTAGTGAGGGTGACACAGATACTCTTACAGAAATGGGAAAGGGGGAAATAGAGGACAGTCAGCCCATCATGCCAATGCTGGGCCAAAAATCCTTCAATAACAACCTGCAGGGACACGGGGATATTTTCCTGTGAACTGTGGTAGATTATGACAGGAGAGTGACCTACTGATGAAACTGTTAGAAAAGACATTGTTTAGAGAAGAGCCATGAGAATGATAATGAGCCATGATAACAGGCACCACAGGAACAAATTGTCAACAATTGTAGGCAGATTCTTTTCTTTGCTAGAAATTTTAGCATTTGAATTTTTTTTTTTTTTAATTTGAAAATAATCTAATCCAAACAAGGTTCATTTCACTTAAGTAATAAGATTTCTGGTATGTGAAATGACCAAATAAAAATACATAATGACTCCTTCTTAGCTCAATTAGGATTTTATTCTTCTGAATATTGAAGCTGAAGTCAGGCCTTCAGTGGTTGGAGAATCAAGGCCCTGGCCCATATGTTTTATCCAAGAGCACATTATACAAAAGACAGAAAACTAAAACCAATAAAGTTGGGGAAAAGAACTGATGATTTATTTTTATTATATGCACACCTATTTTCCTGGCTTCTGCTCATATGTTCTCCGTAATCGGGACTGGAAGGTTGTGGAGTCCATAGCAGAGAAATGGGGTGATCCTTTATGTTATCCTGAGTGACAAGAATTTCTGTTATCCAGGCTGGACCTTCTGATCTGACCGTAGCTCTGTGTAAACCTCAGGGTTTCCTTCACACAGACAAAATCAGAAAAACAAAATAAACTGCAGATCTGCCTTTGTTTTGTTTTGCAAATGCTATCTGTTTAAAGTAGAGATATTTTTTTTTTCCCCAGAAAATAATAAATACTCTGCTCAGAATTTATTTACTTTTAGGTCACACTGGCACAGAGATTATGCCCTTCAAAATGAATTTTCCATTTGAAACACTGCAAATTTTTATGAGTTCTTCAGATTAACCTTATGTCTACCTTGAAGTGAAGAAACATGTTTGCAAAGACACATTCTTAAGGAAAAGCTGATTTAAGTAGTGAAAAGGCACCAAAGTTACCCAAATACCCTCTTTTTTAATGTCTTTGCCTCCTTCTGCATTTTCTGGCACACCGAGACAGAAATTAAATTGCTTTTTCTCCATTCACAAAACAAAATCTGCAAAGTTTCTGTTTTAATGGAAACCTTGTCCTTATTCTCCCCAAACTTCAATGAAAAGCCCTTTGACACTCGATACACCAGTGTGTTAAACACAACAGGGCATGCGAGCACCGGATGGCCTGGTGTCAAGCCCCTCATACACCACTGCACCTCAAATGGGAACCCGATTCTCTTTGTCCATAGGTGCCACGGAGAGCTGATGTCATGAAATGGCTATGAGGAAGAATAATACCATCAGAACTGTTTATTTCATTAGTAACAGGGGTAAAATCCTCCTAATGCAGCTTGATCAAGGGTCAGTTTGAGGGGTCTTTGTTGGAATATGGGTTGCCTTCAGTGGTTGAGGCTTAATAATAATCTCTAGACTTCAATTTCCTACTAATAAAGGGTAATATAATGTAGGGTAAGCCCTCTTATTTGTTCAGATCTTTTTAACCACTGAGGAGCTAATATGCAACAACTGAACAAACAACGGCCACACAGGTTTCATTTTTAGAAGCACAGATGACCTCTGATGAAAGAAATGATCAGTCAAGCTCTGAGGCAAGAATGGAAAGTTAGCTAGCAAACACTATTTTCCCTCCACGAACCAAAGGAAAAGTAAGCTACTCTTAAATAAATGTGTGCGATATCAAGTAAAAGTGCCTGAAAATGACTGTGGAATTGTTATACTATGAAAATGTTGTGACTTTCAGTTAATTTCTCGTGGCAGATGCTGATGAACCTTGGAAGTATATTAAAGAGTGTCTGTAGAAAACTATACAGTTATTAGTGTTGTGTATACAATGGAGTTACTGAAGTCTGAACAATGTCTCTCTACAACTTTAGTAGCACCTAAACTCACTTTGTTGTTTTCTCCCAAACTCTCATAGCTAAATACCTGCTAAAGTTCAATTTCCCCAAAGAAATCCCTGCCTATGCAAAAGCACAGCTGAAGCACAACATATTTTCCTCACTATGGAAGAAAACTACTTTGCTCTTTTTTAAAAAAATATTAAACTCTGGATAATGCTGTAGCCTCCAAATGTCAGGGCCAATTTCAGCACCAATGCAGGACAGCAGAGGCATGTACAACACACCCACTTGCTGTAGGGGAAATTCAATCTACTTAATCCAGGATTTTCAAGAATACATTCCAAAAATATTTCTTCTTAAAACTGCTGGGGTTGTTTTCAGTATGCCCACAGCTCTTTGAGTTTGGTTTGGAGTTCTTTGCTTACTCACTGTTCTCTGAATGCCACCGTCCCTATCTGTCCTCTTAATTTGCCATCTTCTAATTTGCCTGGGTGGTTGCTCTGACAGCAGATCCCTCAGGAATGACCTTGGCTTCCCATGTCAGAATTTTAATCCAGTGAGTCTTTTAACTTGTGGTGGGTAATCAATACTGAGAGTCGAACTTATGTCCCTCTAAATACATTAGTTATGAAATAAAGCCCAGAGAGCATGCCATATTATTTTATAACATGTTATTAGGAGAGAGATGTGATAAAACCAATACTTTTATGTTTTTCTTTTCAGACTAGAAGGAATTTGAAGACAAAGTTGGTAAAATGAAATACTGTAAATACTCACAAATATGCTGCATTCTGTAGCATATTGCCCTACACCAGATTCCTGTTACCTATGTATTGAAAGAATGAGAAACAAATTAAAGAATATGGTCTCCAGGGAATAGGAATTGTAAATCCTATTAATGCTTATAGGAATTACACCTACACGTTGAGAAGGCAGTATACAAGACTTAGAAATTGATTACCTGACAAATGACTATAAAATAAGAATAACTTTTTTTAAAGCACCATGTGACTCTATTTCAAGCTCTAGGGTTCATGGTTTTTACAGTTATGGAAGCAGTTTGTAAAGACTATAAAACAAAATGTGCAATATACAACAATGGGAAACAGCACAAAAATTTAGTATTTACCAAAATAACAATAATAATAACAAAAAGTTATAGCTAATTAACAGCAATAAAATAGATGGCAATATGGTTATAATTGTCAGGCAGCAACACTATATAGGATAGAATAGGGAGTTCTGGTGGCAGTAAAGTTACTTACAAGCAGCTACTTCATAGGCCGAAGAAATTAAATAGCAGCAAGACTATATAACATCTCTGGAAAATGTGTGCTGGGCCATTGTGAAAGGTACAATATTGATATAAACTACACTCGGATCCTTCTTTCTGTGTAAACAGCAAAAAACTTGAAGCATGTGAGAGAGAGAGAGAGAGAAGGGCATAAAATAGCATGAGGGGAAATAGCATCAGAAACATAATCTTGAGCAATCTGATGAAATTCAGTGGCTCTGACAACCATATACTTAATTTTACCTGCAAACATCCTCTAATTCTGAACAATTTATTCTCATTCCTATCTTGCAGCAACAAGACAAAGATTACTTAGGTATTGCTGGGAGCATATGCCTTGACAATCCCTTCCAGAAATGTTTGTTAAATAGTGATTCTAATGAATTCCAACATAGCGAGAATTTCGATTTTTTTCACATAAGATTATTGACAAGGTGCTTGAGGGTACATACCTTCTTCAATCCTTTTGATCATACAGACTATCACAACAGTTTGTTTTCTGTTCATGTATTTCATAGAAGTTTCTGGTATCAGGTTCACCCCTTCTCTTGTCCCAGCTGTCTTCTTTCATGTCTTAGTTCCTACATGCTATGGATTTATAGTCTCCATTCAGACTCTGGTTTCCACAAAGACTTTATGATGATTTTACCCTCTCCTCTTCAGGTTGATGTAATTGTTGGTAAGTGAC
Organism: Streptopelia decaocto; assembly: GCF_964273445.1. Taxonomy (NCBI): domain Eukaryota; kingdom Metazoa; phylum Chordata; class Aves; order Columbiformes; family Columbidae; genus Streptopelia; species Streptopelia decaocto. Next base: position 90,907,668 of record NC_138663.1, read on the forward strand.
TGACCTGCAGCTGGATTCCCACCCTCCAGCCCCCCACTGACGATGAGGGGGAAGCTTTCCCCTTTGTCATCACAGACAGATCCTGCAGCCAGCAGTGACAGAATAAAACTGTAATATCACCTCCCATCCTTCCATAGCATCTAAGTCCTTTCTGCTTCATTTTTCACTGTTATTGGCATGGCACAGATACTAACCTGCTAGAATGGAAAAGGCTGCATTGCAAATTAATAATGAACTTGCTAAAGTAATTAGCTAAGAACCAATTGTGTCCTATGTCTTCAAATGATATAATCAGACTTCAGAAACAGGCAGAGTCATACAACATCAAATCATAGTACTACTCGGGGAGAATTTAAAAAAAAAAAAAAAAAAAACCAAACATCAACCACACTCAGGCAGTCTTTTCTCAGTCTTGGTGTTTCCTTAATAAAATAATGCACAAATGCATTCCTTGACAAAAAACAAATCCTACAATCACGTATAAAATGGAGGAATTAGGTATTTACCTTCGGCACAATAGAGGATGTTTCTTATATGTAATCCTCATACATAAAAATATCATGCGAGTGTTGAGTTGTGCAGGTCAAATTGATGGCCAGGTTAAAGGTCCTATGTAACTTGGACTGCAAATGTATGCTTTTCAAATTGTTGACTTTCTGTGATGCAAAATGAAATAAACAAGAAGTCTTTATCTTGTATTACTTGCACAATCACAACATTAGATAATTAAAACAAGAAAAGACACACAGAAATATTGGCTATAGATGTAAATCAATTACTCTAAAAGCCATTACTTTGGATCTAAATTAGTCAGGGTTATGTGGGAGATATATATTTAATTTGCTCTATGGCTCTGGCACATATCCAGTCAACAGGACCAGCAAACAGAAGTCATCGCTTCTCAGTCAAGGTAAAGAGCAACAACACAATCACTCTGCACAATCACTCTGTATTGGTGACCCCAGCTCTTAAAGCAAAGATGTAATTAGTACTGCAACAAGTGAAGGTATTGAATGAAAATTTACCTATTTGGAATGAAAGGACCTTACCATGAGGTAAAATGAGGACTAGCCTGAGGAAATCATCTTCTCATTTCTTCTAGATCACACATGAATCCTCTCACCAGATAGGTAAAATGAATTAAATGTTTTCTCAAAAAATGTGTGAGGTAAAAAAATACAGCTGGATTCTGAAAAACAGCACATGCTGCAGCATTTAGTAGATTTAAAGGAACCTGGTTACTTGGAAAATAATCAAGACCTGGAAGTTAATGCCACTGAAAATTACTTGCCTAGAATGTTTTCCTGTCTTTTCTATTTGTTTGTTCTTACAGCAGACCCTAAGTTAAGACAAAACATCTTCCTCCTGTGATACTTTCAAGGAATATGAGGAACATCTTCATACCAGCCTCAAATGTTTGGAGTTGCACTGTCACTGCACAGTTGCACCTCGGCAACGCTTTCGTACATGTCAACTTCTTGCTTTTGGCCCCAAGGGGAAGTCAACATTTGAACACAGATGGGCTCCTTTTGTTGAGGAAGATGAACTAGAGAGAGAACCAAGTAAACCTATTCATGAGATCTTAGTTATCTGATGTATTTGTCACATGTGCCCTCATGTTACATTCTCCTCTTCAGGAGGGAAAAAGCAAGTTGTGCCTTTCCTTGGGGAGCAGCTGGGCATGGCGGGGGAAGAGGTGGTGCCAGATGGCAAGAGCGAAAGTCTCTGCAAAGGGGCTGGGAGTCAGCAGCACCATTGGGAGGAGTCAAACCAAATCCCCAGGAATCAGTGAGTATCATGCTGAGTTTGCTGTAACTGAATGGACTTAAAATTGGCATCATGAACTCTCCTGGGAAAGACAAAGTAAGCAAGGGAAGATTTGTAAATCACGTCTACTTTTTCTTTCTGACTGCTTGGTTTCACCTAGTCACTTTGAATTGTCCTAATTACAGAAAGGCAGTGGTTCTTGCTTTTTTGAACCAAGAGAAAGGATGCCTGGGCAGGTTGGACTCCAGCTGCTGGCTGAGCCACATCCCTGCACAGTCTGTCCTGTGTACACATTTGTGTCTACAAATGGGCAAACAGAGGAAATTCCTCCAAATTGGAAATCACAAAGATTTTTTCTGTTAAGAAAAGCTCAGTTTACTTGCTCATGGCAAAACTCATGACAACACTTCTTGTTTACTCTTTTCACAGATTAACTGTTCACTATCTTTCTCTTGCCATTCTGCTATCTACCACCCTGACACCAAGACCCTCAGTACCTTCCCTAGGCAGAGCAAAGTCTCTAGAGCAGCATGGATTAGTGTTACTCAGGATTCAACATATAGTCAACTACTTTGGGCAGCAGTTTCTGTTGCTAAGCAGGATCCTTACCCAAGGTATGCTCTGTAATTTATGAAGGAAAAATTTGCATATTCACCTGTTTCAAAGAAAAAAAAAAAAATCTTAGTCAACAGCTACATGAAAAACATCTTTTTTTCTCTCAACCACTCACCCAAGTTCAGGTGAGGTCTGCTCCAGCACACTGCTGTTTACATAGCCCAAGATGACTGGCAAAAATCTTCATTACCATGTTCTAAGACACTTTGCACGGGCAGAACTGCACAAAATGCAGGATCATGGCGTCACTGCAAATGACTGTCTTATTTCTCAAAAAAGCATCAGGGCACTCCCCTTAAAAACAGCTGCAGCTCCAACAGCTCTGCCATTTGGTTTATGTATATTACTGCTGCTTCAGGAAGAGAAGTCTCTGTGTAAGCGACCACAGAGAACACAACCTGAGGTAGAGCTGGCCATTATCAGAGCAAGCAAAGTACACGTACATTAGTTGTATGATATCTAGAATCTCTCATGTATCCCAAAGCACTCCAAAAAGCTACATCATGCATTTAAGATAATTTAATTTTTGTGTCAGGCCAATACAACTCTAAAGTCACAGTTAAGCCTTTTTTTGGAGCAAAGCCCAGTGACAGGAAAGATGAAATTTCATTTCAATTTTCCCTTAAAGTGAGAAGAGGAAGAAAAGGAGGAGAGTTTGGGTCTGGTCAGAGGGAGAGAAGGTAGTATAATGCTGAAAAAGGAGAAGGGTAATAGTTATAGGTAATCAAAAAGAAAATTACTCAGAATACCATAAGTAGTTCTAAGAAAACCTCAAATCCCACTTAAGAACTTAAAATAGGACAAAATTGATACTTGAAGAGGCACACTGGACTTGTACTGAATATTTTGGGCTATTCTGCTAAATCAATTCTCTTTCATTGTACATTTAATCTGCCTCTGCAAACAAACACTTGGCTGAATAAAACCCCAGGGTGGACATTTGGCCGAATAAAATCCCAGGACAGAGTAGGGATGCATTGAGATTCAGGTTCGGGAGCAGGTGTCTCTAAAGTAGTCATTTCAAGAAGGACTTTGGAGAACTAGCCCCTTTTAACATACTAAATAAAATAACCTATTAAAGCAGTCAGACAGAAGCTTCTGTCATGCCCGTGCCTTGGTGCCCCCCCGCGCCGCCTCAGCCCCACAGTCGCCTGACAGGGGGAAGCACAGCATAAAGTCCTCATCCCTGATCCTGTGCAACTACTGGAAAAATAAATTACTGAGCCAGGAATGTGAAAGAAAGAGCAATTAGAATTTTTCCCCTTTTTTAATCAAGGACTGTTTTGCCTTGAGGGCTTGGAGGGGATGAAAATCAGGCTTTTCAAGCTTTTGCAGGGTAGGCTTTGGAAAATGTAATAGACTTTCCTGTCCTTTACAGACTGTGCTCTACCCTTTATTTTTTTTCCCCTTATGGCACACGTGTAGGGAGATTTGTTAGACCTTAAACTTGTCACAAATGTAGTTACTAACAATTTGCCCCCATGTTCAGATGCTCTTGCAATTGCTTTCTCCAGTAATTACTCAGTGGGGACACCACAGCAAGCTCTATAAGTTACAGCTAATCACTCTTAAGTGCTGGAAGCAGGACTGTATTTGTGCAAAGAAACAGCAATCAAATATGGTAAGCAGATGGCTGTTTCTTGTCCTGTTACCACACTGAGAACAACAGATTAAGCCATGATGGATTTATCAGCACTGATGGATAGATACATTAACACCATATGCTTTTATAGAATAAATAGCTTTTGACATTTCATTATAACTTCTGATGTCCCAATTTTTTAAAAGCTGTTTCTTTTAAACTGAAAATACAGATGTTTTCAACAAAGCCTGTAGGTTTTCCTGTGTTGTCCTTGAAATCCCAGGAATAGTTGAAGAAATCCATAACATTTCTTTCAACCGTAAATTGCATATGTACTTCTCTAGAAGCTTTGTGGCAATCAATTATCGTAATTGATAAATGCTAACATTTTAAAAATTATGAAAGCCTTAGCCCATTTGCCATATCTCAGGAATCACATATAACATTATGTAAACTGCAGTAAACCAAATGTAAGTATCCAAAACCTTTTTCGTTCTGATATATAGGTTGATCTGTAGGCTAGGGGAATGCAGTGAACATTTAACTGATCTTTCTTTCTTTCCTAGCAGAAAGCAAACCCTCAGATTTTTCAGAAGTCCTCATTTTATGAGATGCAGAAGGAAAAAAAAAAAAGTAAGAGCAATTTTCTAGGAATGTGGCTGTCAGCTGCCCAGGCTACTGTCAGTAAATGAGCAGCTGAAATGTATAATGGGTGCATTCGTGCATTCGTGCACTGACACAGCAGACACTTCAGCCTCTGAACAGCTATTGTGCACAGTCATGGTACAAAGGGTGATCAATAGGTATTCATTTCTAGACCTGCTGCCTCCAGAAAAGCAGAATGCTAGCTGCTTAAATCACAATATAACTGTTAACAAAACCATTTGCTTTCTGGGGACGATAGGCATTTCTAGTGTTTCTATTCAGTAGCACACAGTAGGTAAAAACATGCTTAAAAGCCTATTCAGTGTCATCAATCAAAACCAGCTGCATGCGAGTGTGCACACTGCTGCACCTTTTCCGTTCCCCTCTTCATATACTTAAGTTCCTGTACAGGTCATCAGTTTAGCGTTTGTTAATTGCTCATCTGCAGTCTAGGTTTTAATCACCTGATCCATCAAGAGCCCTTCTTTCTCTGCCTATATTAATTTTGTCAGTTAGCGGCATTTTTTGTAACGAAAGCAGTAGATCTATTGATAGCACCCCTCAACAGAGTGGAAGGCATCCTGCATTAGCATTGTCTTCTAAACCAGCCTGCTCTATTACAATTGACCTTCTCTTCTTGATTACCACACAAATCATAGTCTTCTCCCCACTCCTCCCCCTGCTTCCCTCCCCACCATCTATTAAAGTATTTCTTCTGTAGCCGTTCAATTGCCTGACTGCAGCTGGTAATTGGATTCTTGTTTGGAGCATAGCTTTCTACGTACAAGCCTGGAATAATTCAAATAGGACCCTGGCCTAGGGCTGAGGCCATATGTTAAATTCAGATTTGCGTCTGTAAAATCTGGAGTACCCTGACGGGAGTATAATCCACTTAATGGCACAAAATCCTGTCTTATTTGCAACCTGCACTTATTTTCTTCTCCAAAGTAAAATTCCATTTCAGTACTCTTTTAAGATGTTAAGGGTCAGTCAATTTCATTACAGTGACTTGATGAAACGTAGAGATGATGTTACTTTGGCAACTGTCTCGCCTCACTCTAGGCTTCAGAAAACAATGCAGGCAGTTTTCAACTATGGTAATACAAAAAAAAAAAAAAAAAAACCAAAAAAAACCAACCAACCAAACAAAGCAAAACAAACAAAAAAAAACACACGAAAAGAAACACCAAAAAAAACCACACGAAAAAACCCAACCAACAAAAACCTCAACCTGGCAGCATTTTTTGTGTATACCACTCATCATTTAACATTGTGAGCCTGAAACTTACCATTGAGACCAAGCTCAGTTATAAAGCTGTTACACTGAAAAACAGAAGTGCAGTCAGCAGTATCAGGTCTCGTACTCCACACATAACATTATTTTGGCATCAATTTATTAACCTAAAGTTAAATAATACAGAAATGAAATGCAGTCAGATTCATCTTGCTCTAACTGTGAGGGTTTGCAATATCTCCCTTTCTGTTTCTTGAGCCCTTACACAACCAGTCCTAAGTTTTGTGCTGACCTGTAGCCCCCACTTTCTGTGCTGACAGAGATGAGCAGTTTCTCTCAGCCTAGGCACTCTGCTCAGCTGTCACCCATGAGCCTAACTCTATCCAAAGCCCATCACCATGTCTAATAGCAACCCTGGGAGACAAGTTTCTACCGTTCTGCCTAATAATGTCACCTGAATGCCTTTTCAACTTAGCTTCCTCCAACCTAAGACATTGAAACAACATCAGTTTGTGATTGTCCTAGTGCCATAACACACACCAGATTCATTATAGAGCATCGCCCAGTAGCTCTAAGGATAGCCTGGTGGCACTTTGCTCACAGATCCAAAACTCAACCAGCTCCAAAAATGAATGTAGATTTAACACCTACCATGTCCTCTGGTTCTTCCAAACCTTCCTGCACCATCAGTTATCTCCCAGCCCAGTCACTACACCTAACCCTGGACCTCACTTAGCATTAGCCAAGAAGCCTTCACCAACCAAAGAAGTAAACATAACATGAGTATCCCTACTGGTGCTGACTCTTGAGAAGACTGGTGGTCTTCTCAATCCAGCCACCCAGCAGTAGCAATGAGATTGAACCAAAGAAGCCAACTTATTCCTTTCCCCAGGATGCAACAACCTTCAAACTGTGAAAGCATCAGACAAGAGGAGAAATCAGGTTCAGGTGTTATTACATACTCTTCATTTAAACATTTTATTCTGAAATGAGTTCATTATCTCAGCAGCTCAGTGTATTCCAGCTTGAGCCCAGGTCTTCATCTTTACACCAGCTCTCTGGCTCCAGACCAAACAATGGAGACCTGCCAGGGGAGCAGGTTACTTTGAAAGCGCCTGTGCTAGCTCCCAGGTGCATGGGTGTACAGATGGCCACCCAGAGCTGCCTTCTATGTCTTCACTATCTTGACAGGTTTTCAACAGGTGAAACAACCAGCCTGAAGCCATTTGGTTCTGTCTCCACATCTTGCAAAATATCAGAAAAAAAGATACCATTTTAAGAAAATATTTCAGTGTTTTGACATTTGACTTGAACGGTCATTTCACACCAATACAGCAGCTTTTGAGTTTCTAGTGATAAAGCATCCACCTGCAATATGGAAGAGCTGGGTTATGCTTCCAGCTGTGCTTGATTCAAAGCAAACTGGGAACACAAGGACCTTTGACACACCTGGGAAGCATGTTCTCACTGCCCTGCCAAACAGCCAGCTTCAGTGCTCCATTTTACGTAAGGAACTCTTTCCCCAGCAGGTTTCTGTATAGAATACTTTATATACTATCTGCAGGCTATACAGTTCCTAGTTTGTTACACAAAATTAAAAGCAGCACCTTGAAACTTCTCTCCCCCATGACAGGTTTAGCTCTCCCTTGTTTACATTTCAATGCATGTTCCATTCAAGACCTAAATTTTCTTGCTGAGAGCATCACCCAAAGTAACCTGTTCCTGCAACAACATTCATTTTGAGAATTTGACGTTTTCAGGTGTCCTTTCTCCAGAGGAGAGCAATTCTGGAGAAGCACAGATAGCAGTAGTCTGCCTCTCTAACCAGTCAAAATTAAACGAAGTACCACCAAAATTAGAAAATAATTTGTTTCTCCTACCAGCCCCTCCACAGCTTCTGCTCTGAGTGGTTCACCTCCTTCTCTTTCATCACTAAAGGTCTGAGGTATCAGCTGACAATAATCACCTGAGCCCTTTGGCCTATTCTAACATGTTATCTATTTGCAGCAGGAAAGATAAATTAGGCTATTTAATGATCTTACAAATTCAATTTATCAAGAGCCTTTAAGGTTCCTGAAATTCCCTCCTTATTTGCTATAATCTCCACTTTCAGCATTCCCTGCATGAGAATCTTGTAATCTAGTTGTTGCCTCTGTCCATGGCATCACAGTTTCCTACAACACAGCTCCTCACAACAGAAGAGCTTCCTTGTTCATTTTTGAACAGCCAATTTCTAACTCTTTTTTTCCCTTCTTCGCCTTGAGAGAGAGCTCTGAGAATCAGTAATTAAAATCCATCCCTAGGGTTTAAATGCTTGTGATGGCCTGATTTCCTCATCTCTACGAACAGGATTCAGCAGTAAGAAGAATTTATTGTTTCACCCACATCTACCCTACAAATGAAATGTGGTTTCTGCTACACTACTCTGATTGAAAGTGTACTGGAACCAATGGAATCTGCCTATTGCTGACACTGCCAGCATTTTTTGTGGTAGACCTTGTGTTTGCTGCTTTCTATAGAATTGCAGTTCCTTAAAGTTAACAATGAAGTAAAAACCTCATCTTCCTCTTTCTCATTTTCACTTTCCACTCACCTGTGGAATTCCTATTACTATCTCTCTCTAAGCCTGAAAATGTTACTGAAGTGAGATTTAAAGCCATTAAAATGGCAGAAAATATCTTCTTCCCTTCATCCTCCTATTTTATAGCTTTAAACTCTTGGCTCTTGAACTGAAATGCCCTCCAAGTCTTGATTAAAGAGGCCATTCTGGCTATGCAGTGATGGAGAGCCCCTTCTCAGGTGCTGATTGACTTTTAGCTCACAGCAGGAGGATAGAAAGATCTGACAAGCCGAAAGCAACCAAAGAGCTACTTCAGATTGCAGGGTGTGATTCACCTCCACACAAGATTTCTCATTACAAGCCAGCTCAGTTGGCCAGACATTTCCATGAGGTTTTGGGCTGAGAGAGCTAAATAATATTTCAGTGAAAAAGAAAAATATATTATAAGCTCAAATACACTGCTGAAAAATTATTTCTCTCTTCGTCATGCAAATAATTGCAAATTAAATAATATAGATGCTACTCTCTGTATTATCTTGTTTGTGAAATTAGTCTTAAAGTTATATGAAAATGTGTCTATTAATCGGACTAAACCATAATTCTCTCTGTGGGAAACAAGAACTGTCAATATGTTTGTAAAAACTGCCTTATTGTACTTATCTCAGTCAACATTTAGTCTATGATATGTAATCAGGATGTTAAGTATTTCTTTCTGGAAGGTTTGAGATGCCATCTTTTGCCATCTGTTCTAATTATTTTTGAATAATTTGGCAAGTCTCCTTGGTTTTGTTGCTGAAATACAGAAGCAGACTTCACCAGTCTGAATCACTTAAAAAGAAGTTGATATTTAGTTCAAAACTGCAACAGCATTTAAGGATCACATTTCAGTAACATGCAATTAGAGGTCTGGAACGCTCAGGTTAGAGAGATAAAGTAGAAGTGGGTCTTTACAATTCTCTACAGGATGACATAAAAGCGAGGAAAAAAAGCAGCAGACCCGGATAGGGGCTGGCATTATTTCTTGCACATTATGTCCCTCCTTTCCTGGTTTATTTTCCTTGAAAAACTCTAAATGAATTTGTCAAGTTATTCAGCTTCTGATCACAGCATCTGAGATCCTCAACACAGGTTCTGAAAGGAAGAGAGTTGTTATTACCCTTTCTTACACATGGAGGAGTGAGGCAGAAAATCAGTAAATTAATTCCCTGAGGTCACACAGGCCATCTGAAGGAAAGGTGAGGAGACCATACAGGGCTCTCCAGCCCCAGACTAGAATGTTAGGAATTACCAAGTGATCTTTTCTGGAATAGTCACTATCACTGAATATGCATTGTTCTAGGGCATGGACTACTTACTGAAATGTTGGATAGAGTCCAATACAACGGGTTGCCTACCAGTTTGGTGACAAAGCTCTACTATAGTATAAATGTTAAATACATAGTATTCGGTTTCTGGAAAAGCATGAGAAACAGGATGACCTGGTATCTGTCAGTATTGAACAGTGAGTAGCAGGTTCCCCAGTTACTTATTTTGAAGATAACTCAGTCACTTTGACCTACCTTGTCCAATACCACACTGATTCTGAAGGAGAAAAACAGAAACCCAAAGGAAAATAAAATTAAGAGCCAAGTCATGAGTTCTGATCCAGTTTCTGTCACTGGCTGGGCACATGACCCTCAGCAGGTCCTTTATTGCTCTGCCTCATTTTTCTATCTGTGAATCAGGACAGGAATTCCTCTCTTTGCCGTCTCACAGTAATGCTGTGAGAGACGATGGGTATTTGCACAGCTTTTTGAACATGAAATAGTCTAGGAAGAGGAAAAAAAACATCTGAAGGTTGACAATGTTTGTGTTATGATGACTCCCACATGTATTAAATTTTATGGAAAATAAACAGGCAAACGACAAACAGTAGGTTCAGTAATACCAGTAAGCCTGTATTATCAGCTCCTCTGTAACAGATTGTGAACTATGTACATAAAACTGCCTGATCCAGTCTACATGCTTGAATCAGAGACAGAACAGAAGAGTACAGGTAGCTGGGGTTCTTCTACTCAGAGTGTATCTATGTACTAGGGCTGGATTCATGATCAAGATCAGTATTTTTGTCCTCAAGGCTTAGATAAAGCTAAGGTGCAATGTTTTCCACCTTAGATTTCTCTCTGTGAAAGGCAGACACAGTTTGCTGTGGTGTCCTTACAACCAGATCAATCAATCTACACAGTTCATAGGAACATTTTCTTTTTTTCGGCTGAAGAAGTATATACGCTGCATTATCTTCTGCAGGGGGTAAACATGTTGAAATAATTCAGGAACAGTAGCATTGCCATTTTTTCCACAGTGTACTGGAGTGATGTGGCTGTGTGGTGTGGACAGGAACTGAGAGCATCTCCACCTGACTCTGCTCAGGTACCACCAGCTTGGTTTCATGCCATATCCCTCATTAGAGAGGATTCTTCCTCTGCTAGACCACCAGCCGGTTTCCTGATTTCAGATATACCACTGCATGGACAGAGACTACCAAAACTCATTTTCATTTCAAATTTCACAGAGAGTTTTTAAAGCCATTGTTTTAAAATATATCGCTTTTGATTTTGTATATATAATGTGAGGTTTGAAAGGGCCCACTTCTCACTGTGAAAAGCAGAAATATAGGAGCAGGACATTATTTACACATTCAGAGCACCATATATATAGATGATATATCCCTCTCAACTAATACTTGTTTTTTATAAAACTTTGGTTGTAGTTCCCATATATCTAGCAATAGAAACTATAACATGAAGTGGCTACAATCATGCAGAACTCCTATATTTGCAATTTGATTTGCAGTGTGCTCTGCAATTAATAGCCCACTCTGCAAAAACAATATTTTAAACTGTACTAAATTACAACTATTTGGGGTATTTAGATCAAATTTCTTGCCAGAACTTGAAAAATAAAGTTAATCAGTCTGTATAGACAAGACATAATACTCCTACCTGTTGTGATAATATGTAATAAAATATTGACTTTCATAATTCAGTAACATTTTTCAACACCATATAAATATATATACAAAGAAGGTATTTTAGTAAATAAAAGTATTTTTACACTTGTATGACTTCTACAATTAGAAAACCCCAACTAATATAATTTCCCTTTTTTTATCTACCAAAATCTTAATAAAATGCTAAAAAGACTCTGAACATTTGTTCGCAGTCTTTCGTATTTCTATAATGTTCAATGGAAAAATTTTCTAGAAACTTGCTTTTTGCTAAACATTCTTAATTAAAACATTTGATTTTCCGACCAACAGTAATGGTAATTGCAATGTTAAAGCAGTAGTCATTCCAGACACAAAGAACATGCAGACGCAAACAGCATATTTGGATCAGTCAGTAGACCAAATTCAGCCGCAGTGTAAGCAAAGGCTTATTAATTTTTCTGAAAAAGGCACCAGAAGATAGCAGGGAAACAAAGAGACATGGACATGGCAGATTGCCAGTATGAGATTAAGTGTAAATGTAAGTTTACATAAGGGTAAAAAAAAAAAAAGAGTAAAGATTGAAAAGAAAAATTTGTTCCCCAAGCTGTCTTAAAGGTGAGGTGCTGAAAAGTATTTCTTGCTTTAATAATTATAATAATAACAACAACAATTAATAATAATAATAATAATAATAATAATAATAATAATAATAATAATAATATGTTATTTTACTCTAGGAAGTACAAAACCAGACATTGAGAAGATCCAGGTGAAAAAGAGAAAGACTTCAATATTTTGTGATTTAGAATGTAGTGAATCAAACAAAGAAAACAATTAGAATAATTTCACTCTTATTTTCAAACTTGTCTACACAATGATTACAAAGACACTGGGCTAAATACATCTCTAGTGTAAGTGGGCATAACCCTCATTATCACCAGTTCAAATTATATTGATTTATGCCATGAATTACTTTGATCCTGAAATTGCTATCAGTCCTACATACGAGCACAAACAGTTAAGTAAAAGAGCTATTAAAAAATGCAGAGACCAAATTTGCTCCCATTTAAATCTGTTCAAACACATAGATTTTAAGGTTAACATTTTACTACAAACTCTAATTTACTCTGCAAACACATCATTCATTGTTTCTCAGTTGTGTCACATATTCTCAACAACAAAAATTCAAATTTTGGCTTTTAGATTTTTCTTACCATAAAATCTGCAATCATGGTTTATGATCAGGATATTAAGGTGAATTCTTTTTGGCTCACATTTCTCCAGCATGGATACAAAGTCTGCAATACAAATTTAATTGCAGATTTCAGATGTTAAATAGTTCATATCCTTTCATTCTTCCAAAGCTGCACCACATGGATAATGCTAAAAGAACAGAAAGCACTGAAAATTTTATCTTTGAAATGAACACACATTATCTATGTAATACTTTTAATATCATACAGAAAGAATAACTTGTCCTATCAAATACTGCTGATGTATCAAGAAAAGAATAAATTGGTAATACAAGATAATGTTTTGGAGTGTTTGTAGTAGTGATACACAAAGACAGACTCTTGAAGACCTGCAGTGCTATGAAAAAGATCAAGATGCCAATCTACTAGTATAATAACAATTAGCGGGCAAGTACAAAAAGCACTTAATGATTTAAATCAGTTAAGATAACTTTGATAAAAGCTGAAAAGATCATATATGAGGGATTTAGTGTCTTCACCTACTCCTGTAGAAAAATGAGACCTTGATCTCATCATATAAGAGCAGCTATATCCCAAGGCTATCTGATGACTAGATGATCTTCAGAATTTGTGGAAATTAAGGAAATGGCAGAAAGAAAGTGGCATAAACTGTTCACACAAATGCTTTTAGACTTCGGACTTATTTGAACTCAAGACCCCTCACAAGATTTGTTGGGCCAGCAGAGGTGTCCTGAAAAGAGGAATAAGAGCAGTCTAGGGGCAGTAATCTTATATTTAGACGGAGTGGGCTCTGCAAGAGAAAACCTGACTATATTCTCGCATTAATGTAGAGACCTTACGCCACTGCTGCTTATGTTGTCTCCCAAACTGGAATATACTACATCAGTGTAAACACTTACATTTTAATATCTTTCTGCCAGGGAACTCATCTTTTCTACAGCCCCAGAAATATAACCAGAAGGTTTTGATAGTTGATTCTTATGGCGCAGGGGGAGGGGGAAACCCAAAAACTGAAAAACAAGATGATGAACACAGAGTAATTGTTTGTCATCACATCATCAGTGCCAGAAAACTAACATAGGAATGAAGAGGACACATAAGCAACAAAATGCAGATAGACATAGAGAGCAGTCTGCGCATAAAGAACTCCAATACCATTCATTATCTTGCTTCACATTCACTGTCCTAAACATAAATATTCACATTTTCTCATCCCCTAACGCTGAAGATGAAAACATCTGAATTCATTTTGTAATGATACTAATTCAGGAATCCTGTGCATGGAGCATTTTCTTTGCAAAATGTCATGATCCTGCAGGACTCCATTGTCCAAGAGAACCTGATTAATATGACCATTACTTTCATGTAAAACATAGTCATGACGTCTACACGCATTTGTTATAGCGTGCTGGTAAGGTGATGATAAGGAAAGAAAAGGATTCTTACATATTTATAAGGACAAAACAATTAGCAAATCTCTAATTCCAGACCCAGCAAGACCATATGGAGGGGAAAAAATAAAAATCACATAATCATACATCAGATAATAATCTTGTGAGGAGAAATTACTAGGATTACAAGAGGAATCGATACATCTGTAATTAAAAAAAAAAAAAAAAGGCAGCTCTAACAAATGTTCATCCCTCTAAGATCAGCATATGTGGCTAGAAGCAATCTACCAGATCAGCCTGGTCTCCAATAAACACAAGCATTTAAACAGTGTAACTTTAGTCTACAAGGACCAACATGTTCCATGCACCCTCATGCACAAATCATAGTTCACTACCCTCTATCAATTTAAGGCCTCCAACACTACCTAAAAGAAACAAAAAAACACTGGAAGAGATGAAGGGTTTCTCTGGTCTACTAACCACCTTTGATAACAAGGCTAAGAGTTAGTATGTTAAAATCTGTAGATCACTTCTGGAAGCAGAGTATGCCCTGAGGCCGGCCCCTTACAGCTGATGTCTGCAAAAAATCAGAGCTCCAAAAGTTACAACTCCAGCAGATAATAAGCCCATTACTTTTTGGGTTTTCTTTAGCTGACAAACTGAAGAACTTTTAAGACCTGTTTGTATAAATAGTTAAGTATTTCCATTTATTTCTGGAAAGCATACATTAAAATAATCTTACTGTTGCCTTTTCAAGTACACTAATCTGCAAAAAGTGTTCAGCCATATCCCATACTCATTATCTCCATGTGGCAAACTGCAACAGTAGAGCTACTCTGGCTCAAGATCACGGTAAACTTCAATTGAAAGAAAAAAAAAAATCAATGCTACCAACAGGCTTTTGTTTACAAACCCTCTATTGTCTGTCTACAAAGCATCCAAACATAGCAAGACTGAGGAAAGTCACCACTGTGTCATAAGCAGTATTGTTGGAACAGGAGAGGAAGCAAAGGAAGACTGCTTCTTCTGGCAGCAGTTTTGATTTCAAGTGTGGCAGAATTATAACATCAAGAACCAGTAATCTGATGCCTTTCACACTTTCAACTCAAAATCAGTTTTACAAAGACATGAAAAAATGATGACGAAATGTTCTCATTAACTTTTCATCCTCAAGTTCTACAGCATGCATAGTAAACACAGGAATCCAGACTAAAAATATGAAATACATATTCCAAAATCTACTACAGAATCCAATGTGATGTGTTTTCTGAAAGGAAAGCAACAAAAAAAAATTGAGTGAGCAGGCTGTGTACAAAGACTTTCCCTCACATTGTAAGACCTGCATATCTTCAATAAACTTCTGAAATCAAGACCTTTTGATGGTTGTCAAAGGAGAAATAATAAATTAATCAGGACAGGTGTCAACATTCGCTAACATGCACACACAAATCTGTTAGTTGTCTCAACTTCTCTCGTCTTCTTTAGTAAATTATCCTTTAAGGATCATTTGCAAACATCTCTGACAGAAACTATTTTTTTCTTCTTTAATTTCTCACAATTGCTATTACTGTTCAGGTGCATTTTCACCATAACACAAAAGCTACAAAGAGAAAAATCACATCTTGTTAGAAAGTTTGATAACAATTTAAATAAACCCGAATATTTATAGAAATGCTTAGGGTTCTCAATTACACAACTAAGATACATAAGCAAATGTAACTTACAACAGAAGCATAGAAATGAGATGGTACCTGGGGAGGTGACTGCTGGGTGGAGGCTGGGACATCCAGGTCCTTTCCTGAGGCTCACAGAGGCCCCTGGGTTTGAGGGATTTCAGGCCAACCAGGCAGCTGGGAGTCCTGGCATCATGCTTCAGCTTGCAAACGCCGTTTGATTCCTCCTAAATTTACTTTATATTATAACATCCCCTCCCCCACACCCACTAACCACTTAGCAGATTCAATTTTTCAGTCAGATTTGGATTTGATATTTTGACATTTTCTGTGAAGCGTGGCCGTTCCTGTTCCCATGAAGCACAGGAATATCTTAGCTCCCATCACCACCTGCCATTTGAAGGCTGGAAAAAGCCAACATTATGTTTTGCTTTCCACCTGGCTGATAAAGCTTTAAGTCACATGAAAGAAGGTCAGCAGTGAGATTGCTCCTTCTAGGTTAGAAGACTGTGCAGAATGACCCTGGATCCTGCAGAGCAGTCAAGACCGAACTTTGAACACAAGGACTAGCTGTCTCCAAAATCAATACTTAACATCAAGTTAAGCAACATTTAAATACCTTGAGGGACTGATATGTTTAGCACCTTGAAGTCCAAGCCTTCTTCAAGAAAAATATATTCTTGTCTAGTGTTTATATACAAGTCATCTGAGGAAAGTCCAGTTGTGCACCTCCTCTCTTCCTAAACAACAAATGCTATATCAATTGGATGCTCCTATCAGAGGTGCCTGAAGACAAAATAACATGAGGAAAATTTTACAACATAAAGAAGTAGAGATGAATATAAGTAATGATATACTTATCTAAAAATATGTCTACAGAGAAAGACTAAAAATCTATAGGCTTGGCTTCGGAATAAACTCCAAGTAGGTTAATTTTCATCTTTCAAACTTCAAGAATTATATTGCTGCAAAATTATATCGAATAAAGTGTATAACCCAACTAATTAATAGTGTTAGTCGTAAATTTTAACAGAACTCACTCAGCAATCAAAGTAAGTGCTGTAAATGTAGGGTGAACAGTCTTTCTATAATTCATATCTGACAAAGTGGGTTAAAATATTTTAAGTGAAAATTTTAACTGATTATTGCCTAGTTTATATTAAAATGTGTAAAAAATGTATTCCCACAATAACACTCTCATGATCAGACTGTAAAGTTTTGTAATATATTTATTTGCAGGAGGAAAACACAAAATGCAGACAGGAATTCCCACATCCAAGCAAAAAATGCATATTTAACAGAGGGATTTTGAATGCTGAAATTACAAATGTATCTGGTACTATCATACATTCTTCAAGAGCCCACTATTTTTTCTAAGGAGCCATATTTAAAATCCACGAGTAGAAAATTAGCAGACCTGAAACTACTCAAATTATGTAGCACTGAAGACTGTGAAATTTTTGCTGTTGTATCAAGAACATGTGCATGAGAGCTGAAATGAAGCACGTCTTGGGACTACTCAGATTAGTTATTTTAAATTTTGGTTTTAGTTTGCATTTGAAGCTTTGTTTGAAATGGAGCCTGAGGAAGGATGTGTCTTTGTACAACCTTCACTAAAGATATATCCACATCAGAGACAAAATTGTAATTGAACTCCCGTCTAGTAAGCTATATAAAGAGGCAGAGGTCTAAAGGAAAACATAGATCAAATGACTTAGAAGTGGAAAATAACTACAGAATAAAATAAAATCAAAAGAGACTACAAAGTTAGGTGAACACAGAAGTATAATAAAAATCTACTATGAATATATGTTTTATGTATGAAATAATGACCTAAAGTATACAATATTAATGCTTGAAAACTTTAATGTTGTTTTTTAATAAGATTAAGATTACACAGTGTTTTCCTAAATCATCCACCCTTCCCTACTCCCATACTCAGGATGGTGTGTGGATTAAAATACTAACTGCCACATAAGGCAAAATTGTTCTCAAGTTTTCTCCATTTTGAAGTGCAATACAAGAAGGTGGGTTACTATATAAAATCCCATTTTATTCATCAAGTCTAGAGCCACAGTATCTTGACATTTCTGTGGAAAGCATCTTCAAGAAAAAAAGATATTTTAATATGCAGTTAAATATATTATGATAAGGAAAAACATATCTAATTCCAACTTTTTGACCCAGAAACAGACTAACCTGATTCCACACTCCATCATCTCTAAGCAGAAGACCAC
Organism: Streptopelia decaocto; assembly: GCF_964273445.1. Taxonomy (NCBI): domain Eukaryota; kingdom Metazoa; phylum Chordata; class Aves; order Columbiformes; family Columbidae; genus Streptopelia; species Streptopelia decaocto. The sequence goes on from NC_138663.1 coordinate 90,925,554, forward strand.
CAGGTCCCTGCTTTAGAGGTGTTCAAACAAACCTTCTCACTGTCTTTGACTAAAGCCCATAGATCAACCTGCCAAGTGGGTCCTCAGCCATGGAAATGAACCAGGTATGAAAACCTGCACAGGGGCACCTCCTGGTGTGCATTGAACCCCTCTCAAGACCTAGGTTGACAGGAAAATTTAATTTTGAGAGGGGTGGAGGTAGGTGGCCATGGGTCAGAGTCTTTCCTTCACAGTCAGGTGAGCTGGTGATACACAACAAGCCAAAGGAAGGAGAAGAGTGGTAGACATTCCTCCTACACTGCCAAATATAGTAGCCTATGGTTCACCAAGGTGAGCCTAATTTTAGGCTGAAAGTCTAACTCTCCAAAAGATTTACAGACTTCTTAAGACCCCATATGGCTGGCAAGAAGTGAGTGACGGATGGGAGTTTCCCCAACATGCTTGACCATCACTGCATCTGAGTTCTGCCCTCTGGAGAGCCAGCTTGCTGCAGCTGTAGCAAGCACTAGAGCCCACAGCCAGTTATTACTCCCACTAATGACATTTTTAGAGGGTGAAGACCTCATTGAATCCATTGATGTTGACCCACGGGGCTACATTTTCTCTGCGCTGCTCAGTGAATTAGGCAGGCAACTGCTATTAATGAAAACAGGAGATCTGTATATTCAGTTCCTAGCTCACAGGGCTGCTGACATACCCCATAATTTGAGAGAATTATGTCTTAAAGGCTATATTGTGATAGAGAAATCAGTCATGATGAAACATTGTTTAAGTGGTGGAAAAATCTTTGTTCTAATGTTAAATGAATTTCTCTGACATAGGCTTTTAAGCAAGTATTAGAGGACAAAAGTTTCACACTTCAGAATGCCTAATTTAAAAAAATAAACAAACAAACAAAAAACAAAACACAAAAAACACAGAAGCTTATATCTTAGATACTCTGGCTTACTGAAATGATCCCGCTGTTTCTGTGAAGTGCCCATCCCAATTCATTTTGCCTAGAATGTTCCATGCTGCTTAATCGAAACAAAACCTAGGACATCTACTTTTACCATTTTTTTAGTGATCATAATGATTATGAGTGGAATTTTAGGCCTCTTTTTGCAAGAAGAGGTGGGTACCCATAAAAATACAAGTGACCTACCACCAATGCCGTTATTTTAATTGACATCTGTGAGCATATTTTCTTAGGTTGCATCAAGACAGATGAGGGCCCTTTGTGCCCTTCTGACAGAGATGACAATCATTAAAGATTTACCAGGGTCATTAAAGTGAGAAATAGCAGTAATGCGGAGCTGAATATCCCATGTGGATTCAACTGAAGTGCAAAGAAAGCCAGCATAGAATTAGCTGAGATCCTGCACTGCCATCTTAACCTCATTGTAAAAAAAGGAAAAGGAAAAAAAGAAACATCACCAACTTGTCTAAAACACATTAGGTAGCACATTTCACTTATATGGCAGGTTTTGCCAGTAAATGACATAACGGTCCCCTTCACATTAAAGCACTACTTGTGCTTTCACATGGTACCAGCTATGACAAGAGGTGGTGGGGAGACCCAGGGTCACTGCATTACTGCCAGCCCAGAAAATATTTCTCTTGGATTCTCCTGGAACATGACAGCAAACACAGCTGGATGTGGCTCATGGGACACCCCTCATCATGCACAGGCAGTGGAAGAGGATGGCATCCCCCAGCATTGAGAGGGGTACACAAAGGGAGACACTGATGTGGAGCCACCAGGGAAGCCCCAGAGGTCAACCCACTTCTCATTTACCCCCTGGAAGCACGCTTGGCCACAGCATGCATGCAGGACGTGGGTAGCAATTTGTTCATGATCTTCCAGGGAACCTTGTTGAGAAACCAGCACAGTCCTGGCAGCACACTGATTTTAAAAGGAAAGAGCAATTACTGTGAGTCAGTAGGCTGTTAATCCAGCCAAACCTGGTATCTCTTACCACAGCATCTGTCTTCCTTCTCATGCTCCTCTCTCTGAGCGTGAACCAGATTTCTGCTTCATTAGATTGGAACTTGAAAAGCAACATCCCACTATCTCTTTGAAATATACTCCTTATGTAGGCACTGTAACTATTTTGAACAAAGACCAAAAGATACTAAGAGGCAAAGAAACAAACAGCTACAGGTGTAATAAGGCTTAACTTGTTTAACTACAAGCCCGATGACTCATGAGATACACACCTTCCCAGAGCAGCTATATGTAAATTATTCTAAGGTAAAAAGAGGAAACCATTTTTAAAATCATTATCACATATGTGTTCAATTATTGCAATACCTTGTGAAGTGACATCACAAAAATCCTTGGAGAAAAGGAACAGGGGGTTTCTAACCTTGCTTTGATTATCCTGTTCATTATATCAAATGAAGGAGGAAAGTGATCTCCTACGGGAATCAGTCACCATTCTTGTTTTAATCCACATCCTTTCATTTCTTGAGTAGCTCAAAGACAGACCTTCGCTTGCTTCTGATGTGGTGCCTTTGCTGCAGAGCTGCAAGAAGGAGCAAGCAGCACAAAGCCCTTTGTCTGCCAGGGCTCTGCTAACCAGCCAGCCCGTGTCCTGGGTACTGTGCCAGGCTCTTCAGCAGTGGAAAAAACGCTTCCTGTCAGTTGCTTGAAAAATGAAACAACTGACAGGACCAGGCACTGGGAAAGGAGGACAAAAATAATTGCAGGTTAAAAATAAATAGTGTGAAGATCACTTGGGACATGCAAACACACAGACACATGCATAGATTTGTAACAAAGCATTGCACGTCTGTAATATACAACAGTCGTGAACCGTCCACTTGAGCCAATCAGGTATGAGTCCTCTCTCTGCTGCACTATGGATGCCAGTTTTGTTGAAGCTAAGAGACTCTGATGCTAAAGTCCCTTTCGACATAACTTTTGCCAGTTTACACATTTGAGTGAAAAAACCAAAATGAAACAAAACACAAGACTATGTGCTCCTATTGACTCACAGCTGATATATTGGGCCTTCAGAGTCAGACATAATTATCACATGATGCACAACGGTGAACATGTTTTAAACATATGTTTTACATAGTGAAATCAATCATGATGCAACTAATAATGCTAATAGTTGGTATACAGTAACAATACACCCTCAAGCTTGTGCAGTAGTGAGATAATGTGTTTCCCAGGTCATTGGAGGCACTAATTTCACCTTCTGCCTCATGATACTTCCAAGGAGTGTGTTATCTCAGGGTAACACATGTCTGCTGGTACCTGACTGTTTAATTATTGTACACAAAATTCCAAATCAGAATAACTGTCATCTCAAGGTACTGCTGTGCACTGCAGGGTCCTCCTGATGTAAGCGAACCAGTGCAAGTTATGCAGCAAATAGAATGACCTTGGTAAAGATTTCTTCCCCAAACCAATGGCTTCTCACAACTTTAAAGCACAATCTGAAGAAGAAAAAAATACAAATGTTGTAATTACATTTTCAGTTGAAAAAATCATAATGGTTTGCCATTTGTTTTTAATATGGGATTTGTTTAAACAAAAGATTTCTTGTGTGAAATATACAAACCAGGATCTCCCAAAATATTTTCCCTGGGCCATTTCTTAGCTGTAGTAGATTTTTCAGCCTTAGTGACAGCCATCCACTTTATATATACAAACACATACAAACAAACACTTTGGAGCCAGGTTTTAACATACAAGGTGGATGGGTTACAGAATCAATCTCCAATCCAATTAAATAGTTATATGAGGTGGAGCAGCAGTACGGAGCAGGACCCATGTGTGAGCAGGTGGAAGCACCGAATGATGGGTACTAAGCCTGAGGTACAGGAGACCCAGTCTTTATACTCCAGTAGGACTAGCACACACAAACAGAACTTTGCACATGAATGTGCTCTGTGTGGCTTGAAAATCTGAAATAATGAGCATCTGTGGCAGAGGTCTTGCTATATACAGCTAACTGGTTTTACTTTTCTTTCAGGAGAAACCTGATCTCAGAGTTGAGATGCATTTCCTCCTACAACTCAACCTCATAACCAAAACCATTCCTACAAGCAATGGGATTTCTGATCAATTACCATTTTATGTCACTTCATATCCCTGAAAAAGAAGTGAAGACTGATCCCTTAAATACGCACAGGCCTCCAAGTAACTTAGAGAAAAATTCTGTCATATCTAATTTTCATTGCTATTTCTTAAATACTCAAATATTGAGTTGCTAGAAACAATTAAGTACCCAGCCATATTTCTTTACTATAAATGAGGAACTTTGGGGCAAATGAGGAACTCCATGGAAACATAAGGTTTTATGTAATCTCTGTGTTGTTCTGAACTACAGCCGCACCATCCACACAGTTCTATTCTGACTCCTAGAGCAATTGGTCCTGACTTGTCATGGGATGAAAATCCATCACTTGAATTGCTTGATATTTGGAATGGCAATCCATCATCCAAGCTACTTGATACACAGCATACCAGACAATATGTTAGCATTCACTAACAAAAAGATATGGAATAGTACAAAAAAAAATAGAGCCCTAAAGGATTAATACAGCTGATTTAATGTAGCCCCCAACCCTACAGCAGGATGATTAGTTCCTAACCCAATCCTGAGACATGTTTTTGCAACCCATTCTTTTACATAATCAAAACCACCTTAACATAAATGCCACAATGAGGACCCGAATCACAGGTGCAGTTATAACTACCTAAAGGACTAAAATGTTAAGAAACTGGCAACACCTGGAACAGTTATTTTCCCTTTAAAAGGACTCTAGTTCATATGCACTAAAACTGCACCATGAACCATCATTTGGTACATGGGGTTGGTCTGTGGGTGAACTGGGTCCCCCTATTCACACTAAAACTGCGCTGTTCTTCCACCCCTAAATGCAGGAGTGCCTTCACCACATGTTTGCCATCAGCAGTCTTTCTGAAATGCTGGGGAGCAAGTAGAAAAATGCTGGCAGTATCAAGTATCACCATGGATGTGATCAACGGTTGTTCAGTATTTTATGGTAGACTCCTTCAGGAGTTGCCTGCTTGGGAAACTGTCCACTTAAAGACAAGTGAGCAGCTGTTTGTAGGAGCATTCTCGCAAACACACACACACAAAATCCAGAGAAATAAAAAGACATACCTTTATCTTTGAGACAGATATTTTTCAGCAGTAAAAGGTGTTGCCACAACTTTTATCCACCTGTGATTTTTCAGTGTCACTTTCCATTATGCTCCTTCTCAGCTGCAAGAAAGGAGAAAAAACATGAGCTCTTTCATGAAGAATATAGCTTTATTTTACTTGGGATAAGAAATTAAGGATGCCCTGACTGACAGCATGTGGTTTCTATTTCTGTTTATAAGAAGCCCTACAATAGTAGGTCAAAAGGATTAGAGGAAGGTCAGTGTTACTGTTTCAAGAGGAAACCAGCAATTGTAGATTCACTTCAATGTTCTTGCTTTCCAAAGAAAGTGGAAATCTTATATGACAGGGGTTTTCAAACACCTGCTCTTTTTCTTTGCTTTTTCTTTTTCCCTTCAGTAATTGAGGTAAAGAGTCGTGGGTTTGTTTATCTCTTTTTTTTTTTTTCCCTTTCAGTCATTACATAATAAATATAGACAGGAAAAAAGTTAATTTGTTGTATAGTATGTCTAATATAGGCCATAAAATATTTTTTTCTTACAACTACAAAGCAAAGAAATAACAATATGAATGCAATCTATGCAATATTTAAGGCAAAAACCCATGGAGGAGCTATAATAGCTCTGAGCAACACCACAGTCAAACACTGTAAAAGAGCAAAATGTTCTCTGCATTTCAGTCTTTTCATTTTCCATTCTCTCACAACTGTCTGATCTCACTGCTCACCAGCATCCCAGGGAAAACAAAAAACAAAACAAACAGACCAACCCAAAACACTCAATTCATATAGCTTACATTAATTTATAAATTTATTACCAACTTCTAAAGAACTTCCAATCTGTGAGCTACACACTCAGGACCAACACTCACAATAGAGCAGGTGAATCTCTATGCTGGACACTTACAAAAATGTTAATTCATGCTCACAAAAATCCAGGATTCACACTGCTTTTTCAGTCCTTTTCAAGATGACTCCTTTGTCTAAAGTTTCCCTGCAATTACTTGGTTACTGTTTAATCCAGCTGATGGTTGCTTCCCTCTTCAGCATGATGGGAGTTGGGCATGACATGCATGCACATCTTACACCTACCTATCTTACCACCTGTTATCTAGACCATTTTGGAAAAGGTGGGCTGTCCTTGTCCTGGACCCTCCTGTCCAGCCATCCAAGTGCATTCCACTGCTGAAAGGGTGTTGGGGTGGAGAAACTGCATCCTGCATGCAGTGCTGCAACGCATGCACAGCAAATGGGGCACATCTGAATTTTTCTAAATTGCACAGTGTAAGCCTCACTCTATTAGGACCTATTTCTCCTTCTAGACAAAAAAAAAAAAAAAAAAAAAAAAAAAGAAAGAAAAAGACTGCAACGCTCCAGTTGTTTTTAATGGTTGAAAAATCATGTTCCCTTGAGCAAGAAGATAAGCTGAGAGGATTTTTAATTAAAACTCACTCTTCCTCATCTTTATCCCAAAAGTCTGTTTCATGTTAAAAGCCAGTCTTAGATCATTCCTTAACATTCGAGGTATGTCTTGCAGACTACCTGTTTGCTCTCTCTTAAGGAAAATGGATGCACATGCGGATTGTAACATGGAACCTGTACATGAACAGAGACATCTGAATTCAACTATAAGAAAACATTTGTAGCAAACCAACCTGAAAATGACAGCATTGCTCTGCTGCTTGAAGCATTATTTTCTTAGGAAACACATGCAGCATACTTCATAATGATGCAGTTAAAAAAGCCTGAGGCAGTGAGCTGTGTGCTGACCTTCCAGCTTGTCTTCCTAGGGCTGAAGTTACAGGTGTCCTCGGTGATGTCAGCAGCAAAGATGCTCATGCAGCTCATCCGTGGGGATGTCACAGTAGGAGGAGAGCAGGGACACACTGCAGGTGTCCCAGATACACTGGCTATTGATATGGCCAGTTTGTGACTAAGCTCTCTCTGACTGACAGGCGCCTCAGGCAAATCTCCAGAGCTGGGTGTGTGAGCCCACATTTCAGTTCTGTGGCACCTCCATGCTTGTGGGCTGTTGATGTTGACAAGACTGTGGGGCTTGGCATTACCTCCTGCTAATGCAGCTGTACTCATTGGCCTTCTCATGAACACAGCCTCTCACTTCCAGCAAACCCCAAAAATATCAAATACTTATCGTCAGTTCTTGGTCCTGGGAGGATTTTTCCCTGGAAATGCAGATTTGCAGAAAGAAAGGGCCAATGCTGCCAGGGAGATTAAAGGGAAAATAAAAGTGGAAATGAACTCTTAGATGGATCATCGAATCACAGAATAGTTTGGGTCAGAAGGGACCTTCAAAGCTCATCTAGTCCAACCCCCTGCAATGAGCAGGGTCATCTTCAATTAGATCAGGTTGCTCAGAGCACCATCCACCCTCATTGTAAAAGCTTTCTTCCTCATGTCTAGCCTGAATCTCCCACTTCCAGTTTAAACCATTACCCCTTGTCCTATCACTACAAGCCCTGCTAAAAAGTATGTCCCTATCTTTCTAATAGACCCCTTTTAAGTACCAAAAGGCCACAATAGGGTCTCCCCAGGAGCCATCTCTTCCCCAGGGAAAAGCAATGTAAAACACCTAAAGAATCAGGTCTTGCCCAGCAACTTCACTGAGGTTGCTCAAGGCATGGATTTTACCCTAAAAGGCTAGGAATCCAGCTGACCAAAACTGCTTCCAACTGACAACTGGCCAGAAGAAGCAGATCAAAACTGGTGCTGATAAATAAATCCAGTGCAGTACCACAGAGCTATGCTTCCAAAGGTAGTCTGCAAAGCCTCGGGGTGCTCTGCTCCTCAGTGAAAGCTTTCACAGAACTGCAACACCTTTTTTTGTTGTACAGATCCCATGGACGCAATGTACCATGCTCACAGCTGTATCAACAAAAACAAACCAAAAAAGTGTCCAAAAGTCTCAAGAAAATCTAGAAACACACTTATCATTGCCTCTAATATCAATGTTTGGTAGGTAAATAACCCAGTTATGTAGGTTTTTTACATGAAAGCAACTGAAGAAGCAACATATGCAGTCTAAAAAGAACAAACTGAAGGTTAGATGAAGAAGGACTTTGCAATTAAGCAGCACACTTAAATATGATGAACTGAGCTTGTTTTGTTTGCCTTTTCCTTGGTCTGTGTTATACCGTGGGATTTTTGGAGGCAAGGAAGTTACTAAGGCACTGGGGAGATAATTTTTACTGTTTTTCTCCCTCTTCCATTTTTAATCATAAGTTTTGTTTAGATTGGTTGGTTTTTTAATTACTATTTTTACCACAATCTTATGTATGTTGCATTTTTCATGATTTTGCCCTGAACTAATTTGATTACTCATCATATTTTTATTACTTTCATTTGTAGAACTATTATCTTTTGATCTTCTTCTGTTTTCCTGTATGTTTAAAGATTTCAAAACTAATTAAGATGATTAACTAAAAAAGATTAATTATATTCATAAATGAGATATGTCGCCTCTGATTAGCAGGTGGCTCTTTTCTGGTTTGGGTACATAAAAGCAGATGGAAATGTGGCAGACTTAGCTATATTTAATCTGTCCACTTCCTTCCAGACTGCTCCACATTCCAGTTAACATTGCTAACAACAACAAAACCTATGAAATCTTAAGATTTTTTTTTTTTTTTTTGCCTTTGTCATTTCTGATTTGGCAATGCACGTCTCATTTGAAAACCTGGCCATTTTTAACTGAGAGTTTCCAGACTGGTTGTTCTAAACATTTTGTGACTTCTGCTCACAAGCTTCAAGGTGCCTCGAAGGACAGGAGGAGAAAACTTACTCAAAAATAATTCTGTTGTTGACTTTGCATGCAATGAACAGTATAAATATTCTTTGGTGATGATTTTTAAACAGAAGCTGTCTGAAAAGACTCCTTTTGCTCTCAGATTCTTTTTTGCTATATTTCAAATAAAAGCAGACATATAATGCTCCTTTTCCCATATCCAATATTATTTTCTGAATAGTACCAGAAAAGCTGCTCTGAATCAGCTTTTTAGCTACACTGTATATTACTTTTATTTAAGCTTCTTTGTAACTCTTACTTCTTATAACGTATACTTTTCTGTTTCACTGTTTGCTCATTACATAAGCTTTTGTATGCTGCCATTTTTTATACGGTATCTGCAACTCATCTCTTCTTCAAATCTCGACTTTTCATCACTTAAGCAATTTTCTTGTTGAAAAACCAAATAAAACTTATGCCACTTGAATCAACATCTGCACACTTGATACACATCTGTTTTGTAGTAATAGATAAAAAGATACCAGAAAGTAAATTGTCTTTTCATTTCCATATTCATAGTGTCAAAGAAGAAAGAAAATAATAGTCAGATACATTTTGCAAGTTCACACATTCAAAGTGCTGGGAAAACAAAATCCTGTTTTCCTGTTTGTGGTTCTATACTGATAGTGTCCTTTATAATTAACTGTGTGTGGTTAATTTTTCAGTTGTTAACAGTGTCTTGTTTCTTAGTATTAGGCAAAGGTATGCTAAATGCATAGCTCAACAGCAACTTCCTCATGGGTCTTAATGTATCTTCACATATTTTCTCCAGTGCTTCAGAATTACTTTTTAAAATGTATAATTAATTGTTAGCCAAATGTATTAAGGACAATGTCAAAAAGCTATGTCTTTGTCGCTCTGCCATTTTATGACAATTTTACCACTGCACAAGTAAGAACAACAACAAAAAAACCCCACAGTACAATCACAGAATAGGGCAGGAAATAACCAGTTCACAGATGCATGAGGAATGGTGGCAACTATAAGCTACTATAAGCTACTTTGAAGCACATAAAAGCAATGTAATAGTTTATATGTGTTTGGAGACAGTTTGTTTTTCAGCATTTATTTCTTATAAAAGAAGTTCAACATGAATCAGACATTGACCACTCTGAGTTATAGCGCTTACTGTGCAAAACTTATTTCTATAAACTTATATCAGAATAACTTTACAAAAGATTTTCTGGGATTTATGCAAGTGAATTTTGGTTTTATGGGCCAAAACTACTTATTTGACACAAAGTTTTTGATTTAAGTGGAGGTATTCCAAAGTAAGTGAGAGGAGGGGAAAATAAATAAATAAATAATCAAACCATAGAGATTCAATTATGTTGACACAAGAAACTCAAGTTCTTCCATACCGAATTCTGGTGCTTTGACTATCTTCACTGGATCTGATCACACACTTCTTACACAAGAATATAAGAAATTGGTATAATTTTTGAGATATCTGTCAGCTTTATTTTTGTTGTATCACATAAGCAAAAACTGGTAAAGGATAACACTCACAGGGTGGGACACAACATCTGTTGCTTAAAGTAATAGCGTAGTTGAAAAAAATGGAAAACCAAACCAACCAATGTATATATCGGGTGGTGATGGTGCAGATTGCCAAGTGGATTCAACAGCAAGAAGGGCTACCCTGCCTAATTCTCACTCCTTTTTGTCTCAGTTCTTCTCTATTCAGATATACACACTAAACAATAGGGCTGAAATGCCAAGATGTGTAGCTTTTAAGATTGCAGTAATGAGAAAATGTGCTAAGCCCCAATCACAAATGAAATGGACTGTGCTGGCACTCAGAGGAAAATGTAATACCAGGGGATTTTCTGAAGTCGAGGTTTTTATTATATCCAGTGTATTCTTGTGAATAAGATCATGACAGCATTCTAAAACAAATCCAGATCATCTTGTTTGTAACTCTTGTTTAAGATATTTGTCCTCCACAAGAAGTTCAGGTGCATAAGGACTTGGGGATTTCACAAAGAGTTCATGAGTGCAGCTACATACGGATATTTATTTGTTGTTCAAAAAACAAAATCTGGAATGTATTTTTGCCAATAAATTTGAGTAAATGATATTAGTACACATGCTATTCAATATTAGAATCCTGCCTCATCTGTTTAAAGCACTGGTATAAGGAACCGTATGGCTCAGGGAATTGGTAATGAGATATAGAACCTTTCACCTCTAGGTCAATAGTTATAATCTGAAACAGACGGAGGGAGCCCAGGAGTCAATGCCATGTAATTCCCGCCTACTGAGTTTAGTAAAATCAGTCTGTGGTCTCCAGACAATTTCTATAGAAGAAATACTGTAACCACAATAAGCAGGAGAAAAAAATCACTGGCACTGGTATCTGGCACTGATAAGAACAGGAAAGCCAAGAAATCGTCTAGGGGAATATGTGGTCCTTCTAAAATAAGTAAGTGGAAGTGTTTCAGTAAAGAAGCTAAGGGAAAATGGTTCACAGTAACTTTTCATCTTTTTATGACACTGGCAACTCTCATGGACTTGAACACACTTGAAATTTTAAGTGTTTACCACTCATGCAAAACGTCAGAGTACACAAATTGTGCATCCCATAAACATTGAGCAAAATCTGTAACACGTACAAATCAACACACTCTGTACATGTCACCTCAGTAACAATGTACAATCTTCAGCTGCTCTGGCATAGCCAGCAAACCTGTAGAGAGTTGTGTATCACCATCACAGTAAGAGGCAGTCAGATTTATTTACACATCTGCAAACAGCTTTTTGCTGGAAACTCCCAGCATGGTGGGGTTTCTAGAAAATACTCTATGTTCTAATCCACATTTGCGACTGAGCTGCCTCAACCTGTTGCTCCATTACACCCATCTCTGGCCTCAAGGTAACAAACTGTTCTGGACAGTCCTTAACAGAGTATAAGTTGCAAAATACTACATACCACTGCTATTGCAGCGATAGACTTCCCACTACAGAGAGGCAAACTATGAATAAAAACACAGTATATGAAAGAAAAACCCACAGTTCGGTCATTCTGCATTTAGCTGAAACACGGATAACCTCAACGCCACCAGGAATATCAAGAAATCGAAGAAAAGATATCAGAGTTACCTTTAGCTAGGATACATGGTACTGAGCTACAGAAAGATGTAGACGTGCTATACAGGTGACACAGGATTCCTCAGCTGGTGAGTCCTCCTCCCATCTGCAATATACACAAATCAGGGTCAGGGGTCCTGAATTGCCATGAGGTATGATATGTGCAACATGAATCTGTGTGTTATTTTTCAGACACTCTTTAGAGCCTTTCTAGAAAGAAGATCTGCATTTGTTTGTTCTAGTTTTCACAAAGAACAAGTGACCCCATTCACATGCTGGGACCCCTGTTAATCTTGAGCTGTGATGACATCAACAAATCTATTAAAATGAAACTGAGAAATACCTAAGTATCTCAGTATATGATATGTAATGCATTAGTCACCAGAATGAATTTATCTAACTATCATATTTTTCCCTACAATCACATGGGTGAACTTTTATGAATACAGTTGTGTGCAGTAATACAGTGGGATTTAGTTTGGATTTATGATGCCTACTTGATGGTCTCATGCTCACTACAAGAATATTGCTCTGCACCAGCCAATAAAGATGTTCTCCTATGACTTCTAAAGTTAGTTCTGTATCTTTTCAATTTATGAAAGTTCAGATAATCAGAGAAATGCCAAAACAGGAATAATGAATTTTTAAAAGAAATTATTTTCCTTTTATAAAACATACTCTGGTTACCCAGATTACGAGAACTCAGAGCTCAGCTCCTAGCTTAGAAATAAGGCATGTTCGTCCTCTCTGTCCTCCACAGCATTTTTATCTTTAACAGCACCCCTTTAATGTGATACATAAACAGTCAGCAACTGGAGGAGCCATTGTTAATGTATTTTGGTTTTGTTTTGTTTCTGGTTGGTTGGCTGGTTTGTTTGTTTGTTTTTATTTCTAGTCTGTTTTAACTCATCAGCTATTATGAAACTCCTGTAAGTTATGCCTATAAGTAAAATGAATGGAAATATTTTTGTTAAGTGGAGATTAAGCTATGACTACTTTTTCTTCCCCCATCCTTTGAATACAAAAATATTATTTTCATGAAGAAAAATGTAAATGTTTCTATTTTCAATATTTTCACATAGTTTATGCCAATCCACACAGACTGGTCAGTCCTGTACCCAGAAACAGTTTTCACTGGAAGAGTACAAGAAATGAATTTTTCATTGACTAGTGTGGGGTGGTTTGTTTGGGGTTTTTTTTTTGGTACTGTTTTTTTTTAATTCCTTTTAAAACTAAAATATGATAATATGATAAAATTAAAAACATCAAAATAACTATTACACTTTCCAGGTGGAGTTTTTATCCCCACAACCACTCTTCATTTTTGAGTAGGCAAAGGTGAAAAGAGATATAGAGAAAAATAAATTCTTTGAACCTGACATGATCTCAGCTAGTTTCAGTCAATTGAAGAGACATTTGTCTTTCTCAGCTCTCTCTCTTGCTTTCATTTGGTGCAGGCAGATTTATGATGTCAAAGCCAGGATTTTGGCACCTGTTTTCCCAGCAGATTTTGATGAGAACTGAGCAACCAAATCCTCTTTGGACAGCTTTCAAAACAGCAGCCCTAACTGCTTCATTATATTTTGGGGGTAATATGAAGGCAGTCATTCCAGCTCTAAGAATGTACAGCCATGAGGACTTTCCCAGAGGGGTGCAACCCACCAGACATGTTCAGGGGAAGAGGTACAAGCCAGAGCTGGCAGGTGGACCCTCATCCACAGGCACCTCATAGCCCAACACCCCTTCCTAGCACTCCTCAATAAGGATCCCCCACTGCCAGCAAGAATTAGCACATACCCATGTTGACAGCAAGCTCAACAGTCACATTTCAGGTAGAAAAAACAAATACACACCCCCAAAAACTCTTCCCAGCCCTGCATCACATTTCTACACCCAGCAAATTCTTCCCACTCCCCTGAGCATCACCTCAGGTCATCTCTCTGTTCTAACATTCTTCTGGGTTTACAAACTTTGCTTTGCTGGCAGGATCTGGCCCATCAGTATAGCTATTTCCTCAGCCTGTTACCCTAATCCCTGGCCTGTAGGAGAGGAAGTGGGGGAAGAATGGAAGGCAACAAGAAACAAAGAGGAAAGCAGACAGGTAGCTGGCTCTCTCCCACCCCAGATGCATCCTTAGTGAGCTGAGGGACATCATTGCCAGAGGTCAGCGTGAATGCATTTCCCACATGCATTTGCCTAAAACTAGCTGTTTGGGTGTTTTTTAAAGCAGTCCCTTCTGATATCCATAATCTCCATGAAGATAATTCATGACATTCTATATAACGTTATCAGCTTGTAAAGCGGAGCTGGCTGAACTCCCTGCACAGGGCGCTAGATTAAATGCAGGTAACAGTTATGAATTGTTAGTTGTAATTTACTGACAGTGGCAGGGGGAAGACAGAGGGCATGGTAGGTTTTCACAGCATGAATTAGAGTTCTCTGCTGAAATGAGGGTGCTTTGTGCTGATTAAATTATAAGAAATGTGCACCTGGGCCACATAAAGACCTGACATTATCTCCCTACAGTTTGACTGATAACATAAAAGATGTACATAATAATTTCTGCATCATCTGGAAGTTTAATACATGTAATTGTGAGCTTCTTTTCTTCTTTGAAATTGCAAACACAGCAAAATTGCAGGCTTGGTGCTACTGATGAGTCATTGTTGGCCTGCTGTATCTGTATTAAAATGACCATACATAAAGAGAACCATGACATCCCCGTTTACCATCATTAGCTGTTTTCTTTTGAGTTGTTTCCACAGCTGAACAGCTCAGAAGGAGCCTAGGTCAAGTAGCCGGAGAGGAGTTAAATCGGTAGCTTTTGATGGAGGTGAGTTTGATATTATGTCAGCCATCTAAAACATACAATGTTTTGTATGATAGCTGAGGGAAAAGGCGCTTACAAAAGTATCAGGTGTACATGTAAAAGCAAAAGATTGAACATTAATAGATAAATGAAGAAAACTGAGCGTATTTAATAGCAGGTTATCATTTTCCTCTATTTGTACCTATGGAAGTTTAAAATACAATAGAGAAGGGCATTTAGCCAATTTTGCTATAATGTCAGCAATATAAAGATATGTTAACATCCACCAAAAGAAAGTCAGCACTTAAAGTGTTGAAGCACTCAATTTTTAATTATTTCTTCCTTAATATTGTTTTCATTACAACTCCAGAAGTCTGGGATGTATGTGTAAGCATGTTATTCTTTTCAGATTATTTAAATCTAAAATATCATGTTAAATTAAAAAAAAATAAATCTAAATTGGTGGTGAACAGCATCACTTCACTTATTAAACAGTTGAAAGAAAATATGTTACCGAAATAAAGTATTATTCCTTTAGAAATAAAATGGAGGAAGCTGAAGAGAAACATCCATACTTACTAGATCAAAGACAGTAGTACTCATCTTTGTGGACATTATAAAAAAGGAATATTGGAAGGAAAAAAGCCTATGAAAGGATAGTCTGTAGTGTATTAGGATATACTTGCACATGAAGGCACTCCTGAGAAAGGGCTTGTTTGGTTCCAATACTCACTTCTGGTATTGCATACCCAGTTCCCCTATCATGTCAGATTTTTTGAAATCATATAGGGAGAAAGGTACTTTATTATTGCTCACTCTTATGAAGATCACATTGTGTTGGTATGCTTTTCACAGAAACAAAACTGAATTGAATATGGTGCTGTTACTCCTGAATTGCAATTCAGTCAAGTGATACCTATGCCTTATTCACCTTGAAAAAAAAAGAATTTTGGAGAGTTACTGGAGACAGTGATAGAGAACAGCTCAAACAAAAGCAAACTCAAGCCAGAGCTTTCATAACTGCCTACCAAACTGACTGCTCCTCCAGGTCGAATGAGAGTAGACCACAGCCTTCATTAACTATAGACTCGATCTTGATGGACACTCTTCAGTCTTAGAGAGGAGGAACTCTTTCAGTCAAGCTCATATTTTCTCTTTTAGTCTTAAGAGAACACATTACTCTAAATCAAAGAGCTTTTGTAACTATCACACTGCATCACTGTGATATAAAGCAAGAATTTGATAAGGTAGATGGAGAACATACACCATAGTTAGTGTAGGGGTTTTAACAAGCTGTTGGGCATTGAAATATTACCTTCTGTCTGGGGATAGATTTGGCACCTCCATTGCAAAAAGTCTCATAGTAGATAGTAGTAAAATGAATAATAACAGGTATATTGTGTTATTATCTTGTATGAGAACAAGCAACTGGTGTTATCGGCTTCACAAAAAAAGAGAAAGCATACACAGAATATGTTTCAAATTTTGCTGATCTAATAGTAATACCTCTTTAAAAGCTCTGAATAAAACTGAAAGCCATTATTTCCTCCATGAGACTAAGTGGAAATAAGGGAATATGATGACCTACATAAGTTAGATTTAAGGGGCTAGCAATAGCAGCTCTCTTAGTGTAAGCTGTAGGCACTCATCATTTGTTTGATCACTGACTGATACAAAGGGAGCAGTTCAGTTCAGAGAAAGCAGAGATATGGGCTATGGAAAACACAGACAGAGACTTTGACTAGTGCAGAAGGACACAAATTGCATATTGCATTGGCTTATATCAGACCACAGAACCAGATGAAAGAAAACATACTGTTTTGGAGTGTGACTGCCTTTTTTTCTTCTGAACTAGATAGATAAGTGTAATAAAGTACAGTTTCTGAGTCAAAGTGTGCTAAATTTTTAAATTATTTCAGGCAGAGGACACTTTCATCATCTGAAGTAAGGAACTGGGGCCTTGCAAAATATGGTCATGGCAGTTCAACCACTCTCTAAGCATAAGAAGTTGTTGTTCTAAACTCAGAAAAAAGTCTTACTCTTACACAGAGCTTATTTCTCATTGTTTTTTAGGCTGGTAGTAAAGGTAAGACAAGCTGGAGAAGCAAAGGAGGCAGAATAAAGGACTATATCAAAGCCTGACTTATTTTTCCACAAGCTGGAACTTTCCCAAATATATGAGGGATCATGGATGGTATCAGTGACTTGATTTCACAGAGCTTGCCAGGATTCAGTCCTTCTGTGCCAGAAATCTGCCACAAGAGTGAGCATGCCTACACTGTCATTTGAAAAAATAAACATTTTCAGTCTTCCCTGACAGTGACACCAGTCTGGATAAAAGCATTAGACTCCAGCTAGTGCTTTAACGACTGTAATTTTTTTCAGGTTATTAATCAGAAAAAATAAGCCAAAGGAACATATGTACACATACAGTGCCAGAAGAAGGCTGTTGGAACTAGGCTGGTCATGGGAAGAAATCATGCACTGGACACAAGGACCATTGAGCCATAAACGAGCAAAATAGAAGGACACAACTGGTTATTTATTAAGTAATGCTCTGACACCCTTACTTGCAGTGCATAGTATGTCACTACCATCCCACTGGGACTATTACCAGCGCAAATTACTACTCAACATGAATTAATGTGGAAAAGTCTGGGTCTAAGCTTTTAAGTGTGTTTTTTTTTTAATGTTTTAATGTGTTTTAAATTGTTTTTATTATTATGCATGGCTACATTATGGGGCAATTCAGCACATATGAAGCTGAGCCGAGCTCTCTGTTGAAAGGTCAAGGCTTGTAAGTGTTACTAATTAGGGACACAGGCACAGAATGAGTTATGCTTCCTTAGATAGGGAAAAGAGACCTAGCTGTTGTTTAACATTACATGAAATTACTTCTGCTTCTCCATGGCAGAGTTTAAAAATGTCATAAAACGGATGCCCTGATTCTTAAGCTGCCTTCTGCCCTAACCAATGGGTGCAGAATCACCAAAAAAAAATGCAGGCATATATTAGGCTTTTTCAATTTTCAAAAGAAAGTTTATCTATCACAAAGGTTTTGTCAGTCTCACAAGAAGAGAGGTTAACACAAGACTTTTTTACCAAAATCCAGTTCAATGAATCAAATGTCAGTGTGGACGAGGATGTGATGAGAGTGCAGAAGATACAGAGAAGTCAGGAGGTGATATACAAGAGCTGAAAAGTCTATTTTGTAAGGTCAGGGAGGTGACAGTTTGGACCACTGAATCAGAATGGTCTTTTCCAGTTGCAATTCTCAGCACGATGAAGGATACTCTCTTTTAAAGAAAAAAAAAAAAGCATTGCAGCTATTACATGGTACAGCTGGTATGCAACTGTAACTGAAAAGGAGAACAGAATTTCACTGCTGCCAGCACTAACCTTTCCTTACAATATCAAAAATCGGTATGAATATTTGGAACTTAGGCTATGTTTCCTCTGATGGCCATGAACAGTCTGGTTAGACAAATGGCCAGTTCCTATTACTCTACAGGTTATATTTGGTACAGACTGACATCTTCACCTTGCACCACTTTCAAGAAGATCAGCTGCTAACTAAGTGAAGAAACTTATTAAAAGGTAATATTGAAGAAACATATTAGATAATAACAATGAATTGTTTCCTTTCAAGTCAAAACTTAACCTAGTAGGTCGAGACTCACCCCTAAGACAAACACCCAGATCTGAATTCCTGTTATTAAGGTGATACAGACTATGATAATTTACAGAGGTGAATGCCGAGGTTAAAGTCCTGACGGCTCTAGATTGCTTTGTCTAAATTAATAACAACTTGGAAGAAAATGGCATCCAGTCCAGTTGTACAGTCTCACATTTAACTTTTCCATTAGTGTCACTGGCCTCCCAGGGGTCTCTTCTCATACTTCGTATGTGTATGGACAAGACATAAATGACTCTATATGCATCAGCTGGGCTCAGTGAGCATCTCTCTTTCTCCCGCTCTGATATCCATCAAAATTATTCTCTGTGATTACACTACAGTCATGTCACAAATACAGCCATACCTTGAAAAGCTAAATAAAAAGGCCTAGCAGCTAATCCTGGAAACCTTATTCATGCAAGCAGGCTCGGTGTGAGACAGAGGAACTGCAGTTGACAAGGCTACTGCACCTGCATGTGTAAGTGGCACAAGTGCCTCTTGCAGACAGATCCCCACCGGTTTCCACTTAGCTTTTCCTTTTTGCTGCTCAGCACGCAGTTAGTTTACGAGAAATAGGGGGTGTGCATGGTGAAGTCATATAGGGAGTGTGTGAAATAATAAAGCTCTTACCTGCACTTTAGTCACAGAGAGACATTGCTCCTGTCGTGGAGTTCTGGATTTGGTGCCAAGCTCTACCTCAGGGATTCTTGCTTAAACTAGGATGGGGTCACCGGGCTGCTGGCACACAAGTAACACTGGAATACAAATCAACATCACATCTGAGAACACCTGCTAATGTTACAGTTGGATTTACTTTGCTGCTGTGACTTTAAAGATCAAATAAGCAACAAGAGATGTTTTTAAATGGATGCTTCCAGATTATATCAAAATGTCCATGCTAGCGTTGTCCTTAGGTTCTTAAAACTTGCAGTAAGGAGTTTCATTCAGGAAGGCAACTGGGGAAACCATATTTTTCAAGTACATGCGTTTGCTGCCCATGAAAACTAAGTAATTGAGTGACAAGTCAGAACCAGAAATTCAGGAGAAACTGAGCTCTGCTGCTCTGAATTACAGTTCTGCTGAGGGACAACAAACACTCTTCAAAATCCCATCTGAACATCTTCACCAGCTTGTCCGCAGCATTGACAATTAACTTCATTATGTTGCTTGATGTGTTTGTGATGTGGACAAACATGCATTAAAGAGTAAAACACGCCTATCAAAACTGATGTTCAGTGTGACCTATGCCTGGATTAAACTGAGGTCTCCAAAGGTGAAAGGAGAGTGTATCAATCAACTACACCTTATAACTGCTCTGTCAGCCATAGAACACATATCGAATAAAACTAAGTGCTAAATCAACTTAGCTATACAGACAAAATAATTAAATACTATATATTGATTTGCATTTTCATTGGAAGGGAAGAAAAAAAGACAATCAAGCTCTTTTGGTGCTGAAGTTCAGTATCTTGGTCTCATATAGGCTATAGCTCGGAATTTTATTTATAATAAAATAAAACCTCACAGCTTATAAATATTAGGATTTCTTCTTCCTACCAAGGGAAAAAAAAATCAGCATATCAAATATGCATTCAGATGGACATATGCAATAGATTGTGAAGTGATCCTTTCTGGACACTTATTCCAGACTTCAGAGTCCCTATTCATTTTAAATTATGGTGCAAGTAAGAGACTTCAACTAAATTGAAATAAAAGGCAATATCCTCCATATCCTCCATTTAAAATTAAAAGCACACACGTTAATATGTGCACTGTCAAAATACCTGTCTGCACTGAAGGAGACAGAAAAAGCCTCAGAGGAAAAACTTTGTTGAATGTCTTAACTAAGAGTTAAAATAGTTTTAAAACAATCACTGAAGAGACAGTGAAATTTAGTATTATTAAAATTATGTTTAATAATAAAAAGAAAAGCTCCAGAAAAAAAATTACAAAACATTGATTTGTAAGATATATAATGTTCTGTTTTCTACTATTTAATTTTTTTTTTTTGCTAATAGCATTATGCAAATAGTCTAGCTGATTTATTGAAAAATAAACAGTAAAATGCCAGAAACAGGTAAACTCTCAGAACCAAAGTCACAAAACTTATGTCATACTCCATGTGGTGTTTAAAGACAGCAACAAATACTACAAGATATTATCGAAAAATCTCCCCTTGCCCAAAGGAGTCAGAAACAAACAAAAACCAACCAAACAACAACAACAAAAACCAACCAAACAACAACAACAAAACCCAACCAACCAACAACAACAAAAATGAAAAACAAAGCACCTCCCTCACAGAACATCCAGTGTAGGAGCAAAAATCAGTGTGAGTTTTCAAAGAGTAAGCCTTAAGAACATGATTCCTTACCCATTTAAATAACTTTGTGTGAGTCAGTAAGAAAACTCAAATGCATAAGAGACGCAATGATTTATCTCTGTTAGTTATCAGAGGTATATGGCTACCTAGAAAGTGGAACTGGAAACTGACCAACAAAAATAAAGAAATATAATTATGTACAAGCAGATGTTGTTAGGTAATATTATACAAAATATATGGAGAAAATAACATGATACACATTACATAACAATTTTGTGAATATTAACACATATTGAAAAAGTCTCAAATCTAATTTGTATAAGCTCCGTCAGGAGCATTGTACTAAATGTGTTATGTCTGGGGATTAAGCACAGAATGTCTTTCCATTTCTTTCATCCTGTTTCACTGTTTTATTGTATCTTTTCCCTCCATTTTCCCCTGTATGGTAGGTCTCATTCTGGACTTGCTAGTGAAGGGAACCATTATTCCACAGCTGTCAAGAAGAACTATCCTTGTGAATAATAAACTTTTTGTTGAAAAAATAAAAACCTATAACCAAATTGCAGTTCCCAAGGTTTTGGTTTGTTTTATTTTTTTGCTGTTTGGGATAATACTCTGGTTAGGCACAGTTTTGCTCAGTGTGTTTCTGATTCATTGCTCATGTATTAATTCTGCAGAAGCTGTACACATACCCTGAAGTTTAGAAACACACTTAAGCCTCTGACTTTGACTCAAATGAAGCATGTTTTTGGATGAATACCATATAAAATAGGTTATCGTTTTGAATACTCACAATTATGGACTCAAAACTCACTTCCCATTTTTGTCCCAAAGAATTAGCATAGCATTTATTGCTCCAGTGAATATTCCTTTTATATTCTGCAGAATATTCATGGAAATTAAGTGGATAATAGGTACAATCAGCTTAATTAAAATTCAAATGAATTTTGGCAGCATTCCTCATAGATCATTAAAAACCAAAACAGTTATTCCATGAGAAATTTAAGTATAAACAAACAAAAAAATGCCCTGTGACTCTCGCTCCCCATGATCTGCCATTGAAACAGTCCCCTCCTGCCTCCTGTGCCCACCACAATCCCCTCTCCCATCCTCCTTGAGGAAGGCTCCTGTTCCCATCCTCTCTCTTCCTCCTTCTGTCCCTAGGTGCAAGGAGGAAGATGCCCTGATGAGAGACAGAGGTGCCCACCGGGTGGTGACATGCTCCATGGAGCAGCATCCATTTCCAGGAACCGCATCCCTTTGGGACTCGTTGCTCCGGAGAGATTTGGTTGATGTTGGTCAGCATGTTCATCAGCTTTTGGGGGGTGGAAAAGGGTGGAGGTTGACAGGTGGCTGCATAAAACAAGCTAAAACCAGAACCACAACCCACTCCTCTGTTGTTCGTTTCTTTCTCATCTATCAGATGCATGTCATGTACAACAGTCAAGTGCCTTATAATGGGATTTCGCAAAAGGAAAACAAACAAACTTTTAAAGCAAGTGTGGGTCCTTTCACTAGGTACTCTCCCACACACTGAAGCTCTGAATATAAATGAGCACAGGATTTGTGCAGCAACAGAGAGCACAGGGAGCCACTACTAACACCAGCAGCAAAGGAGGTGCCCATGGGGACCCCGGAAGATGCAACATGAGTCCAGCGGCACAAGGTACATATGTGGGGCAACATCTGATACCCAACACATCACTTAGAATTTTAGAGAGTGGGGCTGGGGAGGATGGACCATGGAAGACTGGTTCTGATTCTTACAATGCAGTTTTTTCCAAGATCAGGCATATACCTGAGGTTCCATTTACATTTGCTCGCCATTTCCTCAGTGTATCTCCCTATTAAAGATTTTGTTTCTGCTATTGAAAGAGTCTAGCATTTCTTGAGTACAAGTACACTTAATACTCCTGAAAAAGTAATGTTCTCATTGGAACCACTTTGATATGACATCTTTTGCATGAAGCCCTAAGGACATTGTAGTCAAGTTTGCTAATGGAAGAAAAAAAAATAAAAGACATGTGTGTTTTCCAAAGAGCATTTTGGATATGCAAATTTAAGGCATAAAACCTCTTACAGAGACAGCCTCAGAAAGATGTCTTAAGACAGTCTTATTTAGACTAGTCTTTATCCCAGACAGTCATTCTTAGAAAAAGTGAATTGGAACAAAAAAGTCCAAATCACTATCTTTAATAACCCAGAGGTCAGGAAAACTCAGTCCAGTGTTCTGAGTTGACTGTCTTTGCTCTTTTCAAGAAGAGTGTGTGGATTGTGTACAAAAAATATGAAGTTTCGGTTTCTGGAAAAAGGCTTCATACACTAGTTACAAGGAATAATGTAAACTTCTCAGTGAATACGACAATGACCAAAGAGATAACAGCTAATCCTCCCTGACACATGCATATATAAAATTGAAAAGGAGCTCTATAATAAAAGACAAAAAAAAAATGTCATTACAGAACCACACTTTCCCTTTCAAAAAAACAGAAACCTACAAAGAAAAAAGAAAAACAACTGCTCCCCCAATAAAAATTAATATATTTAAATTCAAGTATAGTCTTTAACTGGCCCTGAATATATAGCTAAGAAAGTAATGAGTAAAATATATTTACCACTTCCCAGAAAAAAACAGTATTTAAAAATATAAAACCCAGTTCACTGAATACACAAGAGTGAAACACGAGTTTCACCCTGTTGAGCTGCTCCTGGCAAATAAAGAGCAAATATTGCAAACAACAGGAAAATACTTCTGTAACTTTTATAAAGGTAAGAGCATAGCACTTACCACACAAATGTACAGTATGGAAAATACACAATTTTAAGGCATCCGCATTCTACCTTTTAGACTCTTTATAACAGTATGAGCTGATAGGTAGGTGCATACACATCTATGTAAAATCATAATGATTTAGCACAGTAGTCTCCCATTTATGTTTAAAAGGACTAGAACTGTTATAGTTGGCACAAATGCCTGAGAATTATGTTACTTCATACTTGAGTCAGATGTAGCTGTCCAAGAAGAGTAACGTCATCTTACCAGTATAGATCAGACTTTGGGAACAGAGCAGCATTTTCAAAATGAGATGCTCAGACTTCAGCATCAAAAGTCATATCTGGATTAACGGGAGGTGAAAGAATTCACTCCATCTGTATCTTTTACTTCACTATCTGCATAGGAACAACTTTTAAAATTAATATTTCAACAATTCATTGCTTTGCTGTAGGGCTAGTACTATGGAATTTGTGTTCAGTGGGTTTTTACTATAACGTACGGCAAGAAAAACAGTTTCCTTTTAGTCTACTTCTGCATTCACTTCCATCTATAAACTTAGAAAGGAAGAATAAGATGTCTATTGAGAAACAGATGAAATCACAGTAAAACACAGGAAGGTGAAACTGCCTTTAGGAGAGGGCTGTGCTCCTCGACATTCCAGTCCTGAGGAAAGCCACCATAATGGGCAGCGCAGCCTGGTACCACCACGCGGCTTGCAGGAATCACATGCAAGAGCAGTGCTTACCATCAGAGTGATGACTGAAGTCCCCAGTATGGCAATCAAGATTCACAAGCACTTGAGGCTCGGCTGAGACCACATATAAGCTCATTTTCCCTCAAGTTTGTCCCTCTTGGAATAAAAAAATCCATGCCCAAAAAAAGTCAGGTTTTGAGCAGGTGGAGTTTTCTGATCTCTTCTGGTTCTTGAGATGTTTTATGCCCATTGCCACAAAGAAAGCATTTAGTCTCAGCCCATCTTATCTGGACAACGATGTGTTAATAGGAGGACACTGGCTGATAACACACAGTCAAACAAACGGTCATGAGAAAGTTAATCTTGTCCCCTCTTTTCTGCCCTCAGGGAGCCATTTGCAGAAGAGGGTTGGTTTGAGTTGAACACTGCAGCTGATATTCCGTGTTTTCTACAAAACTATACAGATGATAACACTTCAGTTTTACTACTGTTTTGCAAGCTTCTCATGACACAAACACAAAAATTTAAGACACCTATCTATCTAGCCAATGTTCACAGAATCATAGAACAGCTTGGGTTGGAAGGGACCTTCAAAGGTCATCTAGGCCAACCCTTCTACCATGAGCAGGAACAACTTCAACTGGATCAGTTGCTCAGAGCCCTGTCCAGCCTGGCCTGGAATGTCTCCAGGGATGGGGCATCTACCACCTCTCTGGGCAACCTGTGCCACTATTTTACCACCCTCATTTTGAAGAATTTCTTCCTTGTATCTAGCCTTAATCTCCCCTGCTTTAGTTTAAAGCCATTACACCTTGTCTTACCACTACAGGCCCTGCTAAAAAGTCTGTCACCATCTTTTTAATAGGCCCCTTTTAAGTACCGAAAGGCTGCAATAAGGTCTCTCCTGGAGCCTTCTCCAGGCTGAACAACCCCAACTCTCTCAGCCTGTCCTCATAACAGAGGCATTCCAGTCCTCTGATCATTTTTGTGGCCTCCTCTGGCCCCTATCCAAGAGGTCCATGTCTTTCCTGTACTGAGGGCTCCAGAACTGGATGCAGTTCTCCAGGTGGGGTCTCATTAATACGTGACACTGAGAAGCAGACCACAGTATGTGTCTGTTTATCTTCAAATAATATGAATATGCAGATCTCTGCCAATATATTCACTCCAGCAGAACAAAGAGCAGAAATGTAAAAGCTTGTAAGTGGCAACATAAGTGGTGGTGAGAAGCCAAGCAAGTGCTTTGCAATTTAAATGTTTTCCTACTTCTGCTACTTAAAAACTGCTACTATCTTCAGAAACCATTTTCTACCGGAACAGCAAAACTAACTTTTCATGTTAGCAGTTTTCCTGTACCAAATGACTTGAAAGCCCTGCCACCATAAATAGACTGTACCAAACAATGGGAAGCGGCACTTTGGATTACCTGTATAAGGGAGAGGAAAATTATGCAATACCTTATCCTGGGCAAAATCATATCAGCTTGGAAACAGATGGAAACCTTTTCACCCAGTTACATACACTACTTGCAGAACACTGAAAGTCACTTTCCATCTTGCCCAAAGCAATGGGACCACACAGGCTGGGGACACCTATGTGTTTCTGGGTATAGAGCAGCAGGGAGCTGCTTTTCTAAACTAGCTCTGTGCCACCAGGACGTTCTCCACAGATAAGTCATCTCTATCTGCCTTCAGTCCAACCTTTCATAACCTTGGTGCACACACTCATTAGTTACTTCTCCCTGCACGCTTATTTCTGTTTAAAATATGAAAGAATAGGAGAATATCTCACATAACAATACAGTTTTTACAAAGCAACTTGATGAAGGCAAAACCACAGCTTGGCATTAGTAGCCATGAAAGGCTGTCAGAGATCTATCTGAAATATCAATACATTATTTCAAATGTTCTTACTCAGAGCCACTCGAAGCATCCAAAGGCAATAAAATCAAAGGAATAGCTATTCCTTGTTCAGAAAAAAAAAAAAAAAAAAAAAAGGCAATTAAGTCTCCCCCTAGAAGTAGCCCATTCACGTTAAAAGGGTATACTTCAAAGAGAGGTGAAAAGGGAGACTGTGTATTTCAGACAAGTTGATTGAAGAATCAAGGACAGAGCAATATGTCTGTCCTGCAGGAAATCCAGCTTCTGAAGAGCTAAAAACTGGAAAAGAGCTAAAAGCCAAAACAATTCTCTAAACACAGTGCCCACCTGATAGAAGAGCACCCAAAAAGTGCAATAGTGGCACAGGCACTCTTATCTTCCTCTTCTGTGTGATTACCTAAGAGAGCATTTGCTCTTGATCTCATCAAAATACTAACTGTGGAAAGGAAGGACAGCCCAGCCAGAAGGTGCAGCTGATGTCAGCCTAGAAGCTAGGAAACAGATTACAGGTAAATAAAAATCAGCGGTACCTGGGGAGAGAGATTTCTTCAGACTTCTCTCATGGCCCCAGGCAGAAACCAAAGATCTGTATGGCATTCAGATCATAGACCAGAATTGTAGAATCATTCTGGTGGGAAAAGATCCTCAAGATTGTCAAGTCCAACCATTACCCTAACACCCTAAACCATGTCCCCAAGAACCTCATCTTTACATCTTTTAAATACCTCCAGAGATGGTGATTCAGCTACTTCCCTGGGCAGTCTGTACAATGTTTTACAATCCTTTCCATGAAGAAATTTTTCCTAATATCCAATGTAAACCTCTCCTGGTGCAACTTGAGGCCATTTCCTCTCATTCTAACACTTGTTACTTGGCGGAAGAGACCAACACCCTCCATGCTACAACCTCCTTTCAGGTAGCTGCAGAGCGTGACGAGGTCTCCCCTCAGCCTCCTTTTCTCCAGGCTAAACAGCTCCTGTTCCCTCAGCCGCTCCTCATCAGATTTGTGCTCCAGACCCCTCACCAGCTCCATTGCCCTTCTCTAAACTCACTCCAGCACCTCATTTCCGCCCTACTATGGTTGTATCACAATTACTGATAGCACCCATGGGTTAGCATGTGAGGACCTCTGCATTTCTGAAGAGATTCACCTAATGCTACAATCCATTCCTTTCCTCTATGAAAGCTCACTCTGCCAGACATTTTTGTGTCTTATTTTCCCTGACAAGCCAGTCAGGAGCATAGTAAGGATGTATGTGCTGGACCTCTTTTGGCAACATCCCCTTTCTCTCTTTGAAAGCACCCAGAGCTGTTGTGATGTCAGATTTACATAGACGAGGAAAAGCAAACCTGGTTGCTTCAGCCAGATTGGACAGATTAATTTTAAAGGGTTTTCTAGCTCCAGATTTACTTCTAATGAACAGGAAAGCCCATGGGTAAACTAAAAATCATACACACTACATATCCAGAAAAATCAAACAAAAATTTCCCTTTGGCTTATTTTTCACTGGTACTTCCAGAAAGTCTGGAAGTGGCATTCAGATCATTGAAATTCACAAGTCCAGTGGTGAGCTGCTCTATGAGTCTTCTGTGGATATTTGGAAAAGGATGAGAAAATGTGCATAGGGAAACCAAATACCATTCAAAAGACTATTTCTCATAAGACTACTCTATTAGTTTATATTGCCTGACATTTTTATCTGTGTATAGAATCACATCTGGCTTTCACATGAGATTAATGAGATTGTGTACTTCTGGATCACATAGCACCATCTACGAGGCTGCATAGGTATTTTTATATTGAAATAATATTGAATGAACAAGAAAACCTCCATTTGAGCTAAATTTCATGATCAGTTATTGTTAAAAAAAAAAAAAGGCAAAAAAAACCCAAACCACGCCACCACAGCAACAACAACAATACCAACAGTGAACACTGTCAAACAGTTCAGAGAATAAAATAAATGTTGCATAATTTTTTAAAAGTAATCTTTGACAAGTGCAAAAGAAAATAAAATATTTATATTGAATATATGTATCCATATGTAGAATGTGTATCCTTCGCTGTTACTGCATCCTTATAATCTAGGAAAAGTATGTCATCTTTTAAATGTCATCCAACAGTTTTAAGCACAATAGTACCTTTGTTCCTGCTCTTGTTCTGTTTGTCATACAATATATTTATTCCTGTCATTAGAATATCTATTATCTCACACTATGAAAAGCCTCTAATAGTTTTATTTTTCTTTTAGGTAGGGAAATTACTAGAAAACATAAGAAAGCTTTGAAAGGTGAACTTTTCATTTATATAAATTTTCACCATATTTCAAGTGCTCACTCAAAAAAACCTCTTTCTTTTCATCAGGTTCAACATTCTCTTAAAACAATACTTCAAAATATTACTTAAAACCTTCAATCTTTTGTTCCATTTTCATAAGGGTTGAGATAAAAATTCACAGAGATGAAAGGTATCTTAAGGTAAGAAGACCACAAACATAGAGCACATACTCATTGAAAGGCAGATGAATACCTAAAGGCTTTTTTCATAGACTTATTTGCTACTTTCATCCTCAGGCTCCTCTTCCAGAGTTCCCTATTTGCAAAAAGTGACACCCTTAAAAGGATAGTTCCTACTCAGTGATTTTCCTCTGAAGTTCTTTCTACATGTCTAAGACCCAGTTAGTTCCCATCCTGAAATGGTACCTACCCTTGCAAGTGCAGGAATAAATGCAAACTGCTGGAATGGAATATTGCAACATAACCACTGCTCTACACCTATAGGAAATCTAATGGACAACTAGGGCATTTGAAAATGGATAGTCTAAGATATTTAAAAGATTTTCTTTTTAAGCTGAAAACTCATAGAGCTTTCCTTTTTTTTTTTTCAGACTTACTGATGTCTTTTTTCTTACATTTCACATCTATTTTTTTTCTCTCTCTTTTTTTTTTTCCCCTTCTGCTACCAAATTCAATAAAAGAAACACATTTTGGTTGTCCTTTTTCTGTATCATGTCTGATTTTTTCTGATACTGTTTACTGAAATAGTCTTCCCCTCTATTTTTTAAAAGGAACCCATATAATCCACCATTTCTAACAATAAGGGATTGAGATTCCAATTTCACAAAAGTGTGATTTAATTCATTGCTCTTTTTCCCAAAAACTTCTGCAGTCATTTTGTACTACACCAGTTCCTTAGGCCCCTGTTAGGCTGGAGCTAAGATCTATGCAAACACACAAATGCAGGGTTTTCCTCTTTGAAGTGGTCACTCAGCATCACCCAATAAAAGGCTATCAGAAAGGAAAAGCGTTTTTGAATATTTCCTCATTTCCATGTGATGCAGAAGCACACCAGCTTTTGCTTAATATTAAGACACCCTTCAAAGCTACAAAAGTTAAAACATTTCTTAATGCAGTATGTACTGAAACAATTGGACAATACTTCAAAGCCTTTGGTTTTAAATCTTTTGGTATCACCACCATTCAAGAAAAAAGTATTTATACAACGTTGTCAAACAAAACTTGTTTTGCAGCTAATCTGCCAAAGTTTTGGAGCAGAAGATAATAAAAATTTATTGCATCCTGTTTATTTTCTGAAAAAAGTGAAATAAGATCAGACCAGGCATTTTCATTCTGAAAAACTCCAAAAACATTGACTTTTTTATATTATTTCAATGTTGAGTATTTATCAGCTCAAAACTAGAAAAGGTACAGAATAAATATTAAACAAGCTTTCCAAAAGTGAGAAAGAAAGGAGCAGATAAGGCCAGCTGACTATCTATCAAGATCTAAGACTCATAATCCACCACTAGAAGGGCATGTGAACTAAAAACATTAAGATGTACTTATCCATAAATTCATATGATTGAGACACACTCCACAAAATCAAGACCATGTTCTGCCCAGGAGCCTCTTACTACTAGAAAGGAAACTTCTTATTGCTTATGACTTTGCTGGTGGCTGGAAATCCTTTCACTAATTCATTCAGCTACTACTGACAAGTTTACATGAGAATTTTGTACTAGTTTGGAAGTATTTAATAATCAATCTTTCACATTGCTTTTCTTCTAACTCAACTGATTTCAAAAGAGAGGTGAATGCATTCATGCACATAAATGATCAGTCTTTCTTATATCACCTCCCATTCTTGTAACAGCCAAAGACTGCAGTAGTCCTCACAATGCAACTGGAAACAATAACAAAAAACCCCAAGCTGTCCCTGCTGCTCATGACCTTTGCAAACATCACTGCTGATTTTTTTAATTATTTATTTTTTTTAAGCCATAGGTGGTTTGAAAACATAACCATTTCACCTTTTCAGGACATATAATTAGTTTTACAAAATAAAATAATTTGTTTCAGTGTGTATAATGGGCTGGATATTCAAATAAGCCACTAACTGGATGAGCTAGAGAAATGAACAGGATATTGGGCGAATGCATATGAAACTCCAGGACCTAAGGTTTGAGTTCAATTACACAGAAAGTGTTGCCACCCACAACAGTGGAACAAGTTTTGCTTAGACAAGTCCTTCATTATACAAAAGCAGTCAGATCTACATTGAATCTGATGGGTTTGATAAAGTTTGAATCTTTGGCATTTTAAATCAACCTAGAAAAATAAGGTAGTAGTCCTACTTTTTAGAGCTGAATTTTCTTTCCTGGACAGAAGTACACAGGAGCCAGAGGTTTTGGCAGTTTGCTAACCAGCTGACCATCTCCAGGTGAGGAGACCTGACAAGAAGCTGTCAGGGATGAGGCTGAGCCCTCGGTTCCAATATCAGGTCACGCAGCCCCCCGGGTTTCTGAACTGCCCCTCTCAGTAACAAGCATCCATCTAAGTCCTCAGCAAGAGGAGCAATTTAGCCTCAGGTTTTTTTAGCCTCTGGGGAACAGTTGGTAGTTCAAAGAGAACTGTCAGACACTATAGAGTATCAGTATAATGCCCTGTGTTGGCCATGTTGGGTGAAATGAGAAATCAAAGACTCAGTTTATTGCACATCTTAAAATATGGCTTTTTGTAACTCTGAATAACCCACATCGTTTCAAAACTAATATCGCTGTCTCATCCTCAGCATGATCTTTCCTGATTTTACATCTCAGTCATCCCACAATGAAGAGAATTTTAACTCACTTTCTTGATGTAAAAAAACACAAACCCATACTGTTCCATACATTTAAGCTTTATCTAGTCTTGTAGAGTTTACAAGGAAAAATAATGAAAAACAAAAAAAAAAATATTAGCATGCCAGTTAAACACTCTCTGGTTCAGTCCCACACCCAGTCACACTCATTGTAATTCTGCATAGGTACTTGCAAAATATTACTTTCTTCACAGCCACACAACTTCCACTGGACTGCATATATATTTCACAGTTGTCTAAACACTAATTCCTACTGAAATCAGTCATTTACTATTATAGATTTAGAGTTTGTAAATCACATGCAATATTAATAAACAAAGATATCATTTATGAGTAGAGACTCTAGAAGCAAAGTAGTTTTTATTTTGTAGCTCCATTTTCAGTTCTCCAAATGAGTTAAGCTGATCCTAAGCATTAGTGAAACTTTCTTCTAAAACCCATGCAAGAATGTCAGCAGCTCTACTGTTGTATATAATTTTCTACATCCTGAAAACAGTAATTTACATAGAAGTAAGACTGAAAAGTCATGACATGGCAGAATTACAACTGCTTGGATGTTTAAACTGTGCTTTTCCTGTTTTTGAAAGTGTTCTGGTTCCTTTAAAGATGAGATCTAAATTCCTGAGGTTTATGAAGATTATTTTTAGTGGAATTGTCAAAATTCTTGAAATATTTAGCCACAAGAGTTTAAGTATTACATTATCAAGGCGGCTGGGGGGGGGGCGGCGAGTGGTGTGGAAAACAAAACAAAACACCACCATGACAAAAACAAACACACAACCTTAATTCCAGCTTCATTTCTGGAACAAATGCAAACAGGTTTGAGTCTCCTTTCATTTAAATATTGCAAGTTCAAATCAATGGTCACACCAGTGTGCAAGTGTTATTTTGAGAAAAGCCTTGCAAATACTATATTTCTTGAGTAAGTACAAAGGCATTGCAATGGGTAAGGAGCCCCTCTACAAGATACCCAGATTTAATAATTAATAAATAAAGAAAACCCAGCCCAGCACAACAGCTATATTTTTGTTTTAAACATAATCTGCTTTTTAAACGCGTAGGATTGGTTGCACTTTTTCCAGATATTGCTACAGCTAATGAAGTGAGAGGTTAAAGTAAACCAGCTAAACTATATTTTACCAGAAAATTGTGTCCCAGAACAATCTACTGCAAATGAGAAGATAACAACTGAGGCCCTGAAGGATTTCTGTGTTACTGTGACTGTGACTGATTCTGTTTAATGGGCTCATATAAATTGTTTGGAAAAATGAAAGTGGTTGTAGGTTGTCCAAATTTGCAGATTTATTTAAAAAGAGGAATAATAGTTGGAACGATGTCAAGGGTAGGAAATAAACACAAGGAATCTGAAAAGAGTAGGACAATAGGGACTGAGAGATTATGTACAGTGTCAAGAGATATGATATAATGCCCTTAGGGAGGCCCAGAAAAGGATTAAAAATAACTCAAGTTTGACAAGTCACAGGGAAGATGAATCATGGATAATGACAAAAAGAAACAGCATGAAGACAGGATCACAGAATTTGTGTCCCCCAGCAGCAAGGAAGTCAAAAGGTCAGTGAAAAATCAGTAGGTGAATCAGGCACTTATGCTGTGTATTCTCATCAAATAATCAGTTTTCAAGTTTTAGAAGAGCAGTAAATTTACAGACTTCATATACTTTTAAAATGGAGTGGTGATTTGTTTCAGACAATTCATCTTCAGTGTTACCAGAATTTTCCCTCTTTTTTGCTACTAAGACTGCATAACACAGCTGGAGAAATCAACAGTTAAAAATGATAACCAAGAACCTGGTCACTGACTAGCATTATGCATGTACCAATGGTAAGGGCATGGCAGTGCAGTTTCTCTTCTTTCTTTTGGCAGAGTATCTATTTAAAAGACTATTTCAAAAAATGTTAATTGTCTTGTACGCAGTCAGATATTTTTTAGGTTTTTGTTGTTGTGTGTTTATTTTGGTTTGGTTTGGTTTGTATGGTAGAGGGGAAGGGAAAAGAAGGAAGGGGAAAAGGGGAGAGCAGTGCTCACGGAAGTGCTCACAAACTGAAATCTCTGAAAAGGTAAACTTATTGTCATAACAAGCAGAGCATATAAAGCCACAAACTAGCTCTCAGAATTTCACAACTAGGAGATGATAGAAGCTTCCTCTAGTAAGATGCCAGGACTCATGGTTTCAAAAACATGTTAACATGCATTGGAATACATGCTTGCATGCTTTTGAACTTCAGACTGTTTTGCACATTCTTCAGCCAGGCTGGAAAATGAGAGAGAAAAGAGAAGAAGAAAAAAGAATAAAAGAAAATATGGCTAAATGTTTTTGGTTTTTTGGGTTTTTTTTGTTTTTAATAAGCAGTGCTTTAAAATGTGGAGAATGAGACAAGAAAAAAGGATCCCAAATCAAACTGTTCCCAGAAGCAGAGAACTGAAGCACAGTGTTGTCATTGCTTTTCACAGCTGAGATCATGTTGAGTGCTCTGTCTTCAGGAATTAATTATTTTCAGACATGCATTGGCAATGGTTCTCTGAAATATTACAGACCTTGTGACATAAAAGACATGCATAATTTCTGATAGTGAGTGTTGTCTTGTTGTCCAGAAAAGCAGGCTAGAGCTCTGCTCCTTTTCTCTGTACCCTTCAAGATGCAGCAAAAAAAATATGTCTTTGATATCTAAACACCAAATGAAAAATGAACAACTTTTTCTGCTTTTTGTCTTGTTTGCTATTGACCACTTGTCCTCAAGGCTTAGTACTGTATTCCCCTGTAATAATTCTCAATAACTATATGTTGTCAAGCCGTGCTCATGCCACAGACTGAACTATTCATGCTGACTATATCAGTTAGAAACATTTGTGATTATGAAATCACATTTAAAAATAAAAAACAGATTTTTCAATTGTTAAATCTTGTTTCAAAGTAAATATGTCTTCCTCTGAATACTAAGATTTTTTTCTTTTATGTTTTTTTCATTAACAAGACATGCACTGGCTATGTGAGTTGCTTAGTTTTTAAGTAAAGCAAGTTCTCAGTCTGAAGTTCGTTTGCAGTCACAGACATTAGATTCCATTGAAACAGTGATAAATTATATTTATATCACTTAGTCATTAAAATGCATTATTTTTTTTTACTTTGTTTCAGATTGTTGAGAGTTATTGATATTTTGAGTGCTCCCAGATATTGAAAGAACAGTTCTAAGCTTAGTTTCACAGGACAGACTAGTTCAAAATCACAAAACCAACCTATTAATGATGGAAAGAGAGCTTTTATTTTGATATATCTGTAAATTCAATTCATGCAAGTTACACTTAAACCTGCGTATGAAAGAGACCGATCAAGAAAATCAGATTTACCAATAAAAACAAGTTATTAGAAAAAGCTCTAATCCTGGCTTTTCTTGTTTCTCAAGTTTAAAGATGTCGATTATGAGAATATATGGTTGGAAGACTCCAGCTGAATATCCTGTGTCATTACAATGAAGAATGCATAAACTTCATAAGTGAAGCACTTTCTGAAACAGCCTTTATCCGTTTCTTTTTTCTTCTCTTCATTAAGTTACCTTCATTCAGTGCCTTGAAGTCATACACAGCTCTTTTCACAATCAACCTCAGAGGTAACTTTTTGATCTCTTCATTAAATTATATGATATATTGCAATAATTTAAGCAAGTGCTCGTATCACAAAGAACGAGACTTTTCTCGTACAAAAAAATGTTCTTACACCAGTGCTACCTTCTGCCTCTATCCATCAAATTGTAGTGCTGTCTGATGGTAACAGCTTAAAAAGTTATTCTGATGCACTTTCTTCTGACTTATCAAATTTCAGGCAGGCAAAACTGAGATAAATAATAGTTTCAATTAGAAAAAATAAAATTCAGTTCTCCACACTAAGAGGTAATGTGACAGCCACATGTATGTACATATGTATGTACATATTAGGGTCATCTGCCATCTTCCCCATCACTTCCAGGGAAACTTCCATGGTAAAAAATAGTTCTTTGTATTTTAATGATGAGCAATAATTTAAATCATTAACAGTACTAAAAAACCTATTACAATACTTCTAAGTATTGCAATATTGTTAAATCTGTTTTTTTTTTAAAAAAAAAAAAAAAAAAGTCAATTAATTCAAAAATACGGCACTAAAAAGTAAAACCAGAAGACTTTCTCTCTCTAAATTACTTCTCTATGGGTCTACAGCCTGGTCCTGTGGCATTCCATATTACCATGAAAGTTGAAACAAGATGGCTGCATAGTCCCTCGCCCTTTCCCACTGCCTAACGTTACTTTTTCTGTTATTCCTCATAAAATATCCACGAAATTTTGCTTTTAGGTTCCCTCTTCCAGACCATCTATCACCACACATCCACGAGAACCTCACATTCCAATAGAGCACCTTGATTCATTGACAGAACATTTTTCTAACAGAAACAAACATTAACCGGAAAATATGCAAGCACAAAGAAGTAACTGGAAAGTCAGTTGCTATTTGTAGAGGGCTATGACTACAAACATTCAAACTAGGAGTTACAGTTCAACTACAAGTAAGGGAAAACAGCCAGACAGAAAGCATGCCAGGCCTCATGCCCATACCCTGCACACACTCTTCGCAAGGATCCATCCAGAGATCCGATCTCCTTCCATGATGCAAAAATGATCAATAACATCCTTAGGTCTATGAATTTTGTCTTGAACTGGGCTCAGGTGGATATTCCCTCTAAAGATCTATCAATATTTAACTTCTTTACTTCCTCTGATCTTGCATTAAAGCTTAGATCCTGATACAGAAGAAATAGGCTTATTGTAAAATAGCTGAAAGCTAACATAGTATTTCTTTAATGAATACACACCTTATTGACTGGGGGAAAATAAAACACAATATGAATCCATCTATGCCTTTTCTGACTGTGCGTTTCATGGTTAATGCTGTACAAGAAAAGCCTAAATGGTACTTGGGGAAAAACTGCTTTTAATTTGTGATTTTGTGGCAGAGTACAAGAGTCAAGTTCTATTTTAGTTTAAATTCACAGCGCAGCAGACCCAAGTAGCTCAATCATTATTTGTATTTGCCTATTTTGTTTCTCCTACTTTTACAACACGACAATTTGACAATACTGATGGACAAGGGACAAAGCAGAACCAACCTGTCATTTCCAGCTGTGATGGGCCAACCATGGGTGGCTGCCAGCCTCCCACCCAGTCACTCTCCCATTCCCCCTCCCCAACAGGACAACATGGTTCCTCTCCATAGGATGCAGTCCTTCAGGAATAAAACTTCCTCTGGTGTGGGTTCTCCCTGGGCCACGGTTCCCTCAAGGCATATGGATCAGCTCCAGCATAAAGTCTTTCACAGACTGCAGCAGCCTTCTGCAGTGTGGTCCTCTGCATAGGCAGCAGGAGAATCTCTGTTCCAGCTTCTGGAGCATCTCCTCACCTCCTCCTCCAGCTTTGCTAGTTTCAGGAGTGCTTCTTACACTCTCCCCTGCTCCTTACAATCCTTGGCAGCATTTTTTCTTTCTTACATACATTTTCACAGAGGCGTTGCACATGTGGCTGGTGGGCTCAGCCACGTCCTGTAGTGGGTCCACCAAAGCTGTGTCTGGCACAGGGCACCCCCTGGCCTCTCTTCACAGAAGCCACCCCTGCAGCCTTCCCAGCTGCCAGCACTTTGGCACCTATACCCACCACACCAGCCTATAAGTATCTTGGGCTCTGTGACTGTATGATTCAAAATGAAGAAAACCATGAGGGAAACAATGGGATGAAGTTGATCTTACAACTTATCCTGCAGCTGCACCTCAACCTTAACTCTAATGCAGAGCTGTCTCCTTGAGTCCCACCCAGCCTTGATCTCTCCTTGCCACTTGGTGATTTGAAGAACTATGGTGGTAATTTCATGAAAAAAAATTGGTATTAACATATGATCAAGTAATAAATACAAAGGAAGTTGTAGAGTGTTTTCATTCATGCTTCTTTCAGGATTTTCTGCACTATTTAATACCATCTCCTATTGTACACATTAAATTGTCCTCTAGTGTTGCCTGGGAGGGCTACAACTATTCAAAGTGTCTTAAGCGGAACACAGGCATCTGCACATACGTGGCTAAAGAAACAACTATGATGACAACAGAAGTTTCTGCATTGATGCAGAAACAGGTGTTGTCCTAAAAATGTGAACTAGGCTTTTTTTGGAGTTTAATTATGGATCAGATTAAGGCACTATGTTTAAATAATTTGGTCTGGTTACCTAGAAATTTGGGGATAAGAATTTATAGAAAGTACTGGAAAAGTAGGAAAGTCAACAGTTCTGTTTATCAAATTCTATCTCATATTATGAGGCTCAGACTGTACAATCCTGTCACTTGTATAAACACAAAAGAGGATGCAACATGTGAGGTTAAACACTAATCCTGTGAGAATTACTGGAATGACTTTGAAGTGAATAGAATTGACACCAGATGAAAAATCAAGCCTAAACTTTAAAACTACAAATAAGGTATACTAAAACAGGGGCACATTTCATTGGAAGTAGACAAACTGTTAAAAATAGTTAACACTCACACTGCAAGGAATCATGTGCTCTTTCATCCTATGGATGCAAAAGAAATACCAGTCTTTGTAGAATTATTAAAATCTGATGACAACAAGCATATGAAGTAAGATGCTCTTAGCTTAATAGTGGCTGTGACATGCATCTGTACAAGAAATTGAAGATGGGTGAAATCAGCCTTAAATGTTGACAGAGGAAGTTCAGCCTATTCCAATACCAAATCCACTTTTGGCCTCTTTTTTCATTACTTACTGGAAAAACGGTTATTCAGGCTAAGATATCTTGTTATTTTCTGCTTTCTAACTCTTTGAAAGAGTTGCTTCCTTCAACTGTTGGAGAAACAACAACATTGATGTTGCAAAACCTAGGATATATGCTTTATAAAAACTTTTTTTTTTTTTAATCTACCGAACAGATACTTTAAATAGCTGCTGTCTTCTGTTCCTGTTAGAGCCAGCCAAATTCTATGCAACTGATTGCTTTATTGTGGAGTCCAACTTTTGACTCCCTGGTGACAAAAGCCATAATAGATAAACTGCTGGGGTATTCTCTTCACTCAGAGATTACCTTTGCCAAGAATGCTTTTGAGTGTGAAAGCAAACACAGGCACAGACACAAACACCAGGGAAGGAGTGTGAAAATCATCTATGAAAAGCTGTAAACATCGCACATTCCTTCTTTTAGTATTTTCTGTTATGCTTATGGCTGTACTATGGAAGCAAATCCTAGTCCACAATTGAGCTTAGGTCCACAGCATTGTCTATTACAATTCTCATAGCTATGCAAGGGAATAGCCAAACGCAGATATGTAAAATGAATTCCCTAAGATCATAAAAAGCAGCTACAACATAGACAAGAATAGAAAGTAGCAACATCCATATGCTGATTTCCACAGCAGAACTTATTCAAATTTCTCTGCCCATTCCTGGGAAAACTGGACTGTACATTTAGCTGCTCATTGATCAAGCCTTTGATCCATTGCACATTTACTATTTCATATGTCTCCACACACATAGGCCTTGAAAAAGGACTTCAGAAAACATGCACATGCCAGAGGCTGAAATTATCTAAGGAGATGAAAGGAGAACCACTGATCTGAAGAAGAAAGGGAGTTAATGTAACCAGTGTGACGCACTAGCAGGATTATTTTAGCAACAGCATTTCAGATGAGCCAAGTACAGTAGCAGCAATCAAGAGCAAAGAAAAGATGGCAAGATATGACTGCTTGGACACAGGTTCCTAGGAACAAGATTTAGCACCCATTTTTGTGTAGTCAAGAATTAGGGTTATGTCAAAGATGACATTCCAGCGATAGGTCTTAGTTACTGAAAGGTGATCCCTAAAAGAAGTGGAGGGAAGGGATAGAGGAAGACAAGACTAATGGATCACCCTAAAATATACACTGAAGCAATGGGCAGGGGTGGCAGGCAGGACAGTTTCAGTGAAGTATGTAGGCAAGGATTCAATGGAGAGAATATGAGGTGAGCTTGAAGGGCAAGGGCTGCAGATAGCAGTCACGAAGAGGTCATTAAAGGAATGTGGAGGTGAGGGAGCAAGTGGATAGTATTCAGATATGGAAGGGTCAAGATCAAGTTTGAAATACCTGTGGTTGGATATGGCTCTGAGCAACCTGATCTAGTTGAAGATGTCTCTGCTCATTGCACTGGAAGTGAACTAGAAGACCTTAAAAAGTCCCTTCTAACTCAAACTGTTCTGTGACAACAAGGCAAAAAGAAGAAACTCAATTAGAAGGAATTTGTTAGGATGAGTGTGAGGATGAGAAAGGTATGCACTGCACTAAGCTTATTAGGAATTCTGCAGACAGGCATTAAGGCCATCTGCCCCAAAGAACTTAAACATTTCATAAAAGAACTTCTTGCACAGCCTGGGACTTTGCAAAGATTCAGTCTTTGTTAATACATGGATCAAACTCACAGACGAGCTTCTAGTGTGAAATATCCCATCCAGCTTGTAGCACTCACCAACCTTTAGACAGAAATAATAATAATGTGGTGAAATGGGATATGGCATACACCATCTGGCAGCTGTGCAAACAAGAAGAAGAACCCTATGAAGAACATTATTACACATTTGGGGACCTGCTGATTACATTGCATGTCTAAGGTTAGACATTTTGGTGTGGAAAATTTGAGAACACAGTCTAAATCGTGGATAATTTAATAGGTTGCACATGGACTTCACCTCTAGTTTATTAATTCTTTTTTATTCAACAATACATCCATTTTTAAAAGACTGTCTTGCTTTTATGGGAAACTACTTAAAGTGCTCTTCAAAACACACAAAGCTGAAAGGAAGAATTCTCATTTTTCTGTAAGAGTAGGAATGTGCATAGCAGTCTGGTCCTATCAAGGTGTTCAATAGCACCATATAGTCAAGCACTCATATTTCAAATTAATATATCACCTGTGTAGATGGCAAATCCTCTTCCCCTTAGAAAGACCAAGGAGTTTTTATTCATGTTTTTTTCTTTTTTCTTCTTTTGTTTTCTATTTTTTTTTTTTTCCCCTCCTTTATGAAGGAGAACAACAGAAAGTGATTAAGGAGAGTGTGTTAATAAAAAAAGCTCTTTAAACCAACAAGCTTATGGATTTTGAAGGACTGCCAGGAGAGTCATTAACAGAAAATATTCAAAAGGCACTTAAACGTGTTCTCTGACTTCAATAGATTGGTTTCTGTCACCCCACAAGAAAGCAGAAGAACGAAAATCTCAGGCTTGTTCCCTGGCTGGTTCTCTGTGCTCGGCAGCGCATTTCAATTACCCATTCAGGCCTTTATTTGCTGCCAGTGTTCTTTCTCCTGCTCTGTCTCCATCCAAGAAACACTCATCTTTCCTTCATCTATCTCATGTTGACTATTTCTGCTACTTGAACTATCTCTATTACAAGGGCAGCATATTTCACTGCACATGACTTGCACGTGGTCCCCTATGCATTCCTGCCTTCTTTTCCAATCTCCTCTCACTGCTTCATGCCAAATTCCTCTTCTTTCTG
This sequence comes from Streptopelia decaocto, assembly GCF_964273445.1. Lineage (NCBI taxonomy): Eukaryota > Metazoa > Chordata > Aves > Columbiformes > Columbidae > Streptopelia > Streptopelia decaocto. The sequence continues at coordinate 90,966,441 of NC_138663.1, forward strand.
AAATGCTGTGATGTGTACATCATGCTGGTACTGCAGCAGATGGTGCTTTGGAGAAAAGGGATCAGGTGCACAATTAAGATGGACAGATTTGAAATTACAGATTGAGGTTAAGTTTCCAGGTATGGAGAGAATGTTTTCATCAGATTGTCACACTAACTTGGAAACTGATCTCAAGCACCTTGAACCCATGCTTCTACTAGTAACTGGCATTAGTAACACTGAGAAGAAATTCTTCCCTCTCGGCTCCCCTATAAATGCAGGGACATTATCACCTAATATTGATTCACCTGTTCTTTCGTGCTGTCTCAGGATAGAAAAGCACATTTTTCAGAGTTACAGAATTGCAGAATTTTTTTTTTCTAAGGATTTCTGTCTCAGGTCTTCTATATGTCATCCACACCACAATATCTTCAGACCTTTCCTGTATCTCTTAGCCTGACCTTATGGTTCTCTGCCTCATTCCATCCTTCCTGTCATTAACCCGGCTCTCTCCCTCCTTTTTTTTTTCCTACAATACTCTTAGCTTTCCTCAATGACTTCTGCATAAAATTTTGGGCTTGTTGACTAGCTTGGCCAGGAACAGTATACGCTGTGACCAGTTCAGCCCTCTGCATACTAACCATCCTGATGAGTGCTGCCTTGTTTTTTCCATGCGTCAACATTAATTTAGTTTCTCTTCTGATCCCAGATGCTGACGTCCACAAAATTCTGTCAAATTTGGCATGTGGAATGACTGCTTAAGCTTCATTTCCTTAGGAAACCAGTTAAAACATTTCACTTCCTTTTTCTGAACTGGATTAAATAACTGCAAGATGGATGGTGTAGCAGCCGGACAAACATGACCTGGTCAGGAATGGCGCCAGGGCTCACAGGTGCTCCTTTCAAAGGCTGGGGAAAACAGCACAGAATGTTGACTCATCTTTCAGCCCTCACAGATCCTCCTAATTGCTCAGTGAATTATTCACCCCAGCTTGCTGTTCCCTCCCCTCAGTCCTCTAACGCCTGCTTTCCTCATGTATTTGCACGCAACACATATTTGTCACCCTTCCCCTAAAGTTCCTACAATAAGAAATTCAAAAAGACATCTTCCACTTCCACAGCATCAAGGACTGACCCTTCTGGGGCTGGGCTACAGCACATGGATGACAGAACAGAGAAACATTTTTAAGTCCTGAATTATAAATGAACACCCTGTAATAATTGGGGTACAATTGCAAATAATGAAATATCCTCCAGTGGAAGACCAGACCTGTTTCAAAGATGTAAAAGAGCTGAAATTGTTCCAATATAAAAGTATTTGTGACAAAATATAAGAGGAGGATGTAGCAGTAGAAAATTGCAAGCTAACTGACACAGCACTGCTCTCATTAGCCCTTAATTTAACTTAACTAGGGAAAATGCTCCTTTTTGCTGTGCTATGTATTCTTTTAAAATACACAGAGCATGTAGTACCATAGCTTTTCTGTCGTTGCATTCAGTAAAATAAATTACATTTGAAGTTACCTTCTTAGTAGATCACAAAGCCTAACATAATATCCAGTCAGAATACTGAAACCAAGGATCTGAGCTTTTCAAATCAACATAAAAGATGAAAGAAATACTCAAATGCTGATTGTAACATACGGCTTTTTAAACAGGAGAAACACAGATGCAGGGCTGAAAAAAACCCAGCAGTTTTTGTTCCACAAATCCTATCAGCAAAAGATTTCAGAAAGGTTATGAATCTTAATTGACCATAGCATGACATGTCAGAAAAAGTAAGTAGTGTCATTCCTATGTCAATGAGGAGAAAAGGAGTACAACAGGAAGGAGCAATAGGTCAAGCCTGGACAGCATGACAACCTGGATTAGAAGCCAGGCATTGCTGGCTCTCAATCCAAGCTTAAAAAAAAAAAAAAAAAAAAAAAAGAAGTCACTGTTCCAACAACAAGCAAAAAAATTGTCGGTCAAATTTGATTGAATTTGAGAGACCATTCTATAATGAATCATTACAGGGTTAATTCTCCTAAACTCTCATGAGCAGATGCTAATCTGCCCTGGAGTACATCCATGATTCCAGGATAATTATGAATGCAAATCTCAAAAAGCAGTTTCTTAATGAAAAATTGTGCATAGCTTTCTTTTTTATTCCTTTTCTCTGGCTCACAATAAACTGGGACACAAACACAAACAAAACCTTTAGCAAACACTTTTGCCAAAAACGAAAACATTAATCACATTACATCAAAGAGAGGTGATGAATATACAGGTGGATTTAAATAACCCAGCAAAACTATAATAACTTAATAAGACTAATTAAGTGGGTCCAGTGTGAGGAAGCTGAGGGAACCCATAAAATCACTCTTCACAACCTCATTTCCCTACAGGAACCTGATTATTCTAACTCCTTTTGCCCTTTACCCCAGGAGAAAATACCTGAAGGGCAATCAGGGTCCTACCAGCTGAATTTTAGACATCTGTCTATCCTCAGTTCCTTCTGACCTTCAGTTCTATCAACTGTCCTTTGCAAGATGCTCTCCTAAAAAATTCCACTGTATTTTCCAGCATTCAGCAACTCCACAGCTACTTTGAGCTCAAGCCATTTTGAATTAACTCTCTTTCTGCCAGAGGAAAAAACAAAACAAACCCCACATACCAGAAACACAACCAGCACACAAATAACAAATTACCTACCAAGCTTCTATCAAGTTCTGGAGAAATAATTCCTTATTTCAAAGTAAGCAAACAATCCAAACCCTAGTGCCATAAACACACAGCTCCTATATAAAAGATATGTGAAAGAAGAATTGAGTAGAGAAATGAGTAAGAATGAGAAGCTTTGGAAGAGAAAGGCAAAATTTAAATTATGGAATATAATGAGAAGGCAGGCATAGGGTCATCAGGTGTTATCTCCTACCAGTGAACAAATGGCAGTGAAACAACTTTATAAGCGGAAAGATCCATCATTTTTTTTCCTTGAAATGCAAATGCTTTGTTGCCTGTTCTGGAAGGATAACCCTCATACTGTGTTCAAGTTTCTTTCCCTACCCACCAATAGACAGTAGGGGTTTCATGTAAAGCATAACACATGAAAGCAAATTAATGAGCTTCAAAAACCTGAAATTTCATGGAGCGAGCACATCACAACACGCTCAGCTTTTCTACACTGACTGTGGTGGTTCTGAGAAAAAAATGGTCAGGGCTGTAGTATGGCTGTTTAATTCCCTGAAGAGAAGTCACTAAGTTGCTTTTCTGAGGTTCTTTGAACTTTCTTGATGGCTACTTTCCTTCACCAGCCATAACAAATGTAAATCCTCCCTGAGATATAACAACCGGAGCACCTACTCACGTGTTCAGCAGCTGAACAGCAGCCAGGAGGTGGGACTGCTAAGGTAAGCTCATTCCCTTCCAACTGAAACATTATTTGGGGTATTGTCTCCTCTCCCTGGATATCTATTAGGAAACTTATTGTACCTTTAATAATCTTTGCGACTTCGGCTTCATTTTCAAGTTGAGTTAAACTAGAGGAATGAATTTCAAAATACTTTGGGAGGCGAGGAGAGACAGACAGGATGTGACTGAGAAAGCAACTAAATAAACTTCATTTCCTTAGGACACAAGCCTAGAAAAGCACTGCCTGGGAAGCTGGCTCCAGAACATGAGGTTAGAGTTTGGGCTTGGTAGCAGCTGGCATTAGCTTAAGAAACAAACCAAAAAGCTAACAACCCCTTCTAAACATCACAACTAAAAAGCCAGTTATTCTAAAAACAAAACAAAACAAAATCCACACCACAGTAGCGCAGTTATTCAGCCTCTTGAAGCAGACTCAACACTCTTCAAAGGTCCTTGTGATTTTACCCATTCCTTCTCCAAGTAACCTATTTTGATCTTTTTGTTGTGTTTTTTATTTTTCAGAAGCGGAGGGGGGCAGGAAATGTCTGTATATGTGTGTTTGAGAGACAAATATGGATTCATTTATTCACTCTCTGCTCATAGAACTGAGCACAGTAGCATATACCCAGACATGTTTATCATATTATTATTTCTGGATTCAAATGAAACACTGGTTGCCTGGCATCAAAGAACATAATTTAATGAATGGGCAGATGTAAACTTGTAGAGGTTTGTTGTTTTTTGTTTTTTGTTTTTTTTTTTTTCAGAAGTTAAATAATTTCATTTCAGTGGCAGTGAGGTCAGTAAAGCATAAATCCAAAAATATATCTCTAATTAAGTGATAAAGCTAATTGGATCTGAGTTTATTTCCTGATAATAGCCTGCACTGCTGAGATAAATGGCTAAGAAAAGCCGAGGGAAGGATTTCTCTCCTTCAGGCTCCTATTGAGGGACAAGCTATGTTTTGACTTGATCACAACACTATTTTTAATGTTTAAGATGTCTTGAAACAATAGAGACTAGATTACTTTTATCAGTTAAGAAGATGTAAAAAAACAAGTGAGCTGATACATGACCATCGTTTGATTTTTTTATTATTTCAGAGTTGAATGGGAGAGGACACATTGAAATACATACAAAGAGATGTCCTCATTTGTAGCTTAACAGAACTGAACTGCCATTTTTCTACTGTAAAAAAAAAAAAAAAAAAAAGAAAAAACACTAACATACTAAACTTTCTGGTATATATTAGAGTCAAAAAACAGCTTAAGTGTATGTCTTTAATAGGCACTGTTTATTGTGAAAAATTTAACTTGATTTCACTTAGGAGGAAAAAAAAAAGCAAGCCAGTGAAGAGCTGATCCAATTAGTATTTTGCTTAAGGACATGTTTCTCTTCAAGTGCGCAAATGGTCTCATTGACTCTGATATTGAAGTATCTGACTGGATCGCATCAAAGTGCTAAATGCGGTGCGGTATCAACTCCTAAATCTCCATCTGTAACAGCAGGAAAAAAAAAGATGAACGTGAAACCACAGAAATGCAGCAGAAATGTCTGTCCATGTCTAAATCATTGTCTCTGAGAAGTATAATTTTCCCAGAGGTCTCAGTGAGGGGTTAACTCAGATGCCAAGCAAATATAATTTAGATGTCAACATTGTTAATTATTTAATTGCTCATAAAGGCACTTTTTGTGCAGACTCAGCTATGAACGATGTTTCATTCCTGAGACCAAGCTGGGGGGAGGGAAGTTTGCTTTTGGAAAATATCACGGTTTGTATCGCCTTGGTATCCAACCCTCCTGAACCCAACCTGCTGGAGGCAGCTGTCCCAGCCTCCCAGAGGGGAGACCTTTTCTAAAAAATACCTTGGAAAGCCTATGGATTCACCCGCTTCCCCAGGAGAAGGGCCCAAGAGCCCAGGGAGACCACGGCTACCCCTGCCTGCAAGCAGAGCACCCGCACCTCTGGCGATGAATCGAGCCCCTTGCCGCCAGCTCACCTCACTAAAGTCGCCCTTGGGAGAAGAGCTCGAAGGAGAAGCATCAAAATTTTCCTTCCTCTGCTAATTTTTTTTCCCCTTTGTGCCAAGGGAAAAAACCAAAACCACCAACAACATGCTTTTATATTACGTGTAATAATGTCTGATCAGCAACAATTATGCATTTCCTGGAGTAATTACTTTTCCCCCGAGTCTTACTATTCTGATTGAGTTTATCCAGACTGTGATATACTGTTCTCTCAGACCTTTTGTTTGGTCTGATTTTTAACCACAGTTGCTCTAAGCTGATTAAGAAAAATATTCCGTGCTGATAGAAACTATTTTTAACAAGTATTTTTTTCCTTAACCAAAGCAGAAATTTTCACAGAAGAATTTATTGGAAAAAGTCTTTTTTTTAAATGGTGTCTGGCAATGTATACATCAAATAAACATTTCATCTTCCAAAAAAGGAAAAGAGGAAGTAGAAAACTGACATTTTTTTCTTCTATAGCATCCGTGACAGGTACAATTCTGTTCCTTTTGAACAAGCCAGGGTGAGAGAAAGTACCTCGTTATCTATACATATTTGCAGAACTCTACAATTTATTTCATTATGGTTAACAGACCTGCTTTTGTGCCACATTGTAGGACATCTTATAAAAGTATTCCACAATTAACTGGATTATTAACGGACTTGTCAAAACAAACAAACAAACAAACAAACAAACAACAACAACCCTCCAAGCAAAAAAAATATCTACCATTTTTAGGCTGATTTAAAAACAAGTATAATTTTTTTCTGAAGTTTTAAAATATTCATTTAAAAGTGAAACAATTGTCAATTTAATTTTAAATTATTTGTTAATTTAACTTTAAAATTTCAAATAAAAATGGCATGAAGTTAAAATAGAATATATTGATCAATAATGTTCAGGATGTTGTTCAGGATGTTAAAAACATTCATATTTGTCTACAAAATATGCATTCTTCCATAACCCCACATTTTTCATTAGAATTTTCATCAGAACAGTTTAAAAAATTTAATCTCTAAGAATGATGAAGTCTAGTATCTTTTGGTTTGATGAAACAGGAAATCAGATTTCCTCTTTAGGGACGGCTGCGCATCCCCTCAGTCTCAGTAGAGCTACCTGCAATAATCTATGGCTCGATTCTGCACTTCCTCCTGAGAAGAGAAATATCCAAAGCAACTCTGAGTAAAGATCACAAGACCAACCTCAAATCACTTCTTCAGTAGAGCCACTATTGATAATCTGGTTATAACATATTATAGTGATTTGTTATTATTATTATTATTGTTGCTGTTGTTGTTGTTATTCCTACATATAAACTAATAAAGCAAGATGAGAATATGGTTATAATCTCTCCACATATTTATGTGTCACCAAGACTCTATAGGAATCAGATTTGTTCTGCTTTATACTAGTGTACCAGAGAACTAAATTAGAGTAAGGAAATGCAGCACACCAACTCCCACCAAAAATCCCAAATAGTTTTGTATTTAAAGCTCTCCACAGAAATATTTATAATTTATTCAGATTTTTCCTCCAGAGTCTTAGATTATTTCTAAATTAACAGGTAGTCTGATAGCATTTAGGCATTAGTTCGTCAAAAACGCAAGCCACTAGTATTTTGGTGGAAGGATTTCTTTAAGGAGAACTGAATTTCTAACACAGATAAGCTTTCATGAATACTTCCTATTATCGCATTAGCATGTTTTCTGACCTCTGGACTTGAAAATCTCTTCCACAGTCTGGATTCCTAATCTTGTTTAAACCCATATTTAAATGCAGAATAACTGATTAGCCAACATCCTTTGTGCTACACAACCACACAAGTTTCATGCTTTTATACTGAAAAGTGTCATCCATTGTTTTTTATTTCTCTGACCTTGCACTGAAAAAAAAAAGACACAATGTGATAATACACTGAGCCTTTTTACCACAAATTCAAGGCTTTTTTTTTTTTTTTTTCCAAATTAATATAGAATAAAAAAGGCACTTTCCTCCGAACACATTTGCTGGACTATACAGTAAAACATCATATTTCTTACATATATCAACTGACATGCCCAAGTGTGCAAGTATAACAACTAACAACATTCCTAATTGCATTGTGATGAAAATCTGCCTGCACAGGAGAAGACCTGCCTGCAGAGTTTAAGAAGTGTTGTCTAGAAACCTCATTTCTTTGAATTATGATGCTTGTTAATGTGTACTGCATGTATAGATTGCACAGCACATAGAAAATGTTTTTAAGTAATACAGATATTCCAAGAAGTTCAAAATCTCATGATACTGTCTACTGGGTCCTCTTGGTGTTCAACTAAAATGAGATTCTACCTCTACTTTATATATTTTACTCAACATGATTCAATAAAATTAGATAATTTGAGTTAGGCAATGTATTTTTTCCGTCTCAACTCTCAGAAATTCTAAACAGCTTATAGTTCAAATTAGATCTTGCTCCATAGCTTGAATATTGTGACCGCTCCCAAAGTATTTCTAAAGTGAAACGTATTTAGAAAGAGGAATGAATTGCTTCCATCACTCTTCTTTTGTTTCCTGCTTTGAATTGTAAGACATACAAATCTCATGCTTTCAAAGCCACAAGTATATCATTCAAATTTTCATGGTGGGTACAGTGCTGGGAGAGCTGCATTAAAACTAGTTTCATATGGGAAACTACTAAAATTGGCTTCACTTACATTGTTTTCCATTGCATTAGAGATCACTTGCTGAAGACACTATGACTTTTGGATGCACACATTTTTTTAGAGAATCAAGGGAAACTAATTATGTGGCACTGCAAAACATAAGATCAGCTTTTGAAGTCTCTACACTTAATTTCTGTATGGTTTTGAAATTAGCAATTACATCTAAGAAAATTCTATAATAATCAATTTGAGAAATTTGCTAAAATGAAACATTGAATAAATATAGGTCATTAACTTTATACAATTACTGTAAATTAACATATCCACTAATATATGAAAATATGTACATAATTATGCTAAAACAGGATTTTTTTAATACTATAAACTGTGCTGTGGATGCTAATTCAAAGCAGGTTTTGAGAAATGTAACTGTTTATTTCATACTGAGTCTCATCAGGGATAGTATTTAAGGGGTATGTGCTGATTATTACTGTACGGGTTTATGATTCAATTTGTGACCTGCATGTCAGAATAAAAGCTGTGGAGTGAGATGGGTCAATTAACCTCATCTGCAAATAATTTGCAAAACAGAATGCTAGTAGTGTGATACCAATCCTTAACCCTCTGTTTTGTTTTGGGTTTTTTTTTCTGAATCAAAGTACACATGCAGTAATTACAGTTAACTGTCATTAATACTGCTGGTACTTAAAATGGGATTAAGGATTTAACACTGGGAGAAAAAAAGACCAAGACCACCTTTTTTAATTCAGTTACATTCATTTGAAAATGAAAATTAGAGTTATCTACATTGAAAACAAGAGTCAGAGAGTCACCAGAACATGGAACCTCTTTTTATCCAACCTCAGGCTTAATTAAGCTGTGTAGCAAAATACTCCTTCTCTCTGACACATCAGGCTGATCTCTTTTTCACTTATTCTACCAGTGTACCTGCTACTATTCTCAGGGAAGGCAGGGAGGGTGAAGGGAGCTGTCATGATTACAAAACAAAATATGTACAGTATGTTTTTAATTACCTATATAACAGTTTGAACCTTACTCGAAATATAATTTAAGGAGCAGAGCAACAAATCTACAGTGGAGAGCTAATTAAGTGATGCTCTGTGTTGCTTTGCATTACTGTCATTTTTTTCCAGCTTTCTTAGTAAAATAAATGTAATTTTCAATTTTGTCATATATAAACATGAAATTTTAATCAACTGTTGCCTCGTAAGGCACTTTGTAATTGTATTTTCCTTGAGCACTAATTATAGTTTTAATATTTTCTTTCCCTGCTACTGGCAGTTGTTCATAGCACTGTTCTGATTATCATATGCCTGCCTTTAAGATTTCCTGCTTCACTGTTAAGGACTCATTGAAAAGGAATATCGTGCATTTAAGCTAAATGCCTTGTGCGTGTTAACAAGCAAGTATTCCACAGACGCATGATTTATAAAGTTGCACACTCAGACTGGTAACCTTTCCCCCCTCAAAATGCAATGTCTGGCAGAACATGTGGTAAAAGTAAAGTTTTACGGAAGGAAAAAAATACAATTGGAAAAAAAGCCACCCTTCTGCTCTGGTTATGTGGGCTAGTATCCTCTCCTTGCGTGATCAAAACAAAAAGAAAAAGCACGACAGATAATCCCTGAATACCCAGCCTTTAAATATGCAGGAACCTTAAGCACGCAGAAGCAGGTTAGGTAAATGCATGCATTATCCAAATTGGAGGTGTGAAAGCAACAGACAGCAAACCTCTCACCCCTAACCTCAAACCAGTTCAAGCTCCTTTTCTATTAACAGAAATTTAAAAATCTTCTTCCAGATTTTGGGTGGGAAATGACTAGGCAAACTTGAGATAAAATTTGTGATCATTCTAAAGCGGTGATGTAAGGAGCCTGTCGCTTTTCATATTTGTCTAATGAGCAGTTGACTTACAAAGGCCACAAGGTAATGCACATCTCATCTATTTGCACCTACAATCTTACTGACAGATTTTTAGAGACAAAGGAAATAATCACTATTTAGCTCTTCTGTATTAAACCATTATTTTCCAAACTGTCAGACAAAACTCTCCTAATTAATATATTGTACCTACTAAATTATTGTTACATCTCGCTAAGACAGCTTTTAAAGAAATGAATTCTACACTTAAATATAAAAACCTCATCACTGCCTCAAGCATGTTGTTAAAAGATGATATATCATGCAAAATGCATAGTATGGAAAACTATATTACCAAACTCATATGAACATTCAGTTCAGAAGGAGTTTTTATTGTACAGAAACAGGCACTTTTCTGCACAGTTTGAATAGCAATCTCACTGCATTTCATCTTAGAGCATCTACTAATACATACAACACATTCAGCCCGGCTTCTGCCAGCAGAAGTATACTTGTGTGTGTAGGTGATGCGCTAAGCCATGTTAATCCAAATCCATCTTCCTCCTGATGAATCGCTCAAGGCAGCAAGTCAAAAACATGACTGTGTGCTCACTGTGCTCTGACACACAGAGCCCCAATGGCTCATCTGTTCTCTCTGCCCCTTGCTGGATGTCCGGCTCAAATGCCCCTCCTGTGCCCCTTTCAAATATTTGCTGTATCTTTGAACCACGGGATTATGTCAAACATTTAACCTTCATTTTTTAAAATAAAAGGGTTTAAATATTATATTGTAATGAGGAAAATCAAAAGTACAAAGAGATTGAACAGCTATTAGACAAATAGAAAGATCTTCAGGTTCATTTCATAGTCTCAGGGAACTGGTTGTATGTGGCCCTGCTTGAGCAGGGGGGTTGGACCAGACGACCTCAAGAGGTCCATTCCAACCTCAACCATTCTGTGATTCAAGCTCAAAATTTAAAATCCATTTTAAGGTATGACCTGACTTTGGATTTCTGAATGTAAACAGTAATACGCACAGTATTCACATATTTACCACAATTAATTGTGCATACTTCACCAAGATATATAAGAAAATATTCCTTAGAAAAGATCCCCCCTTTCTCAAAGAAAACCCCTGCTTACATCAATTTTTAGGTCAGCATTGCTGAATTTCAGTGCATGTTAACACTAGGACAAGACTCAAATATAATAGGGGAAAAAAAATGCCACTGAACTCTTAAGTGAGGGATTTGGGAGTGGAGCAATTATTTTAAACCTTTTTAGTGTTCTAGTATTTCATCAGACAAACTAAAAAAAAAAAAAAAGCACAAAAGAAATTTAGCTTATCTTATATATAGACTAGTAACACAGATTTCATCGATCCAGAAGAAATCATCCATTACCCATGGCAAAATTAACTAGCAGCTGTGACCAGGTTACAACACTACTCTGAGGTGCATTTTTTTTTCTAGAAGCCAAACCTATAGGTTTTGCCAGTATACTCAGAAAGGAACAGGAGCTGAAAGCAGTTGTATTCTTTGGGCTAAAGCTGAAGTTGGCAGAAGCTGCTGTGACCTCCCTTCTCCTCAAAACCACCACAGTACTCAGGACATCTGGCTGTGGCTGCCTGTGGCCAGCAGTGCACTTGGACTGTGTTTGCCTCTGTATGATTCACCAATAAATGCTCTTTGTGTACTTATACATGAAAAAAAGTATATTATTTTGTTCCCTTCTAAATGTTTTTTGTTCTGTGTTTCCCACAACCAAGAACTGATGATTCAATTGAGAAAAAAAAAAAAAAAAAAAAAAACAGATCAACTGAATGGATGCCAAAATATGAGAAAAAAAATATTTAAAGTCAAACCTGCCACCTATCATAGTCCTTTAGGCTACTATTTTTTTCTATATTGCCATCAAGGATAGCACGGAGGAATGGGGGGTGGGGCAGAAGGAAATAATCAGTAAACAGCATGTGCAGAGTAAAACAGAAATACTGGTATAAAAGGTAGAAAAGGTTATGGTTAATCACATTGACAGTGAAATTCCATTCATGGTTATCACTGTCGTTTGACTACCGTTAACTAAAAAATGGTCTTGTAAACACAGTGCCCATTATATAAAGGAATTATCCAAGCCATGTTTAATAGTTACTACAAAGCAAACTCCCCTCAGTTCGTTAGCTAGCAGAAGGGCTACATGAGGTACAAAAAATAGCTCAATTTCTACTTTTTAGTGAACTGAGTAAACCAGAGTTAAGAACACAGTCTCCGACACAATATTTCATTTGATAGCATCATAAACGCCAGGTATGCTAATAAACCCAGCATTCAGATCAAATCACACTTCAATTAATAGATAAAAAAACAAAATTCACTCCACCGCTACCTGTCCTCCCTCAGAAAAAGAATAAAGCAACCTATTTCAATGCAGTTAAACAAAACAAAGCAAAACAAAACCCTAACCACACGCACATAATGACAACTGGATTACGGACAACTAAAGCACTGTCAAAAGCACTGTCACACCAAATAATGCTGTACGAGATAGTTAATACCATCACAGAATAATAGATGTTCTCTTTAAGCATTTATACACAGAGCTGCAGAAGAAATGCACAGGGGGACAAAATTCAACCTGTACTAAACAACACTTGCTTGTAAAAGTAAGGTAAGGGATGAGGAGTAACACATCAAGATAATACACAGGCTAATGTTTAAAGTTCCTTTGACAACAGTCATCTTTCCTGGAGGGATGAAAACCAGGGCTAGAGCAGGAAGTTTAGGAGGAAAATTGATACTTCGTTCATACTGCTTTAAACACGGCTGTGTCTTGCATCACAGGTTGGCTTTGCTGTGCATCATTTCTGTGAGACTGCTCGGTGTTCAGGTCTTTTTTAACAGAAGATTTTGTTTTAGCATTTATCGTCCCTCAATTTGCACACAAAAGCCTCAAGAACAGGTTATAACGGACCCTGTTCCACCTTTGACAGCACCAGGATAAAGACAGAGGTTGCATCACAGTGTCCAAGAGCCGAGGATGAAGCCGCGTGCAGGGCTGAACAACAGCGGTTTACGGCACAGGCAGTGCTGAAACTCATTTTTTTGTCTCTCATTAGAACCCAGGCAAACAGTAAATTCACAAGCCTTGCCTTAATATATATACACAATACCAAAAATATACTATTTGAAGCATAAAGAGCATTGTTTTATTGTGCGGGTGATAGGTAATTCCAAGATAAAGTGGAGTAAATTTTGAGTCACTTCAATTAATGTGCTCTAGTGAAAACAGAGAAGAAAACTTGCTGTATAATTCTCTACAAGTTTATTCCACTTGTCAGCTTTCATCCACAACAGAACTAAGTCAAACTTGTCAGATTTACTACTATGCTTCTCATCGTCCAACTGCGTACGTAGTTAATAGAACAACTACTGTCTCTATTTTCTCAACTATAAAACAAATGCTAGTCTAAATTCTTGCGTTTTTTCTTGCACAAGTACTTAATTCTCTTCAGAACAGGCACAAACTATTGTTCCTGACCCTCATATGCCTTATAATAGCATTAATCATGCTAAATTCTTTTGGTGCTCATGTGGATATAATGTAATTATAACAAATTCCTGAAGATAATTTCTTATTCCCATTGGTCTTTGAGGCAAATCTAAAATGCACTTAATTTCTAAAACATGCTGTAAAATTTCTTAAAATAAAAGTTATAAAGTGAATTTAAAATATCAATAAGGAAGAGTAAAATTATTAAACTAAAAAGGATATATAATCAAAACCAATTCATTTCTTATGTATTTCGCGATGTTTTCTTCCCGTTACACAAAGCAATAAAGCCTTCAGAGTACTGTCTCAAACTACAAATGCAGTTTATCCCCTATGAAAAAAGGCTTATTTTTAAAGCACATAAATCTGAAAAATATTCTGTATATGCACGAGACTATTCCCAAAACAAAACTTGAAAGCTGATACCCAACAATATTTACATCCTAATAAGATGTTGGCAGATAGAGGATTTCTTGAATTCTCTGTGTACAGTTTTCTAAATGCTGTTAGGAGTTGGGTTTTTGTTTGTTTGTTTGGTTTGGTTTTTGGTGGTGGTGCTTTTGTTTGTTTCTAATAAAAAAAAAAATGAATATCGATTGAACTCATCTGCCAGAAGTGCAATTACTGGCCTTCGTACATAAAACTGCTGTATGAAATTCTCCAGACACACAAGTCACGAAACACACATTAGGTCAAACCACACAATATTTGGAGGACAAGATTGTTTATCAGTAGATTATGATTTTAAGAGTCCTTATTTACTTTTTTTAGTGTAACATACAAAAACATGGATTTACAGTACGGTCTCATTTTCCTTTTAAAATAAAGGCAAAACAATCATATTGAGAGCTTTCAGACCCTCAAATAACAAAGAAAATGTAGCAAATGCATCATTTAAGATACAAATGAAAGAAAAAAAAATGTGAAAAAAAATATTTTGAAATTTTAGTTGTTATTACGGAAGTTTAATAAAAATCTATTTAAAAAAGAAACCTGTAAGTAGGACTTTCTATATGAAAAGTGCACCTGGTGAAATTTGAAATTAAAAAGTCAATTTCTGTAGCATTTCTCAATAATAATACATACTAGACACTAGGATTTTTATAATATGTCCTAACTATACATTCAAAAATATATGTCCTAAACCAACCTATTCTTTGCAATATGCTTCATCTATAAGAAAATGATAAAGCGGTTGTGGTAGCTAATCCACAAAGGAAAGAACTCATTGCTTTCAGATTTCTTAAAGTTAAAAAAAAAAAAAAAAGTACAATGACCAGCAATATCAATTGTCCAGAAAATCTAGGTTTCCGAATGTAAATTTATTAAAAAAAAAAAAAAAGTGCTGCTTCTCTATGTAGCTGTTAATATGATCACCTTCCTTTTAGAAATCAAATAAGGTTTAATGGACATCTCTAGGAATTAATGGAAGCTTAGGACCAGATGAAGAGTGATTTCAGACTGGTGAAACAAACTAACAAAACAGTTCTCTGAGTATGTTTCACACAGAGGTCCCACATTGTCTAGCTAGCAGTCTAAAACAATTGATTTGATTTTCCTGAGTGTTGAACTATATCCGTGAAAATTAAACTCCTTTAAGTTCCTAAGTAGCAGTGTTTCGCTATTTTAAAATCCTGCCCTTTATCCCTCCATTATGCACCATTTCGTATTGTCCCACATCATTTCTCATATCACACAACAGATGAATTCAGTAAGTAATTTTAAACTGATGCAATACAAGTATTAATGTTTTCATGAAAAGAAATATTCTCTTTGTGAAAAATGGCTGATCATTGTTTATGATTTAGGATTAAACAGAAAGCGTGAAATGAAAGAAAAAACAGGATTTAAGGCTATAAACTCTCCAGGAACCAGGACTATGATTTCCTCTGTTTACACGACATGAACCAGAGAGGGTGTCCCTTCCTGCTCACACCCTGTGGATGTTGCTGCGGCACAGTAAACAATTATAAACACTTCCCTTTGTACAGTATGGCTTTGTTGATAACAGCAACTACAGTAAGCCTCTTGCTCAGAAATCAAATAGTACGTGGTCATCAAGTATTTATTTTAATAAAACGCAACTGGAAAAAAAAAACCTGTGGATGCTGGCGCAGCCTCTAACATGTCAATACCACTTCATTTTCACCTTTGAGCACAATTAATATAGATGCTGCTATAAAAGGTTTTCATGATATCACACGCAGCGTAGGGCAGACTGAGGCCAAGTGACAAAATCTACCCCGTGTGTTTTCAGAGGCTAAAAACAAACTGAAGACAGTCGTCTTCTCTGAGGAAAACCATAGCAAAATAAATACACGCACACAGAAACATGGACCCCCCCAAAATAAAACAAAATAAAAATCAGTTTGTCTCTGTACTAAGCAGTGAATCTATAAACTGCTTTCCACAAGAGGCATAGGCTTGCCCTTTGTAAAACCAACATCTTTGTAAATAAACCATGAGAATAAGAACAGCTTAATAAACCTCTACTTCCTTTCCAGCTCTCCACAGATCAGGCACAGGAATTCCCTCTACCGACCCCTTCATTTGTGAAAAGCTGAAGAACAAAATCTGGTAATGAAGCCTGGAGTCTCCCTAGTCCCTAACCTCTCTCTCCCCACAGCCCGATTCCCCCTACAGGTTTCCAGTTATTTGAAACGGAAAGATGCACAAACCTCAGCAATGCATTCACCACTCCTCATTCTAGAATTAGGGGCCATTATTCATCCCTGGTTCCTTATTTCTCTGCTATTTAGTTCATCTCCTTGCTGTTGCTATGGGTGTGGAGGGTGGCAGAGGAAGGTATTACTAAGTTCCCAGACCTCCTTAAACTGCTCAGAGCAGCATGGCTAATCTGACCACGCAATATTCAGAACAAGTGCTCATACAGGGAACCTTCCCCATTGTTTAAAAAAAAAAAAAAAAAAAAAAAAAAAAAAAGGAAAAAAGAAAAGGAAAAGGAAAAAAGAAAAGGAAAAGAAAAAAAAGAACAACAACAAAACAAAACACAACCTTCCCCCCAGCCACCTTCCATGCACATTAAAAGCATTTTTATTCCATACGGTGCTTTCTTTTTTTCCTCTCCTCTCCAGACACCTCCTCATTTCAAGACCCTCTCCAACAGTAAGTCTCTTTCGAGGGGCCTGAACCAGCTGGTATTTTTGCACATACAAATAGGAGTGTCATCTTCATGCATATAATGGAATGGCTCACATGAGGAAAGTTCCTGAGGTGCCTGAGGATCATACAGCCCTACACAAAGAGATTAAAAAGCCAAATAAAAATGAGTAGTCTCTGGCCACTAGATACTTAGGGCTGAATACACAGGTATGGTTCTTTTTCGTGTGGCATTATCTCCTTCTCCCAGCAAGCAAGCCTTCTCTACAGCAAATTTTGTGGCCAGGCTCTAACCAGCTAATGGGGCTACACTCATACTAAGTAGGTTGTTGCTGCCAAAACACCAGCAACTGCACTGTCTCACCTGCATGAGGGCAACTCACCTGCCACAGCGAGTGACCGAGGACAGCCCAGACCTAACATGCTGTATTTGCCTTTCCCCTCAATGTAATGTCCTTCACCAGGTGCTGGCTGCCTCAGAAAGGGAGTATTTTAATATCACACAAAAAGTGAGTAGTAGACATAATTGTCACCATTCCTTCAAATGCCTGAGTGATAATAAATAAAAAAAAAAAAAAAACAAAAAACAAAGAAAAAGAGCAGTGGCTTTTTACAAGGAACAAAAAAGAAACACCATTTCATTTCTGTCTGGGGGTTTTACTTAATACTCATTTGTTCACACAGTACTGCTTGCAAAAAAATATTTGTTTGATATAAAGGACATTGAATAATTTATGCAATATTTAATAATGCAGTAAACCAGGGAGAGTTCAGCAAGACAGGCATGGCACTCTACATTATTTGCCTTGCCCGCCTTGATTTTCCAACTCAGCCCCCACACTTACAGACCATTAGCACACACAATATAACAAAAAAGAAATACTGTCTAATTTGGAAATTAAACAAAGTGTTTGGTTCTAGTTCATAGGATAAAACATCAGCTTTCCTGGTCATGTATTTTTAATAAAAATAAAATAAAGGCTTCAAGAACAAAATCAAAATTAATGGAATGGGATTTATATCAGCATCCAGTCCATCCCATTTGAGTCCAGAAGCCATATGAACTAAGTCACAGTAGAGTATTAGTCTGATAAATGACTAATGGTTCTTCAGCAGGCTGCACGGGGTATCTTGAAAGCAAATACATTTTAGAATACCAATAATTGCATCAAGCCAAGTACAAAGCTTTCACAACATATTACAGGTCTCCTGACTTTTCATTCTTTAAACAGCCATAATATACATAAGCAATATATCAACTTCTAGGGCATTTTACTTTGTTTTCTGGCTTTTTTTAAGCATTTAATATACCTTTTACTCGTTCTTTAACTCCATTATTTTTTCTGCTTTGGCATCTCCAAGCAAAACATTTTTGAACCCTGCTTTCAAGAGATGTTATTTTTCTCAGTAAGAAAAGCAGGAAGAACTCTGTATTTATAAATAAATGTTTAGAATACTACGTAACATTATAAAGATGATCTCAATTTCTTTCTCCTGTTTTCACATTTACTAAATATTTTTGGTGAGCTGTATACCAAAGCCTGAATTTTCAATAGTAGATAACTAAGTAGGGTTTAAGATCGCAGGATCCAAAAAGCCAAGTCTAGATTTTCAACACTTCTATCTTCTCCAAATTATAACTCAATGTTTAGTCTGCCAATTTAACTCTACACAGTCCATAGATTACAGGTTTCCCTTTGGAACTATGCACTTTATTTTTCAAGAATAAAATGTGATTTACAGAAATTAACATAAGCTTGTGGGTTTTCTAAAATCAGTATAAATGGTTTGCTTTTTTTCCTTAAAACAACTTGTTTAGTGCAAATAAATCTAAAAAATGGGTCACGGAATTTTTAAGTTGCAGTGGTTTGTACTGTATAAAAGACAACATGTATTTCCTACAGACAATCATGCCACCAAAGAACATACATGTTTATACTCCATCTTTCTGTTTACAAACACTGACTTTAGAGCTACAAAAAAACTAAAGGTTTCAGCTTTGCTTTCACCACCAGCAGCATCTGGATCCAAAGGAGACAGTTTTCAGTATTCCTACACTCACGAAAAAAACAACATTTATGATCTCTCACCTGAGCTTAAGCATGCCCCTCTGTTTGGCAACACATCTGTTTGCCATGAGAATTCTTACGGCAAGTTACATTTAATTGCAAATGATAACATGCATTGTATGCCAAGATATCACTCCAAAACAGATTTTCCCATTTGGTATGTAATGGATTAAGTCATTTTAAAATTTTCTTTTCCCTGACAGATTTATTGTTTTAATCAATTTGGAAGGAGTTCACTGGTTCGGTAACTTAAGTGTCCTCTTTATGCCACACAATGACTCAGGGACGCTGGCTTCGGGGAACACAGAAATCTCACTTCTGTTAAAAGCAGGCTATTGTTGGTGTTTTTGTCAGTCTCCACTTAAGCTCTTTTACTTCCAGAATTTCTGCACACTCACTGAGCAATGTAACAAGTTCACAATGCCCATAACAAGAGGCTGTTGATTATAAGCTCCAGAGTTTACTAAAGGCACATCACCAGAGATCAATCATTGTGGTAATTAATCTATCAGTATTGTAGAAAGCACCAAAACAAAGGAAATGCTTTTTCAGTTATTGTGCTTAAAAAGTGTTATGCAATTCATGTTCATCAATGCAGTTATAAGCTGTCAAATTATAAGTCAGATGAAACTGGGTATCAAGTACAATTTCTGCAAAACAAACAAGTACGTGCAACTGCTTAAGGATGTTGTTTGTATATGAAAAGCTTTATCGTTACAATTAATTCTGCTGTTTACGGAGGAGACCAATCCCACTGGTTTTCAACTGAAAACCCTGATCATTAGGTTACATTTCATGTTTGTCTACCTAACGCCATATTTTAAGAGCATGGAGGGCACGCAAAGGAGAAAGTAAAGGGCAGGAGGGCAGAGGAGGATTTTTTTCAGACCTGAAAGAAAGATCATTTTGTGGGAAGACAAGCACATATATTGCCTTGTTTGATCCAGAATCCTAGCAGCCAGCTTGAATAGCGAGTTAAAGCCTGCAGATGGCCTCTCCCATTTTCAGGGAAAGGCAGGGGAGGAGGGAGAGGCAGAGTGGGTAGTTGCTGAGGCATAGCTAATCTGAGAGGACAGTTCATGCTTATTATAGACCCATTGCTGATAATAAAATCTGAATCAAACTGCCGACTGGAATCCACTTGAGACTCCCCGCTTCTTTAATTTTTAAAGTTATGGAAGCACTTGACACTGAGGTGGATCAAATATCACTAGTTTGCGTGCAAATACTTACTTAAGCAATCCAGCGTCCCCCAATCTGTGCAAAAATTTCAGGTGAGCACCGTGAAACAGCAACTAATTATGATGTTCCATTACCCCTTTTCTAACCGTCACAACTGGCCCTAAGTGGTCACGGCTGATTTATTTCAATTAGTTTTCACAGGCTTAGCGTTATGACAAATTTATGTTTTGGCTGCAGGAAATTGGTGGCAATCACGAAACCACCAAAACATCAAAACAGAAGGGAGTGCCCCTGCTAACAAGGAGGCGGCTCAAATCCCTGGGCTGGGAGCAGGGCAGCCAGGCTGACAGAGGTCTGGGAGAAAACCACTCCATCTTCTCCTGGGTGTTCCCTGCGCTTTTAAACAAGGGACCGGGGGGAGGAGAAAAAAATAAAATAAAATAAAATAAAGGTGCCTCCTCTAGATGGCACTAGGAAAGGAAGGTTGTGCTCAAGTGCTCTAGCAAAGAACAGTTCTTTGGATGCAGAATATTCATCTGGTTTGTTGCCTTTTTGTCTCCGTACAGTAAATGCACATAAAAAGCCGCTGTCTACAATGCAGTTTATATGGGCTATATCTAAGATGATTACATTAGGAAGTACATCCAAAAAGCATGAATTGGCAATACAGCAAATGATTCCCGTACATGCCAGGAAAAGAAGAAAATTTGGACTTCAGTCTACCCACAGATTCAAATGAAAGTTCAAATTCAGATGTAAGCATAATTCTTTCTGAAACTGAAGAGACTGAATATGACTTCTCATCTTTTCAAGTAACACCTTTCCTTTAAAAAAGGCATCACATTCACACTTTTTAGTATAAGCAGTAATTTCAACAGCCTGTCAGGTAAATTCAAATAGTTGAAATTTACCTATCTTAATAGGTAATACCTTGCTTCCTTCCCACAGTTGACTTAAATTCATATCTTCTGGTTAGTATCTCCTTCTTTAGTTCTCCCTTTCTATAGCATAAGGGGGCGATTGTAAATCATACAGCATTTTAAAAACATTTTTTAAAATGCTGTGATATTAAATGCTAGTAAACTAGGAAATCTATTATGAGGCAGTCTCGTGACATGACTATATTGATTTTCTGCAAGATATGCAAGTGCATGCATTATAAACAGTATCATAAATTAAGCTGCTGTATTATCATTTTCATAGTAATACAATGAAATTACAGCTATGTAGAATCTCTGCTACATCCAGAAGCAGTACAGGTAAAAGCATGGTTTGGTTTTTGTCTTTTCGGTGCCTATTTCAAAAATATCCATATGCCCCAAGTTTCTTCAACAGCTCACTGTTAGAATATATTACCGAGAAGAATATCCATTTTCTTAAAACATTGAATTTCTTTTTAGTAGTAGACCTGGTTGAATTAAGAAAACAGTTTTCCATTTTAGAAATATGAGCTCTTCTCACAACTTAAACAGTTTACAGTTTTCAGGAATGTAATTATTCTGAAGATATTTTTTACTGAAGGAATAAAACATCATTATTTCTTTGTATTTTTAAGATTAATACTTTGTTAATATATATATGTATAGGAACAGTATGAAAAATAAAGATTTATTTCTAAATCAGAAAACATTAAAATCAGTGTTACACTACAAAAATTATTTTTCAGCAGTCATTTTTTTCATATAGAAAAGCAATTCTTATCCCTTTCTACACCCATTTGTAGTACAAGTGGAATTAAATATGAAAATTGTGGAGAAAAAAAGATATACCCATAATGACAAAAGTACTTTTAAAAGTAAAAATTGATCTCTAAACCAAAGTGCCTGCATGTGATTGATTTTCAACAAGCAAAACCTTTAATTTTATCAGGTTTATTCAATATTTTTTAATCATTCTTCAACTTCAACTGAAGTATATCATTAATAAATTTGACCTAAAGTTTCTAAAACTTCCAGCACCCCATGACTGGGACTGAGGAGAAACTCTACAAGCATATATCGTTTCAGTCAAATCAGATTTGACAATGGGCAGACCAGTAGTCTGATGTAATTTTTAGATATAATAGCTAGGTATCAGTTTAGGCCAAATTCTAAACCCATTAGCTCCATGAAAAAGGAATATGAACTTCCACAAACGTAACATCCAACAGTTCATTTTGAGGTTTGTCTAAATATTACTTACAAGTATATTCTCCTCTGGAAAAGAATATTTTCCAGGAGTTTTAAGAAGTTGAAAGAACAATACTTGGGGATAGAACATAAGACCATTTGATTTCCTAAGGCTTTGAAGAAGTTGTATGGTCCATATCAGGACAGTATGTTCCTCATACTATTAGTTCATATTCACGCTTCAAAGCTTCTCTTTGTTAATAATAATTACAGTGTAACTGCTTTGTAATTATTTTTCTGCCTTTAATTGTAAATTAAAGTCATAGCCAAAAGATATTTCTAATAA
Organism: Streptopelia decaocto; assembly: GCF_964273445.1. NCBI lineage: Eukaryota > Metazoa > Chordata > Aves > Columbiformes > Columbidae > Streptopelia > Streptopelia decaocto. The sequence continues at coordinate 90,988,721 of NC_138663.1, forward strand.
ACAATTTCCTGTAACTTATATCTCAATGAGGATACAGGCATTCAGGAAGAATTATGTCACACCATCCAAATTTGAAGATCATCACTAAAAACTTTTAAATGTTGTAAAAGAAAAAACAAACAAACACAACAAAATCCAAGGAACAGCATAAACCCATGGAGACTAGAATTTTCTGCTTTTATGGGTTTTTGGTCTTAGCTGAAAATTTCTAGAATGATCTAGTAAAGTTTCTACCAATGAACTTCAGGGCCTGCCAGAAACTGACCTACCTCCACATTTGGAAAACATATGCCACAGGCATTCCATACGCAACCTTTATAATAAAATATTCTGGTCCCTTTATGGCACGTTTTGCTGTTTGCATAGTCACAAACCTTATTAGACACTTGATCCATGTCCCAAACATTCACAAAGTTACACCCAGTCTTTGGAAAATACAAAAGTGGAAACAAATAGAGCAATGTGATGAGTTTTATTAAAAGACTAGGTTGGTTTAGCCTGAGTTTTAAACTGAAACCAAAGCTTTAATCAGCCCTTAATTACATAAGTTAATGCACCACAGAAGTTAAATTCAGACATCCAATTAAAAGAAAGTATAAGTAAACATGGATTCATTCCTAAGAGGAAACTTATCACAAAGAGGCCATCACTCAATTCAGTAGCCTTCCAGACCTCATACAAAGGAAAATATTTTGCCAGGGTTTGTTTTGCTTTCTGGTAACATAACTAAGTTTTTAGTTTCAACATGTTACCTGTGACTATAATGCTGGGTCTTCTGGGGGCATAATGATAGATAATTCATGAAAGGACAGACTACCAACCCAAGAATACAGTCTCAGTGAAATGGAGTGGATAAACCTGTAGGATATCAGCTCGACATGAAACTCTGAAGTGTTCTTGTAGAAGAGGTTTTGAGTTACAGGATTTGTTAAGCCCAAAGAACACAACCTGAAAAGACATTTCCTGTCATTGAGTAGATCAACAAACTGGTTGGTTGGTTTTATACATAGATTTCAAGAGAGCAGAAAGCATAAGGTCCAGAAATATTTTAATCTATGTTTTGCTTGACGAAATACTTTTCAAGAAGAAAAGATAAATGGGAATTTTCAGAGAAGTGTAAGATATCCAAGGTATTCTAAATGCAAACTCAATATTCATTAAAATTCAGATACGTTCTCAGGGAGTCTTTCCAGATGTTCTCCGTTCATCTTTACTACAGAGATTGACACCAGCAAATCATTATTCCTTGCAGAACTTCAACACTTGTAGTATCTCTGAAAACTGTGTTTCCTCTACAGGTACTGAGTAAAAAGTAAAAAATATTAAGTTCTAACATAATCTTAGATTTTAAGTTTTACTGCATCTTCCAAGCTTTGAGTTTCGACTGTCATTCTTGACTTTGAAACAAAGTCTTCTTGGAAAGAGGTTTGGTAGAATGAGAGGAGGGGTTATGGGGCAGCGAGAAAGGGAGAGGTCAGCATCCTAAGGAGCAAAAGAAACAGTATCTTCAAAAATGTTTTCTCAGAGTAATAATTTTTGTCCTTTGCTAGCAAAGCTGACATAAGGCTATTGAAGGAACAGGAAGGTATCACTCCTTCCCCAGGCTATGGAAACAACACGAGCTCCAGCAAGTGTATCAAGCAACAGTGGGTTCAGCAGGACTAGAGAAGTGATTGTCCCACTGGTGAGGCCCCACCTTGAATACCGTGTTCAGTTTTGGGCCCCTCACTACAAGAAAGACATTGAGGTGCTGGAGAGAGTTCAGAGAAGGGCAACAAAGCTGGTGAGGGGTCTGGAGCACAAGTCTGATGAGGAGGAGCTGAGGGAACTGGGGTGTTTAGCCTGGAGAACAGGAATCCGAGGGAAGACCTTGTCACTCTTTACAGCTACCTGAAAGGAGGTTGTAGCGAGGTGTGTGGCAGGATCTCCCGCCAACTAAGAAGTGATAGGACAAGAGGAAAATGCCTCAAGTTGCACCAGAGAAGGTTTAGATTGGATATTAGGAAAAATTTCTTCACTGAAAGGCTTGTGAAGCTCTGGAACAGGCTACCTAGGAAAGTGGTTGAGTCACCATCCCTGGAGGTGTTTAAAAGATGTGTAGATGTGGTGCTTAGGAACATGGTTTAGTGCTGGATTCAGATTATTCAGATATTTTTGAGACACATAGTGTACCATCTCATCTCACTTGTTTTAAGTTCATAAGAATAAGAGAAAAAGTAGGGTATCATTCCCCAGATGTTTCTCTGAATTTCTTAGTTGAATAAAGACAGACAGAGTTTTAATCCACCACCACCATCTCCATTCTAAGGAAATAATTTCAGGATTCTTTCTATGCAAGACAGGATCTGAAGAAGTCGAAAGTCAACTAACAGGATATCTTACAGTAATTTGTTAATAGCAGACTCTTGTATAATTACCAGAGGAAAAGTAACACAATGTTTTTTGAGGTAGGAAACCACTCTACCACAGAGCAGCAACTTATTAGTTTTCTAACAATGAATTTCCATCACAGTATCACAGTACGTTTGGGATTGGAAGGGACTTCAAAAGATCATCTAGTACAATCCCCCTGCTGGAGCAGGAACGCCTAGGTGAGGTCGCACAGGAACATGTCCAGGCGGGTTTTGAATGTCTCCAGAGAAGGAGACTCCACAACCTCCATGGGCAGCCTGTTCCAGTGCTCTGTCACCCTCACTGAGAAGTTTTTTCTCAAATTTAAGTGGAACCTCTTGTGTTCCAGCTTGATCCCATTACCCCTTGTCCTATCATTGTTTGCCACCGAGAAGAGCCTGGCTCCATCCTTGTGGCACTCACCCTTTATATATTTATAAACATTAATAAGGTCACCCCTCAGTCTCCTCTTCTCCAAACTAAAGAGACCCAGCTCCCTCAGCCTTTCTTCATAAGGGAGGTGCTCCACTCCCTTAATCATCTTTGTTGCCCTACGCTGGACCCTCTCCAGCAGTTCCCTGTCCTTCTTGAACTGAGGGGCCCAGAACTGGGCACAATATTCCAGGTGTGGTCTCACCAGGGCGGAGTAGAGGGGAAGGAGGACCTCTCTTGATCTACTAACCACCCCCCTTGTAATACACCCCAGGATGCCATTGGCCTTCTTGGCCACAAGGGCACAGTGCTGGCTCATGGTCATCCTGTTGTCCACCAGGACCCCCAGGTCCCTTTCCACTACACTGCTCTCTAATATGTAATTTCACAACCTATACTGGAACCTGGGGTTGTTCCTGCCCAGATGCAGGACTCTACACTTCCCTTTGTTAAATTTCATTAGGTTATTCCCCGCCCAACTCTCTAGCTTAGTGTCATCAGCAAACTTGCTGATAGTACACTCTGTTCCCTCATCTAAATTGTTAATGAATATATTGAATAATATTGGCCCCAGCACTGACCCCTGAGGCACTCCACTAGATACTGGCCTTCAACTGGACTCCGCACCATTGACTACCACTCTCTGGCTTCTCTCCTTAAGCCAGTTTGCAACCCACCTCACTACTCTATTGTCTAGACCACACCTCTTCAACTTAGCTGTGAGGATGCTGTGGGAGACTGTGTCAAAGGCTTTACTGAAGTCAAGGTAGACCACATCCACCGCTCTGCCATCATCCATCCACCTTGTTACATTCTCATAAAAGGCTATGAGGTTGGTCAAGCATGACTTACCCTTGGTAAAACCATGCTGACTGCCCCTAATAACCCTCCTAATCTTGATATGCCTTGAGATGGCACCAAGGATAAGCTGTTACATTACTTTCCCAGGGACAGAGGTGAGGCTGACTGGTCTATAGTTACCCAGGTCCTCCTTCTTGCCCTCTGTGAAGACTGGAGTGACATTTGCTTTCCTCCAGTCCTCAGGCACCTCTTCCACTTCCCAAGACTTGGCAAAGATGATGGAGAGCGGTCTAGCAATGACTTCAGCCAGCTCCCTCAGCACCCACGGATGCATCCCTTCTGGACCCATGGATTTATGGATGTCCAGACTATTTAATTGCTCCCTAACCCAGTCCTCATCGACTAAAGCAAACTCCTCCATTGACCTGGCTTCATCCGGGGTCTCAGGGGTACAGGGCTCCCCAGGACAGCCTCTGGCAGAGTAGACAGAGACAAAGAAGGCATTCAGTAATTCTGCCTTCTCTGTATCTTCTGCCACCAGGGCACCCACCCCGTTCATCAGTGGGCCTACATTGCCTCTGGTATTAGTTTTATCTGCTATGTATTTGAAAAAGTTCTTTTTGCTGTCCTTGACCCCTCTCGCCAGCTGTAATTCTAAGGAGGCCTTGGCTATCCTAGCTGCCTTCCTACATCCTCTAACAGCAGCCTTATATTCCTCCCAAGTGGCCAGCCACTGCTTCCATGACCTGTAAACTCTCCTCTTCTGCTTGAGCATACCCAACAGATCCCTATTCAACCACGCAGGCCTCCTGGCTCCCTTCCTTGACTTCCTACGTGTGGGGATGCTCTGATCCTGAGAGTGGAAGAAGCAATCTCTGAATGCAATCCAGCTATCTTGGGCCCCTTTTCCTTCAAGCAGTCTTGCCCATGGGATTTTCCCCAGCAATTGCTTGAAATGGCCAAAGTTAGCCCTGCTAACGTCCAAATTCTACTTGCTATTCTGTTCCTGCCACACAAGATGCTGAACTCCACCATCTCGTGGTCACTGCAACCCAGGCAGCCCTCAACCTTTACTGCTTCAACCAGACCCTCCTTGTTGGTGAGGATGAGATCCAGCAGTGCACCTCTCCTAGTCGAGTCCTCCACCATCTGCATGAGGAAGTTATCATCAATGCACTGGAGGAACCTCCTGGACTGGGGCTGGCTGGCTGAATGTTCCTTCCAGCAAACATCAGGGAAGTTAAAATCACCCACAACAACCAGGGCCTGTGACTGTGAGGCTGCTCTCAGCTGCCCATAGAAGGCCTCATCAACTTCCTCACCCTGATCTGGTGGCCTGTAACAGACACCCACAACTGTGTCACCCCTGCCAGCCTGCCCCTTGATCCTGACCCATACACTCTCAACTCGCTCCTCATCCGCTCCTGGGCAGAATTTGGTAATTGTAGCTGCTCTCTCACATAGAGAGCAACTCCACCACCACGCCTGGCTGGCCTGTCTTTCCTGAAAAGGGCGTAGCCATCCATGACCACATTCCAGTCATGTGAACTGTCCCACCATGTTTCTGCAATTGCCACCAGATCATAATCTCCAAACCGAACATAGGATTCTAACTCCTCCTGCTTGTTCCCCATGCTCCGCACATTGGTGTACAGGCATTTCAGGGAGCGAGCAGAGCACACCCATTTCTCCCTAGGGGCATAGGAGGCCACCCGGTCCTCATCAGTTTTAGAATGCTGCCCCACTGGGACAAGCCCAGCTACAACCCCATCCCCCTTCGAGCCTAGTTTAAAGCTTTCCAAATGAGCCCAGCTAATTCCTGCCCCAGCATCCTTTTGCCCCTGCGAGATAAACCTTTCCCGTGTAACACTGTCCGGACTGGAGTCTTATAAAACCAACCATTATCAAAAAATCCAAAGCCCTGCCTGTAGCACCAGTCTTGGAGCCAACCATTTAGAGACTGAATTTTCCTATTCCATCCCACATCGTCACTTGAAGATGGAAGGAGTGAAGAGAAGATCACTTGAGCCCCTGAGTCTTTCACCATCCTTCCCAAGACCTTGAAATCATTCTTCATTCCCCTCAGACTACACGAAGCAACTTCCTCCCCATCTGTCTGGAAGACCAGCAGCGGGTAGTAGTCTGTCGGGTGCACCAGTTTGGGGAGCTCTCTAACAATATCCTCGATCCGGGCTCCAGGTAGACTACAAACTTCCCTAAGATGAGGGTCAACTCTGCATATTGGGCCCTCTGTTCCTTTCAGAAGGGAATTTCCTATTACGATCACCCTTCTTTCTTTCTTATCAGAGGCAGTCTTAAGTTGTGAAGTCAATCACTTCTTCCTATGTGATCTTGTAGGCAAGCTGGGCACCACCTCCTCACCTACCTCTTCTTCAAGATCCAGGGCCTCAAACCTATTACAGAGGGGTACCTGGGGAGGCAAAGCAGGCAGGGAGGGGGGCTGCCCGTGATGTCAAACTGGAATACGCTTCCAACCCTTGTCGTCTTTTAGGTCCCCTACCTCTGCCCGACAGCGACAAGGGTGGGGCTGTCTCAGGACTTCCACCTCTGTCCGAGAGGGCAGGAGGTCCATCTCCTTTTGGGGCGTACCTCCCTGGGACCTTTCCGACTGGCACATCAGGGTGTAAGTCCACCAGTTGATCTCCCTTTCGCACTCCCTGATGGACCTCAGCGTCTCAACCTCCTCCATCTTAGTTTGTTATACATTTAGGGGAGAATGAGGGAATCTCTCATTGTACAACTATCTTGATTAGGATCATAGCACAACTGGGGCTGGAAGAGAGCTCAGGAAGTCTTTCAGTCCAACCTCCTCCTTGAATCAGGGTCAGCCAGGAGATCAGATCAGGTTGCTCAGGGCTTGATCCAGTCAGGTCTTGAAACCCCCACAAGGCTCCACAAGTCTGGAGACTGCTCTGAGCAACTGGTCCACTGCCTCACTGTCCCCAAGGGGAAAACGTTTCTCTTTACATTCAGTCTGATCTGCTTTATTTCAACTTCTGCCTGTTGTCTTTCACCCTCCTGCTGTGCACCACTGTGGAGAGCTTGGCTCCAAACAATGGTAGCTGTATTTTACATACGTCCTTAACTGCACAGAATTTATATAGATTCTTCTTTTCTAAATAAGGATTAGTACAATTCATAAACAATACATGTAAGAACAAACCACCAAATAACAATTAAAAATAAAAATACTTTCAGAACAATTTTTGAAATCAGCTGTTCAGCTTGTAGAAGATCAGCGATACATGTGCTCTAAAGAAGCCAGCCTCCGTTCCTGTGTTGCCATTGTCATGCTCCCAGGGTATGAAGGCAGCATGCATAAAGCATAATTCTGAAATATTTACAAAGATTATAGCTACACAGGCTAAGAAGAATGAATGATTAATGCTAGAAGACAATACTACTGAAGAGAAAAGCAGGATAAAAGCAGCAAAATTCCCTTTTAGGCCACAGTACAACTTTCTGAACAGTCTGTTTCAGCATGAGGCTAGCAGATTTTTATATGCTGCCTCCATCTCAAAGAATATTTTCCTTTAGTCAGGTGAATTATTTGATTTATTGCTTCCATTATCACACAGGCAGCAAGACACCAGCCTGTCGATTTCTGCCAGGGCACTGCAGGGGCTGGTGCCTCCCCAGGGCCCACGAGTGATGGCAGTTCCCTGGGGCAGTAGCGCAGGGCTGGGCAGCCAGAGCCTGTCCCACCACCCCAACCAGGAGAAGGGTGACAGGGGAGGACAGTGTGGGCTGCCCCAGCCTCAGACATTTGGTGTCTCCCTGGGGATAGGGACAGGATGAGGTGTCAGCCCACAAGTGGGCCCAGCCCACCTGCTTCTGGCCCATGGGCAGGGTCAGGGGAAGCCCTGGGGAGGCCAAGCAAGGACAATTGGGCCTCTTAGTGCCCATCAGGGCCCTGGCTGTATTCCCAGTGTCGCTGTTATACGTCACAATTCACAGTTAATAAAGTTAATTTTTGAAATCAAAACAAGAGGCAAGGAGTCAAACTGTTGCTGGTACAGAAACCTGCTGGTCATAATAATCCAGCCACACTTCGAATCATAGAATCATTTGGGTTGGAAAAGACCTTTACGATCAAACCCAACCACAAACCTAACACTGCCAAGTTGGCCTCTAAACTATGTCCCTGAGAACCTCATCTACATGTCTTTTAAATACCTTCAGGGATAGTGACTCAAATACTTCCCTGGGCAGCCTGTTCCAATGTCTCACAACCCTTTTAGTGAAGCAGTTTTTCGTGATATCCAATCTAAACCTCCCCTGGCACAACCTGAGTCTGTTTCCTCTTGTCCTATGCCTTCTTACTTGGGGAAAAAGTGACAACACCCTCCTCACTACAATCTCCTTTCAGGTAGTTGTAGAGAGTGTTAAGGTCTCACTGCAGTCTCCTACTCTCCATAGTAAACAACTCCAGGTCCTTCAGCTGCTGTCCTCATAGGACTTGCTCTCTGGACCCTTCACTAGCTTGCAATGTTAGTTTCCCCTGTGGCTGAACCAATTCACTCAATCTGTTCTAATTTTTTTCTTGGAGAAACCTGCCGCATCTTCCTCTTGCTGTCAGGTCTGATAAAATAACACAAAGCATGGAAGAAAACACAAAGAGACTTCAGAGGTGATCAAAGCCACAGAAGAGCAGGAAAGCTCTAGGCAATATCAAGACCATGAAAAAATTGATGATGCTGGTCAGGAGCAGCCAAACAAAATAAATGAGTCCCTCTCCTCCCAGCACCAATAATGTATAGCATGTGCAGGTTGCAGTCCCTTGGGACCCTGAACACTTGTTGTTTTCAGAACATCCCCGAAGCTCCTACAGGAATAAATAGTCTGGAGACAGGCATATGCTGCAAAAATGAACTAGACTTTCATCAGAAAACTGGTGAAGAAGGGTCTGGGGAAGTCTGTATACTTCTGTCTGGTAATAATCTGTGCTGACTTTCAGTAATAAGAAAGATGAAAGCTACTTAAGGCAGGATTTATTCTAAAAACCATGTTGATCACTAAACCTGACCACAGCCACGAGCGAGACAGCTGTAGAAATTTTTGAAATGTATGATCTTGTTTAGCCACAAATTAAGACCATCAATGCAGGAATTCCTAGGTGAAATTTCGTCACCTAAGTTACATCAGGAAATCAAATTGAGCCACATTATTGCCTTTATGCCTTACAAAAATCCAGCTATGTTTAGTTACTATTGATCAATAGCACTAATTCTATAGCAGTGACTTTAAGACTTGCTTTTCTTTGCTAAATGATGTGGCATAGTTTGAAACCAATAATTGTGTGATACAGTACGTGAGTCTGTTAGGTAAGCCTGTCCATAATTGAAGAAAATATATCATCGTCTAGTAAACTAAGTGCTCTAAAATAATTGTATGGTATGAGACCAGGCTTCACTAGCAAGTATTCAAAACAGATTCTCTCTCTGATCAAATTATGGAGCTTTTCCATAATGATTTTATGACTTCCATTACATTAAATGCCACCATGCCTTTATCAACAAGAAAAATGGTACTGCAGTGCCAAGTGTTAGAGTGCCATGTACAAAATTTATCTGCCACCACTTCTGAATGAAAAGAGCACTACTAGTGTTTATGCTTTTCTAAATACAGACATAAGCTGAGGTTACTGGTTTATAAGTAGGTAGTAAAAGGTTGACATCAAGGAGGACTTCAGGACTCTTCATCTCACATCCCCGAGGGTACAATATGGCACACTTCTGTTTTTAACATGTAGCATCCTCCCAGGGTTAATACCCTGAGGCCAAAAACATCTGTTACCCAACATAACACCTTGCTACACATAGCATCAGCCTTTTTAAGTAGTTTTGGCCAAATCCTTGGCCACATCTTTGATGACAGACTTGGCCTGAGTAGGAACACACGTCCCAGTACCCAACACTGCTTAAAGGCAATAAAACAGATTTAACTGCCACCCATGAATTCATCAAAAACCTGGATCTAAATGAAGCCTTGTACACTCAGCTCCAGATCAAACCTGCTCTTAAAATAAGAAATAAATATGCCTGAATCTTTTTACGAAACTACTGCATCTATTTCAGCATGCATAAATCAGGAGCAATGGTAATGATCTGCTTGTAAGAGAAGCAATGACTGCAGAACATTTCAACAGTCTTTGATATTGCTATACTACAACAAGATATAATTTCTGTTGATATACTGATATACTTGAAGCTTTCAAAAAACTATATACAGTTCTGACAAATTAAAGAAGCAGACTAAAATCAGTCAAAGGACAAAAGCAGAGATCTGAAAGCACTTAAACACAAGAAGCTGAATAAACTAGATTTTTGGCTGCAAAATCTGTTTGACATTGAGCCTAAGAGTGAGAATTGTCAGTATTGCCCCTGTTGGCGAAATGAGCTTAGGATTTCATCTCAGAGCATGCTGACAAAACTCCTGAAGGTGCCAGAAAGGAATTTAAGTAGTTGATTTTGGAAGCACAACTTCTAGCACCAAACTTTTCAGGCAGATTTTGATGGTGTGAATAGGGCATCCAGAATTACGACAATATTAACTATGATGAACAGATTCTTGACTAGAATGCAAAAAAAGTCCTTAATGAGGTATGGGCTACAGATTTGACATCTTTCATTTAAGGGATCTGAACTTCTTCCTGTAAACATCATTGAGACTTTATGCTGTCCTGAAAGATTCCCAAATAGACCAATGTAAATAATTTCTTTTTCTAGTGACGAGTCAAACTGAACAGCAACAACAAATTCACTCAAAATTAAATATTTTACTTGATCTGAAACAACTTAAAAAAAAGTTTAAGGCTTCTGTTTCAACCCATTTTGAAAAACAAACAACATTTTAAACAAACAAACAAAAAAACATTTACAAGCTTTGTTTGCAAAGACAACTGCTCTATTTTAAAACTATTCCCTGAATTAGGTAGTAAATAAAAGTTTTGGTCTATTTTCCCCCTCAGCAAGTAAACTATGTAATAGAAAGTAAACAGAAAAGGTCTTTAGGAGTATCTGCATCTGCATCAAAGTTAGAACATGCTATGTTCATTTACAACTTACCACTTCAACCAGCACTGGGTGGTTAAAACTTCACCCTATGTGTTTTTTCCTTGTTACTATTGCAACAGAAGGAATTTAAATTGATAGATGAACATCTGCCAGCTTGAGATCTTAACATCTGTTTTTTCATGAATATAGACTAATAGGGAGACTTGAGCCAACATTTTGCTAAAACAGAACTTTTCATCTCAAACAAACATACACCCTTCAGATTTCTGGGGAGGCTGCGGGGAGAGGCACCTGGACAAGCTGCTTCTTTTTTTTTTTTTTTCTTTCCCTAATTTCATCCCTTTGTTTGTTTGAGTTTTGTTTCTAGGTTTGGTTTTGTGGTTTTATTTTTGGTTGGTTGGTTTTGGGGTTTTTTTGTGTATTTTTGTTTCCCCCTCTTTTGTCTGATGGCGCCCTTCCAGGAAAGCACCAGCTAGAAAATTGGTCTTCTAGATTATTTGATTCCCATTTCAACTTAGTAGATCTAAGCCCTATGTGATCATTTTTACAATAGTTTCTGCATGTAGTTACGAGTAAGAAGAGCCTCTACTGCATGCCAGTTGTGCTGCTTTGGGCATGGACACACCACAAGGGCTGGGGCCAGGCAGCCACAGTGTCATTTCTGTCTACCCTGAACCACTGCTTAGGGCTGGGCATCCTGAGCCACACAACTATGCTTTATCATCATCAGGAAAAGGACAAAACACCATGTAATCTTGTCCTCTTCTGCGTTACAGAAAAATCTACTCTTCTCCCGCAAGTCTTAAATCCCTCTGACAAGACTCAACTGAGGCAACTGTTTCCTCCATAACACCCTGCAGAGGTGGCTGGGTGCCTGGGGACATAATGGGATGCAAAGTAATTTGAGTGCATGGACTCCCATTTGGCAAAAAAGAAATGCAACAAGATTTTAAATATAACCAAGAAAATAAACGGTAATAGCATCTCTCAACATCTGTTAGAATTTTTTAAATCCTAAGTAAAAGACATATGATACCTTGAATCTCAGGGCTATGTAATTCCTAAAGGTGGTGAAATAAAATTACTTTTATTGTTATCTGCTTTACTGTTTATCAAGATGCTTCTTAAAAGTATTGCAAGGAATTGATTAATGTCTTCAAAGTGCCACAGAGACAGTACAGGCACCTGTTTTTAAGACAGAATGTGCAATACCTTATTCTTACACAGTATCTTCTATCTTAGGGTGTAAAAATGTTTTAACTTATTACATTTCTGCCAAGCAATATTACCACAATTCTGAATGTAAACTGAGGAATAAAGCACTGAAATAACTTGAGCAAAAGCATGCATAGTAATTCAGTAGAAGAGTACAGAGTTGCAGTTTGCAGGTGTCCCATGACAATCCTTCTCCCACAAACCCAATTTTGTTTGTTTGTTTGTTTGTTTAATTTAGAAAAACAGATAGCAGTAGCACATTTCCATCGAGGAACAGAAGACAATATTGTACATACTGCTTAAACACTCACAGCATCAATTGCACTATAATACCATATTTCTTGTTTATTAAGGCATAGAGGCATGTAAAGAAATGAAAGGCATAAAATCATTATTGAAAAGCTCCATAATTTGGCCACAAAGAGAAAAATTGTTGTGAGTGCCTTAAAAACTTAGGTTATAATTTGGCAGTAATGACACTTAAAATGTTTTGTACTGGATCCTCGATATCAACCACACTGTTACCACGTAATTTTGACACTACATCAAGAATGATTTTAAGACAAGTTAACAAATGCTTAGAATGGACTCTGGGATGGAGATTTCCTGGTCCTGAATATAATATTTCACGTTAATTTATGCAAGCCTTCTATTTATTTGTTTAAAGGGAATAGAAAGGACACAAATTTTTTTTCATTATGGTTTTGCACATTTTACTCTTCTATGGCCTAAGACCTTCGTAATAAAAAATGGTTACCTCACAGCTGTGACCAAAGTAGCTGGCACTTGATGATAAACATTCAGAATTTCAGCTTCAGCATCTCTAGAGTTTTGAGAGACAGCTATTGATCTCTCCAGAGGTATCTGAAATTTGCCTTCCCTTTGTAAAACGTGGCCTATCTATTTGTAGCCTTTAAATCCATCAGAAGAAACATCTGCCTTTCTTGGAGGCAAGACATGAACCATTATAAAAAAACTTTAAAGCTAATGCTAAATCAATGAGTGCAAAGTGTCTATCTTATTTTGATACAGTATACCCATCCCACAGTGAACAAACAGCACAAAGCCTATCTGTTTCAGCATTGCTTAGAGAGCAAGGCAACGTAGGGGTGTATTTTTTGCCTGACAGCTGGAGACAAAAATTGAAGGAAATATCTCCTATTGAGATAAAGACTGTTGGCTGGAGAAGTTCAGAGGAACTGAACATGAACAAATTCCACATGCATATTGTGCTTGAAACACATCGTTGAAAAGCATATCATCTTTTTAAAAATTTTCTCACACTTGAGAATTGAGAACTGCAATAAACATACATAAAGGGCTTTGTGCATTAGCTACCCATAGGCTGATATTACTTATTAGTGACTTGCCAGATACATTCAAGACCCAATAGAAAATGCAGCATTTGTAAAATCTGGAGGTCACTAAGGCAGAAATAAATGGCCATCTGGGAAGATTATTAACTACTAGCGGTAGGACATGTCAACAAAAAAAAAATCCTGGAAAATTCAGCCACCTGCATTGATCAAGATATTTGCAAATAAGAACATTTTCTGTAGGCATTTAATCAAAGCCCTAAGTGAATTGGTAGGCTACTAAATCATATAAAGGTGAATTTCCTAAAATATGTCTGTCTTTCTTAGCTGTATCGACTTTGAATTGAGCTTGATCCTAAAGTATTTCAGAATTCTTGTACTTAGCTCTTATTCTAAGGATAGCACATTAGACTGAGTCATTCCCAAGTGTTTCGGTTTGTTAAACTGGCAAGGACAGATCACCTGAATTAAGAAACAACAACAACAAAAAAAACCAAAAAACACACACACACACAAAAAAAAACCCCTCACACACAGTTCCAAAATAAAATGGCATATTACATGTACAACAGAAGCAGGAGGAGGAGAAGCTTTTTGTTGTCAACAAGAGTGGAATTCTGTCTAGAATTTCTAGGGTGAGAGGAAGCATCCCAGATACTTAAAAACCACAGTGAACAGTTTTGATGGGTTATCAACAGATGGTGAATCTGTCATGGTACCTTAGAGTACTCTTGTTGGGTCTCTGCGAATCCCTGCTATTCCTAGGTTCAGGTGCATTGGTATGTCAACACATTACAGAAAGTTCTTCTCGATCTCAAATCTGGTACAACTAATACAATACATCCCCATATATGTCTCAATCAACTAGCTGCTTCATTTGTCAAACTAGGAAAGAAAATCCCAGATATTTTCAGCACTACAGAAGCTCAGTTACAGTGTAACTCTAATATACAAGATTGATTTCTATGACAAATACATTTTTCTGCAGATAAAAATATGAATTTTGCATGAACTACAAAAGGCCATTTAACAAACAAAAGTAAATTCTTAGTTTCATAATTAAACTTTCATTTTCAGGTTACAGCAAGCAGGTATAAAATAGATCCTCAAATTGAGATATCTGGGGTTTGCTGCTGACTGTCACTTGTACATCAGTCAAAGATCTAAAGAAGTGTGCCAGATTTGCCCATTTCAGTCCACAGAAATCCACCCATCTTTTCTCACAAGATAAATGTGTGTATATGTATATCATACACACACATATACATGATGTTCATACATTAACCTTTAATTCAAAGTTCTGTTTCCATGGAAATGGCAGCATCAGCAATGTGTCAAAGTCTTGTTGATTTCTTCGTGACCGTGAAATGGACAAGCATCTGCTGGAAACAAAGATTTAAAAGAGTAACAATTGCAATCCAAATACTTTTCCTAACTCCAAGTTTTAATATTACTTCTTTCCAGAGACATCTATAGAAAATTCCAGCTGAATTACTGCATTAAAAAAAATTCATGCAAGCACAGTATTTGAGGAATAAGAGTCTGAAGACAAGAAATTATTCAAGAACTGCTTAGCAAGAAGTATTTTGTGTAGATCTACAATGGAGAACAGCTGTTTAGTAAGAAGAATCTAAGGACTGCAGTTTCTGAGTGTGGGCCCTTGCACTGGTTGCATTTAGTTTACCTGTAGGATTGTTGGCAGGATCAGAACTTAGAGTAAAATGGGTCTCAACCAAAGTGTAAAACAAAAATCCTTTGATAAATACTTAAATACTTTCCACTTCAAAAGGACCTTCACACATCTGTTTTTCTCAGTAGGGACCAACAAAACACACACTTAAACACTTTGCCAAATTCCTGGTCTGAATCAACAATTATAAATATTCAGTGAAGTGAAGATAATTTTCCAAAAATTAAACTTAAAAAATTGCGTGACAACATCTCCATACTGAGTGTTTCATCATTCAGACACTTATTTACACATACATTAGTATCACCAACAATCTGAAGATCTAGCAAGTTTTGTGAGCAAAACAGTAGGAATACTGAAGACTTACAAAACTCTCTCAGGGTCCATGCATTCCTGCCTGCAAGAACACTCCCATATTTATATGCTCTGTAATCAAATATTCAGAATTTTACATTGCTTGATCTAGCTGTAGCTTCAAGCATTGTCCAAAGGCAACATGTTTGGAGGAAACAGCCCACATTTCTGCTAAGTAGTAAACTTTAAAATAATAATAATGTTACCCAGGAAGCATGTCTAGCAACCTTTAACCCAAACCCATGTATGTGTGAACTGTAAGCTTTGAATACTTGCACTCTTTTTGTGGATATGGAAGGGAGATATATAGGCTTTGATCTTTTAATAACTCTGCTTAAGACGGTTTAACTGTATGAATTAATCAGCGGTCTTCTGAAATGCATTAATTAATTCTACTTTGGAAATTATTATTATTATATAACCATATTACATAAGCTAGGGCATCGAAACTTTACATTCATCCAGTAACTTCTGTGAAAATCAAGAGAGCTGCTCTGCATTACAACAAGGAACAGAAACCGCTGCACAATATGACTGGACATTTAACAAGTGGAACGTTCAAATCGCATTACTGTAAAAGTAACAATTTAGGGGGATGCCCTCAAAAATTTGGTGGGAATAATTAAAAGAACCTGAAATATGACTCTTTTTTCCCATCTTCTTTGAACTAAGCGAGTTAGCATGATATCCTTTGTATTTTTCAGACAGTATTAATTTTCAGGACTGTGAGGGGGAAGGCCTGGAGGGCAAACTTGAAAAAGATTAGTCTAATTCAAGCCCTATATACAGAAGAGAGAGTTTTATCTGTCAATTTGAAAGAGAACTTTAAAGACGCTGTGATATGGAGCAGAATTATCACCACTATTAATTGCACAGGCATATTAAAAAGACCCTGGAAAGTGACCTCCTCTAATACGGAGAATGCATGTAGAAAAATATGTCTTAATCTTCTTTTCTGCGCTGAGATAAATGTCAAGTGTATCTATCACCTCAATTAACCATAGGAAAAAAGCTGTCAAAATCTAATTCTTTTTTTGACAAGGCGTTTATTCTGAAACCAGCAGAGGGAGAAACGGGCACTTGTATTAGAAAGAGATGAGTGTCAAAGGGTTCTGAAACACATGGTGAGTTTTCCATGTGCGAAATGCTGATTAGAACCATGGTAAATCAGTGCTAGTGTGTTCTGGGTTTGTTGCCTGAGCTACAGTAAAACTGAGGGCTTTGTGGCATGGTTTACTTCAGCATTGAGGTTACTTTAACAAAAGAGTGTTTTTCAGCTACGGTACCATGCAAAATGGGAAAGAACTGGTGAAATGAAAGAACCTTAACTTCAAGAACATTAAAGACTATTTTACAAAATATTGTAGAACATATTTATTGTGATAGTTTATTTACTCTTTGATTTTTTCCTTTAAGTAGAATTGAAATCTTTTGTTCCTTTCCCTGTTACAACCATGTGATCTCATCAGAGTATTACAATGAGATTCACCTTTTGTCAGCTTGATTCACTCACACACAGAAGTTTTCCTGTGCTACTCTTTTTTTTTTTTCTTTTCAGAAGAGCAATAAAAAGCAAGGTGGGGAAAAAAAGAAGTATTTACACATATCTTTTTCACAACTGGGCTTTGAAAGCAAAATGACTGACCTACTAATAAAATCTTCATATTAAGGCCAGCCTGAAAGAATTCTGCCAAGTCATTGGTACAACCAAACATTGCTTCAGTCAGAAACCATGCAGAAGGGGAAAAATGCCTATCTAAAACAGTGTATTTTGAAAGAGCAGTTCAGATCCATGAGGGTTAATAATAAGCCAGCTTGCTTTCTTAATTTTCAAAATCTGATGCATGCTTATGTGCATGTGTGTGTATTCGTCCAGGCTTTTGAGACTCCTGCATAAAACAAGAGAGTTTGAAAGTTTTTTCTAAATAACCACGGAGTTTTTCAGGCAAAGTATTAATTTTAAGCGGAGAGGGAAACAACTGTAAGAATTGAGATTGAAATGCAGTAAAAGCCTAGGATTTTTCAAACTCCGGAGCTAAATAATTTCATATCTCTCAAGATTATATGAGTCTAATAGCAGTAGTTGCCACTGCAGTAGAATACCATAACGTTCTTTGCCACCATCCTTTTTCCAGAAACAATGCCTAGAAAAGCTGTATCTATACACTGGAAATATACATGACCTACAGTGTTTGTTAGAAGGTAGAGGTCCATTCAAGGATTAAAACAATTGCATCTCACAAAAAGGACAGGCTTCCCCAGGGAAGGCTCTGTGATAGCTTGTTAGCTGTAGCACAACTGAAAAACAACAGATCAGTCCTCCACTTGTTTACGTTGTCATGTGTATTTGAATTCAGTGGCAGTCTGTCATATGCTGTCACAACTGCCTCCCTGTTTCCCTGAGACTAATGCAAATAATAGATCCTAAAAGCTTTATAATACAAAGAGGAGTCCTCAGGCAAGTGCCTGCTCCACTGTATTTTTTTTTCTTTTTGCTGCTGCTCCAAACATTACTCCAAATTAAAAATAGGCCAAGTCAAAATCATGTCAGGTTTGTTCCTCTTAAAGGACTCCCGTTAATATCAGCAATGGGTAAGGCACACTGTCCTGCTACCCATAACGAAGGCATGCATACATCTGCTAATATAAAATTATTCAAAACAAGAAAACAAAAAGCACAACTAATATTCCTAAAAATATATATTATGGAACTTAAATTATTTCCAGAAAGTACATTAAAGCAAACAACCATTGAGCAAATATTAATTATGGCATGGAGAATTCAGGTGATACACAGGCTTTAAAAACTCTGAAATCTTCTATTTGCCCTTTTTTAAATTCATCCAAAGGACTGTGGGCAGAAAAGTCTCAGTATTCTGGGTAAATTGTACTAAATAAAGTACAAGGCAATCACGAATGCATAAAAATGTGATTAACATCACATAATCATTGAACACAACATTCTCTCCCGTTTTGTAAGCTATAAACACTCTGGAGCACTCAGAACGGGTAACAGCAGTGAAAGGATTCAGTTTCTCATTTCCCACATACTGTATCTGCTATGCCACAACACAAAGGAAAAAGAAACAAAAACAAGAATCTGGAAGTCTTTTTTAATTCCAGGAAAGAGAAATGCTACCCAAGGAAGCTTTACTCCAGCAATGATAACACTCTAAATTAGATCTAAATATGTGTTCTTCCCTTCTCTGAAGTGCCAGGCAAAATGGATACATGCTCTTCTCAATCAGAAATCAGACTTGTCAGCTGTACTCATGGGCTTCCAGCCATTGCCAGAGCAGGATGTCCAGCTTAAGCCCAGCTCAGCTCCAGCTCCCCAGTACTGCCCTCACATGCCTCGGAGGCTTGACTCACAGCAAAGGTCTAAAGCACCCACTGAGCCTCAGCAGCAGTTTACATGTATGTTTTTAAGCTTGCAGCAAAGGTGACATAGTTTTAATTTGCTTTTGGTTGCAGACCTTACTATAAATGCATCTGTATATCTTGCGAGGTCAGAACATGCACTAAGGGATTTACCTTGGCCCACTTAATGCATGACAATTTCTGGCTCACAGCATTTCTGTGCATGTCAGATAGGATGGGGTGGCTCTGGTTCTTGAAAGGCAACAAAAAGTATGAGATGCATTTTAGTGTTTTCAGATGGGAAATCATTGTCATTTTTAACAGGAACTTACAGGACACAGCTACTGGTGATACACCACAGATTTCTGCCATGAGAGAAGAGGAATGAAAGATGCAGTAGTCCATTCCCACCAGGAGTTCAACTTTGGCACGTGACAAAGTCTTCCACACTCAACAGGCCATGTGTGGCTTTACAAAGCAGCAGATGATAGTACAGAAGCATGGGTGATACACACAAAGGGTTGCTCTGCAGATCCAAGGTGTCTGAGGCAGCACTAACCAGGACCCAAACAATGGCAGCTTGCATCTGGTCAGCTTTTTCTGGACCAGTAACAATAACTTTAGATGTTGTTGCTCTTTGGTTGTGGTCCAGATACTGAAAAAGCATCAAAATAACAGCTCAAGATCTCATCAGTCAGAAGGAAATATCACTTTGAACCAGTCAGGCCCCTGATATTGTTTGATTCCCAGTGCTGCATTTTTCTTCATCCTTTTTATTCCCCCTTTTCCTGGATCTACAATTGTATTTAGAACGAGTCTTATTAAACAAATTTCCATTTCCACACGAAGGCACATACTTGTCTCTACTCATTGGTTATCGTACCACAGATCATCAGGTGATGCTGCCGTTCATTTCACAGGTAGCAAAAGAGACAATGAACAGTGAGGTCACAGTTCCTGTGTCCCTGTCAGAGCTACAGTACTTATTTGGTAGGAGACCAAGCAACTTCTCTTCAGCTCTAGTCTCTCACCCACCTGATCACAAGATTTTACAGAGGTTGATACTTCTTCCCAACACAGGCTTTACCTACCTACCTAGTGCCAGTCTCTGACCAGGAACAGAACAAAACCTCTGTATTCTGTCTGTTTTGGGGCACCAGGTGCATTAAAAACACTTAATTCACATCCACTATAATATGAATAAGAAATTTCAATATATGTTTATTTAGAAGTTATACTATTCATTACTACATAAAACTTTAGTGCTATGGTTGACAAAACCCACATAATAGTGTGAATATTTGCACCATAATAATGGACTGATATATTCTAACTTATTTTGAGCTCCTTTTAACCTAGTTTCATAAAGCTCACTTGTATGAACATCCTGAAAATTTCCTCTTGTTAAAAAAAGTCAATTTTTAAAGAAGATTTCATAAGATGAAATCTTATGTTTGCACATCTCTCACCCCTCCTTCAACCCGGGAAAGTGATATCATCTTAGATTTTAACAACAGCATTCATATGACTTAATGAGTTAGCGGAGCTATAACAGGCCTGAAGGTACTCTATGAAGATTCTTTGTGGAAGAGATTATAAAAAAAAAGTAACATATTTGCTTTTATCACTACTGTAAATGCCTGCTCAAAGGACTTGGGTACTTTAATAGTACTTCATACTATTAAAAATAGAAAGAAGGAAGTACCTTAACTGCAAGGGATCACAGCCCATTCCACCAGGCTTCTTTCCATAGCCTGACTCCAACCTGCCATCAAAATACTCTGATAACTCTTTGTTGTGGAAGAGCCTGAACACTCAAACAAGCAATTCTCATTTAGTGCAATATAGTTGATCTGCTACCAGCACACTTCTGTCATAGCCTATCATTAATATACTAAAGAAATAAAAGGAAAAAGTTCAACTGGATTTTCAATTCAAACACCTCTAAGTAGTTTACATTAACCAATGCTTTTCTTTCACTCAAGCCAAAACAAAACAAAAAAACCATCTGAAACATGCAGCCTTTGACTTCCACATTTCTGTTTTCATGTGCTGAATTGGAACATTTCAGAGTGTGAAAGAGATACAATCAGGATTTAGTAAACCAGTAATATCTTACAGTGAACAGGAAAGCATGAAGATTTGTATAAATATTTGCAGGAACTGAAAAGAGCAGATGCACAGTCAAATAATCCAGAGGATGTGTGCACACTTGTTTTTAAAATAAAACATTCTTGTCCCGATCTGAAAAATAATTAGACAAAGAAAACGCTTCCATCAGCTGGACAGCTCCAAAATCCTTCAACAGTCTGGTTTTGTTACCAAAAGATAATTATTAAGGAAAATATGTTCATGAAAAGAAGCTTCAAAGTATATTCTTGTCAATGTATAATGGAAGGTCAGTCTACATTGATTGCTATTCATAATACAGCTTTAAAAATGACAATATTAACCCCCCAAAAAAGAAGTTAAAAAATCAGGTGAAATTCTACTGGCATGATTTCAAATGTCTATACAAACATCGTCTCCTGCTCTCTGAAAGGTTGAGTCCCTGTTTAAAGGAGATATACCAAATTCATGTGTCTGCATCATTATGGTTTGCCTATAATATGGTTTTGTGTAGCTGTGCCAGTTCCTACTGAGTGTGAGAAGACTCACAGAGTGTGAAATCTTGCAAAGTAAATGAGCCATAGGAACAGTTTGCACAAATCTTCTATGATCAGCATGGTAACCTAGTCACCTAGTATGTTATTTCCATTATTAGTAATAGCAATTATTCAGGCAAATAAATGACAGAATAAACCCCTTGGTCTCAATGTTTGAGCAGTGCTGGGTTTGATAAAGGATTATTATGTTTTTCCATGCACAAAGAACAACTGTATGCTAATGTACCCCCTTCTTTCACTAAGCTGCAGGGAAAGAGGCTTGTCAAGGCTCTTGGACAGCTCACGCTAATGCAAGCATCCTCTCTCGAGCAGGCAGGCTACAAAAAATGAGCGAGGGTGTCTTGAGTGTAATAGAAATTTGATGGCAGTTGGAAGAGAGCAACTTGTCAGTCAGGGGAAGCCTCCACATCAGTGCACAATGCTGAGAAAAAGGATTTAGTGGGGGCCTTCTGCCTCTAATCACTGCCCAAGGAGGGTCCAGCCTTGCTCCCCAATATGCGGAATCTTGGACCTACTCCCCCACCTTTCCCCAAAAGCCACCATCACAACCAGGAGGTTTCAGTTCATGTCTTCTTTGCCTCTGACCCCAGAGAATTAGCACATTGCCCTCCACAGCTTTGTTGTGCTATAAAGGAAAACAGTGCAATATTCCTCTCTATCTCTAAATGGTGCCCACAAAGAAAACCTCACAGCAGACAGTCATTAAAAGGCACAGCAAAACAAAATAATTTACCTAGCTGAAGGAAAAAAAAAAAAAAAAAAAAGGAAGAACAATTAATAATAGTGTCCTTTTTCTGAAGAAAATGATGAGAAATGAGAAATTGCATTTTCACAATTGAGTTGACCAGTCCCTTGCAAAGCATGTTGATACAGGTTTTAGTTCTACTTCATTTACAGCTACCCTAAAACAGAGTATTATGTGCAATAAATGAGCACAATTTACTCTGGAGATTTTTTCTTTTGGATTCTATATTTGAAGGGGTTGGGGGCTTTGTTGTTTTGTTGTTGTTCTTGTAAGAGTTATAGTTTGTTGGGTTTTGGTGTTGTTTTCTTTTTGGTGCTGTTTGGGGTTTTGGTTGGTTGGTTTCCTGGGGGGAGGTTGGTGGTTTTTTGTGTGTGTGGTTTTTTTTTTAATTAAACTAAACATTATGTACTGTCAAAAATCTTTCTGATAAATTTAGGAAGGGAAGAAGAGAAAACCACAACCCAAGCTAGCACTGAAACATTTGTCTACCCAAATATAGACATTAATTTGGCTAAGTAAAGATGGCCTGTTTGCAATCACAGTCATATATGACAATGATGGGAGAAGGGGAAGGTGTAGGACCCTTGGGCAATCCATCACCATCTGCTCAAATTTCATCACAAAAAAAATCTGTGACTGAACTTGGAGGCGACATGATGAGAAGACCTCCAAATTCTTTAGAACGAAGGTATAAAACACTGATTAAAATTCAGTATGAGTCCTAGTATCCTGATTTTCAACCCACTAGTATGACTGAGCTTTGCAAAAATGTTTCACACAAAACCTTTTAACCTGTTACAGATCATGTGTGAGAAAAATAGTATTTTTACTCCTGAAGCTGATAATTCAAGTAGTTGTATACCAGGTGAGTGCAATAGCACTGTTTGTGAGTGCAATAGCACTGTTTAAGGTGAGATTTCAAGATAGTTTCAAGATTTACTTCTCTTGGCATGGGCATCTAATAGTAAAAGAAAGTAAGAAAAACTGAAACAAACATTTTTGGTTCTTAGCTTCTCTGGGAGCAAGATCCTTTTGGCATTAATGTATCCCTTCCATATTTAATTACAGATGTACTATTGCAGAGACATTACAGATTAATGATTGGTGAGCAGTCCTTGTGAATCATGCCACGTACAACAGAGTTCCTCCTTCTAC
The DNA here is from genome assembly GCF_964273445.1 of Streptopelia decaocto. Taxonomy (NCBI): domain Eukaryota; kingdom Metazoa; phylum Chordata; class Aves; order Columbiformes; family Columbidae; genus Streptopelia; species Streptopelia decaocto. The sequence goes on from NC_138663.1 coordinate 91,011,883, forward strand.
TCTTAATGCCTTCCTCTAATGCCTGTTCAATTAGGTTTCCCTGTCAATATCCTAAGAAAGAAAGATGCATAGACTGAAGGTGATCTTAGTCATGACATCAATATCTTTAATGTAATGAATATGAGCAATGAATTATGCTAAGATGAATGTCAATTTTCTGAACATTTTTGGTCTTTTACCAAACTTTCTCCTATGTTTTTGTATGCATAGAGTTTGGATGTCATGATTAATTTCTTTTTTCTGATTAAAGCAGGACTCAGGTGGCGGAACAGGGCAGGATTAGGGTTACAGAGCTGGTACATGGGGTCTGGGCCAGGAAGGGCCAAGCAGTGAAACAACATACATGCATAGATATGAGGGGAAATCTCACAGTTCCATTCAGCCTAAGGAGAACTCTCCCTACTCCCAGCTCTGGCTGCATCCCAGCCAGGTGCCAAGGAAAGACCCAGACATACCTCCAGGAAGGGGCTGAAGCACGCAAGCCAGAAATGAGAGCCACACTACAGATCTCACTACCCCAAAACAGCCTCAAAGCCAGAGCCAGCTGGACAGCTATAATACAACATAAGCCCCTTTGCTTAGCCATTCGATTTTATTAGAACTTGAGTATGGCTTCATTACATGTCCTAAATAGAACTATAATACTGAGATGTTGTCTCGATCCATTATTTTAAATCTGGAGATAATCATCAACTTCTTTTGCCTTGCAAAATTGCCCCCATCTAAAGAAAGAACATTAGAAAGATCAAAGAAAGATCAGAAAGACCTTTTGGTCATGAAGGAAAAAGGCAAACAACATGGTCCTGAGCATTTTTGAAAAAGGCTTAAGTATTCCTACATTTCAAATATAGTAATAATACAGTTAGACATTATTCAAGAGAGGTAAAAATTATCCTTCAACAGAAGTCTTTAAATCAAGACTAGAAGACTGAACTTTCTCCCTAAAAGAGGTTGATTCAGTCATTATTCATTGGACTTGGTGAAAAAAAAGTTGTTAAATCCAATGGTATTTTAAGTCAAGATGGATCAAAATAGTTGAAAGCAAACCTTTCCTTCTCTCATAACTATGTCTCCAAAATCTAGGAGCTTTTATTTTGTTCACTTGGAATCAAATTATCAGGAAGCAATTAGCCTTCTTAAAATGGAAAAAGGCTATATCATGCTGACTTATTTTTAATACCTCTTATCACATACAACAGGGAATACTGAGGATCAAGGGAGAAAGATCATTGCTCACAAGGAAAAGCATACACTATGCAGATACATAATATACCTCAGAGAAACCCACTGCTATTTCCACCTCATATTCCTGAGCTCTGAATTTATACCCAGTGTTTAAAGGGTTTTTTTTGGTATTTGGTGCCCTAGAAGTCTGTTTACAGCCTTGAGAAATCATACTGAGGTCTTTCAGAGAACAAAGAACCATAACTAGATTACTGTACATCTTATACTGATGTGCTTTTACAAACTAGGCATATCAGTCCCTTCATCCCAGGCATTATAGAAATGCCAAGTGCAGAAGACGGACACAGATACTCAGCAATGGGACAACTAACACTGGCCTCTGGTGGCCTGTGCAGAAACCAGCCAGACTCTGGCAATGGTAATTTCTGAGATGGGATCATGTTTTCCTTTGGGAAGAGACCACCCAGAGTGCCTGTGCCCATGGTGTAAATTAAGCACCTAGGACTGAACAGGGTAAGAAACACTGAGCTGTGCCTCGTTCTCCTAGGCGAGCCAAGTCACATTTACTGTTCAGCCTCTCAAAACCACTGCAGCCTTTCTCCCATCTCTGCTCCTCTGATTTACTGAAGGAATACCCTGTTCCCCTAGCCCTAGAGTAACCAGTGTGCTTTTCCCACAGTGCTGAGACACCCCACTCTGAATCAGCTAGATCTTCTACAGAGCCTAATAGGGCTTTTGGATTAAATCTGCCATTTTCCTCCAAGATCTGAAATGCAAAGATCATCAGCAGTGAGCAGTCAGCAAGGTACACCGACACTACCAAGTGCTTTCATTCCCAGCAAGTGGAGCCCTGTTTCAAGGTGCCTGGTTTGAGCTACCTCCTTCCCCGAAGGCATAGGACAAACGTTGCTGTCTCCTGCAGCCACAGTGCAGCCTCAAAGAAAAAAAGCAAATATTCACCCAGTTTGAACACCTAATTTTAGGCAGAGTGAGGTTTTGTACCCAGGACTGAGTTGACGGCAGACTGGCAAAATGTTTTGGAACTCATCTAAGTGCTCTGGAGAAAATGTTGGGAATGATCCCTCTTGGCTGTCACTTCCCGAAGGGAAAATTCTTTGTCCACTGCGTTGCTCCCAGCTCCCCTTTGGAACTTTCAGATAAGTAAGCTTGCCCTATTATTTTCTCTAGATGCATCTAGTGGAGTTGCAGACCACTCCTATCTATTTTATCAGGAGGAACAAGAATTCCTGTAAGATGCCTCATACTAACCAAAGGGGACTAAGGTTGCCAAGAACCTTGGTACTTCATGGTGCCCAACCCACAGGACCAGAGCATTGCAGCAGATTGGATTTACTGTACCTTTTGTGCACAGCAATGGTCAATATCATTGCTCAGATTTGTAACAGCAGTGGAAGAACCAGTTTCAGAATTTAGTATTCATTTCAATGCCTTAGGCATCTGTTCCTTTAAAATAAGAGTGACAGCTTCACTCTTTTGCACAGGTCTGCACCAAGATCAGGTGATAGCACCGTTAGTCAGATAGTGGGGGCTGGCTAGGACAGAACTTCAGACCACCAGACAGAGTGGTTCTCCTGGTACATCTCATGCTACCCTATATAGACATGTTTCCCCTATGCCCCACATCTCCTCTTCGTTGCAGGCATCACTCAGCACATGATAATGGCATGCCTGTGCAGCCACCTGGTAGCTCTCAAGAGACTAGTTGGGAGAGCCAGAGCCCACTGGCAAGGCCAGATGCAGTGCATGGACTTCATAGATGCAGCTTGGTTCAGCGGTATTCATCCTTCTGCTACACTGACAAAAAACAACAGGCAGTCGCCCAACATCCTCATTGTTCATTCAGGAGAAAAACAACTTCAGAATGGCTACAAAAGGAAAAATATGTATGGGTACTCATGGCCCAACATGTGCTTTGTCTGGTCAGTGATACTGCCAAGAAAGAAGTGGCATTTGGCCAAAAAGCCTCAGCACACCAACAAAACACACTGAAAGCTCAATTATGAGGTGGCAAAAATGGTCATGGGTGTTTGTGATGATGTGACTGAGCACAGTGATGTATGGTATGAGCACACAGAGCTGTTCAGGAATGACCGTGTCCATCTGTCAGAGGGTTGGATACATGACTGGATGACAGGCAATACTGGTCAGTGTGACAGACCATGCTTTCAGCACTTCATCAGAATTGCTTTCAAAGTGCTGCCTAACAACTGTCAAGTATCACCGTATCGTAGGAGTTATAAAGACGTTTTCAAAAGGACAATAATGAAGTAGCTTTGTGAATTACTAGGAAGAGCTCCAGTCAAGCATGAGAGGCCTGGCAGGGAAAAAAGCATGGAGAGAAAGATGTAAGAAGCAGGTGATAAAAATAAATCCCTTCCTTCTACCAAGGAAATATCCTGAATTGTGAAGGAGATAGCAAGCAGTTGATGTGAGCGGCCTCTGGCACCAGAGTAAGCCAGGGTACCTGTATACGGGGCATGCGATAAACACAGAACTGTTGAAGTGCAGGAGTTTTTAAGTCACTGAGACTGCCCATACAGTGCTTTTTGTGGGAACTACTGCATTTAAATGCTTCTGTTATCACTTAATATTAAAGGATAAACACTAGATTGATGCGCAAAGTTCAACCTGTAGAGAGGCCTCATGTCTGTGTTCTACTGAAAAAGCCTTTACAAAAAGAGGCAGAGGCCTTTTTCTCCTGCGTTTCAAAACCTCCCTCAAACATAACTTGGAGATATCCCTCATCTTCCTCATTAACCTTTTCTCACATACACAAAAAACAAGCCCTGATCCTTGGTTGGTCTGTGCCTAGATAGGTCTTTGCCTAGCCCATGCTTCACTGATCCCAACTCATCAGTTTGGCCTTAGATCCATCATTTGAAATTGGTCTGTAAGGCACTGGCTGATTGCCTGAACCTGGTTACCACCACTGCAGACCCACAACTCACCTCACTGGTGAACTGCAGGTCTGTACCCAGTGACGGCACTGCCCCTGCCTGCACCATTGCCCCCTTCTTGCTCTCAGCTCCCCTGCCACTGCTGCTCCCTGGAAGGCAGACCTCCCTCCTGCTCTAACCTGCACATCATCCTTGATATCACAGCAAAATTGTCTGAGTTTTGGTTCAGTGGATGGGCAGTATGCATTGGGTGAAGAAGAAAATCATGCTGTATTGTTCTGGGAATATTCACAGTTCAACCAAAAAACAACCACAACAACAAAAACCCATCACACAAACAAACAAACAAAAACCACAACGACCCACACATAAAACAAAACACCATTTCGTGGGTATTGTCTGGACAGCCAAATGCAGTGGCTATACTCATGAAACTCTTCCCCCGCAACCCCATAGAGAGTTGGCTGGTACAGCCAACGCTTCATTAGTCATCCATTAAATACTTTCTACTATTTCAGCCGAAGGTGAGCCCGAGCCAGTGATCTAGAGTTTAGCAGATAAAAAGCATTCTTAGCTCCTGTAACCATCCATTCCTGCAATAGCTTAATTTCTCTGGTCTGTCATCAACATATAGACCATTTTCACTTATTAGTTTCTCTTACTTTCTGTATGCATGCTTTTGTTTCTTAAGTCTTGCATTCATTCTATTCAGCTTTATCTTTTTTTAGACTTTTTTTTTTTTTGTTAAATCTACTGAACAAAAAAAAAAAAACCAAAACAACTGTACAGGTGTAGGAACAGGGTGAAACTGCCACTCCATAAATTTTCCATATAAATGCACTTCCATAATGTGCATAATAAAAAAATAGCCCACTCATGTCAAGCTGCTTCACAGTTCAGACACTCTATGAAATTTACAGTTGCAAATGGATCAAAGTGTTAAAGTTCATATAAATGCTTTGATAGGTGAGGCTAGTGAAAATATCAAGTGAAATAAATTTTCTGATAAATGTTAGTTTGATAGAAGTCTTACAGCAGTTTCAGTTTGGATTACAAATTGGGATTTTTCTCCTCCAAGTCTTGTCAAGAACTGCCTAACTGTCCCTTCTGACTGAGGTATTAACCTCTTGAAATTCATGTACTACTTCTTGTGGTAATTCAGCACCTGTGACTGTTCCACCACTTCTCAAAAGATGACAACAAAGAGTCTACGACAACATCTTTCTCAAAATAAGTTACTATCTACTTGTAGCGAAAAGATTGCAAGGTAAACGTTTGTTTGTGCACACACGTAATAAATATTGATGTATACACAACATACAATAAAAATACACATGAATGACGTGAAAGTCGATACTAACCTTGAGAAACTAATTGTGCACCCAACATCTTTGGTAGTTGCAGTTAAAATTATCTGCTTTTAGATTGGTGTAAATCACACAGTCCTAAAGGGTCTGTGCTTTTTGTGGTTGTTTTCAAAAGCTTAGATTTTGGGCATTTTTAATGAAAAATAACTCTTTATATGAGAAAAAACTGTTATAGACTTGCCACCTGCTGTAGGGACCCGAATCAATGAGTTAATCTGCAGGAACACCGAATTATGAAGCCAGGAATACAATTCCTTTGCCAGCCCATCATGATACTTTTAGCTATGCAGAAACACTTAGAAGTGTCACCTTTGCCATTGGATGGGTGTCCTCACAGAGAAGAAATCTAGAGTTCATGTTACTGCATAAAGAATAGTGACCACAGTATTAGTGTGGCATTTGGTACACAGTCCCTTGACTCCTTCCGCCCAGATTTTCAGTCCATTGCAGAAACACAAACTGTTCTGACTTTGGAAGGGGAGAGACAGCCAGTAAACACAAGATCAGTTGCAGAACTGAACATAAATGGGCAAAATAAAGGTGGGGGAAGAGAGCACAGTACACAACTCCACTTCACAGGAAGGAAATTAAATGAGAGTACAGATCACTTAAGAGACTTGTTCCCATTATCTGAATTTGTCTGTGAATGAGCTGTGAATTAAATCAACATCCAATCCTGTAAGCCACAAGCCATCCGCTTGTTAAGCCAGCCATAAGCACATCCTTCCTCTTGAGGGGCATGATGGATTTTCTGAACAGAAGCATAACTCAGGCATTTATATGGATTAGGTCGTTTCTGATCACCAGAGTCATATGAATATGTTCTCCCTAATGAGAGTTTAACTGTTCAGAAAAGCAAAATAAGTTTTCTAAAGAGGTATTGAGTTAGTATTCAAAGCAGATACATCAAAAGAATGTTTTAGGCATCTAAAGCTGTAAGTCTAAACTATTATGGTCTCTTTTATTAGATCAACAGGTCCTACTATATTGTGGTTGTGTTACAGAGAAAGATAAATCATTTGACTTCACAAAAGTCAAGTAATCACAATAGAATGTTGTCACTAAATCAGTCTTTCCAAATGAAAATTAGTCTCTCATCTTTTGCTTTGCCTTTCTTTGATTTTGAGTGCCTGTGATGTCTCTATCCAGCTAGACAAAGTTGCTAATCTGTAAGCTTATTTGATTCTGTGCATTTGAGCCGATCAACAAATGTTCACTATCATTTATTTTTGAGACAGTATGCCATATAGCTTAAATAAATTTTCGTTATTTAAGCAAACACATTATTTAAGGAGGGGAGCATTGTTACAATTTTGTATCTCATATGAACCTTAGTGACATTTACTTTTTTCAGTTTTAGCACATAACTCTGCAATTAATAGAGAAGTCCTTAATATGGTTTTTATATGAACAAGAAATGGGAAATGGTCAGTCGCATTTAAAAGGAATCCAACAGAATCAAATTTTAAACAATAACCTGGCCAACACATCATATCAACTTTAAAAGAATTAATACCATGTTACATATTACTATATAATTCTGGCTTGTTGGACTCCAGGGATATCTCAGAATATCACTGTTCTTCAATGCTCATATACAGATATCATGTATCAGTGAATATTACCACAATGAGTGTATAAACTTAAAATAGCAAAGCTGTTGTATGGTAGAGAAACTGGAATTGTTATAGACAGTTCGTACCAATTAAAAAAGTTCACCCAGTTAACTAAATACCTAAGGCTATTTTTTGGCCCTCAAAGTTGGAGAAAAGGTCTATTTCAGCACCAAAGAGTAATTATATCCAGCCTAGTGACTGGCAGTTGGGTTTACAAAAAGGTTAAAAAAGCCCTTATAGGTCAGCATAGCCAAATAACATTGCGGTAACAGCACTGAGATAGCTTAGAAGAAAACAGTAATTGAGGAACAGAAATGTCAACACTTAATCATAGTTCTTACAATTTTTACTGGGCAGGAAGAAAACATTTGATGCCAAGCTACCAAATAGACTTTGAAAACCAATATCAGTTGCACTTGGAAGTGATCTAGATGTTACATTTTCCTAGGGACATAGTTCTTTTTCCTGCATTCTGACTACAGCAGTAAGAGACTGCACTTATACAACAAATAGCACAAGTTACTAGGTGTGGAAAACTTCTGCAGTGAACAGTTACCTCCCTGAATTACGTCAATTTCATCAGGCTTTATTAACAGCCAAAAGCATTCCCTGAAGCATTTTAAGAAAATCTTGGAGAGCCTGAGTGAAACATGGCTTGAGGACATGTGAAGTCCATCTATTGTTTAGGAGCAATCCACTTGCCTTAGACATTCTCATATCCTTGTCCCCTTGTTGTTTTATATTAAAGAAAAAGGCTGTGTGCCCCCGTGTTATTGTAGGAATTCAGAAAGAAGAGACTACCCATTGAGCAGATGATAAAAACAGAATTCCAGCCCCAGGGTATTATTGCCATCCCTTCATACAGAAACCAGTTGCTGGAGAAGAAAGGCAGTCCCAGTGACTTAGACAGCATTGTCCTAGCACTGCTCAATAGGTGAATCACAGCACAAAATATCCCCTTTTCCCTCTCATTACTTGTATGTTCACAAAGGGGCACAAGTCCTGCTGGATCGTTCTGCTATCCCACAACATGGGGCAACAGGGGAGAAGGGTGTAGTGGCTTAACAAAATCATGAATGATACTTGCAAAACACTGTTTACAGCATCAAGAAAATGAAAAATTAGCCTCTTTTTGGCTTGGACAGCAGAAATTATTTTAAAATCTCTCAAACATGCTATCTTCGCTAAGATGGTCACAGAATCACAACAGGTATAGCTTTTTTCTCACTAAGCTCGTGTGATGCTTTCAGCCTTAGAAAAACAAACAGGAAAGGCAAATATCACCATATAACTCAGACCTCTGTAGTGTTGCCTTGAATAGTGAGCTCAACTGATTTAGTGCTCTTAAACCAGGGAGGGGAGAAGGCACCCTCATGTTAGATGAAGAAATTAAGTGAGGAAATTACTGTTAAAGAAGTGACTTAATTTTCATTGATCTAATTTGTGACAGACATACCAGCAGTGAAGAGTTTGCTAACTGTGGGTTCCTCCTTCCTCAGCTATCCCTCCTCACATTTTTACTGCAGAAGCAGAACAATAGAATCAAAGAATGGAGGAAATACTTAACATTTCTCTCAAACTGCTAATTAGTACTCCTCTTGGGTAAAAGCTGTCTCATGCTGTTCAGTCTTGATAAAAGATTTGCTGAATACCAGTAGAAGAATGGCATTGTAATGAAGAAATGCCACTGGATCAAATTCTTATGCTAAAATATTGTACTTCTTTCTCTTTTCTTTTTTTGGCACCTTTAAAGAGTTTTGAGGGTCACCCAATGTGTGTTATCTGAATACTGAACTCCAAAAGTGGACAGTAGCTGCAAATAGTAAGGTTTCATTATCTCTATTACCTAAATAATTTTTTTTTTTTAATCACCATTTTGCTGAAATGACAGAAATAGTACTTTTATGGCTGTATATCCGGAGGCACAAAACTGGTATTGGGGCAGAAATCAGCAGCTTTATTTAACAAATAAAATTCATGTGTCATATTTTGACCAAAAATAGGGTTTATGTTCAAAATAGGTTAGCCAATCTGTTTAATCAAAATGGAACAAGACTGTTAGCTGCTATCACCAGTAAGATGGTGTGCTCTAATAGCAAAAAAATGCATTCTGTTTATTGCTTAGCTTTTAAACACAGTAGTCAACAGGGTATGCATGACATGCATATGGAGAAAAAGTCTGAACACACTAGTATTTTTCACCTTGCATATTTTAAGCCCTAGAAGTCCAAATGAAGCCAAGAGAAAACATCACCATTATTGTAGTTTCCAAATAGGATTTGTTTTCCAAGTCGATATGCATACCATGTTTTTACTAGTGCATAGCAACATCTGAATGAAAGATTTCGCACTCCTAATCAGAAATATAGCCTTCAAATATGGTAGAAAGTCACCATACATAAGAAAAAAAAAAAAAAAGAAATCACTCTTTTGGTTCTATACCCATTGCTGCTGACATATGACAGCAGCACCAAAGGTTTCTAAAATTTCCAGTTCTTGGAAGAAAGAAAAAAAATATATCAGGCCATGGGTTTAGTTAGTTATTAAGTTTCTAGCTACCATCGTTTAGAAGAAAAGCTTCGAAATCTAAAGTCAGGTACACGCTCAATATTAAGACACTAAAGGTAAATAAAAAGTGATTGTAAATTCTATCTATTTTAGATCACAATTTTTGAATGGTCATTCTTTTAGTGGAGGCACAGGGCTGGATCATGGTTGAAAAACCTGGTCTTGGTGAGCTAGTGGTCCACTAGGCACCATTTTAACAAAGGCCAAAATAATGGTGCAAAGCTTTAGCAGCTGTGTCTTCCACTGTCTTGCCACAACCTGCTCGCAGACTATGCAAGGGTCCAGCACCCATTCTGTATGAGCAGTTCTGCTGCTACCAGTGAAACTGCATTGCTAGGTGTCACGGAGGCACCCCAAAATGACTCCAAGCAAATGTAAGCTTGTACTAACATTAATTCAGAACCAAAACCAAATGACAGGCTGAAATAGAATGATGGAAACTAATGCAAGAGGGAGAGGGATGGGGGTGGGAGGGAAGTAACCCAAAATCAATCAGCACTCCAACATTTAATAAACCAGATGGGGTTATTGCTACCATATGACCATACAAGAATGATGACTCACAGCATGCATGAACTGACTCAAAGAAAAGCATCTCTCACTCAGTGGTACCCAGAAGAAATAGTCGCTTGCCCAGGAGGGCAGGACAAGGACTTCCTCAAGGATGTATCCAGGAGAAATGATCACTCACCAAGGAGGAGGTGAGGGGTCTCAATTCCAGGAAGTCTTTTTAGATGGTGTCCCTGATTTAGGGGGAAGGCTCTGATCACAGTCCCACTGCTCCAAGAAGACCAGTCCAAGGGGGCCTTTGGCAGAGGTCCTATTTTATAGCCAAGCCAAATGTGGCTGTGGTCATTATGAGACTGATCCAGAAGCTTCTCTGGGCCTGGGCTGTCTTGTTGGTTCAGGACCCTGTCAGCTGAAGCGGGGATCCTGCCCCTCTTACCCCCTGAGCTGGGTGGAGGTGAACATGAGGAGGCACTGTGCCCTGAATGGGGGGAACATGATGGTTGGCACCAAGGTGTGCATGTGAGGGCAGACACAGTGGGGCGCAAGAGGTGATGAGGAGCCATCAGCTATCCTATTGAATGCCCCAGACCTCATCTGGGTGTGTGCAACTGCGACTCTGAGAAACTTCAAGTAGTAATGAGAGGGTATATCCAATATGGAAAAATGCATGCTTCACATAAATAATGAGTTCACTGAGGTTTGTAAACTTTGGAAAAGACTACGACTAAAGAATTTAGGGTTTTGGGTTTTTTTACAAAACAAAGCAGTGTGTTGCCAGAGTACAAAAAGACTTTTGAAGCTCTAGTTACTATCACAGTTTACATCTGTATGCTCATGGGTCAGCTGAAGGGAGCCCTTCACCACAAATGCAAACATGAGTAGAGATTAGACACTGAAAAAAATTCAGATACATGACCAATGTGGTAGTTCCCCATCCATAAGAAATAAAAAATTCTTTTCTAATTTATCCAGATGATACAAAGATTAGTTTTAAAAGTTCAGCCCTCTTCCTCACAGCACATGCAGCTGACAATTGTAATTTCTTCATACTATTTTGAACATAAGTGTGCAAGAAACTTTAAGTAGTGTTAGACTATTTATTTTTATTTCCAATATTAGATTAGTTCATGATCATCACAGTGCTACCTTCCTAGCTGAACACAGAGCTCAAGAAAAGGTATGATAAAGTCCCTTTATAAAAGTGATTGACGGCACCAAATTCTTTACTTTGCATTCCCACTGTACAATTCTGTATTGTCGTACCACAGTAGTTTCCTTTGGCTGTAAGTTGTGCCTGAATTATGATGGCCATTGCGCTCTTCACTGGAAAGTGGGGAAGTGAGCAATGAAGAACTAGTCAGCATAAAAATGGCATCACAGGGCCCTACAAAGAAACAGAAACAGGCAAGGAGCTGAAAAATAAATGTTGTTTCCATAGCTTTGTGAAAATCCCTTCCTGTAGGGTGGCACACTCTCATAATGAGATTTACAAAGTAGTCCCACATGGTTCAGAACAGCAGTCTGACAGACCTAGATGGCAGATAACAACCTATATTGATTTCTGGGATCCCCTCTAACACTACTGTTTGGAAATTACCCACTTGCTGAAAGACTGAAATCCCAACAAGTCTTCACTGTCACACCAGACATTTCTTTCCAGCTAGCTTGATTTAACGAAAACCTAAAAACATTACAGCATACTATCAACACTGGGACCCTAACTAAAACCTGGTGTAGTTAAAAGTCAAGCTGTAACAAAACTAAATAACATGTCCTTCCTGCCATGCCTTCACCTTATTGATCAGCATTCTCCTACACATCATTCACTTGACTTCAGACTTCAGTCTACAAAAACATATCAATAACTGTACTGACTCAAGCAGCATTGCTGAAGTCAATGAGATCACAAATATCAGACAGATCAAAGGGATGACTTAAGCCTCTCTTTGCAATATTAGGGATATTTATTTTCATGTCTTCTTTTTGCACTGTTATTTGATCAATTCCATAAAAAAGACCTCCAGTTGTACATACTAATTAAGGAAGTTCTCTTTGCATTAGTTTTCTATTAACCAGCAGGTCCAAGTCAGCCAACCACAGAAAAAGAGTGACAGAGATCTCTTCTCACTGAGTCATCACTGCAGATATCAACTTGCAGTATGTGATGAGAAGCAGAGGCATTCCTTTCAGTGTGTTCTTACACCAAGAAATTAAGACCGTATGAAACTGTATTTGGGGAAAATAAGTTTTGCAAAGCTGTACCCTTAAAAAAAAAAAAAAAAAAAATGGACTTCATAGCACTTTGCCTCCATATATCAAGCTATTTCTGAGGTAAATGTGACACATCATGGGGCTGATGACAACTGCAGGAAAATAAGTACAAAAAGAATGGCCTTGTCAGATATAGAAGGAAAACAAAAGGGTGCTTTGGGGGGTGAAGAAGTTGGTTATCCATTTTTTAAGTAAGATGGTTAAGAGCTACCTCTCTGCTTTTCTTGTGTTTACTTCAGATACCAAGGCAATTCTTCAAGTGAGTCATATAAAATTCGTGGGGTTTGTTCATTAGTATGTAAGTGTGGGGCTGTATATGCTATTCTATCACTGACATTCGACTTAATTCAATCACACTTGTCCATGACCAAGCGTTCTGTATGTGCGAACTTGTTGAAATTCCACACATTTCCTCCTATATTATTTTTAAAACTACAGTTTTCCCTTATGAATACTAGATAAAACAACTTGCTCTCTAGAAAAATAATTAGTGGAAATCCAAGTCTCAAACAAGGATGGAAAGATGCTCACAGAGGTCATTATTAGAAAATCTTCTTGAGGCTGCTACGCATTTTCAGCTTTCTAATAACAGCAAACAAAGAATGTTCAACCAGTCAGAAGGAAATCATGAGGACTAGATTATCATGTATTTGCACATCAAGTGGTGTGTTATAGTAAGGAAAGAAACTCTGGTTCCTAAACCTAAAGGCTGCTGTGAGCACAACCAACTCAAAAAATAACTTCATTGGATATTAACTGGGAATCTACCCTTGCAGAAGTGGTTTTGTCCAGGAAATACACATATATTTGAAAAATAACTTATTTCACTTTCCTAAGAACCCTTCATGCCAAGGTATATAGAGTTGGCTAAAATGGCTACATCTATCTTTACTGTGAAATACATGGGGAAATTACTTCACTGCTTTAACTCATCTTTTAAAACACAGAAAGAAAAAAAAAAAAAAAACAAAAATAGGCATGCCATGTAGCAGATTAACTTGAACATTAACCACATAGCATTGAGAAGCAAATGAGTAATTATATTTAACTCAATGGTGATGGCTCTGGTCTCTAGCTCCCCATTGCTCTCAATCAAGAGTAATTCTGTTAAAGTTATTCAAATTGACTGAGGTGAAATTGGTGTGAGATCAATATCCAGTCCGAGAACTAATGAAACCTAGTAGAAAGATTTTGCAGGGTCTTTTGTTTTTAAGAAAGGAGGTCAGTAGAGGAAAAGGTAGTGGTTTATTGTAGACATTTAAAACTTGGCTCAAGTTCAGTCTTCCTTTCCTCATAGAATATCAATAAAAAACCTGATATATCTTAAAGAAGTCCCAGTTTTCTGGGGTTTTTTTTCAGGGTTCTTGCTGAAACTTTTTGTTATTGTTTGCAGGAGAAGGGGAAAGAAATAGTTGTGCTGTTGTTTTTGATAGGAACTCCATCTTTTCATGACATTTTAGAATTGAAAAAGTTTTTGAAGAAAATGTAGTCTAGTACAAGGATTTAAATAGAATCATAGAATCATTTCAGTTGGAAGAGACCCTCAGGATCATTGAGTCAAATCATAATAAATACAGTTATTGAAAAGGCTTTTATGTCTTAGCATTGGAAAAATACCATATGGTACACTCTAGGCATGTTATCTAGTCTTTGTAATTTTATGTATTTATTTATTGGAGCAGCTTAATGCATTTCTGAGGCTGGAAGCAGAAAATGGGGTCACTAAAGAAGTTTAGTGCCTTCCCCGTGTTGCACTGCGGGGCCACTCCTGCCCACCTACCACTGCTGTAGCCAAAGCCCCTTGTTGGAGGGAGCCACCTGCCCTCCCAGCAGGGTTGCTTAAGAGACATTTCTCTGCACCTACCAAAAGCCAGAATTGGGCCCTTGCCAAGGTCAAGCTGGCACGGACCAGACCCTTTCTGCAGTTCAGCTTTCAGGTACCCAGGCAGATCAGGATGGCCAACTCAGGCCATGTCTTTTAAATGTAAAACTCCAGACTGTGATACCAGCTTAAAGCCTTTACCCTCCCAACAGAGAATCACAGAATGGTTGGGATTGGAAGGGACCTCTGGAGATCACCTAGTCCAACCCACTTGCTAAAGCAGGTTCACCTACAACAAATCCCCCAGGAATGCATTCAGGCAGGTTTTGAGTGTCTCCAGAGGAGACTCCACAACTTCTCTGGGCAGCCTGTTCCAAGGCTCCGGCACCCTCAAAGTAAAGAAGTTTTTCCTCATGTTTAAATGGAATCTCCTATGCTTCACTCTGTGCCCGTTGCCCCTCATCCTATCACTGCACACCACTGAAAGGAACCTGGTCCCATCCTCTTGACACCCACCCTTGAGATATTTATAAACATTGATGAGATCCCCTCTCAGCCGCCTTTTCTCCAGGCTGAACGGATCCAGCTCTCTTAGACATTCCTCATAAGAAAGATGTCCAAGACCCCTAATCAGAACACCTGTTCTCCCTTCCAAGTAAATTTATTAAATACTTGCAGAGACTGTACCATAAGCAAGATCACACATCTGATCCAGCTTTAAAATTAAACAAAACTCTGAAATAAGGAAATCCTCTCTTCCTTTTTCAAGCCGCTCAAGCTCTCAGGACATTAGATGGATGCACTGGTTGTGATGCAGGAGAGTGAGGTGAGTGTGAGACTGGGTATCCCTGGGCACAGACACCACAAGTGACAGCAGCTATTGAACACCTGGATCCCACAACAAGAGCTCTTTGGCACCTCATATTTGATTATGAAAGAAACATTCCCTCCTTGCCTCCCCATGACTTCCCTAGTTGTCCCTTTTGATGTGACGCTTTCTAGGAAGGTGTTTAACAACATCATGCAACAAGTACACGTATAATTAAATGACACAGAAGCACTCCCTTTGGCCTTTTAGGACTACTCTATAGGTTACAGTTGTATATGTTCAGAG
The DNA here is from genome assembly GCF_964273445.1 of Streptopelia decaocto. Taxonomy (NCBI): domain Eukaryota; kingdom Metazoa; phylum Chordata; class Aves; order Columbiformes; family Columbidae; genus Streptopelia; species Streptopelia decaocto. The sequence continues at coordinate 91,027,254 of NC_138663.1, forward strand.
GTAACTTTCAACCAGGCTTAGAAGGCTTTGGTGGGAAGTCAGTTAATGTATTAATCAAAGTACAGTTAAAAACCAAAATTGGTAATTTTCCCAGAATGCTCAAATAGACACAGAAACTGATTGTTTCTTCTTTCACCAGTTGTATGCTTATGCTTCATGCTTACATTCACACAACCAAGAGCACAAGATGTAAAAGTAGATTTTGTTGTTGTTGTTTGGTACAGGTGGGGAATTTGGTTTGGGGTTTTTGTTACGTTTTTTGTTTAGTTAGTTGGTTTTGTTTGTGTGTTTTCCTGGTTTTTATTGTTTTGTTGGTTTAGTTTGGATTTTTTTTTTGTTTGTTTCAGTTTGTGGTTGGTTACTTTTGCTGTTTTTCTTTGTAAGTTAATAATTTTCCACAAGAGATACCTGAATTTTTAAACACTACATGAGCACAGATTTAGTCTGCAAAATCATGACAGCTATTAACAAACTTTCATAATGATATTTTCAGATATAACACATAACATGTTAAAGCTGGACCTTAGAAGAACCTGAAGTTTTAAATATGCTGTTAAGTTTTTGTTTGTTTGTTTTTAACTACAATTCATTTTGGTAAAATACAACCATATTCATCCTGGAGACAGCATAGGAATTTTGCCCCTTGCCTACAAGCATTATAGACTCCACTCTCCACCTCATCTATACGTAGATGTAATTTAGTGTACAAATTTTGCATGTATGCTGTTTATCAGGCTCCTAAAACAATTACCAGCTGATGCTACAATCTTCTTATTCTGCAGCCACCCTTGTCATCTATTCCCTCACTCCTCTGCCATCAGCCCATGGGGCTTCCAGGCTACCCTCAGCAGAGCATTTTGCACCACAGCGAAACAAATTTTTTTCCATAGGTAGGAAGGCTGCACAGGGCAGAAGAGACTACCAAATAAAACAAAAAGGTAGGAAAATAAAGGGTCAGAGCTCAAACAAAAAGAGGGAAAGGCCACAAAAAGCCCAGAGAGCTATCAGCCTCAGAACATCTGGATGGCCACAACTAGCCTCTTAATTGCCACCAACAGAATTGTAGCCACAGCTTTTTTCTGCCCTGTCCCAAAACCTCCTTATAGGCTTCCACTGCCAAAGGCAACTCCCTGTTATTTCTGTGCCTGGACCCAGCTCTGAGTAGTTTTCACTATATCTGCACTACTGGAACAGCTCTTATCTATAAGGTTCATTAGCTACAGATGAAAACATGCTGGGGGCCACTCTCTCTGATACAAGCTTTTCCTGCACTCCAGGGGAAAGTGAGATGTACTCAGCCTCAGAGGACAATTATTGATAAGAGTGACATTTAAAATACTAACATTTATGCTAAGTGTATGCATAATCAGTACACTTGCATAATCATATACTGGTATAGAGCATAAAAATAAAATTAAAGAGGTTTGGGTTTGTCTTTTAAAAGACCCTTGAAAATATAGATGAAATCACACTCTGCTGGAAACCGTCATGTAACCATACAGAAATCAAACTGTTCCAAAGGTAATCTATGAGCCTTACTACTCATATTAAACATGTGATTAGTGTCATCTCATACTATGCAATCAAATACTCATTTACTATATTCAAGCACAACCAAACAAAATTTAAAAAAAAAAAAAAATAATAAAAAAATCTTACTCTGGAACTTGCACCTTTCGCCAATTCTAATTTGATTTATTTCTGTGCTCAGAGACTTAAGTATCTTTGAGAGAGCACCCTGGCTCACAGCTCTCCCTGCTGCAACCCCGCATGCCTGGTAAATGCCGACACTCGGCCAACAGGAGCCACAGAAGAAACATCTGAGCAAATAGACCTGCACAAAGCACCTATAGCAGTCACAAGCAACCCATCAGTCTCTGGAGATGTTACCAGACAATAAAATTACAGGAGTTGAGTCGACTCAGTGAAGACAGTATGAGAATAACTAACGGCCCACCTGTCTAGGGACCATTCCACATTTACCAGCACATTAACATCTACCAGCATGTCCATCCACTCACAGTAGATCCCTTAATACCTTTCTAAAAAAGCTTACTTCTTTTTCACATCATATACCTGCTGTTTTATTTTTCACTTTTGAAAGGACACACATCTAAAATTTGAATTTGCTCTAGGGGAGAAAAAAAACAAAAGAAACCAAAACAAAAACAAAACAAAACCACCACACACACACACACTCAAACAAAATCCCCCACAAAAAAAACCTTTTATTAAATTGGATGTGGGGAAGATGGCTAGAAACAGACAAATAATACTTCCATACTAACTTGTATAAGTAGTCCTGAGGATATTCACATGTTTACAATCACTGAAGTGGCTTGCTGAGGCAGGCAGAGCCTTCAGCATGGGAAGTCTGGTATGATTCTGCTTATATAGACAATTGCTGTTATGTTCATAAATTCTTAATGTCTGCTAGACACAGTCATGTTTTGCTTGCAGTGGGGTCTCTCGAACATCCAGAGATTAACAGAATAAGCTGCATTTATCCTCATGGAGTTTTTATTAAGTTTCGGGTTGCATCTCTTTCCCTGCACAGAGTGGGATGGACTTTTTTTTTGCTTTCAAAAAACCTGTAATCTCCAAAACCTAATATATCTTGGGCAAACATTCAGACACACACACGTTCTTTGTGGTGCATATACAGCACATTCGATTTTGTTGGAAAGCATGGGTTCCATTAGTATATGATGGATATAAAGGAGACTCAACTCACGGGGACACAGGACCAGGCTGCATCAACACAAGGGCAGCACAACAGCATCAGGCAAGTACTCTCCCTCAAGCCCTAAGTGCAGGAATCCTCACAACAGCACTGACCCTCACATGCTTGGTATGGAGATCAAGATACATCAGTTATCTAGATTCTGCTGTAGCAACAGCAGGTGCTCAGTGAAATCCAAATGCCTAGTGGCTCTCTCCAGCCCCTGGGGACAACTTGTGCCTTGACTGAGTGTATCTTTAAAGGGTGCCAGAAACCAACAATCAAGTGGGGCAAGAAGGGCACTTGCTGAGTCAAAGGTAGCCTGAAAACAGCGAGTTGTGATGCTGAGGTGCTGAGGTGGAGGCAGACTTCCTCGCGAACCTTGGACAGGTTACTTATCACCTTATCACCTTCCTCACTGACAAAAACAAGTGGGTTCCAACCTCAGTTATAAGTATCTAGGAACTCTCTCAAAAGACGAGAAAGTATAGATATTATTATTTTCCCATCCATATACATGATGTCTAAAAAGCCATTAAAATGTTTTTCTTGCTTCTCTGCAGGAGGACACTGTACTCCCAACACCACAATCCCCCATATGGGAACATGTGTTTACTAGACTCATGCTTCCCAAGTAATGGTGTTAGTATCAAAATATATTGTTCAAAACTATATGACAACACTGGGGAAAGAAGGTGGAGAACAACAGTGCATGTCTATTATACTATCATCACTGCATTGTCCTTGGTTTTCGCAAGCCATCATAATATTTTGACCCAAAGTAAATCAACACCCAGGTATGCAAAATTTAATTTTAAGAAACCAATTCAAGTTACAGTTTACTGTTATAACAAAAAAAGCACTCTGGATTTATTCAACTTTTCTTCTTTGTATGCCCACATAATTTATGATAGTCTTACAGTTAGTTTGTTTCTTTGGGATCCAGTATGCTATTTAAGCATGCTTCTCAGTAATTTTTCTACATTTCAACACTTGCACTAACAATGTCACACTAGAGAACAAGTGAGGAGTTTAAGGAGTACTTTTGTGAGATTTTGACAATACTGTGACTACAGAGGGCCCAGCTTTCATAAATTTTTTCATAGCTGTGTTTTATTATTTTTTAAAATAGTAAGAGAAGCAGAAATATTTTCTCCTATAATAGCAATAGGAGGTTTTATTGGTTAGTAATAGAAACATTATCTTAGCAGAGAGCAGAGTCTTCTCATTTTCATTTATATAGGAGATTGATTAACACTTAGCTAATTGGCACATGCAAATAGGGATTAGCAGAATTTGTTTTTCTTTGCAACTCAACAGCTATAATTTAGATACTTATTTAGATTAAAATCTGTTATTATTTTTGAAGGTAATCATCTGCCTGTTGTCAAAAATAAAACAACAAAATACATTACTAATTGTATCTTATGTGTGTTTCAGAAAATAGTTAATTAACTTCAGTAAAAAAGTAAGTATAAAATAAGCAAAGCCTTGCTTCACTGTATTGGAGTTGGGTCTCCTAATAAGAGGATGGAGAAGAAACATCTTCTCTGGTGAAATAAGGTCAAATAAATAGAGGAGAGCTAGAGATGCAATCACATCTGGAGTCATGAAGACTTTCAGCAGAAAACATCTGCAATATAACTAGTAATAGGCAAGATGGCAGACTGTGTTTTGAATCCCCACACTAGATGGAAGATGTGCAGCATAATTTTTCCAGTGGTGATTTATAAGATCCCTAGTATTTGGGCTCCCACCAACCCACCCTTTTCCTTTATTCCTGGTAAGGCATATTTCAGGAAGCAAGTTAAGAATAACTGTGTGGCAGCATGGGGCAGGGTGGTTGTTTTCAAGGCATTTTTGGGTTTTGAAGTACTTTTTGGGTGGGTTTTTTTTTCATTTGAGTGAGAACAGGTGGTTAGATGTGGGTGTTCAGCAAGCCAGCATTAAAAAAGCAGAGGCCTCACAGAAGAAACCATGCATGGTGCAGCTCATTTTATGACCTAGCAAACAATGCCACCTGATATGGAAATTGCTAAAGAAAAAAAACAACTTGCACTGTTACTGGAGGAGGTGAGGCTGAAGGGGCTCATATGGATGTAAATAATTAGTTTTAGTACTTCCTATCTCACATAACTAAGGTAGCTAAAGTATGTACATGCTATTGATAAGGTTTAAACTTTTGTTAGCAGCTTCCGAGATCTATCATAAATCTATCATACGTATTAAAGTGTTTTAGTAGAGCTTTTCGTTAAGCGATCGTGAAGCACCAAGCAATAAACTAAAGCCAACTCAACCCAAGAGATTGCAAGACAACATTTCAAATTCAGAACAAGAACAGTAAATCTACAATGACCACTAGGGCAGCAGATATAAGTGTAAAATACAACCTAATATTACACTATTTGAATGTTTCTGTGTCACGTAGCTACCATCTTTCCAGGTTTTTTTACAGGGTAGTTCTTACAGCAAGTTCAGCACTCAGCCCTCCCAAAACCTAATAATTTGGTTGATTCAGTTGAGTTTATCTACCAGACAGCAAGTGATGACCATAATGAAACAATCATGGGACTTAGTTTATTTACTTCACACTTAATTCAACTCTCAATTCCCTCTCCTCAAGTTCTAGTAAGCAGCAGTAGAATATCCTCTAAAATTAAGCTCCTTGAATTACCATTTGGCTAGCAGGATTCAAGCTTCAGAACACTGCCATGGGCATGCTGACCCTCACAAACATAGCTACTAAAATTGCTTTCTGCACATATCAGTGCAAGCATACACTGTACATTATCTAATAAGCCCTTCACCATAAAAAGTAGAAACACCTTACTCTCTTTTCTGAAGGCAAAGTTAATTTCTCACCCTCTCTGCTTCAAGATGGAAACTCTCAGAAAACTAAGAGGGAGAAAGCACTATCTGGATGGTTTTGGGGTGTTTGTCCACCTTCTCTGCTTTGTATCTTGTGTTTATTTGGATATCTTGGTTATTTTTCTCTTTTATACACAGACGTGTATAAAATTCCTTAGAGAAGGAATTGGATTACTGTCTCCTACTTCATATGAAATAGACCATCCAGACCTATATGGTAAGTCTCTCTCCTTTCTCACCTCTTAAGGCCCATAAGGGATGTCATCAGGTTTGCTCCCTGTCCAGGTGCACTCTGACTACCAGGAATGTATGCAAGCAGATGTCTACACCTCAGTATGAGGTGTATCGAGGAGGAATTACCCAGGCCATAGCCACACAGATTTTATCCACCTCTTTCTCAGTAGGATACATTAGCCCATGCAGAGTTTCTGTTACATACATCTTGCTTTTAATGTTCAAGCTGTTGACATGCCGTTAGGATACTCAAGGTACCCTTATAACATCCTACTAAAATCAGGCTTAAACAAGACTACCATTCTGTCCAAGAACATCATTCATATCTTGAAATCTAACTTGGAAGCAACAAAGCAAGAACACGTAATTGTACATCTTGAAACAGTTTCCATATTTCCTGCAGAGCTGCATTTCTCTCACAGAGTTTAGCATGATCTTTTCCTACAATGCTATTTGAGCATTTTAAGGGGACTGTAATCATGCCACAAGATTAAATTGTTATCTCGAAACAGTAGAATATTGGAACGGGGTTATTTCTAAAAACTCGGGTAAACTCTAGAGCAGAGACTACTGCTAGCAGTTAGAGTGGCCCCATTAAATGATATAATAGGTCAGTTCCCAGGCAGACCACAGCAGAGCAACCCTTAGTTTCCACTATTTGAAAATCCTTCTCTGCCAAGCTCAGAGTAAACCACATTTAAAACCCCCATAGCACCTGTCCACCAAAGAAATGCTGCCCAGTATCAATGCGCTGCTTCCAGATCCATCTCTGGATGCTGTTAAGTGGCACATTTTGAAAGACTGTTCCCTTTGGATAAAGGGCATTACCTCTGAAAAGCAATGCAGGCAGACTGAATGATAAGAGCAGAAGCAAATGTGCAAGTTGTGAGGACCAGTTATCTTGGCTTGTGTATTTTAGTGTGGTTCAAGAGAAGCTGCCTACACAACTACACACATGGTGTCCTGCTGTGTAAAATGGAGTTTATCACATAATGAAAAGTAACAGGGGAAAGGAAACATGCAGATGAGTGATATCAAGTCAGAGAATTTCCCACTCAACCTTAACAAAAAGAAAAAAAAAAAAAAAAATCAATAAGTGCCCAAGTTAAACTTAAAATCTCTAAGCTACAAGTATATAGGACAGATCATAATCAAGTGAGCTTCACACTGAATAACTGGAAAAGGTTGCCAGGAATGCAGGAAAAGGTATGTGCATTCTCCATTAAAGTCTACAATAATTTAAAAGCTTTAACTAAAATGTCAGCGTGTGTCAAGAAATATTAACTTACATAACGCCGCAGCATTTTCCTTGCCAGATAGTTAGTATGCCAAGTTTCTATAATATTACTTCATGCTTTTCTGTGTTCTTACATGACTACAATAACTCAGCATGATTGAAATAGCAGTAAATTTTGTCCTGTTTAATTTTCACTTTTCATTTTATTCTACAACTGCTATGAACATGGATCTATTTGGTTACAATACCAAAACTGTAATGACTTACATTAAGAATGCTTGTTTTCTTCTATCTAAACTAAGCTAGTCTTTAAGGAGTTGAACACTTGAGCACTCATTTAATCAAATATCTCATAATTCTATAACACTAACTTCATTATAGGTAGTCTTATATAAACCTCTGCATCCCTGTATGCCTTGAAAAATAAACAATGAATCAACCACCTTTTTGAAGATCAGACTCCACAAGGACCTCAGTTTCACAAACACCTATTAGCACATCTAAGAGCTTTCAGAGGAGCCAACCCCAAGACCATACAACATTTTTTATGATTACTACAAGAATATTATGATAAATGAGTGTCCTTTCCTCCAGCATAAATACAAGACCAAGCCATCTGGACCTTAAAACCTGGCAAATAGTGGATATAATTATATTAGGATTTAGGAAAGATGTTTCATAATATAAAGTATTTGTTTGTGAACTGGGTTTGATCTAACCTAATAGAATGTAACAAGAATACTTCTTTGTTTTTCTAAAAACACATAGAGATGCCTGCAATTCTGTAATTTATATCAGACAGTAAGTATGCCATACAGAATTATCCTACTCATTTGCAAATGCTCATTGCATTTTTAATTGTACTTCATATGGGCCTTACAGTGCCCGATTTGAAATCTTTCCCTGTCTTGAAGAAAAGATGATTGTGAAGTGGCAGAGTAGTAATGAAGACTAAAAGAAATCTCTATCCTGGAAAGCAGAACTGGATAACCATAAATATCTGTGGTACAGACACCAAATTCCCAGCGGTTATCAGGATGATCACTTGATAAGTCATACTCTTTAAACCTGGTCATAATTTATGTCTGTTTTTCTAGGAACCTGAATCCTGTGGTTGTATTTTAACTCTCATTAACTGCTATAAATTAAATGAATAAATGCATAGTTAAGTAACTTGCTAGAAAACCATTTGGGCCACTGTACAGATACCAGGGTTTGTAACCTTTCCTAAGCCACTGGGAATACAATATTAAATAACATTCTTATTATCTCTTGGTTGTTAGATATTTATTCAGCTTTAAAACAGTGGCATTCTGAAGGCTGACAGCAAGCTAATAAAACACAGCCAAATCCAGCTGTGTTCAATCCACATTTAAAAAATATACAGACCTAAATTCAATTGATTTTTCAAATATTTTTAAATCTTTCCTCCAAAGTGTATCAGATAATTAGAAATTCCATATTTGTTTTTAATAGGGAATACAGCACATGTGAAATGATAGCCTATACAGAAATAAATATATCATTAGTTGAATTTTGCTTTCAAGCTACCAAGAAACAAGAAAAAACTAGAGATTAAGAAGGTAAAAATTCCTGTTGGCAGCATTTTAGTTAGTGGTAGAAGCAAAATAAGGCTAGCAGTTTTAGAAACTGCTGCAAGCAGGTCTGTGCAGACTGGTCCAAGACTATGGATACAAGCCCATGAAGGGATATGAGCTGCCTTCACCTGCAAAGCCAAAAACTGTGCTGGCCAAGTGCACTCTCCATGGCACAGCTCATGGGACTCACAGCTTGTCTGTAGCCACCACAGAGCACTTGAATTTACCAAGCAGTGCATGGGACTTGGGCACATTTGAAAAGCCTATAGCACTGAATGCAGAATATACAGTGTCAGAGCTAACCTGTTCAGCTCTCATCGTTGGATATAGCTCTCATTCTGCAAATAATTCCCATGGCCTCAGTGAGATCACTCACAATAACACATAGTACAGCTCGTAAGTGGGAGTTTGTAGCAATTTAATTCATTAGCTTAGATGTGTGTATAGTCATAAATATGACATACCATGACTCACCCTACACAAGTTTATCCTAGCAATTCATGACACATCCCATAAACATCCATGACATCACCTGCAAAAAGCAATAATCCTCACCTGCATGGCTAGCACATCTTCACCAATAGGACCTTCACTTCAAAGAGTACAATATTGGAGGACAAGAAAAAAAGTAATAATTCAGAATGCAAATAACACTAGATATAGACATCATCTTAAAAAACAAACAAACAAGCAAAAACCACAACACTCACCTAAAATATCTTTTTTTTTAATCTCTGAGTCAGTGAGATCACACTGTATTGGAAGAGTTGCTTAAAAACCTGAGCATGTTTTACAACCATATTTTTCAAATTTACTCTGGCTGAAGATATCTGTGCCAAATTTCCATTTGGAAGACTTTTTCAAAGCTGAGACATCATTTCATAAATTAGGAAGGAACAGGGGACAGGAAAAAAAAAAAAACAACCAACAAAAACATACATGCACAACTATGACAACTACACATCAAAACCACAAAACACAAACAAAACCACACACTGCAACACCCAAAACACTCCGCTGATTCAGACAAAAGCTCAGCACCACATGGTCACACAAAGATTTAATGCTGTCCCACAACCAGACAACTCAGAATACCAAAGAAGAGGCTGAAGATCTGACTTCTCCTAAGGCTCCTGTGAGACTCATACACGAGTTCTGAATTTGAAAGCCACATTGAGTTCTCTTCTCCCAGCAGGAAATCCCGTGTTCAAATTATGCTTTATCATCCCTCTGTACTTTTTAGTGCTAATGTACAAGAAAAACTAAAAATTGTACTACCAACACTGCTGTAATGAAAGCCTGGGAGGGAGTCTATCCATACACAAAAGTGAGACACCTGTGCTTAGAACTCCTACAGCTGAAAACTCAGAATTAATATGATTGTTTCAGTGTGACGTATTAAGGCAGAATCACGAGTCAAGTGATCTGCTATTTGTGTACCTGTATCAGAAAGACAGGGCAACTTCAATGAGTACAGGAATTTGTACAAACTTGACATAAACTTGCCCTGGAGCCTACAAAAAACTAGCTGCCCAGAAGTAATTTTGTTTTGTCTCTTGAAAGATTCTTCAGCAGAAATGCTTTATGGCCTTCGACCACAAAGAAATAAGTAGATTCTAAGTCATTTGCTAGAACACAAGCACAGGAAAGGGGAGATGTGAACATAAATTTTCTACAGAAAAAAAAAAGTGAGAAAAAAATGGACAAGTTTTATATTGTAGCGATTTTTGCAAGAAGTCACAGCTATATCCCTTTCTAGAGAGAGCGGTAAGAGAATAAAATATTTTTTCACAATGCAACAAATGAGCCAAACTGCTCTCTGTGGTTTCTGAATATGAAGGAAGTTGCAAGGATGTATTTGGATCCTGCCATTATCAACCACCTGCACGCTTTGCTGGCAGCTCTGGATCCACAGCGCTGAAGGAGGAGACTGAACTTAGAGACCTGTTGCCTTGATGTCTTGTCCTGTTTCTACACAGCTCAACAATGGATGTGCTACTGGTGTTTCGGCTTTTACTCTGAATGTCAGCAACACCTTTTTCAATTCCAGTCTGCTCACCTCATTATTATTCCCCAACATACAGAATGTTTCTTGCCCAGTGATGGTATGTATCTATGCGTGAAATGATGTCTAGTATGCAGCAACAAGCATATTACCTTAAGAAATGATCTAACATTGATTTTCAGGTTCTGCACTTCAGCCTCCCTACTGCTGTCAAACCCGAATGTTAATGAAGCATCAGGCAGACCTACCTGAAATCCTGGGCCCAAATGAAAACATGGTTTTTCTTTTTAATTTTTGTTGGTTGTGTTCTTACAATGAAATTCATGAAACCATGATCTGGAACTCAAAGGTAAAACAGAAAGGTAAGGATCTTTTGTAACTCCTGGACACCAAAACCAGAATTGCTTAACTAAATGTGTTTCTGCATAGTTACATCTGGTCAGGATTTACTTAATCTTAAAATTTAATCCTGCTTCATTTCTTGAGTATGGTGATGTAAAAATTCCGCTAGACAGAATGAAAACCACTCTACAGCCTAACAGAATATGTATGTGAGATTATCTATAAGACAGCTGCAAAGCCAAGGAAACATTGCTTGTGAGAGCTGCTAAAAAGCCGACTAATAAAGGAGGCATTTGCAGTTCACAAGAGCAGCAGTTTGTTGAACCTGCAGACTTGTAAGCTATGACACATTTTCCTGTGCCAGTAGATTTCCATACAGGACAGATGTGTGTATGTAAATAGTTAATAGATCATGTCCTTTCTATAAAGACAGCTCATCTGACAATAATAAACAAAAATGTGCACACACAGCGCATAAGAAAATGCCTGAAGATAGTCCAATTTACATTAAAGACAGATGTTCTGACTCTAAACATACTGCCTTCCTAAGGAACATTTTTTGTTTAATTCTGTCAAGCATACCTGTACATTTTACACAAAGAGGGGAAAAAAAAAAAAAAAAAAAAAAAAAACACCAAGCAAACAGATTTGGTAGTACCATTCATTTTTTGTGCATAGAACATAATGTAAGGACTTGATAGACTTTGGCTAAAGTCGGAGGCTTCAGAACTGTCAACTTGTACGTAAAAGACAATGACAACACTACCACAAACATAAATTTTACATGCCCATTTTAATGGGGATTTTATTCTACTTATTTGCTTTACCCTCTTCTTTCACCCAAATGAAGACTTAGATTTACATAAACCCTTAAACTCCTGTCCCAAAAAGAAAGGAAACATTTCATTCCAGACATATTTGGGGAATTAGAGGACAGGAAATAGGTCACTGGTTTTGCAAGACATTTACATTTTAGCAAAATAACATGTTTGGCTTGGTTTTTTTGGTCCAGACATTTCTACTAAATACTGTCATTTCCTACCATCCCTGCCACCACACAGAGGGGAGCGTTTGTACGTTCCCACGAAATACAACTCATGGGAAGCGCTGAAACTGGGACCGTGGCATATGCTGAATGCTGCCCCTTTCCCTCCCTCCCCTTTCAGGCATCCTCCCGTGCAAAAGCTGCAGAGCCGAAGACAGAGCAGGAGCCGGGCGAGCATCTGCGCTCGGAGGCACCTTTCCCTGGTGGGAGCTTCTTCCCCTGCCCCTCCGCTGATCTCCCCCACTCATAGCAATGCTCCCAGGCCAGCTGGCTCCTGGGCAACGTGCTGCTGGAGCCCTCACATCTATCTTTCCTCCTAGGAAGCTGGATTTCCTATGAAAATTCTCCTACCGTTTTCTTTAAATCTTTCTGACTGCATCTTCTCTCATCTTTTTTTCCTTCCCACTCACAGCACTCTGCCAGCAGTACCTGCGAGGAAAACATGCCTTCACACAGCAAAACCGGTATATATTCACAGGCACTACCCTCACCCCTTAAAAAAGTTTGGGTAACTGTGTTATCAGGGTACACAGCAGAAAATGTAGCCTACAGGATCTATGCTTTTGGCGCTAGCACAATTAAAGTTCAGAGGCATATTGTCTGAAGATCTGTTTTTCTAAAACAAAGAATTTGTTTGGGTTTTGGTTTGCTTTTATACTCTTGGTGTATAGCATAGTCCATGTCGCTAGAAGACAGCTCCAAGGAAACTCATGTTCCCAAAGAAAGAACCAGTGATTCATATGGATACTACTCCCTTTTTGCCTCCATGTACAGTAAACTGACTGCATAGGAACTCAGCTGTGTTGTGCAGTGTGTTATTCATGCATTATAGTTTGGCTTTCTGTATGTGTTACCACACCAAGTTTCCTCCAAAGTTTTTCTGGTTTGTTTTGGGTTTGGGTTTTGTTTTGTTTTTCCTGCAGAAAGGCAAAGAATGCTATTAAAAGTTTCAAATTTCACTCCTTAAAACTGGTTATCAGAAATTAATGTTATCTTGGTACTTTATGTGATTAAGTCTGAAACATCATTTCAGATAAAAGGAGTTTATCATTTCACATTTTAATAACAGCTGAGTGAGCCTAAAGCTAAAAAAGTTGTCATACCAGCAAGAAAATTATCCAGAGCCATCTTAGACAAATATCTTTATAAGTAAAACTTTTCCTCTCTCAACTTTAGAAACAGAGATACTGAATTAGTCAGATCCTCATTAAAGATTTACTTGGGAGGAAGGAAGAGCTCAGGCAAATCATTGCAGTGATTTTTCAAAGAAACTTCCAGGCAGCAGATTAGAGCATAAGAAACATCCGTCTTCTCCCATTTATAACACAGAAGTGCTAGCTCTGGGCTCTAGCATGGATTTCATATCTGACAGCAAAGACCACACACAATTTCACAAGCTTTGGCAGGAATTCACATGAGCCCACGCATTTCTGGTAGGGGACAAGAACTCAATATCTTGACCTAAACTAGGAGCAAGCCTTAAATTTGCTGTAAATATGCAGAACAAATTTAGATATGTTATGTATTTCTTTAAAAGTTCTGAAGATGGAGGAATCTGTAAATTAAAATAAAATGGGGCAGGGGGTGGGGCGGGGAATCTGCTTTGCAAGAGAATGTTGGTTGAACTGCAAGAACATCAGAAAATTGTGGTAGCAATACAGAGTCTGCTTGGCCAAGAGCCTGTCAGTGGAAAGGAAGGAAAAGTATTTCACCTATTGCATTGATCCTGGTAAACTTGTTTCCCTGAAGAGAACTTTCAACAGGTTTGCTGCTCATTCCAGATGGTGAATCTCTCCTCCAGAAACAGCACTTTAACCCACTTTCAAATTCGTTTAATAAACCAGCCTTATAGACTGTATAGAAAGTATTCTTAATATCATTCATGTACTTTTTTTTTTTCAAATCCCTGCTGAAGCCCTATGGCATATTTTACATAGGCCAAGGAAGAATCCATATGAAATGTATGCAGTTACATAAATTGTGGTCAAAGACTTCCTGATGCTGAGATCTATGAGGCTGTAGAATATTCTCCCAAAGGAAGTAGAGGAGACTCCAACAGGCAAGACCCCTAAAACATGTACTAGCAGAAAAATGGCAGACATTAACTCTGTAGTAACTAAAGGACTATCACTTATAGTAGTTACCTCCAGAATATGAAGTTTGTCATGGTTACCCTCAATAGAAAGGCCAATTAAACACTGTAAAATCCAACAAAAAAACATATAAATCTATTTGTATGGTTTCCTAAATCTTTAATAGGTTTTTGCAGCACAGGAACCAGATGTACTTTTATTGAACTGGGACCTTAAATATGGTGTAATCCATATGGCCAAAATAACTAGATAATAATAGTGAATTTACTAGGGGACCATAATAATTATAGGTTATTTCTCTTTATGACATATAAGCAAAAGTTAACCACAAATGTAATTTACAAACTATAATTTTCATATATGAAATAAGCTACATAGTAAGTGGCACTGGGACTGCATTGACTGAAAAAGAAAACTACATTTCAGGAAAAAAAGATATTGAATACTACCATAGCTGGATTCTGTTTATCTCCCAACTGAATAACAAGGAAGAGACACCCCCCTCCACGCACAGATCCCTTTCCCGTCCAGAGGAAGGGAAAGAAGTCCTCACCTCCCGACATCATGTCTCCCCAAGGCTGGGCCTTCGGAAACCATGTTATGCTGGAGACCTGCAGCCCAAATGCTTCCAGGTTTCAGCTGAAGGACTAGAAACTCCTGACCACATCCAGTAAAGCCACACGTGGAGCTGCGCTCCTGGGCTGTTAATAGAGTCCTGAAAGCTTACCCTCCCAGAACCAGAGCAGAGCGGAGCCCCTTATGCAGCTGGTGCTCGGGTTTTTATTCATTCACATATTTAATAAAAGCTATTCCTAGCTACTTATGTTTGCTCCTTCCCCAGGCTCTTTTCCCTACAGCTGCTCCAAATAGGTGTTTCTAGGAAAAAAAAAAAAAAAGAGAGAGAAAAATTCTTAACCCTGACTGCTAGCCATTGCTCTCAAGATTGTTATTGTTCATTGTGCAAATGACTGTTTGGGTAAATAACGCCTACGATTTTCTCACTCACTCCAGTTAATGTGACTTTTTGAAGTTTCTCATCCAAAAGTAACATGACAATGTTAATTCTAATTGCACCATTTTATATATATATATATATAAACCAGAGCATAATATAAGAGCAGTTTGTGCTGGGACAAATGTAATTTCAATATTTCAAAATTTAACCTTCTTTCTTCATGGGATATCCATATACTTAGCATGGATTTGTCACACGCTTCCCAGGTTTGGTCCAATTCACCAAAGTTTTCGGTTTGCTTTTCAAAATAACACTAAAAGGTTTTAGGGTTGGGCTCATGTTGCTTTGATGTTTTGAGGCGGAAGGGGAGAGGGCTGGGGTTTTTCGGGGTGTGGTTTTATTTATTTATTTTTACTTTTCTTGGAATTCAGCAGGAGGGCATGTGCACTTATCAGATTTGTCTCCAAGTTATGTTCAGTAAAAGCATATCTGAAAAATTTTAGACAAATTTCAATTAATTCAGATCGAAATAATAAAAATAACAAGTTAAGTTTCTCATTTGCATTTGAAATGATGTTCTACAGTATCTCAAGCTGTTTTCTCCAAGGGCTTCTGATCTCTCATCCCATTCTCTTGGTTTGGATCAGGTTTTCTTATTTACAAATAGAGGTAGTTTTTTAAAGGATTTGTACATTTTGGCAGAAGAATGCTTGCAAATTATGTTTTCCCCCTTCACTTGCGGTTGTATCTCTTATCTCTAGGTGCACTTAGAGTAGAAATGCAAGTGAAGCATTTGGAAGAGGAGGGGAGGAAGACACAGCTCCTTCAACCAGCTCACTCATATCAGCTGACCTGAATGGCAGATGACAGCTCAGGCAGCCAAATTAGCCAAACAGCCACAGTAACAGGAGGATAGTAAGATCCCATCTGTAGCACTTTCTAACTTCTTGTGAGGTCTTTATCTGTGCAAAAAAATTGAGTTCAATTTCTTTTTTTTCTGATGTTTCCAGAGTTACTGTTGTTATTAAATGTTTTCCTCTTTACAGAGACCAGCATTCACCAGAAACAGAGATTTTAAATTTTAGATGGGAGAAGGGGAGGGGGGAAGTTTCTTATTATTTCATTTCCATTTCATTACATCAAATAATTGAATGAAGGATTTTGAGTCCTTTGCAGTATCTAACAACTTCTTAGGTGGTCAGGTTCCAACAAGTCTCTTCCAGTAAATAAGAAGCATTCCCTTCTGAAAACCTAAATTTAAAGTATATATAGTTCTCATTAAAGGGGATAAACTATGTTTACCCAACTGCTCTATCAAACCAAAGAGAAGAGGAGATGGGCATAGTAACCAGTACACAGCTGTCTGCAAAAATGCACCTTGGTCTTGTTGTGGCAGAGCCTGTATCCAGCCCATTAGGTAAAGCCAAGTGCCCATGCAGACTCAGTCTTGCAGAGACTCCCACTCCACACCATCGTAATTTTTAAGAGACAGCTATGCATCCACTACATACAAGCTGTGTTGGCTTCCAACCAGTCCATCAGCAACAACTTTGTCACCTCAACAACTTGTCTGGCTTCAGCATAAGAAAGTGCTCGCAGGTGAAAGGCTCTGTACTCCATCACCCATCACACACCACCTGCTCCTGCCAACATCCATATATTAATTGCATAGCATTCGCAAACAAGAGCTTGCTTCTTTGTCACCATTCAAAATCAATTCTGCGAAGAGCAACAAGACCTTATAAAGAACAGCTAATAATTAATTACACTCCAATGGTCTTCCAGCTAGCTCCCATACATCATAGGCTGTTGGATGCTTTTAATCAAAGTGCTTCATTATCATATAGCAATGTATCACTTTTTCTTTTTCTTTTTTTTTTTTTTAATAAAGGATGACATTTTTATGGCAGTAACCTTAAACTTTCCAGCCACACATCATACTAGTTTAGAAATGCCATGAACAACTACAGATACAGTAGCAAGCTATTCCTCCCTTTGCTAAGTGGCACCCACATGCTTTTGTGGTGGTGGAGGGAAGGATATAACAAGTATCGTATCACTTCAACAAGACAGCGAGGTATGCAAGCAACTTTTACCTTTTCTCCCACCCCATCGAGCCAGATTAGTGACCCACTCTGTCAGCAGGGTGTGGCACTCCTGAATTCCCTGACGCAATGCTACAACCCATAAACTCCTCTCCAAGTCAAGCAATCTTGTTCACCACTTAAAAACTAATCCTGCAGTTGAAGTGACTTGCAATAATAATTTGTTCAGAATTTTGAATATTGCTATTCTGTCCAGTGGACACTGAGAAATCCTAGACAAATGGCCACAGTTTTCACATTCCTCCGAAGTACTTTCATGAGGAGGAAAGGCAGGCGGAAGAACACAACACAGACACCACAACTTGGAAAATCTGGTTATGAGACAACCACCAGTCTTGAGGTAAGAATCATGTCTGCTCACCTACAACATTTAGTTCTGCATTTTCTTCTGTTAAATAACTCGAAGTCCTTCCCACACATGCTCAATATATTGTACTGACTACTCTCCCAAATGCATAATAAATGCTCTCTTGAAGAAAAGAAAGTCCCTTCTAAACCATTCCTGACAGTGGACTTCCACCCTTCCCTGCTTTTTCAAGGTTCACCTTCTCAACAAATGTCTGTTCTCCAAGAGTTAGACTGTAACTAAAAAATATAGCTAATTGCCATAAGGCTGTTAATAATGTGGGGTTTGTTGTTGGGGTTTTTTTGTTGTTTGTTTTGTATTTTGTTTGGTTTACATTTGTTTATGCCCTGCTGGTAATCTGTGGGTTGTTGGTATGTTTTTTTATGAAAACTATGTATATATTATGGAACTTTCATATGTTTTGAGAAATAGTAATAATCTGCTAACATTCTAATGGAAAATTAATCACACAAGACCAAATACATCTAGCCTTTCTGTTCAAAAGGCCAGGCTAAAAAGCCACACAATTCATACTCCAAGAGCATGTAGCCAGTTTTATGTTTGTCACCCACTTTCAAATCTGTTAGGGCTTCTGATGACAAAACTTCCCACAAGAAAAAGTATGCTGAACACAGCTTTAAGGATTCTGAACAGCACGGAAAGTTAATCGTTTCAGGTGAGACAGATATGACCTATTGAAATAAAGTAAGCAATACAGAAATCATTCAAGTTGTGCCATATGACCTTTCCCATTTCTTTCTTGTGGAGACACAAGGCAAATACCATTTTACCCACACAGAACAACACATGGGTTAAAAGATATATCATGAAGGCCACCTTTTATTGAGGTTCTACACAGCTTCAACCTTTTTTTAGACCACAGGGCCTTTCCAGCATGCTCAGTACCAGCTACTGCAGCAAGGAGTGCTCTGCGCTCCCACAGAGCAAAGAGGCAGTCGGCTGTACTGAGCTACTGTAGCCATTTCCTAGAGGTGAGCCATCATAAAAGCCCCAAAGAAAACATTACTCTGTGTCTTGTAAAGCTTTCTATAAAGCCATAAAAATACAAACTTTTGGCCCAGTTCACTGCAATGGGTTTGGGGCTCAGCAAACATGTCACCTGGAAACAGGTCTAACTGACTTTTAAGTCCGGTACTGCTTTTCTTCATCATAACCCCTAAGATCTCATCTTTTGTGTTTTCTTAAAGAGCATTCTGGACATATCTGGAGAAGGCATACGATATTAATATCACACAAACTAAAAGGTGTGGTTAGTAAATGGCTGAGAAGGAACAAAAACCGTCTCAGGTTTTTCTGCTTGTTTTTAACTACCTATGAAGCATAAGTACAACAGGGAAAATGGAATTCCTTTTTCACAAAAGGAGAAATACGAAGAAACAAAACCTCATCCTAAAGCCTCAAAGCTCATCCATCTTATTTTTCCAAAGAGCATCCCAGATACACATGGAGAAAACACGCCATATCATTATCACCAGAAATTTGAAGTATCATCCCTTTATCAGATCCTATAATTTCATTTATGTTAGACATTAGGTCAAATTAAGGAGAAATGCCTCCTCCAAATATTTGCATAGAAAATGATGGCTTCCTTCAGTGAGCAGTGTTTCACAAGCAAAACCAAACAATTCTCAGCTCCAGAGTATTTTAAACAGTATAAGCTAAGTTCCCTTTCCACTCTCACATAATGCACTTCTGGGATCAAACATGCAGGTAATATAAGTTTCTATAGCATCCTATCCCCCTGCTGTTACTTGGCCTCAATTCTTCTTTCCTTGAGGTATGAGAATGGTCACTCACAGTGCTCAGGAGCGATCAAGATATAACATAAATAGGAGAAGTATTTTAAGGAAGCTTTCTGGTCTCCTCTGTCCACTGTGACACAAATTTTAAACTGTCCATCTAGCACATAGGTTATTTTTACATACCTGGTAATAGACAGGTATGGAAAAGACAGTCTAATGGTGAGACAGTGGAAATAAATTTAAGGTACTAAAAACAAACACATGCTTTTACCTTTCATCCTAACAACAACAAAAAATGTTATCCTGACAAAATAAATATTATGCTATCATACAAGCCAATTTGAAAACCCTTAGAAGAGGTATTTTTAATTAGTTCAGTCATATTTCTTGTCTTAGAAGTAATCTTCTTTTAGATTCTTCTGACATTTGGTACTAAGACCTTAGTTTCCAGAATTTTTTTAAAAATCAGCTTCCTACATCATTAAAGCAAAATGTAAGCAGTTCAGAAATTTGTTTTCCAATAATATATATTCAGGTAGGAATGAACAATTAAGCTTCAACTATCCAAGTTGCAGTATTCAAGTAACTCCTTGAGTACAGAATGCACACAAAGTCTCAATTCATTTGAATACACTAATTGCCTATGAGATGCACCATTTCCTGAGCTTTTGTTCATATAGCTGCTCTTATACAAAGGCCTCATCGTATTTCATTAAAGCTGGTCAGTAAGCATCACTCAGTCACATTTGTCCAAGCGCTGTGACCACTGCCAGCACAGCACACAGTGCTATGGAAATGGAGAGACAGCAGCAAGATGTGGTGCCATTGGACAAGATGATCATTGTAGGTCACTTCTAACTGAAAATATTCTATTCTGAAAGAGTGTCCATGTCATCCAACAGCAGAGGGCCAGACTGTCCCCAGGAGATAACCAGGCTGGGCTGCCCGTTGTCACAGCCACCTCCAGGAACCTTGGCTCTTGGGAAATCCTGGCAGGAGTTCCCTGTTTACCACAACTAGAAAACCAGGGACATGGGGAATAGCCTTGCCTTAGACACACAATCCTTTCATCCAGCATTTAAGCAATGAATTGTCTGATGAATGGCTATCTCCCACAACAATGGCTCCAGTCAATGGTGCCAAGCTCACTAAGAAGGTGAGGTGGTTCCCTTTTTCCTTTTGCAGAAGTCTGACCTCTCACATCAGTTCCTAGACAGAACATCTCCCACGCCAGCAACAGAAACACCTGCTTTCACCTAAATGAATACAAGTACATGATAAAGCAGCCAGCAAAGGATCCCCCCCTGAAGGAGGGTTCTTATGAGAGGCTAAACACTCAAGCTTCGGTTGCTGGAAACCACATCCAGATGTACTCTACATTGCTTACCTCACACGACTGACACCTGTCCCCTGATCATCATGCCTGCACAAGAGTCTTCAGATTGGGATTTAGCTCCTTCTCACACTTACTTCACTGACAGCCCTGGAAAACCTGGATGTCTGGCAGCACTTTGCAAACCTTGGATCATAAGCCTCTTTCATTCCTACTCATTGCAAATACTTAAAAGTTCAAGAGTGCTTAGACAGCATCCTAGGGCATGCTCACACCTCTGAAATTGTCAGCTTGGGCAATTGCAAAAGGATGCTTTACAGCCCAGATTCGTTTACCAACAGGCTCTCTCAGACATTTCCACCCCAGGCAGAAGCATGTCTATGGGGTATAACCCAACTCATCAAATTCGAAGGAAAGACAATTTTCAGATCTGCCAACTGAGAGATGTCAATATTCAAAACAACAAGCTTAAAGAGGTGGAAGGGGGGGGAAATCATTCTAAATCAGGAGTATGAAGTTACTGCCACAAATGAAAGGTCATTTCACCAATTATTTCCTGCACATATTTTGCATTAAATGCTGCATTATTCATAGCTTCACTGGGCTTTCTTCTGATTGCTATATGGAGAACTGAATATTTACGTGGAGCATAAGGTTAAGTTACAAGTCACTGAAAAATTATGATGATGAATTTCAGCTTAATAAGTAGTGACACAAGGGAAAAAATATATATATGTATGTATATATATATATAAAATAAATATACTGTGCTTAATTGATTGAAAAAGCCTGCTTTTCTATTCAAAGTGTTCCTTTTACTATGCAAAAGAAGGAGTGTTAAGGAAGGTTTCAGGATGGTTTCAAAAGAGTTTCATTTCCTTTCTGATTTAATGTTCTGATTGATAAACTTTTTTCTAATTACATCGTGCTAATATTAAACTATCTCCATTTACTAATTTTAATACTGAACAGAAGTCTCTAAAGCCATACTTACAGGAATAATTTCCCCCCCACACACACACAGTTCTTTCAAACCAGTCCACTGACTGGCAGCAGAGGAGCTGGAGGGGAACAAGCCACCCGCTTACCCACGACTGATGGTGGCTGGGTGGAGGCCAGGCGCGAAGCCCACGGGTTGCTGGTGACAGAGACAGATGCCTCTCAGAAACAGGCGTGTAGCTGTACAGATGGCACCAGCAAGAGATCTTTGGCTTCTTTAACTAGGGGATGTTATCCCATGAAGAAGTGTCTCTGAACAGAGACAGGCAAGAGCAGGGTAGGAAGTATCAGCTTGCCTATCAAGTGGGAAAGATTTTAAGCCAGATTGAGTCGTGGCGGATCACAAAATTCTCATGTTCTAAAAGCAACGATCTGGCCCAGAGGGCTGAAATCTGGGGAAGTGATAAGAAACTATAATAGAGTCTATCAGAAGGAACAGCAGTGAGAGACTTTGGGAAACTTAGATGTCTGTATAATACCCCTATGAGCACGGAAAAGAGAAACAGAAGAACTGGAAGCGCTGATATTTGAACCAGTACTAGAAGAAATACTCTTGGGCAAACTGTACAGCTGAGCATAACTTACTGTGTAGGAAGAAAGCAGGACATAATTACATTAAAGTTCAAGAGCATGTATAAAAAAATGCAATAAGGAAAACAATAACAAAAAAAAACCAACAAGAGTGATGTCATTATAGGAGTCTTAGCATGGCTAGATCAAAAACACACTAAAAAAGAAGCCAGTGTTTCCTCATGCATAGAGCAAAGAACTTCATCTAGGTATGTTGATAAAGCAGCACAAGGCCACACTGACAAACTGGAATTCAGTGGGTTAATGTTTCAGCTGGATAGCCTTTTCCCTCCTGCCCCCCACAAGAAAAAAAACACAGAGGAAGTACTAGAGGGGAGCTATTTCAGCTCCAGTCCTGACTAACAGGAGAGTACCAATTGAGAAGTTGACATATGGGGGTAATAAATAACACTTTGGATTAAAGCAATCAAAAAAGTATGTGTATATACATACACAATTATTTTAAGCGAAACAGCTTTTCTTCTGATATAGAGGAACAGAATGCATAGCAAGACCATCGAGGCAGTGCCAGAAGTTATTTAAGGCACTTGAAAACAGAAAGAAACATAAATCATATGTCAAAAACAAGTATACATGGCTGAGGAATACAAAAGAATCAACATTAATCAAAGCACATTAGAGACAAGACACAAAGGGACAAAATGCATCAAGAGCAACTTCATTGGAATACAACAGGAGGAAACAAAGGAAAGCAAGACCTCCTTCCTAAAGAAAAGATGATGAAGTATTTACTACTTTGTGCCACAGACTTCACCAAAAGGGGAAGCATCTTCAGCTTCATGGGGTAACTCCTGGGAGAGCAAACCAAGGGCTGGACAAGCAAGTTTCACATCAGCTGTTAGACATGGAGAACATTCCCCTGGAAGATGTCAGAAGCTGCAGGAAACAATCTCCAAAGCAGGTACCCCAACAGCACGTAAAAGGAAACCAAAGGGCTGGAGACAGGCAAACACAGCACCAGCTTGTGTGGAGGAAAGAGCACCCACTGCTTGTACTGGGGCAATCGCCCAGCCTACTGCCACTGCGAGAACTACCCTAGCTCTGTCAAAACTTGAGATTCTTGGCACCTGATGTGATCAAAGGGGGTAGGTTTCCCCTGGCAGACCAACCTCTGGTCTGTTATGGAGGCACATCACTTTGATAAAAATCAATTGACTCATTTGGTAGGGTCCAACTTTTGACAAGCTGGACGGCTTTGCAGAAATTACCTTCCTAAATTCATTGCAACAATAGGATAAAAGTCTCGTTTCCAGTCTTTGCTCCATCTCTCCTCCTTTGCCTCCTATACAATGCCTTTGAAAGGTTAAATACACAGGTACTTCTCTGCAGCTCTTCACTGTCTACTTGATCTCCCTAGGAAGTTCTCCATTGATATAGGATAATTAGGAAATTTCATGCTGTTTGGACCTGTAAGAGTGCACATCTCCTTCTGTAGTGGTTAGGCGGTGGTAGGTTTGCTCCAATAAAACCTAAATTAGGACAGCATTCCCCTATCATTATCTTTTACTTCTCTGGGAAACGAAATCACAGGGAGGAAACATTTAACTGCCATCTCTAATCCAGCTGTGTTTGCACAACCAAAAAGGTCCCAATGCAGTCTCCTGGCTGCACTCAAGATCAGAGCCCAAGCCCTACTTGCCTCATAAACATACAGTATACGCACATCTGGAAAACAAAGCAGAAAACTTTAAACAGCATTGGGAGGTAAACTGCAACCAGTAACAGAAAATTATAGTCATACGGGACACATGAGAAAGCACGTTTTGAGACAGTAGAAGCTGCTTTTAATCTTGAATTTCACTGATGTGCAGTTATGTGTTGTTATGCTAGTGCATTGCACATCCAGTTAATGTTATGGGAGGATTTCTGAAAATGCTCCTTAAATTTTAAACAAACGTTAAACTCTTTGGCAAATGGAAATTATGGAGGATTTCCCTATATTTTTTGTTTGAAAACATTAGCCTAAATAAGTTTTTGTAGGAGAAATATACTTTCACAATAGTAGGTAGAAAACTTTGGTCTGAGTTTATGCTTTAAGCTTGCCTAACAATGTTCACTGCATAAGTCATGTCAGGAGGGCACCAGAACTGAATTTTTAACCATTCACACTTCAATAAATTTTACACTTCAAACTGTTGTTATTGAAATGGTAACTATAGTCTCTTTATACTTATTGTAATTTTCTATTTCTTAGGAAAAAAGTTATTTCATTAAAGCTGTAGCTCACAAACACCAGCTCCAACTGCAAAATGGCTTGATACCATCTGGTCATTAGTAGTTATGCAAGGAGATGACATCTCATCAGTATCACCCTGATAGCAGTAGAAGGTAGACCAAAGGATTTTTGCACAATGCAAGAGGCTGTAGACATTAGCCAGATGATTTCTACTGTGCTATAGGCCACATGGTCTACACATTCAACGGCAGACAATCTTTCATTTGCATCTCAAAAGACATACAACCAACATCTTAGGAAGGAACACCATTAAAACAAACAAACAAAAAACCAAACATACAAGAAGCAGCAAAGGATCAGATTAGTCAGACACCCATCAAGGATGACTTCAGTATACTGCACTCTGGTGGACCACTTTTTTTTCAGGTTCACTCCATATTTGTACTTCTATCCATCTATCTCAAGATCTTCTAGAAATCAAGCATGAGATGTGGCTGCAAGGCACAATTAGGCATGAGAGTGGTGACATATGAGAATTGCTTGTCATTATTTGATCTCAAATGATTTTCAATAACGCTTTACTGTTTCAATAATTTGCATTCTTATTAAGATGAATTAAAATTATCATGTTGTATCATGACACACCTCATTAATACAAAGCAACTTTGTACCTTTATCAGTAATATGCTTTTTCTCAAAAAGCCCAGTGTCCTTGCACTAGAAAGCTTGTAATGTTAAGTTACCTATTTTATATTTTCTCGACATGAGCATGACAAATCCTTTCTATGGCTTCTTTGTGTATTATAAAGTACTTCATGTACAGAGGCAACATTTTGCTTAATGTATAGTGGAAGCACAAGTATTGCATTAATACTATCCTTGTACTGTTTCTGCATTTTATACCCAGACATAACACAGTGCATTAACACACTCCAGTGGATTTATGTTAACAGCTGAGTAATGAAAAGATAAGCATTTATAAAACTTGATATGATATTGAATCCATTTGGACCAAGACCAGGTATAGATGTCCTGTGTGAAAGTGATGGGGAATAGGAGACATTCCCTCTACCCCCATATACTATTTTATTTTGACTTGAGAACATGATATAATTTGAAATACACACTCTCCAAGCAGCATGATGGAGAAATTTCCTCTCTAAAAAGCAGGAAGCTATTTTTCAAATGCCAGGTTTTAATTTTGAAAACGACTGCATTCAAGCTAGATCAGCTACCAATATTTTTTAAGTGATCTGAAACATGACAAGCTTAGCCAGCAATAGAAAACCCATACAATCTATTCTCTATTGTCTGAGGGTTAATATAGTTATACCAAGCCTATTACTTCTGAGCCTCCTAATGAAAAATGTTCTATTTAACAAAGTGAACATCAACATCCTGAAGAGGTTCCTCTGCTATCTGTCTTCTACCTTTAATTTTAATTAAGAAAACAAATGGACAGTAAATTTGAAGCAAAGAATCAACATTAATCTCTAAATCAAAAGGATTTATATTGAGATTACAATTAATCACATGCATGAAATATCTTATTTAATAGGGTGATGCCCTCAGTTACTTTGTTTAATCACTAAAACAATTCAATTTCCAAAATTAGAATTTGGAACCATTCCAAACATACCCCATTAAGATTATCAATCCAGCAAGAACAATGACACTAAACCTCTGAAAAATAAACTCTTCAAAACTTTTTAATTCCTACACTGAAGAACATGAAGTGTGCCCAGACTGAGCAACCCCTCAATTAAAAATAGGGAGGGATAACACACCATCTAATCAAGAAGGTGACCCCAGGACATTTGCACGGAAACTTGTTGGTGACATTACTCAATCCCCATTCGAATGAAGGCTATTAGGCCAGATTTTAGCCTTGAATAAGCAGATAAACTCCACCATATTCCTACATTTCCCTTCAGTTATACTGGATGTGACTTTGGCTATTTAATCTAGAAAGGATTTTGCCATCATTCTTAATAAAGAGCAGAGAAGACACAGTCTTAGATTTGCACTCACAATTACCAGCTGCCATGTGAGATATTGCACAGAGATCACATCTTGGCCCAGATGCACAGGCAGGCTGTCATCAAAACAAAGGCCCCAAGGTACACACAGCAACAGCTTCTACAGCTGGCCAAGCCTTTTATTCAGGTTCATTTTAAACCTGTTTCTTCAGCAACCTTATTCAAACAGAGTTACCAAACAGTTACAATAATCATTTTCCATGCCTGTCTGTTGTCAAAAAAGGGCAATCAAATTTCCCTACGAGGAATCTCGTGTTGTCCTCAAAAACACGTGAAGGTGGGTGGTGGGATTTGAGAAGGCAAACCACCACAGTCAGTTTCAATTTAACCTCGACGTCATGTTTTAGCCAGCACATCAAAGCATGGCCAGAACTATTCACCAAAACATTAATTTACACACACACATCTTTTACCTCAAGCCAAATGCCATAAGTCTTCAGATATTGCCTCAGCAAGATTAACGCAAGACTATTCATTATGTGATCAATAAGCCTGTCCTCTTACAGGCTTTTTTTCTCTCGCCCCACTTAGCTTCCACTCTGTGGCAGGGTGGATATATTTAAAGGTATGATATACATTAACTGAAGACTGCCCAATGATTTCTGTTCTCCTCTTGTACTCTAGCACTATGTCTTCCCTTTTTTAAAAAAAATAAAAAAAAAAATAAGAGAGGAGGGGTAGGAATCAAGAAGAAATTGGGTTGTGCTGCTCTGGACACCCTGAAGTGTGTTTGTGAGATAACGTCTGTGTCATATCTTAATAGAGAAGAGCAGTCACATACTGCTTTCTTACTTAAACGACACTTCTCATCTAAAAAGTCATTTTTCAAGTAGATTTTTTTCGCTTCATGTGTTCAGAGTCATGCTGCCAGCAGAGAGGAACAAGCCCTTCTGGCTCCCTGCCCCTCTCCACATGCCAAGACTCCTCCAGTGGCACCTCAACCACCTTCTTTTCCACCTTCACATGGCTCCAGCCATGTACTGCTCTGCAAAGCCACTGGCAGATGCAGAAGAGCAAAAAGCACCTCCAGTTCTAAAGCCAGACCTGCCACTGAGACCTCCCCAGCAGGCCCTCACCTTCAAACCTGGTCACTGAGCCCCCTGATAAGAGACACCAATTCACCTTGGCCCAGGGACAAGCCCAACCACAAAAGACATTTACCATTACCCCTCAAACCATCAGCCCATCTCCCTGCCTGGAACAGCTGAGCAACTTCAGTCCTTCCTCCAACCCTCAGGAAAATACAAGTTTACTCATTAGAGCAAGGAGCCCACAGGTGCTCTGGAACTAGCATCAGACAAAAGCAGACATCAGCATGCAGGAACACACTCTGGGCATTTTCCTCAAGCACACACTTAAATGCACAATAAAACCAATGGAGATGGCTGCTCACAGAGACATAGTGACAGAACTGAAGTGCAGACCCACCACAGACCATGACATGTCAGAGTGTCCTCTGCACGCTGGCAGAGAGGGAGGCTGGATTGCATGGGGAAGCTCCCCACACCCCTCTTCTAGGCTCTGCTGTTATCCAGGGCAGGAGCTGGAGATTTGTGCAGATAAGTCTAAGCTCTCACTGAGTGTATATTGCCTGAAAAATAGCAAAACGCAAATTGCACAACAAACTAGATAAACTTGCAGGACAGCAGGGGATGTAGCTACAACCTAGTGAAACCCTAACCAAGACAAGGGAGATTGTTGCCATACTCAGTATTTTAGTGCTGTATTGTCTTACAGGATTTTTATGAAGCTTCCCTTTATGCTTCTTCCTCCTAAAAGCTTCTTTAGGTAAAAGGTTAGTTTTATACTGCCTATTTCTCTTTGGCAGTCATTTTTGAAATGACAACACATGCCACATACAAGGGATTAGAGCTCTGACTGTTCCCTAACCAGACCTCCCATCCACTGAGAAATATTGTCATCTTGTTACCTCCAGGAACACTATAGGCTTGAACTTCCCTGAGTTTCTGATGTATGTGAAGGAAGTGCCAGCAGTTAATATAAAAATAAGACCAGCTACTGGAGGGGGCACCATCTTACAAAAAAATATAAATTAAAATATAAAATATAAAATATAAAATATAAAATATAAAATATAAAATATAAAATATAAAATATAAAATATAAAATATAAAATATAAAATATAAAATATAATAAAATGCAACACTTCCCAGCTAGCTCTGCAGCTTGTCTTCTTGATGTGTCAGCTACCATGTTGCCTTCAGGCAAGAAATAAAGAATATTAACCAACAAAACAAGTAAACACATATTTTTGTGTGCTTTTATAATGTATAAAGATAACGCTTCCTAAATAATTCTTATTTTTGCTGGCACAAAACCAGAAGTAGAATATATGCAGAAGCAGCCCATCTTACCTCTTCTGAGCACCCACAGTGAACTAAGGGGACCCAAGAGCAAAGCATTAAGCTTCTCTGTTCCATAAAATCAATTGCAACAAATTCAGCAAGAAGACACAACATCTGAAACCAAGGGCAGTAACAAGAAGGCAGTTTACTTCATGACACTGGGCACATATTTCAGCCGTACCACTTGTTCTTCCCACTAAGTCAGCATCCCCCTCAAAGCCATGCCAGGTGTAGGCTCCTTGGGGCAAGGATGAGGCACTGCCAAGGATGAGACCATGCTGCCTTACAACAGCCCTGCTCAGCTGGAGGAGACTCAGCCAGCCATTGCCAACCCACACAGCTTCTTCATGTCCACAGAGCCAAGGAGGGTTGATTGATTGTATTAATGGGGGAAACAGGACACCTTACATTAGGGGAAACCAATCCTTCCCATTGGCAATGGAGGCCCTGCCTGGAGTAGCACTGATGCTAAATAAAGCAGAGTGATTAATGGAGAAGAATTGATCCACCCAGTCCTTGTCAGGCAGCCAACAACTGCTTTAAACAAAGACGTCTATGTGTAATGCTACCAGGTAGTCACTCAAATCATGCCACAGCTTATAATGCCTCCTCATATATTTCCCCACTTAAGTCCACCCTTCCTTTTTAACAGCTACTTATGCACTAAACAACCGCCTTTTCTACACACAAGACTGACAGCAGAAAAACATCCCCAAGATACAGCAGCCTTATCCACCCAGCTTTCCACAGGTCATGTCCACTTTCTCTCAGAAACAGAGACATAAAATGTTTTCAGAAAAATTAAGGGAGTTCAGGCCAAAGGAACTCCTTCAAAGGGAAAAGCAAGATGGAGGAAGGTCTTGTGAAGCTTCCCTGAGACAGAGTTTGTCAACAGGTAACAAAGGAGCTAGGAGGGAAGATGTGTATGGCTTTCAAGACTGAAGCGTACTGTGCCAAAACCCAGCTTGGACTAGCCACAATGAAATATGATTATTGCCTGTTGTCTTTTGGCAGTATATGTCACATCTATTCTTTTATTATTATTATTATTATTGATACATTTTTGTGAATTAACAAAAACTCTTTAATTCCTTGGCATGGTTGGGCAGGGGAGTCACATCAATCCCTCCATGAAGGGCAGAAGCACTCCTCTCCTTCAGATGTGACCCTCAAAACTCATTAATTGCAACAGCATCCTTAGGGCCCAATGTTTGCACATAATGTCCCTGAAAGGGGAATGGAGGGAGAAGAGATGAGCACACCTCCAACCAACAGACGGCCGACTGCTTGATCTGGCTTCCCTCCACCCCCACTATAAAAGTCCCCAGGGCAGAGCTCAGCTAACAAAAAGGGGCTTTGCAAATACCATGCTAGATAAGCACAGTTGCATACGCAGCTTTTGGCATCTGTTTATCATTAAAAATAACCTCACCTGAATGGCTGGGGAAACAGACCACCTGTTTTTAAAAATAGTTTTCATCTCTTTCTTACAGAAATCTGCCTGCACTGAGTGATGCTTTAAAAATATACCAAGACATAGTGCTAACACTGAAGCATTTCCTTTCCCAGCCGGGCAGGGATAAGATCTGCATCTCGCAAAAGGCCAACATATGGTGCTGATAGCTCCCTGATTATGTCAACATTTATTAGTTAAGTAAAAATCACCAGTCTTCTTTAAAGGAAGGAGCCCAGATGCCTGCAATTAATATTTCTCCACCCCACCGAAGAAACTGTAACGTAATTCCTGATGTCTCTACTTGAAAAGGCTCAAAACTCACAAATTATGTCATTAGAAACAGCAACGGGTAACAAGAGGTTCAGTATAATGTATTTTCATTAGCCGAGGCTAATTGGAGCCAAATGAGTAAAACAATGCTGTAAAGGCGAGCAGCAGAAATCCTTGGGTCTTTAGTAGACGAAATAAATGAGGGTAATCAGCAGCGTATGCAGAATACGGCATGTTCAATTAATATAAATAGGATAGCAGTCAACTGCAGCGCTCCGCCGGGGCACAGATGAGTGCTGGTGGGCAGCAGATGTCTTATTATATTGTACAAACACAAGCAGTATGGCAGCCTAAACCAGCGAAAACACTCGGGTTTGAGGGATACCCAAGAAACAGAACTGAGGAGTTAAGAAACCTACAAATTGCCACAGGAGGAGGTTCTGCTGAGCCGAGCCGAGGTGTCTGGAGAAAAGGGACCTGGGGAAGAGATGGAGAAAGGGGAGGAGGCAGCTGCCTGTCATGTTAGAGGAGAGACAGTCGTGGCAGCTCTAACCTTGGCAGCTGTAACACTTGCCACCTGCACACACAGATATTTTGTGGGGGTGGATTATCTGATCCATCCTCCTCCTCCTCCTCCATCTTTTCATCACGTCAATTTAATTGTTACAGTAACGATAGTAAATTGATTTTGCAATTTCAGCTTTCAGACCCTTCTGAATTGAATACAACCAACCTTGTCTTTCACTTCAATCTTCTTCTCAATAACATCAAGGCTGCTGTCCCTCAATTTTTTCTCCTTTTATGAGAGAGAATAATGATGAGATCCCTCTTCAGCATTTGCCTCTGATCTTATATGTGACATAGTGTGACTTTTTTTTTGTCCCCATTAGGCAACCCCCCTTTTTTAATATTATGCTTTGGAACTTAAGGCTTTAGTCAAAAAAAACTCACAAAATGCATGTGCTTTTTCAAGTTACTGGCATTTTTATGTAATTCCCAATATTTTTTCTTATGCAATTCTCAAATAGCAATTGCCAGTAATTCTATTATTGTTCTCCAAGTATAAAGTTCATAGATTCACATCCCTGCGCAGTCAACACTAAAGTCTACCATAACAAAGCTACTCAATTTAAGCAAATCATCTGAAAGCTTAGTGAGTTATCTATCACCCACATCCACAGAAAACCTGCCTACTTTTCATATTCTGCAAAACAGTAATAACATTCTGCAACCATTAATAAAGTTACAATTTCATTATCAAGTCCGCACTGACTAATCTTGACTTTCATCATGTAGTGTCATTACATGATGCCCTGGTGACAAGCAGTGTACAACACATTTTCAGTCAAAGACTGATTTTATCTTTTATTAATTTATTAATTTTTATCACTTGATACACACAGGTTTTGGGTTTGTGTTTGTGGTGTTTGTTTTTTGTTTTGGTTGGGGTTCTGTTTGTTTTTGTTTTGTTGGTTGTGTTTGTTTTTTCTTTTTGTTTTTAATTCTAAGATCTCCTCTCCCTCCTTACTCTCCCCTAGAAGAAAATAGCTCTCACATTCAAGAAACCTGGGAAAAGAGACAGATGTTAGATACTAGAGGAATGTCAAAAAGTCATTTCACTATGAAACTGAAGGTGAGTTAGCATTTTTATTTCGTACTGTGTGCATGGCTGTTGTCTGAAGGTTAAGGCAGACAAAAAATTGCACAAAAGTTAACTAGCCAATATGGTCACAATGAAAATAAAAAAGTAGTCAAGTATGGTGTATCAGGAAAGGTTTAGGAAACAGTCGCATACAGGAGTAAAGAGTTGGAAGTAATTACATGTAGTGAGTCATGCAAAATTACTGATGAGCAGCTGAACATTCATAACCATAAGCTGTTAAAATACATCCCACATTCCTGAATTTTACCTAGACATTTGTCTCTTAGCTCTGTTTTTTGGCCCTAGAAATCAATCTATCTATACCAAATCCGAAGAAATGTGTTAGTACAAAATCAAACAGCCGTAATCCTGAAACTGATTTATGGAAGAGGCTTAAGGCTGTATCACCCAAACAATGCTTTAAAACCCTACTAGAGGCAAACTCATAGACCCTGCTACCGCTGAATCTGGAATAAGTACATGAAATCCAGAGCAAAAAGTTAAGCTGAAAGAATTAATCCAAGTAATCTACTAAACGTTTCACAAGCGGCAATTGCCAGCACCTGCTCTTCTGATGCTGTTTTATTATTCTGCACCAGACAAATCATGCTAAGAGACGTTAACATTTTTTTTTTTTTTTTTTGCTGTCCTGTGTGGAGGAGATAGAATGAGTTATAAGACAGACTATACAGATCTCCTGAAATAAGTGAATGTGCATGTTTGAGCTGACCAAGGTCATTGGCAGTGCAGACAGACAAAAGATCAACTCCTTGGATCACTTACAGACACTACAAAAGAAGCCTGACTTAGATTTAAATTATTTTTTCATAGAAAAAATGCATTCCAGGGATATTTCCCTATGAAATATTGGAGAAAAAGAAACAGATGACTGACATCCATGTGCTTTTCTGGTCCTTAGATTGACGCTAAAAACGAAATAATTCTGTTCCCGTCTTCCCTGAGTGGCTTATAACAAGGAGAAACTTGAAAGAAGAATCCATACATCCACAAGGAAATTCAATAACTTCTTTTTTAAAGCTACAGAAGAATCTGTGATGATAGAAAAAAAGCCTGAACACTTGAGATGAAATCCTGGTCCCAGTTAAGATAGTGGTGAAACTCTCAAGAAGCCTATAGATTTGCCCCTTCTGCTTTCTTGTACTCTTCCTCCCACTTTCAAGTAACTGAGCATAAAAGTGGTTAAAAGGAAAAACTGTGAAGTATTTCTGTAAAACAGAGATAAAACCTCCCAAAACCACAAATTCACTCTCATTTTAAATAATATTTCCCCCAAAATATTGCAAAAAAGTAAAGCAACAGTCAAAAATGTGCATGTGCACACTTTCAGGTGGACAAACTCTGGTGAAATATATTTCTTTCTTAGAAATAATTCAGCATGAGTATTTCTGTTAATACATGTATTTCAGATGTAGGTGAGAACAGTTTTCTAGAACACTACAGAAAGAACATAAGTCAAAAAGTGTTATTCCCAAGCATAGCGTCCAAACCACCTTCAAAGTGAAATCTTACAGATTTTGCTATTGTCTCAGTATTTGGCTTCCATATGAAATAGTGGGAGAAGTGATAGGAAGCTGGTCAGAGGGAGTAAGTTGCACATTTTTCAGCACATAGCTGACATCTACCTTTGTAAATACATTACCTTAAAACATCTCAGTTACATCACTGCTAGGAGAGGCTTGAAGGAGCTGCTTAAAATCAGAAGTCAGACCAGACTTCAGCTGCAGGAACTGCTACAAGCAACCTGCAAGCTGTTAAAATATATTCTGAGTTCCTGTCCTGCCCTGGGACTCACAGCAGCACCCTGCTTGGCATCAACGTCTCCAGACAGAGCTTTGGAGGGAAGAGCTAGGAAGAAAGGAGAGAAGATGCAGTAAGGAAAGAGAATAAAGCCTTATGAATCAGAACAGAGTGCATCTTCCTTAAATCTGGTCTTAAATCAGTCTGTTTACTATAAAAGTAACTGCAATTTAAATGCTTCATTTTTGGTTTTTAAGTTGCTCCTCCAAGAAAAGCAATATCTTATCTCTTCCCCAAAATAATCTTGGTAAAACAGAGATACTTCAAGGTTTTCCAGATAAATGGAAATTGTTGAAAAATCTGGTTTTCCAAGTTATATGTACAAGTGTGTATAATTACCTGGGTTTAGCTTTTACTATATAGGTCATATTATGTAGGGCAAGTAACTTGTGAGCCAGATCGCCCTGACACCAGAGGTACTACTAGGCAGTCTACCTGCAGCGACCCATTCTTCCAATAGCAAGCCCATCCCAAAGGTTTATCTGATAGATTGCTTAGGTTAAACTCCTGTATTCCATCTCACGTTAATGTACGTGTTTGAGCATTTTTGTAGAAAGGCTCCCTATTTCCCACCAGCCTTGTTTCCTTGGCTTCCTTTTTGCTCTATACTCTCTTTGCTATGTAGGCAGAAGGAAATATCATCCTTCTGATACAATAATAGTGATTTTCAATTAGTGGCCCCTCTTCTATCTCAGGCTTGAATATCGGCCAAAGAAACTAAAAGTGCTGATGTAGTGACCTTCAGCAGCCTTTCCACCAATACCAGCTAGAACAGAGGTCTTGTAAACTTTTTCTCATAAAACAAAAAGCTCAAAATACTACTACTAAACTCACCTTTTGTATCACTGTATAATAGAAGAATTGTACAGGTACACGGTCCTTGCATTTTTTATTGCCACTTCAATGGGAAAAAATCATCGTGAACAACTCCACTGTACCACAGTCAGAGAAGCCACTGGACAATTACCAACTAAGTTTCACAGCCAAAGAAGATGAAGATAATCAGTTCAGCTGATGTTTATTCAACAGACTCACAGCTGAGGGTTCACTTCTGCAGTGCCTAGCTTGGCAGATTAGCCTGAGACCAGTGAATGTTTCTCTGCAGATGCTCTTTATTTGCTGGGCAGGAACTCTGGCCAGATAAGGCTTTCTGGCATGACAGGCTGTCTCAGGCTTTTGGTTTGATTCCTCACGTGACCTTTGCTAGTGAACATGTAGACCCGAGGAGGCTGTGGGAAGAGCGCTCTTCCTCAGCAAAGAGGCTTAGGAGGCTCCAAGTGTCCTTGCTCTGCTCAGCATTCAGGAGTCCTGTGTCTGGTGTTTCCAAAAAAGGAATATTCATTCTCCAACTCCCCTCCCTGGAAATATGTCAATCCTTTTCCCCCTCACAAAGGAAAACATCTTTGCCAGTTCCCTTCAGCACTGCCAGTTTGAAGACTATGTTATCCACAGTTCATTGCTTTGCTTTGACACATTTAGGATTTCCCACCAGAGAAATTAAGTTCTCTTTAGGGGCAGCGGGAAAACCTCAGTCACCATGATGTCCAAAACACACAGTTTTCCTTTCACAGCTCCTTGGAAACATGCAAGGACACAGTGCTGCAAACATCACAGGCATTTACAAGCATGAAGAAAGCTTTAATAGAAAGTTACAGACAGTAGCAAGATTGGTTTTGCCCCTCACCTTGTTATCAGTGAAGCACTGATGAAGTATGTCATTAGCACCCTCCTCTACACTGACTCAGCTACTCCAGTACATCTTCAAGCTTGGATGTCCCAGTTACACCCTTACAATGGAACCTACATAAATGGCTTTGTTTGAATCTGTGTGTTCTACAAACAGAAACAGTTTCCCTGTTACCACTTGTACGCCACCCACATCCCAATTTCTACCTTACGCTACTAAAATTCACCTTTCCAGGCTACTACTATGATATTGTATCAGTAAAAACACCCAGAACCTGGTGAAGATGGTAGGCTCCAAAACTCTCACGAGCAACTTCTGTGATGACCTTTTTACAACTTTCAGGCATGAATACAAAGAGTTATATTTAATCTATTGTAAAGGTACATGTGTTTCAGCTGCTGTTTTCACAGCTTGTGCTTTAAACAGGAAAGCAATAGATAAATGTCAGCATGGGTTTTAACTACCCTATTAGCATGCAAGTTTCAATTCTGATTTCTCTCACCTTTCTCTTACACCAAGAAGTGATTCTCTGGTTTTTGAGCAATACCACTTGTAATTAAAGTTACAAAGAATGTAGATAAACTAAGGAATAGGAACAGGAGAGAGAAAAAGAGCACCAAGACTGCAAAAAGTGACTTATAATAGGTTGTGCACAAGAAGCATTAAGCTTTTTCAGAAAGGACAGCAGTTGCGTAAAATCACTAGCACAAACAGGCTATATTCATTTCCAAACAAAGCACATAACCAAAAGTGCCTCACACTCAGCAACACCATGACAATAGCAGAAAATTCAGGCAGCCACTAGCTAACAAACCCAGAACTTTATTTCATTCAAGAGCACCATAGCAGCCTCTACTGTCATGACTTCCAGGCAGGTCTCTCTCACAGCATGTCCTCAAGCCTCTCAAATTCAGAGCCCTTTAAAACACAGTATTTTGTGTTTAGAATAATACACCAGAATTAAGACATGAAGACCAAGTTTCATTTCTGTAATTTCTGAATAATTTCACAACACCTTAGCTCAGTGCTGCTAGCCACTGTTCAGTTCCCTTTTTTTCTGCAGATAGAGGGAAAACAAAAGCTGCCACAAATACTGATTGTCAGGTTTCTTCCCTTCAGGAAGGACTTTTACCATGACAATGAAAAACAGGTCAGCAAGGAGCAAGTTCATGATTCTACCCAGTACAGTCACCAGCTTGCTGAGCTATACTTGTAGGTTTTGCGCCAATACCTCACCACAAACAAGCCCCAATAAGTCTTTCTTTCTAGCTCTAAAAATGACAAAAGAGGCTCCCTCTAGCATTAATTTTTTCCCCTGGCCATTATTGCTGTTACATCAATTCTGGTAAGCAGACTGACCAGACACCTGAGAGACCAGTGAGCAGGAAGAAGCACAAGATGTCCAGCTCTCACAGGCCATGCTGGTGGCTACACGGGCATACAGAAAAGTTCTAACCACCCACTGCTTTTTCCCCAGTCAATTTTCAAATCATAGAAACCACGTGGGATGAGATTTTATATCACCTGAAATGAGACTTGTGCCATAGGACAGGATTGTTTGAAAGTTCAGGCAAATGTTGTTCTTTACTCTGTTATTTTTATCCATGCCATCAGATGTTGGTATAAAACATTACAGAAATAACCCTTATACCCCTCTTGATGAGTGGGTCTCATCCACTTTCACCAACCTTCTCTACCCCATGGGCAGATGAGACACCCGAAGATCAACCAAAGGGTCCTTCTGCTGGAGAAAGACCTCTCTCCACTTAAACAGGGCATCTTCTAAATAAATTCAAAGTAAGCCCCAATAAATGCCTTGCTCTGCTCTCAAAGAGAGAAAGAACTTGACCTAAATTGCTGCTTAATTTTTGTATTACACTCCCATCATTCGTTGCCATTGACAAGTCAGCTGTGATTAATCATACATGATTGCATAAATCAAGACACTCCACAAAATAATAATTACTATATTAGCACATACATATAACTTTGCATTCTCAGAAACATTTTACAAACATTAACCAATCAGTGTTTCTTAAACTTCTTTCACCTGTGTCTCACCTAGCTCCCTCCTTTCAATTTCCTCTTCTCTCTTGCTCAGCTCTTGCTTGTTGCAGGGAAGCTTCTTCCTCTCCCAGCTATAAAAAAAATCTCTATTCTACCCTTTCAAACCACACCCTTCTCCCCCACTTGCTCCCTTGTCTTCTCTTTTCTGCTTTACACCCTCAGGCATCCTTGTTCCAATTAAAAAAACCCAGCTGGAGCAGCTGAAAGAGGCCTAAATACCCTAATGAACAGTGAGATGTAGCAAAAGAGAGATTCACAGCTTTACAACGAGGTGAGCAACACAGAAGAAGGGGAATATTATTGACAGAAAACAGGGTAAAGCATGTTTGCCTAAAAGTAAGGCCAGCAGAGAGCTATGGAAAACAAAGAATTAGGAGAAAAGAGGAAAAGAACTGTTCACATTAATGTTTGCCTTTTCTTATCATGAAGGATTCAGATGTGGTAAGCTCTCTTATTGCAAGCTACCCATGGAGACACAGCACCATGTAAACCGTAGCGAAGACCAGAAGCTGTTGTTGACAGACATTTAAAACACACACAAATTCAACAGCTCAGGTTTCATTCTCTACAAATTTCCAGATATCCACAGAACAGAAATGAGATATGGACAAAATTCAATTTGCATTGAAGAAAAGGAAATCGTAAAATAAATACCAAAGATTCAAATAAGTCATTTTTTTCTGTTCAGCATGATATTCTTAAAAAGTTACAAGAACAGAAATTTCAAGGAGAGATAAGAATCATTTAATTTGAAGGCAATACATGCAAAAATCAGATTGTTACAACTTTATTAATAAATTTTAAAGTAACCATTTAGAAGTTCCTAGGAATAAGAAAAGTGAAGGTCTCAAAAAGCCTAGCAAGCAAAATGATAAGGAACCTCTCCTGCACCAGCTCAAGTTTCATAATCTGATGGAAGTGATTGTAAAACAAAATAAAGATCCATTGAGAAAGAAAGCTCAGCTGGTGATATCAGATGCCCAGTGTCTCCAAGGAAGTTCAGAAGTGGATCACTCTTAGTTTCTTGCTTGTTTGTGCTGCAGCGGTTCCACACATCCAGGTGCACTGGGGTCATGCACAAAGTCCAGCGTGGACTGTATATGCACAGCTGGCTTTTTTTAAGAAAATTTCAGTGTTGTTGTGAGGTGTTTAAGACTGACCAGACATCCAAGGTGAAAATTTGCTTACGTTCATACTACGTGATTTTGATACTCAGTGCCTGGCTGTTAGGTTTGAGGTAAGGAGTCTTCCTGAAAGTGAAACTGAGTAGGGCCATTTTGGTTTTAACTTTTTTCCACAAGATACAGTACCATTTGTTGTCCTAGGATCATCTGGGAATCCAACATAGGAAACCTCTGGTTTTCCCAGGGACCCACAATATTAGTTGATGACATCCCTCTCCTCTGCTCTCTTCCTGCACCAAAAGGCAGCTGTAGCTGTTGGTCCTTCCTAGGAGGCTTTGTATGCATTACAGCATTTTGGAAAACACCTTGGGGCTTGTGGAGAAGACATTCTGCAGATGCAGACAGAATAGGGAAAATAAATTTAAAAAAAAAGAAGGCTAATATTTGTAAAGGGAAAAATAAACATTGCAAACTCATGGCTATCCATTCTTCCCAGGTGATAGAGCTGTATGCTTTGAGCCTCCAGCCTATTCAACTCTGTTCATTGCCTTTTTGAAGGGCTCCTCTGGTGACACTGTAAGCCCCAGCCCACTTTGCTGTTCTCGTCCCCTGCCTTCCCAAGCAAATATTGCAACAGTGCTGGCTGGCTCTGCAGGCTTCACACATGTCCCATCCAGTTGCCCAGAGGTCCATAGCTGAGGTTCAACAAGAAGGTAGCCTGCTGCCTACTGGCATCAGGGCAGCATGTCTGAAACCTTCTCACTCTTCCACATGGGTCTTCTAGCTGGAGAAAATCTCCAAAGACATGCACAGTGCATGCAAGGACTGTACCACAGAGCAGCATTTGCCTTATTTGCACAGTGTAATGCTGATTAAAAAACAAGGTGTGTGATGGTCACACTAGGAATGACTTCTGTTTTGCTGGTGATGGGAAACAAAAAAAGTATTGTGGTGAAACTGGCTCAATAAATTACATGCAGCAGACTTAATGCAGGTGTGCTTTTTTGGCTGGGGCTTTACATGGAGCAGGCAAGGGATTCAAGTAGTGACTCTGAGGCAGGGAAATTTGAGATTAGTGGTTCTGCCTTCAGGAGAAAACTGATTATTTGGAATTAACGTTAATAAATCTAGCTTTCTTTTCCTATACTTACTCCCCCTTCTCCCACTCCTTGCACAAAGAGTTCCTGCATGCTGCTGGCTGATTACAGTAGCCAACACAAAACAAACCTCTTTCCTTTTCTTTGTGTCACGTATATGGAATGATACAAAACCTTTGTGTCTCTTGCCACGGCTGACATGCCAGCCAGAGCCAACAATCTTCACTTGGCAGGAATTTCCATGTGAAAGGAATATTTTGAAGAAAGCCTGTGGGCCGGAGCCAAGGTAAAAGCTCCTCACTCCCTCTAGCAAATGCTGCTTTTCCAGTGTGAAAGCATGAGCCACTGCCCTCCAGACCATCATACGCATGGATTTGCCCCCAGTTGGAGCCTGTCATCTTCACAGCAGGAGCAGAATGAGGGTTTTCCAGTGGGATGGGGATCACCAACAGCACAAACATTGTTTCTTCATGAAGGAAAAAAAAACTTCAGTCCCAGGTTTTGGCCAGCAGCTTCTTTCTAATGCAGACAGTCCTTAAGCACTTTGCTCGATAGCATATAGAGAACCTTCAAGGGGAGGAAATGCCAGGATAGAGATGGGTCACTTGGCCTTACAGGGAGAGAGGTACAATCACAGGCAGTGCCTGAAAGCTAAATCCAGGTGACTTAAAATGAGAAGCAAGGTACACATTTTTAACAGCTACCCATTGAAATGAACTGTCAGGGGGGTGAAGCTGGCTGTTTAGTGTTTTGTTTTACTTCAATTTCTCAGATCAAGACTAGATGCCCTTTCCTGTGTCAGAAGTTACTGGTGCTTGGAATAAAAGTAGAACTGAGTGAGACTTGCTGAGCTGCAAATATCCTTGCATGGGGTGAGCACTGCAAAAGAATGAAGCTCTGTAGTGCCGGGGTTTCAGCAGGAATATTATAAATGACCAATATTGGTACCTCTACCTTTTCAACTTGAGCCATTAGTTGGATTCGGAATCTTGCCAACAATGTCCCTTAGGAGGGAAAACAGGTGATGGAGTCAGGAAAGTCTTCACACAGCTAGTCCCCAAGCACAGGAGGAATTGCAGAAGAGAAGGCAGCGACTTTACTGGTGAGGCAAAGCTCTTCAAAGTCACCTCAGCAACAAAAATCCTCTCTTGGCTTTCACTAGGAGTGTGCCATCAACATCACCCTCAGCTTTTTTGCTGCCTCTTCAGTGCATCTGATACCTGTTGCTGAAATAATCATTCAGCTATGCCCCAGGCAATTCTCATCCCCAAATTTACCTCCAGACTCCAGGCCAAAACTGCCTGGTTTTGGTCAGTAATTATTACTGTTTCAGCCGTCCACCCCTTGAAGGATCACAGTGGCTTCCTGCTGTCCTGTGGGATGAGGAAGGGGAAGACAGAATTACACTCATCAGCTCCTGCAAGCTTCATCCACCACAACTGAGCTGTGCACACAGCAGTGACAGACAAGCTCGAGTGATGGCAGGCAGCAGGAGATGGACCATTGCTAAAAAAGACCAGCGCATTTGTTGAACTCTGTAAGCAGAAGCAAAAACTGCTAGGTGCCACTTCGCCAAGCAGGTCTCTGCTAATTTCCCTGGAGGGTAGCTGTGCACACCTCGGCATCGTCACATGGGAGATGCTTGTCTTGCGGACGAGATCCTGCAACAGGATCCATCCTGGGCAGGAGGATGTCAGCATGCTGCTCTGTGTACTGTTGCTGTCACTCTGCAGCACGTGTTATCTGTGAAACTTGTCCCCGCTTGCTGGGAGCTGTCCTGAGGCAGGTAGAAAGCACAGGGGTCATGGAGGGCTTGGCCAGTGATGCTGCAGTGGAAACAAGAGATGCCACCACATTCACCTTCCAGTGCTTTCTGCCATAACTGGGTCAAGCAACATGGCGAGAAGCAGCTTTAAGAGCTATTGCCCTTACACGGGGACTTACACACATTACCATTTTTTGCCCTTCTTATTTATGGCGTAAAAGTTGGTTTAATCAATAAGCGTAGGTGGCAGATGCTGTAATTGCACTGCAGATGAGATTTATCGTTCCATACACTAATTGCAATAAACACGCGTTTACCGTAAGACCCAAGGGGAGGAACATTGCAGACCCCCCCCTCCTCCCCGGCAATGCATCGCTCTGCAGCGGCACCGCATCCCTTCGCGTCGCCCCTTAGGGCTCGGGCTCTGCTAGGTTCAAGCCCGCAGGGCTGCGGGGACACGGGGAGCCGGAGCCACCTCCCCACGGCGTCGGGCAGGGACACGCCGCTCCGCTCGCTGCCCATCGCCGCCCGCCCGCCCGCCGCCACCGCGGGGCAACAGCGCCGCGCCGCGCCCGCCAAGCGCACTGCGCCGGTACGGGTGGCGAGAGGGGACTGGGGTACAGCCCGCTGCTCCTAAATCCTCTCCCGCTCAGCCTTTTGGGGGGATCGCTGACTGCCATAGGGGGGAACCCCAGGTTCCAGTATAAATTGGGGAATGACCTATTAGAGAGCAGTGTAGGGGAAAGGGACCTGGGGGTCCTGGTGGACAGCGGGATGACCATGAGCCAGCACTGTGCCCTTGTGGCCAGGAAGGCCAATGGCATCCTGGGGTGTATTAGAAAGGGGGTGGTTAGTAGGTCCAGAGAGGTTCTCCTGCCCCTCTACTCTGCTCTGGTGAGACCACACCCGGAATATTGTGTCCAGTTCTGGGCCCCTCAGTTCAAGAAGGACAGGAAACTGCTGGAGAGAGTCCAGCACAGGGCAATAAAGACAATTAAGGGAGTGGAGCATTTCCCTTATGAGGAAAGGCTGAGGGAACTGGGTCTCTTAAGAGAAGAGGAGACTGAGGAGTGACCTCATTAATGTTTATAGATATGTAAAGAGTGAGTGTCAGGAGGATGGAGCCAGACTCTTCTCGGTGACAACCAGTGATAGGACAAGGGGCAATGGATACAAACTGGAACACAGGAGGTTCCACTTGAATATGAGAAGAAACTTCTTCACAGTGAGCGTAACGGAACACTGGAACAGGCTGTCCAGGGAGGTTGTGGAGTCTCCTACTCTGGACACATTCAAAACCTGCCTGGACACATTCCTGTGTAACCTCATCCAGGTGTTCCTGCTCTGGCAGGGGGATTGGACTAGATAATCCTTCAAGGTCCCTTCCAACCGCCACCATTCTGTGATTCCGTGAAAGGGAAACCCAGCCGACAGCCTGCAGCTCAGTTGAGTTGAGGTGGGAGAAAACTGAAGGGGAGCTGGGGTGCACTTGCTGCGTCCCCGCTTCACCCAGCGCCTGGCTCTGCCTCACTGTTTCACAGGGCGCTCTTCCCCACTTTCTCCTGTCCTCACTTCTTGGCTGGCTCTGGAAGTACCAAAGGTCTGGTCTGCCAAGGGTTCACAGCTCTGACTGATGCCTTACTGCTGCAGCCTTTGGTCTTACGATAAACTTCAATACATCATGAATAGCAATCAACAAGTGGGGAGGAACTCTCCTTTTTCTAACTCACCACCTGTTGAAAATGGGTCTTGGAATTACCCCTTACTGCAAGGGGCATTTCTTTTCCTGACTTTAATGTTTCAAATATAGCTTTGTAATCCCACTTGTTTTATTGCAAATTACAGCTGAAAGGCTCTTTTCTGGAAAGATTCCTTTCTGTAGAGGAAATTTGGTAATTGCAAGTTTTCTTTGGGCCGTTACTTGGCCCATCCTCAAAGTAAGCTCCTGCTGGGTGGGATGACATTGTTCTGCGCTGGTGGTTATGAACTATGGATGTTAGTTCACTGGCCCTAAAAGAGGTTATAGATTACCTTTAATAGGTATAATCACTTCAGTCAAGACTTCCATGCTGTCTCCTATCACTTGCACTAAGGGACTCCTGCTTTGGGGGATTTTTCTTACTTACAAGCTAGCGCAGATGAAATATCCCATAGAGAAACACTGCTAGTGCATCACACATGCTGTGTTTTCTGTCTTGATGAAATTTGCCAGACAGATGACAATCACATACAACTACACACACCC
Organism: Streptopelia decaocto; assembly: GCF_964273445.1. NCBI lineage: Eukaryota > Metazoa > Chordata > Aves > Columbiformes > Columbidae > Streptopelia > Streptopelia decaocto. Next base: position 91,071,243 of record NC_138663.1, read on the forward strand.
TGCTCAGGTATAACACATTACACAGACAAAGGCAAATTTCTCCGCCACAGCCCCTAGAAACACATGCCCTGTGCCTATTGATGTCATCATCCAGCCCAACTCTGCGTGGCACCAACAACTCTCACCCTCCTCCCCCAGTTAGCAGATAACCAGACATTCCTCACCTTCCCAGCTCCTCTGCATCCTATTCCCTTCACCCCAGCAGCCAACGTAATCACCAGAGGGCTCCTTATCTCTGTGATAATCTCTCGAATTGTCTTCTGTCTCCAACACCTAATCGCCCTGCCCCTCACCTGCTGAGATCAGCTGCTTTCCTATTGGGAATAAGAATAAAAAATGAACTCTGGGAATAATAAAGAGTACAGAAAGCTTTCAAGTTCAAATATCAATAAATAAAGGGAAAGAGGGAGGGAGAATTGCATGCTTCTTTTGATTAATTCCCTTTCTTCCCGCCCCCAAAGACCATGCGGTAAATAAAATGAAGTACAGTCCTGACAGACACAAACCTTGACTGTCTGTTTATAGACGGCGTGAGTGCCAATATTCCAGTGGGACTGTGCAAAATGGATCTGTCAGTGAATCAGAGCACATGTTACAGAGTGTGAAGGTACATGCTTCACATTAAAAACAAATCCTTCAGAATGTGCAGAATACCCTAAATCTACATCTGCCACACTGGTTATTTCTATTACATTCTTAAAATTCATACTGAATTTTATTTTCCACATCTTGGAAGTGTTAGATCTGCAAACCAGTATTATAACAGCAGCTGTTATGAAGTTCAGCTCTGAATAAGTATGTAGCTGAATGTTGGCCGGAATTCTGAATTTTACCTCTGAATATTTTTCCCACCATCTTTTGGAAGCTGCCTGGTTTGAGAAAACCATCACTTCTGCCTCCCGCTCCCATGATAACTGATACCTACCATGTTTCAGGATGATCAGAAAATGCCCTTTTTTCACACCTGACTCTCCCCAACTCCAGCATCATCTTTTTCTTTTCCTCTTCCAGTCCTGCAACACCAAAGCCCTGTGCTGCTGCTTTTACATCTCCATTACTTTGGGCCAAAGAGCCACATTCAATACCATTGATGCCACAGTCATTAGAATTAATTTCAAGGAGCAGAAAGAAGTTTAAAATTGCCAGGCAAATGACTAAATTTTTTTTTTTTAATCTCCTTTGTCACCATTACCACCTCTTGACAAAGGAAGCAGATTTGAGGAGAGTTTATGCTGTACAGCAATTTATAATCAAAATTTTGAGTAAGGTCTTTGATCATACCAGAATGCAGTCATCTGCATTATGAGGTAAATACAACACAAGAGAAACAAGTCCAATTATGAGATATGGTTTAGGATCCACCAATAACCATATTGACTGATTGTTGGTTTGTTGGTTTTTTTTTCATAATGAGTTACATCTACATTATATACAGTCGCTTGCACCAGATTGCAGTGTGATTTTCAAAGTGTCATTTTTCAGATATGAGACTTTTATAAAAGTTTTCATCACAACAAAAGCTGTATACTTTCTATCATCCTAATAGCATAGTGTCCTAAGTTCATATCTACAACAAACTGAAACATTTTAATTTTTTTTTTAATCTGCACAAGCATGAATGCAGGCTGGAGCACAGCAAAAGCCAAACCCTTTTACTGTTAAGAGCTACAGAAAATGCCAGTTTTGCTCCTTCTGATCTTGTTTTTACTTGGAGGTGGAGGAGAAGACAACTGAGCATTTCTTCCCTGCTCCTACACTTCAATGGAGATGAAAGCTGTTGCCTTCCTCTGGTTGGTCTTTGCCAACTGAAATAGTATAAAATATTTCAGTTCAGCACTCCTGTTTTAACTTAGTGCTCCTAACTCACAGCTTTTCCTACAGGACTTTGAAAAATCAGTTTCCTCAAAAAACAGCTCAACCCTTTCCCACCCTCCAGCTGGAGATAACAGAACCAGTCAAAGGCATCAACACAACTTTGCCAGGTTTGAGCTGTGTCTCTGCAGAGTGTTCAAAGTCTTGACATGACACAAAGCCTAAAAAAGAAGACGGAAAAAAACAAAGAAAAAACAAAACAAAAAAGTTGTTGCTATGCATTCCAAATCTTGGCTCACTCATCAATTAGAAAGTATGAAAAAAGCCACGCGGAAGTACTGCAGAATATTCTTACCCCTGGCTTCTCAAAATCAAGGTCCCTAGCACTTACTAAAGCTTTTTATATTCAATTTTTATATTGTTGCGTTTTCTCCTACGGTGGATGTTGCAGCTGGACAGACCTCTCTGTCCCCCGTGATTCCCCAGAGCAAAAGGGACCATCCCCTTGCCCTCAGGACTGCGCTGGGTCAAGGTCCCCTCACAATTACACTGCCACTTCATTTCCTTCAAGACATTCATAGCGGTCAACACCTTGACCAAGCAGCCTGCTTCCAGGCAAAGCCTGGGTTTCTTTTGCACGCCGGCATCACCAGAAAAGCACCCGTGGACTGATCTCACGTGTGCACTTTCTCCTGCCGCAGCAGCTGGGTCAGAAGGACTCCCTGCAGCAGCTTCTGACAGCGTCAGCACACTGTTTGCATGTCATACAATCATAGAATGTCCTGAGTTGGAAGGGACCCACAAGGATCATCGAGTCCAACTCCTGTCCCTGCATATACCTTTTTGTCCCTGCTGATACCTTTGGGACAGGCATTAGCAGTTCTCCCCACACACACCAGGGACATGAAGGAAAGCCATCTAGTTCATGCTGAAAAGTTGCTTTTCTGACCTCACCTCCCTGCATTAATGCATTATCTGAGCACACACAGTAATTAGCAGTGTTAGACGAATATTACACTTACATGCAAATAAACTTCTCTGTACTGCCCAGGCCACATAATGCCAAGTTCACTCTAGCATCCAAAATCGTGTTTTCCACACCAGCAGACATCCTCCACACAGCAGCTTCACCTTAGTGAGAAAGATCTTGCAGAATAATTGTGAATGCTGTGAGAGTGTTCACTGCCCTGAGTACATACAGAAGATATATCTAACTCATGTGCTGCTGAAGGACAGGAAGGGAGGTTTTCGTTTGCTCTCAAGCCCACCCATCAAGGAAATACAAGAGGTAACAGTGCTGTCAGGGACGTGTCACCAACCCCAAGTAAAAGGTCAGGCAAGGAGTTGTGTGAATAATTCTTCAGGGATAGCATGAAATTAGAAAAAGAAGGTGACTTGATCAATGGAAAATGTTATTTCTGTTGAGAAGAAAAAGGGTCACTTCTGTCTGTACATAAAATACGAGAATAAATGCATTTGGACACAACATTTGACTGAAAAACCAAGAGAGCAATCACCAGCACTACTGTAAGCGGCAGCTTAATTCCCCTTCTACTCACCTCAGGTTTTGCCATACACCTCTGGATTTAAAACTAAAAGAAGAAAACAAAAGAAAACAAACAACAACAAAAACACAAAACAAACAAACAAAACTAAAGAGTTTGCAATATTCGGTCTTGCACTATTCCTTGAGGACATTGCCTGGTGTGCACTCAGCAGCTGAGATACACCCAGACCAGCAAAGCTGGAGGATAGGAGGGTAGGCAATATGCAAGTCAACAAGAAAACCAGAGAGCAGGCCACATATATGACCAAAGGAAAGAATGAACACAAGAAAATGAGAATTTGAAATTAAAACATACTAAATACTGTACGTTCAGGAGCACAAAGGTCATCTGATAACTTCCACCTGCAGAGATCAAGCTACGCCAGGAAAAAGTAGTTAAATAGAACTCCATTCTAGCAGCCCTTCACTTTTGGCCTGGGATCTGAAGCTGTACTTTTCTGTACTTTTCTTTACATCTGTTCAAAAAATGTAATACTACATAAAGAATATCTCTACAGAGAGTAGCACATATAGTACTTACTTTTGTACATGGCAAGTCTACCTAACCTAGTTAGGATTTGCCAGATTAAAAATAGACTTTGAAGATTTGAAGTGTGGCAGATGACTCGAGCAACCACAAAAGAACACTCTCTTTTAGGTGATGGAATTTTTTTTCAACTGGATCCAGGATAGATATACAACCCATTTTCTTACTGGAGTGAACTACGGTCCAGAGGGCAACAGAGGACTCTGCATGTTAATGATGCTGCCCTAAGTACCCCACGTGCAGTGGTAGGAAGTGCAGAGCCATTTCCCCTCTTGAGGAAACACAAAACACAACATAGTAAGGGAAACAACCTGAAAATATGTCCTGTATTCGAGTTAAAAAGGTGAGAACTAGAAGATAATGGAAGTTAAAATATTTTTTTTAAAAAGCCTATTCCCTATTTTTTAATGCTGTAGTTACTGTAAGCAGACAGGAAAATACAAAGTCTCTCATTCTCTCCAGCCTTCCACAGGGTGCACAAGGCCAAGGGAAGCACATGGTGGGATATACCATGTGCGTTCTGATATGAAACACAGATTTAGGCTCTATGCACATGAGTAAATTAGGCAAGGGTAGCTGTCCTAAAACACTGCCTAGGTAACTGCACCACCTCCATGCAATTGCAGTGTGGCATAGTTCCTAATTAAACTTCCAAATATACAGAACGTTTCTGCCTTCCAGGATATGAATAATCCCAGCTTATTTCTTTAGGCGGAAGGAACCAACACTTTACAAGCAAGCTGCAGGATGCTTTTCTTAGCAACCTTCTACGTGTGGAGTCACACAACCAAGAAGCATGTTTCAGGATAACCAGACACTCTTTACCTCTGCCCAGGGCTGCTGGAGGACAGGGCTGGTGATTTTTTCAAAGCAGCTGCAGCACTGTTTCTTCTGTTAGGGGATCACCAAAAGGAGTCATCTACGGACCAGTTGTTCCCTGTGGAGCCTTCCATTACTTGGAGCCCGCAGCCAGGTATTTTCCATGACAGGGTTTAAAAAAAATATATACATCATACTTAGCAGTGTCAGCTGGTTGCCAAAGTTTGTCAGCTACAGCTTGCACACTTCCAACTTTCTTTAGGCCTGAAACAAAGCCGTCTGTTATGTATGTAAAAGCATTAGGGCAAACATGGTGTTCACACTCCCAGTGCAAAATTGCTTGTTGTTGGTTTTCCCTGATGCAAAAACCTTTAATGATGTTTTTACTAGAATGCTTTAACAGAAAATTTTTATTATCTAATTGTTTTACTGTCACCACTCAATATACCAGTGACACTGCTTGTGCATACAGGTCCTTGTTCACCAGCCAGCTGTAAACAATGGCACGCTGGGCTGAAGCAAGTGCTGTCTTCTCAGTCATAGAATCATAGAATAGTTTGGGTTGAAAGAGACCTTCAAAGCTCATCTAGTCCAACCCCCTGCAATGAGGAGGGACATCTTCAGCTAGATCAGGTTGCTCAGAGACCCATCCAGCCTGGCTTCAATGTTTCCAGGGATGTGGCATCTACCACCTCTCTGGGCAATCTCACTTTCTTCTCACTTGTGCTGCAGCACCTGGCAAGCTCATGAGCTGGTTGACCTGGGCTACAAATATAAAAGCTGAAAGACTCATAAGAAAATCCCATTTGGGGCCAATAATATGGAAGACCAACTAGCACTGAAATTCAGCTCACCTGGGGAAGAATTTGCCCTTCTGTTCCTCTGAAAGCCCTTGTCCTCACTATTAACCCTTCACTGACATCAAATTACCTGGTTTATTATTCTCCTGCCTCTGGGAGAGTCTTTTCCCTTTATGTCTGGGGCAAGCGGTTGTTGAAGACACATGGAAGGAGACTTTTATGATTATTATAGTAGCTGCAAAAGTCATATGCCCCATGGAAACACTCAGGTATTTATTGGTTTCAGGCTCAGCAGCACCAACGCTGCTTTTAGTGTAGCAATAGGTCTGCAGACAGCCAGGGGTACCCACGGCAGCCCAGCTCAGACACATTTCAGAGAGTGGCAGCTGCAAGGGAATGGCAACACCCTGGAAGGTGCAGGAGACCTGTGAAAGGAACCGTTGTGTGGGAACACAGCTGGAGACACGCTTGGAAGGAGGTGCTCCATGTCAAAGGGGGTCACAGCTCAGGGACCCTCGCTGAGGCAGGGACAGCCCCGAAGGACCGCAGCCAGCCCACACTGGGGTATGGACACCCTTGAGGGACTGTGGCTTGCTGACCCTCCATGCCAGGGCAGGCGCACCCCTGGGGGTAACACATGGCAGCAGCAAGGGAAGGGGAGACCAGAAAGGTGTTTGACTGAAGCTGACCCTGAGGAAGGCAGAGGAACAGGTTTTCCCTGAGTTTTTTTTTCATCGGTTTTCTTTCTTCTCAACCAGCAGTCAGCAATTAAAACTTTGCGTTAACTGGCAGTAAATTTAGTCATGTAAAAATTCCTCAAATCAAGACAATTTTGCCCATGACACATAATACCAAATTAAGTTTGCACTTACCTTGGAAGGCTTCCAGCTTATTTTATCCTATTGGATACAAATCTTTTATGTAGGTGCAAATCTGAAACACACAAAGCACTAAACAACAACGTCAGGCATCCAAAAGGCAGGTGTGTAAAGTATTTCAACTTCATGTTCCTTTACATTACCATAGTAGTCAGTGGCTAAGGTGCAACAGGTAAATTCAGTCCTTATAACCCCCCTAGCTGAGGCATGAAGGGTTCACGCATGTCGTGATCTTTGCCGAAACTGTATCTGATTTGGATGCATCCACCACTGTCTCCCTTTGCAACTTGCTGGTACAGAGACCTCATCGTTTGGTCACTGTCAGTCTGTCCCAGATGTGATAAAGTGTACCATAGACTAAATTGAATTGTAAATTGAAAATACTGAGATCCTTTTACTGCCACAACAACTATCTCTAATAGCAGTGTTTATAGCGTTTGCATCTCATAAGCTGAACTTTCTAATTTCAGGAAAAAAATGGCTGTTCATCTGAGCTGCATTTCAGATGCACGTCAGCTAGCAAGTAATTGAAGACAAAGTGTTTTTTCTGTAATAAACCTCCATAATGAAAACACCAGAGTAAAATCCTAAAGTTCAACTCAATACATCACACTAATCTTCAGAATGGGATTTTCTCACTACTAATCTTGTTAGAGCTAGGGCACTCTGCAAATATATCTAAAACCATAATTACTGAAGAGATATTAAAAGGATCAATTTATTTCAATAAAAAATGCAAACTTTGAGAAGAATTCATTAATACTCAAAATCCAGCCATGCAATAAATCATACTAATGAACTGAGAAAAAGGAATAGATGAACAAGTACTGACATGATGTCTTATGCTTATCGCTGTTAGAGAGGAACTGACAATTACTCTGTTTGAAATATAACTCTAGTAAGGGAAAGGCTAGAAAGTGAGAGAAAGGCTTGTTAAAAATATGTATGTGCATATGTACACACATTTTTAAAACGTATTATGACGAAAGCTGATTTAATTTACTCCTAAGGAGGCTATAACACCATTTTCAACACCCTTAAGCTATGTTTACATTAGCACGCAGTGCTGTGCAACAGGAGCATGAAACAGCTGTTGCAGAGAGGCTGCCAGCACACAAACTGTTCATGTGCTGGGGAGGGTTACTGCCAGCAAGCTCCAGGCTGGTCCTGTGCGCTGACTGCCTGCAGTGAGTAGGGTACCCAAGGTACAGGGCTGGAGGATCCCTCTAGTTTGGTTTTGTCCGATGGGAACTGAAAGTGCACGCTCCAAGGGTGCTCTGTAACGTGAATCAAAACAAGTTGATGGCGTGTGTAGCAGCAAACATGAAATTGTCATCAAAAACAGCTCCCTGACTTGCACTAAAATGCTCCCTACAGTGGAAGCACTCAGAACACTGTAGATGGTTTGCTCCAGAACAAAAACAATGAGACACAGCAGAAATCTAAGTGACACACTCAGCCACGTTACCTAGATGATCCAATGACAATAGGGGGTACCTAAAATAGCCTTTTCAGTACCAATGGGCTGTGATAGCTGTTAAGACAGAATGTAAAAACATGTTTTTCCATATGCTTGTGAGGTTCTGTGATTTGCTAAGATGAAAATTCAAACAGTTGGTTTGGTATTTTGGAATTATAATAGGCCTGTTCGAATAGCGCACTTGGAGTTAGCCAGTCTGCTTCAATGGACACTTGCAATAATTTTCTATAGGCTTCCAAAGCAGACTGAGACAATTTTACCAATACCTGTATGTTCAGTGCTCCTTAAACTCACTGAAGTGAATTCCTGGTGCCTCAGTTGTGAGACAAAGAGGAGATATGTGTCATGATGGGATCTGCACTGGCCACAGGACATGCTTCTCTACGGGAGATTAAAGCTTTGCATATTATGAGAGAACACCTTTTCACACCCTATTATCTTCAAGGAGTAACTTGAGAAAGAAGCTGGAAATGCCAACATGCAAAAGATAGCTGTTATAAATAGGTCAATTATTTTTTTTTACGGCAGAAGCTGATTCTAACCCCACCCCAATTTGTTTGTGCAGTTGAAAAGACGTAGAGTTCCTAGGTCTCCTTAAACAAGTCACAATACACCCAAAGGCTGAAAATGCCTGTCCAGAGAGACAAGATACTGTGATCCAACTAGATACAAGAGACAAAGAAAACAAGCAGCAAAAGCGTACAAGATACATTAAAAGAGAAAACAGAAAAGCTTCCCTGACACTTAACTAAATAGAAAGAAGCATCTCATCACTTTTTCCTACCTGCCATCTGCAAGCTTTACTCAATTCTCCAATTCTCACAGCAGAGGAGGTGGGGAGTAGTACTTGCTGCCACCTCTCCTGGTGGAGAAGTCTTAGTCTGTTCACTCATTACTCGCCTGAAAAGCTGCTCAGGCCCATTATTACAGACAGTAACTACTCTTTTTCTTCTTTTGAGGTTCTCAGACACAAGCCACCAGGTTTGGGGCAGACTTCAGCAGCTCAGGAGGGAGAAAGCTCTGAGACAAAAGATGAGCCTCTCTTTTGTTTTGTTGAATTACAGTCAAGTTATTAAAAATCGCTGTTTCCTTTCTTTCAGTAGTCTCATGTGGGAAAATGCTGGCAAGGCACCAAAACCTCATCTAGATGAGAAGCTTTGGCTTTTACTGGCTTTAAAATGAGTGATTTATGGCACCACGTTCACCACGATGTTATTCCCCTTGCAAGCATGCTCTCGGAGTGCAGAGAAGAGGCGGGTGTGCACCAATTACATGTCCCTTGCTGCTTCCAGCCTCTTCCAGAGCGGAGGCAGAGGTCAACCAAACCAAAGACCAGAATGGAGAAACCATCAGGCTGCATGCCATTCCCCCCTCTCCTTTCTAACTGCGTAACTGTTTGTGGCTTTCTGGATGCTCTTTTACTGTAATTTTAAAACCGAAGCCAGTACAGCTTGCACCATTGTCTCTCCTCACAATTAAGACTATCACAAAAACCTCTGCTTTGTTCTAATTCATGTCTCTAAAGAGCCCATGTCAGGGCAATTACTACTGGCAACAAACCAAATAAATTTTTGTATTTTTGTTCTCTCCATAAGTTTATCAAAGCAAGATAAGACGTTTCCTGCTTCTCATTCTGCTTTATGCAAAATGCAATGGGCTGGGCATGTCCAGCTTCTCTGCTCAAACATAGTTGCTAATATATTTAATATGTCTGTTTCCTTGGCATTGTCAAGGAGGACTGGGGAACCTGAAATTAAAAAAAAAAAAAAAAAAGGTACACTTTGAACACAGCGTGATGCAGAGGGATAGAGGTGATTAGGATTTGCAGTTACGAGCAGTATTGAGAAACAGCCAACTGTGCTGTCTTCAGGATGCGAGTCATTTAAGCTAAACATTTTGGGGGGGGGAAGGAAAAAGGAAAGAAAAAAAAACAACAAATAAACAAACAAACAAAAAAAACCCCAAAACCAACCAAACAAAAGAACACACACAAACAAAACCAAAACAAACAAAAATCCAAACCAAACAAAAACAACCAACCACAAACAAAACAAAACCAAAATAAACTAAACAAAAAACAAACAGCCCCCCCTCCTCCCCCCCCCCCCCCAAAAAAAAAAGCCACGAACAAACAAACAAACCCCCCCAAAAAACAGGGAAGCAGATGCCAAAAGACACACATTTGTTAACAAGTCAGCTGAAATTTTATTGCCAGGAAGCCACCTTATCACCATAATGCTTCCTTCTACAACCCTAGAAAAACAGGTGTCCTGAGTATCACAGCTTGACATCACGGGTGGGTTGAAATCCTCCGAACATCCTTCAGATCCGTACCGAGGGCTGACAGATCGCCTTCAAGCCTCCCCTTTGACCAAGGCGAGGGAGCCACTGGCAATGTCTGGCCATTTCGTGGCCAGCAACGAAAGGGGTAAAGCCGGCACCCCCTCCCCTCTCTCCAGAGCAAGCCGCGGCTGCTTGTGCCTCATCTGTGCGGGGTGTGACCAAGCGCAGGGACGGGCCAGCGGTGAATCCGCCACCAGGTGTCACCAAACGGCCGCGCTGGCCGCAGGATCCGAGCCGAGCCTCGGGATGTCCCGCAGACGGGGCAGGGGCGTTAGAGCACGGTCATTACCTTTACGGTTACAGGAGGTCCTTTCTTTCCACTACTTACAGCTGAAAATTAGCTTTTTTAAAAAAAGAGGATTCCTTGCTGACACCTTGCAGGGCAACAATAAACCGTGGCAGATGCTTTGTTAACCCTCTCCTGTTCCCTTCTTCTCAGCCCCCGTCCCCCTCCCCACTAAGGAGGGCAAATAGGAGGGCAAAGAGAGGCAAAGAGAGAGAGAGGACTTGCAAGCTGGAAAAAGTTTAAAATGTTTTCCTAACGCTACTAATAAAATAGAGAAAATAATACAAAATATACAAAACCAATCTTGTAATTCCCAGCACCAGCTGCTCCAGCAGCTGCAGGGCAGGCACCCGAAAGTCCTGGGTTGGACTCTGAAGCAGACCAGAACTGGATTCAAGGATGCAGGGTCTGTCACTAAGCCTCAGATCACAGGGACGACAGGCAGGGTCGTCCCCAGACACCAGCTGTAGTTGAAAAGAGACAAGACCCTCGCGATTGCCCACTTTCATATGGTGTTATGACGTGGTTGGGATGGAATACTTAGTTGGTCAGTTTCAGTCACCTGTTCAGTTCGCTCCTCCTTGCTTACAGGATGTGCATCCTTATCAGCGACCTTGCATATCATTGCTAAATCTACCAAAACACGTATCCAACTTCAGAAAAGTGCAGTTACTAAGAAGAACTTAGCTGAAAGAAAAATTCACTAAAAGAGAAACTGGTCTTGCTTTTAATAAAACCAGAGCACTTGCAATTAACTGGCATCGTTGTGCATTCCAGGTTTACTCACATGGCATACGGGCTAATTGACCTCCCCAGAGAGAGGCTTAACTTCAGACCAGCCACAAACTGAAACTCAAAATCTCAGATTAAGGATTTTAACACCCGTGGAGGCGTTGTCAGTATACATCAAGTTCTGCTCTTTAACGTCTCGCCCTCCTCAGCTAGCAAGATGCTCCACCAAGCACTGCTGTGGTCACAGCTGTCAGTTGTCCTCCAACCTTCCTGCACATGGGCCCACCACAATTGCTTGCCTCACCCATTTCTTCATCAGTCTTTACTGATGGCAATTACCAAAAATAAGACCTACCCCAAAAATAAGCCCTAGCATGATTTTTTCAGGATTGAGGATGCTCAAAATAAAAGCCCTACTCCAAAAATAAGCCCTAGTTACAGTTTGTAAAAAAAGTCGATTTAAATAATGTCCAGGCAGCTATACATGTAAAAAATGTAAGCATCTTTGGGAGCAAAAATTAATATAAGATCATGTCTTATTTTCAGGGAAACAGGGTGAGTTTGTCTCTTTCTTGTCTCTGGCTGCAATATGTCCCTGCTAGTACTAGTGTCTGAATTGCCAGCCGCACTGTAAGCACATCAGCATTGCACAGAAGGCAGGAGAGACCCATGTTCTGTCTTGGTGAACACGTCAGACTCTAAATCAGAGCCTGAGCATTTATAATGAAATACATCTGCAAAAATAGTTGTTGACACTGGTTCCTGTTAACTCCAAGCTGTGGGAGAAAGACAGCATTTAATTTAAGATTTCTACTTCGTGTCCTGAAAAAATAAATAAACTTCCAATCTGCAGTAAGTCTTAAAAAAAAAAAAAAAATCAATTGAACACTGAAGTACATTGCATGAGCTAATGGCCAAATCCTATGATTTTTGCACTCTTTACCAAAGGCCTATATTTCTCCTTTTACAGAACTTTAACACCTTGCAGAATTTAGCCTTTCAAACACTCTGGGGAAAAAGAATAAGCTATTAAGACTGATAAGGGATTGCAAGAAATAGCAAGCAATGCAAAAGAAGCAGAAGTGTCTCAGTGTCTCATGACAAGGGAACATAGAAGATTTCCTGCCATAATGAAGACAATCAACACAGGAAAAAAAAAATAAAAGCAGAACAATAAAGAAATGATAAAGTTCCATCACCTGGACTGCCTTATTTAGCTGCTTATGTCATTTATAGTCTTGGAAGTGCCTCAACACTGAATTTCAAATATGAGCATGCATTAGAGGAAACAACTAAGAAGAACGTGGCATTACTTACCCGTCTTTAGACTCCATTCTAATAAATGTCTGTGACTCTTTAAAAACAGTTTTTCAGAAGTATGTGACATTTGTCCAATATATCTGGAAACTAGAGAAAATTCAATATTTCAAGCAAAAATTCTCCTCCTGTTCTTCATGCTTAACAGTTAAACCTGTTGAGTTCTCTTGGTTTAGTTTGAAGAGATCAAGAAATCAGTCACAAGCTAAAAATATATTGCAGCAGGTGATAGTTGAAGACTGATAAAAGAAAACACTGCAGTTCCTACTAATGTCATGCTGGCAAAGTAGCTGTATTTGCACATTTGATGTAATATTACATCTTTACATTTAATAAAATATACAGAGAGGGCAGAGATACAGTACCTCTGCAACAATGCAGTCTTGCTGCTGCAATCGTCTTTTGCATTTATTAACACTAGGATTTCTTCTGCCACCAGTTACTGAATGGCGGGACTCTGTAGGATGTACTTACTCTACACATTCCTTCACCACCTTTAGATCTGTTACTTTCTTTCAACAATTACGTAATTCATACTAAATCTGTTTTCAGGTACAGACCACAAAAAGCATTTGACTTATGTGAATTATTTCAACTGTTAAAAATGTTAGTAAAGATTTTACAAATAAAGTCAAATTCATACTATTTGGAAAGCATAAAATCCATGCCTAGGAGGTATACTGCATTAAGACAGTTTCCTATAGCAGGTTCTGAAAAAACACAGCACAAGCATTTGTCCAAGCAACAGAGCAGAAGATGGGTCAGCACCGCTGATTGTCCTGCAGACATCTGCCTGCCCCCACCTCCCACAACAGGGTTTGCTTCTGAGCTGCAAAGCCAGTATGACCCTCAGCTCGAAGAACTGTCCTCAGAAGCATTTCAAGTCCAACATACTGTTAGCTTCCCATTTCAAACAAACAACTACTAATTAGGAGATCTATATGCTTCTGAAGGCATCCAGATCCTCTACAGAATTAAGAGCCTGCACTTTCACAGAGCACTTAGCAGAGAAACTTAATCATTTCTATCCTGCCTCCTGTTGATGAAGATATATGAAGAGGACTGTAGGTACTCTGCAGCCAGTGTGAGAAATGTTATTGCTTGCAAACATTTCAGGTGAGAAAACTATCACAATTGCAAACAAATTGTCTTCCTCAATATAATGGTTTAACAGCTGAGCTACTTCTGCAGCCACCACAGAAGTATATTACAATAAATCTGTGAACTAATAAACTAGATCTGATCTGGGATGTGAAGCTGTCTTTCCAGAAGCAATGAAGAATCCGCACTTTTTGAAATAGTGCCTGTAACAAGTATTGGGTTTTTTAAGTTTGGGGAACTGGATGTATGATGCAGAGTCAAACAGCTTGCTTAGCCTTCAGCCTTAAGATTTCCTCCTCTGATTATTAAGCAAGCAGGACCTACAAGAAGAATATTACACACCTTTTACAAATTCCTAAATGCACTAAAAAATCGAATTTCATGGAGGGAGTGAACATCCAGAGAAAACACATTTCTTTTATTACTGTTACAAGCTTGATAAAATAACATGAAATCGAGCACTACTGGATATTTAGTCCACAGATGCAAGTCAGAACTCGTTTAACGCTCTGTTGAAGGTCCCCTTGTGATCACTTCTGCACAGCCAAAGGAATACAGCATAACCTGCAGTAGGGTAGCTGCCCTGCATGATCACAGAGGTTCTGCTCATATATTGCTGTAAGACATTCCAGCTTCCTACTTTAGAAACAACAGCAATGAAAAAATCAGTCTCTCTGGTATGGCTGATTAGGACAGAGGGTCACGATTTCCACTGTTTAACAGTTATACAATTCAGCAGGTTCTGCCTGCTTTGTTGCAAGTCAGTGTTTTCCTTACAATCAAATTACTTTCCAGAGACAGATCTAGAAAATGTAAATTTAGCATTTCATCTTAAGTAGCAGTGATATACATAAAAAAATGTTAGTCGAAGCTAAAGACAAACACTTTTATTAAATACTACTACAAAGAAAAAAAAGATCTATAAAAACAGTTTTAAAGAAGTTTCATTTCATTTTTCTGAATCTCCTAAAGGCAACTGAAATGGTCATTGTTTCCAAATGTCAACCACCTAGAATTTATTTCAGCTGTGAACAGCAGCATCTATAGGCTGCAAAGTTTTTTAGCTGTACCCCATTTAAACAAGTCCTAACTTTTTCCTTAAAGTCAAGATTAGACTAAAAGTACCTTCTGAAATTTACCCTGCAGTTAGTGTTTCTCTGGTCTTAAAAATTCTGAACGTGACGCTGATTTGAAAACTGAATTCTGAATTCCCAGTAAGAATACATTATGTAAACAATAACCAGAACACCAGAAACAATATCTGTGACATCTTGTGGTGTAGTACTACAAATACAACCTCACAACTGTCACGTGGCACAAAAGCAACACACTTCTACATACATGAAATGTCAAAGAGCAGAGGCATCACCACCTCTCTGACACCCCTACAACTGACTACAAACCAGCAGCAGCTTTTAAAACACAGTTCTGCCTCCTTGAAGACTAAGCACCTGAAGAACCATTATAAAACTGGACTCTTTTTTCCAAGTGGAAATAAAATGCATTTAGAAGGGTTGAGTATGCTTTTGAAAGAGGGAATGCCTGCCTGGGAGAAAAAGAGGAAGGTGTATCACAGGATAAAAACTCATACTGGTTCCTAACTGCAAAACTACAGTTACTCAGCATCAGCTGACTGTCAGTGCCACCAAGTATTCAGGTGGTGAGACTGTAAAGAGCAGATACTGAATTGTACAGCAGCAGCCTGGGATAACTGCTGCTCATCTGGAGCCATCAACTGGTGACACCAGCTGCTCCTTGGCAACTACAATTTGAAGTAACCATACACCAAAATTAGCTGCTGCAGAAATCAGTTACCACTCAGCAGCTAATGAGCACAGACTAATATATGCAGATTCTTAACAGCCTGATAAAAAATGCAAGAGCAGCAACTGCACCAAGAGTTAATCAGTAAATCATGCACCTACTCCACCCCACAACAGAACAGGGATTTACACAGAGCTCACAAGGCTGTGACAATTTAACTTTTTCTTGCATACTTTCCGTAGGGGAACAGAAGATGTAAGAACAAGTTCATTAGCTATCAGCCTTAGTAAAAAACTGATTTACCACAAAGCTCCTGACATTCGGTATTTTTAAGTTATCTAGCATAGACTTTTTGAATGTAAGAATTAAGACTGCTATTTGATCACTTGCTTAATCCCACAAGAAATCAAGGTCCCACCAAAAAACCACAAATTTTCATCACTGTTCTTCAAGCTGATACTAGCACTGGTGTGGCCAGGCTTCTTACAGAGCTTATCAGCCTGAAGGGTTTCCGACAACACATTGGTTTTCATCGGGATCAGTCCCCACTCCCTCGCTCGCCTTCAGAGTCAGCACAGGTGTTAATGCCGACACAAGGGGGAGGCAGGGACAGGCATCTGAGTGGAGGAAAGGGACCACCTGCACCACATCCGATTAAAGCAGTGATTAACACATCACCCTTGGTCATCTTCATGTTTAATACACTGACTAAAGTAATAGCTATGCTGCCAGTTACAAAGTACAGTTCTGCAAACGATAAAATATTTAGCTGGATTACAGGCCATCATACTGAATGTTGACAAGATATCCATTCAGGCTTTTGTCCTCACCTGAAGAGGAATGTAATTCTCAACACACATGAGGAAACTGCTTCTTCCAAATTTTAAATTCAGGTTGATTTTTATTTATTGTACATAAGGAGCTGAAGAAGTGACAATTCAACTTTTTATTGGGAAAGAACATTCTAACACAGTACTTGAATTTTTGCTTAGAAATAATTTTAGACATTTTTAAAGAGAACTTATGATTCATACTGTTCATATAAATCAGTTCTGTGCATACCTGAATCTTCTTGTTTCCCCTCACCCACACATCATTTTACCATTTGTTGTCTTTGATAAATATATCAAAACCAAAAGAACTGTTCCCATGTTAACCGGGAATGTTTCCCTTTTCACAGCTTGTATTGGTGAAGCCATAAAATGAAAACAAAACTTGCAAACAATCCAAGCAAGCTGTGGAAAAAAGTTTTCATCTTGTTTTCACCTCTAATCACTTATAAATTTAAAAAAAAAAAAAAAAACAAACAACACACTCAAGTCCTACCATGGTAATAATTTAAGTTTTTAAGTAGTAATTGGATTATTTATTTAATATCACCTGTCTTTGTAACTGCCCAGTGTTAAAAAAAATTGACTTATAGTCAATGTAGTAAAGCAGCTCAGAGCAGATAAAATTCTTATTTTGAGAAAACATACAAAAATCACAACCATTATATTAAAAACTCTGTTGTAAGTATATACAAAATAATTATCAAAGCATTTGCTTCATATAGTGCTGCTGGAAGTCATGAAATCAACTACTTGATCCAGGACAGTTCTAGAAACGGATGTCTGGGTAACCATCTCAAATTTGTCTGCTTGGTGACACAGAACAAGAGAGTTTGTCTGTATTCATTACAAAATTGGAACCATAAGGTAAAAAGGAAAGTATTAATCCAAAATAAAACTACTTCAGTGATGTTAAGTTCCTTGCACTGTCCCATTAAACTACTTCTGTTGTTCAGTGAGGGAATCGCATTTAGAACATAAATGGCAGCAGTCTCCACTCCCGTTATTTTGTCTGTTCTCTCCAAAAACTCTTACATCAGCAGATGGTTTTCTTGGGACTTAGATCTCCATTTAGACACTCACCAAGCCCAATTTCAAAAAGCCAGAAGCAATGAATTCCTGTTACAACTCAAGAGTTTGAACTGGTGACCTGAAGAGAAGCCACCTGCAGTTTGTGAACCCCAAGTCATCTAGTTCATTATATACTGCTGCCAACCCATGTTGAAATGTAACCATGTTTTATAACCCAGAATAACCAAACTAATGCCATTCCTAACTACAGTACAACATCTAAAGTAATACACTAAAATATTTGTCAGCTGTTGGAAAAGTGCCCAAAAGCATCACCCATGTAAATACTTTAAACTCTGCATCTCAGTTTGTCATCCAGCAAATCTGACTCAAAAAAGAGACAACATCACATGGCTGCAACCATGTCAATATTCAGCTATGCACTGCAAGTGCTGTATGTCCCCCCTTCACCTAATCAAGTCAGTTGTGAAAATGTTGCTCAGAATTTCTGAGGTTCAAACAGTCAGGTCTTCCCCATCATACAATTCTTGCAGTTGGTTTGGTTCATATTTTATGGAGGGTTCTTCAATTTGTGTTCCAGGCTGCAGGGCGTTCTGTCCAACTATTTTAAGATTCACAACTTTTATTTTCCAGGTATTCTCCCTAATGGGACAGCTAATGAGTCCAAAAATTAGTTCAAAGATGCCCAAACAAGTGTTGTCTCGATGTACTGTGCCAGCCACCGCTACCAGTACTAACCCATGTGGAGACATGGCACATTTCAGTCCATTGGCATGCAAATTAGGGTTGAATAGAAGACATTCCTCTTTAACCAAGGAGAGCAGGCGAAGGCTCACCATTTCTGCACCAACGTATTCTTCCCTGTTTTTTTCTAATGTGTTGTAATGGAACTTCATTCTGGCATTCTCCCAAAAATGCTGTGGTCCCCATCTTTCTTCAGATTTTACTCCCAAGGGATGTTGAGAATTCAGGAGTTCAAAGAACCACTGACAGAATACTTGTCCTAGAGCATGAATGTCCTGTGACGACTTTTGTCTCTCTCCATGACTCTGCAATCAAACATATGTTTTTATTAAAACTATTTAGCCTTAGCATGCGAGATTACCACTTAGAACAACACAGAATCATGTAAATACTTATTTTAAACATTCTTTCTTCCTCAAGTGTTCTGAGAGAGTGCCTGAAGAAAAACAACTAAGTAAAATCTCATTTATTTTTAAAATCATAATTATCTTATAATCTAGAGAATCAAGGTAGGCTCTTTGAATTACAGTCAGAATAGTCACTTCAGTTTTGTTTTGGTCTACAATTTATAAACAAAAAGGAAAATCCTGGTTCTACCAAAAAAGGGCAGAGGAAGGAGTTTTTAACAACTTCCATGAGACCGGGCTTCTCACAGTGAAAAACAAAATTTGTCCTGAGTAAAATGTGCTTTGGTTAGTAACTTTTAACTGGCCTTTACGTTTCCAAAATAAGGTTACAGAAAAACAAGAAGGACACAGACACTACCCAAAAAGCTAATTTCATATTAAGGCATATCAATTTACTAAGAAGTGCTTATAAATAAGCAACTATGTTGAGATGTTTTTCCTGTTTCATGTTACCTTCAGTCTGTTCTTCTTAGTACCTTTTAATTTAGTTGTGTTGGTCTCTGCATCTTCATATAGCTGGTAAGAACAAACCGTACCTATTGGGAAGTCACTCACATCCTAATATCCAAAGCTCACAGGATACTTCTGATTTATGGGGGTATTTTACTTAAGTCAGTGGAATACACTAACAAAATGCACAATTAATCCAGGAAGAACCAAAACACAAAGAAGTAATGTATTCCAGAACTTTTTCTCCACCAGCTCATGTGCCTGAATTTAGCCCTATTGGGCAATAAGCCTGCCAAAAGTCATCCAAAAGATGCCTGGTCACTTTAATGAGTGATGTTTGTCATCTTCACCACATTTCTAACAGGAAAAGAACCCAAATAAAAGAAAACTGTACGTTATGTTACCCTTGCTCCTCCAAAATAGACAAAAGCCTTGAGGAATCTCACTTACTTTTCTAATTGTACAACTGATCACTTAAACCAGACTGAGACAATATGACATTGGGATAGGAGGGCTGCAGGGATTTTCACAGAGCAGCATAGGCTTACTCTGGGAATGAAGGCAACTCCATTCAGCCTGTCATAAAACCCTTGCTTCAGACTCATAAAATCCTTTCTTCAACACTGAATCTTCTGAGAAAGTATTTTTAAGGAGTGAGACAAAGTAAACATTGCCAGCAGACAGCTAAACCTTCAAAGAATAATCTGAAAAAGCTCAAAGATTCTTGTCTTGTTTAGAAGCCTAGAAGAATGGGCCAGTGAAAGAAAACAGGAAACCGCCCCAAACACATTGTCCACTGGTTCCCCATAGGTTATGGACAAGCCACTTGTGTCCTTTTTTGCCTTGTTTTACAGAAAATGATACACACATTCCTAAAATATATCTAAGATGTAGGGGAATAAGAAATACTTTAAATATGTACTGCACCAAAGTAAGCAGTAAGATTTTTTTAGATGCTATTATGGGTCAAGCTAAGCAAAACATCTATTCCTTGCAGTTGAATTCTTGGTACGTGTAGAAGAATAGCAAAATTTAAATACAAACATTTAGGAAACAAGTTGCTTAGGAATTAGATATTTAAGACAGATTCTTAAGTTGATTATAAAACATGTTTAGTTTAGATGACAATTCTTTCTAAAGGAAGGTTCACTGTAAAAGGCAACAACTGGATGCTCAAGTAACAGTCCTGTGAGCCTATTTAATTTATACATATATAGTTTGTTTATCCTCTGCTTTTTCTTACCACAGGTAAGATTTTTTACTTAAGAAAAATCAGCCAGACTTTCCAGTGTAAAGATACATGACCTCCAACTGTAATGTGGCATGTTGTTTTGAACAAGAACTAAACGCATGGTTATTTTGTAGGGCTTCTCAGTATTTGCAACTTGACAGCAAGATGTTTAGAAGTAAATGAAATATCAGGTTTGCTAACATCAAAGTCTAGTAAGCATTAGATTAAGTAAGTTTTAAGTCGGTACTAAGTCTGAAAAGTTTGGAGATTCCTATATAGAAATGCTGTAATTGTTTCACAATTAACAGTAATTAATTTCTAATTCTGTTATGTAGGTTCATGTTACCCATTTCTTCACAATGGTGAGGGCCACAAGAATTAAGAGAAAACAAAGGCAAAGAAAGATGTATGTAATAAATAATCCAGCTGAATTTCTCATTCTTTGCGAATGTGCTTTAAGTACTTTGGAGAATTTTGTTTACTTGCCTTCAATCATAAAACTTTGCTAGGGCGTGATACCTGGGAAGTGTTCTTGCACGAGCAACATTCTCATTTTTTTCCCAAAGTACACACACAAAAAAATTGTTTTGAAAACAAATCTCAGCTAAATTCTCATGGGTTAATCCCTGAAAGAAAGCTCAGCGCAGTAGGTTATCAACAGCTACAGAGCTCCAACAGTCCAGCTGGTGGGGCTGTTGCCCATTAGGTCTCAGAAGTACAACACTTAAAAGAGCAAAGTGGCTATTTAGAACTAGATGGTAAAGATACAAGACTAATAAAACACTGAAAGTTCATTACACCACCAGGATTTGCTAAATGTCAAAATTCTGAACTTCAGAATAACCTGTAATTGCCGAAACACATTTAGTTCCACTGTATTAAGTGTTACTAATATCAGAGGAGAAAAAGTTACATGGACCTGGCACTGCTACAAACTTTGCATTTGAACAATATAAAAATTCTCTAAAATCCATTCTGCACTCTATTAACTGCAAGAGCTAAGAAGGAAGCACTTCACAGACAGTGCTACTTCAATTGTACTGTCTCTAGAAGTAGATCAAGGCCACTTACAAAGAGACGATTTTCTCTCCACCCACTCCAGCTCCCCAAAATGTTTCAGACTACATTCTGACACATGTTTTCACCCTGTGATCTACCAGCATCTCTTTGCTCTGCTCCGGTATGTGCCCTATCAACGGTGTAACTAATGCCTGGTGTGACAGCAGGATGACTGGAAATCCCAGATCCACACCAAAAGCTTAAGAAGATCCACCACATTAAAAAATCACAAGGGGCTAATGCAGGGTTTCTGTACCATTAACTCTGTTTTCAGTTGTCTTTGAATCCACAGAATTACTTGTGAATATCCTCTATTTTAGCTTACACTACAACTTCAAAATGAAAAGAATGAAAAAGAACCCACACATTAGAGTTCAAATGCACTAATATACTTTGCAAGACAGAGCAGAAGACTGTGCTCGGCAAGTGACAGGTTGGCACAGACGCCTTAAAGTGAGGTAATTTAAAAAGCAAACTAACACCAGTGACAAACAAACAAAAATGAGCAAACCAAGAGTTAAAGAGATTCAGTACGTTCCTAAATAGGGGTGAAGAGCCACATTTTGGATGTACATTAGAACTCCTACACTGGCTACCCTGCAAAAGCAAAGCTACGCACACTTGGGTCTTTCAGAAAACAGCACTCACCTCTGCATGTGGTTTTCTCTCCCCTGAGTCCCAGGCATGTGTTGTGCACTGCCCACTCCAGTACTGCTTTACACGATCAATGAGCAGATGTTTCTCAGCAGAAGGAGGCACTGGAATTTCTTGTGCTGCCAAATACTTAAAAATTATTTCTCTGTAGACTTTTCTGCGTTTCAGAAGTTCTTCTACACTTTGGCTGTAAACCAAAATGGCATGAATGGCTTCTGCAAGTAAAGAAATTTAAGTTAGCAGTTACTTCTCTCACTATTAAAACTCAAACATATGCCATTTCTTAAGCTCCTGACCAGCACCTCCAAACACAGCACAAGACAAGCCTAAACAAAATATTTAAAAGTTTGTTTGCAAGCTGAAATCTGACCTAATCATATTAGTCACAGAAGATACCCAAAGGCTTGGAAACAGGGTTAAGAAGTGGTGCTGCTTTTACAGAAAACCTTGCTACCCTGTAATGTCTACTTCCTGTTTAATGACTGCTTGGAACTTATGTATGGTTTGAGCTTGATGAAATGGATGCAACTTTTTCTTCCAAATGAAATTACTAATATTCTTCAAGTATTTTCAAGCTTTTCAGAAACTCCAAGCGCTTCAAGAAGTATAAAGATTCTTGCACACAATGCACTTCACCTATACTTCCTAAGATGCAGCTAGCCTTAGCTTCAAAAGAAGTTCATTTAACATGAAATCACTTAGGGCTTCCTGCTTCACGTCATCATGCATCACCTTCACTTAGCAAAAACTGAGCTCTACTTTATTCTCTGTTTGAAAAGCTCTAGGATATTTCAAAATAAGCCAGCCACCTGTCTTCTTGGAAGCAAGATTAGACAGAGAAAGAAGAACCAGACAAATCTTTTATGGTTCTTCTGATTATGGAAAGCGCATCTTATTTCTGCATCAAATGGGTAGCTCAGACTATTTGGTCAGAGAACATATTGTTGTTTTGAAGAATATGCAGGTTTTAAAATGTTTCCCGTGAACAGAAAATTGACAGAAATGCAGAGATAACCAAGGTAATCTCTGATTTCCTGTATGTTGACCACAAATTCTAGTACCAGAAATCTGCAGTTTTTCAGACAATAGACAGCAGTTTGCGAATGTGAGGTTCCATGTAGGTTCCTGAAAACTGACGGAAATGGAATTAAATCCATTTTATTTCCACACTAATAAAATTACTAATCTAGAGTTCATAAGAAAACACCTTCGCAGCACAATTAGAAAGCATTGAAATGCAACATTCAAAAAAATTCAGCTACAAGGCTTGGTGACAAAATTAGGAAACACGACAAATTGAAATTCACTTTTAAAGTAGTTGTGGTAGCCAGTTCTCACCTGAACTGAGGCTGGGTGTTTAACATGTTGCCTATAAACGCTTAAACAAGAAGAGACTAACTACTGAAGTAAAACGGAAACAAAACAAAAGCACACATACACACAAATCTCTTAATTTAACCTACAACCACTGCAAAAAGCAGATTAAAAAAGCAAGAAGAAAATCTGAAGGAATAAGACCTTTTTAAGAAATGTGTATGGCAAATTTTACAGTTGTGAGTTATATCACACAAAATGTATTCAAGGTTTTTGGATGAGTATATTTCAGGGCAATGTGCTGAGTGGCCTCAGGTAACTCATATACAAAATAAAGTTTTACAAACCAAATCTCAACATCTACAAAATGAGGGAGGATGGTCACACCTGAAAGCACTCTGTTCTACAAAGAAATTAGTTTAAGATTTGATTTGTGTTTTTCCCTTTCAAAACCTGAAAGCAAACTTCATTAACACAAACAAGAGACATCTGAGTTTTAAATATTGTCTTAAACACTAAAAGGGCATAAAACAGGCAGAGTAGTGCACCAAGCTCCTTGAGTGGGGGGTAGGTGTGTAAGAGAGAAATATACCCTGTTTCTGTGAAAATAAGACAGGGTCTTACAGTAATTTTTGCTCCAAAAGATGCTTACTTTTTTACATATACAGCTGCCTGGACACTATTTAAATTGACTTTCTTTATTAACTGTAACTAGGGGATATTTTCGGAGTAGCATTTATATTTTGAGCATCCTCAAAAATCCTGAAAAAATCATGCTAGGGCTTATTTTCAGGGTAGGTCTTATCTGCTGGGAGACAAGGTAAGTGCTTGAGATCTAAAAATCTGCCACAAGTCTTTAGCAGCCCCAAGTTCCTTGGCGAAAACAAACCCCAGGCCCCCAGCAGCCAAAACCCAGTGCTGTTGGGACACACACACAGGCCCACCAGAGGAAATGGCTCCCAACGGCTACAAACAACCCAACAAAACACAGCTGCACATTTCACACAGAATCACACAGAATGTTAGGGATTGGAAGGGACCTCAAAAGATCATCCAGTCCAATCCCCCTGCTAGAGCAGGAACACCTAGATGAGGTTACACAGGAATGTGTCCAGGTGGGTTGTGAATGTCTCCAGAGAAGGAGACTCCACAAACCCCCTGGGCAGCCTGTTCCAGTGCTCTGTTACCCCTACTGTGAAGAAGTTTCTTCTCATATTCAAGTGGAACCTCCTGTGTTACAATTTGTACCCATTGCCCCTTGTCTTATCATTGGTTGTCGCCAAGAAGAGCCTGGCTCCATCCTCCTGACACTCACTCTTTACATATCTATAAACATTAATGAGGTCACTCCTCAGTCTCCTCTTCTCTTAAGAGACGCAGCTCCCTCAGCCTTTCCTCATAAGGGAAATGCTCCACTCCCTTAATTGTCTTTGTGGCTCTGTACTGGACTCTCTCCAGCAGTTTCCTGTCCTTCTGGAACTGAGGGCCCCAGAACTGGACACAATATTCCAGGTGTGGTCTCACCAGGGCGGAGTAGAGGGGCAGGAGAACCTCTCTTGACCTACCAACCACTCCCCTTCTAATACACCCCAGGATGCCGTTGGCCTTCCTGGCCACAAGGGCACAGTGCTGGCTCATGGTCATCCTGCTGTCCACCAGGACCCCCAGGTCCCTTTCCCCTACACTGCTCTCCATCATGTCGTTTCCCAACTTATACTGGAACCTGGGGTTATTCCTGCCCAGATGCAAGACTCTACGCTTGCCCTTGTTATATTTCATTATATTTTCATTAAAGTTCGCTGCAGCCCCGCACCCGACAGGGCGCAGCCAGCTCTCCCAGGGGCCGAGAAACCCCCGGGACGCTCCAGCACACCGGCCCAGCTCGCTTCCCCCCCAGCCCGCCGCTGTGAGCCCGTCCGCCCCGGAGCCAGCGGAGCAGGACGCGCTCGCAGCCCCCGGCTCCCACCCTCCCGGCCGGGAAGGGAGCCCAGCGGCCGCGCCCTGGGGCGCACAGGCGGATCCCGGCATCCCCGCCGCGGGGTCGAGAGGCGATCGGGCCGGGGAGGCCGCGGTAGGAGGAGGCAGCGTTCCCGTCCCGGTCTCCGCGCACCTTGGCGGCTCTCCGGGTGCACCAGGCGGTTGGTGACCGTGTCCGTCAGCGCCAGAAGCTCCTCGGTCTCCAGGAACTCCAAGAGCTCCCGGCACCCGGCTTGTTCACGCTCGCTCAGCCCCAGCGACGCCATCGCCGGGTCCGGCCCGGCGAAACTGAAGGTGCCGCCGCTTCCTCAACGGAAGTCGGCGCAACGGCCGCTTCCTGCGCGCCACTCCGAGCAGCTCCCGGTGCCGCCGGCGGAAAGAGCGGCCGGCACTGAGGTTCCGCCCGGCAGCGAGAGAAACCTCCCCGGGTTCGTGCTCCTGCCCCGCAGCTGCCCGTGGGGATCAAGGACCAGGTCGGGGAGGACCCGACAGCTTCAGCCCAGCCCACAGGTGGAGAAAAGCCACACGAAAGTGAACTTGAATGTATACATTAGATTTATGGTAGACATTATAATTATCACCCTTCCCTTCCATCAGATCGTTAAGCTGTCACGCTAATTCCACTGCCTCCACCCCCACAAGGCCCATGGAGCATGGTCAGGGAGTGCTGCAGCCCCATCTGCTCCACATCACTGGCCACGGGGTGCCTGTGGCTTCACCCCCTCGTCACTGGGAGCCCAGCAGAGGATCACAGAATCAGAATTATGGAATAGTTTGGGTTGGAAGGGACCTTCAAAAGTCATCTAGTCCAACCCCCCTGCAATGAGCAGGGACATCTTCAACTAGATCAGATGTTTCAGTCTCCAGCAGCGCACTGTCTGACCATGTCCAGTATTAGACCTGTCACAACAATCGCGTTGCACAATGCAAAGGAGAACAGAAAGGGAACCTCCCATAGCTGCTTAATGATGGTTTTCCATCATTAATGCAGAGCCCACACATCCAGCCTTACCACAGCCTGCCCGGAGACGGAGGCCTTATACAAACAAGGCTCCCAGCAGGGTCTAGGCAGCTGCTCTGGGTGGAAATAGGCTTTGGAAGTCTACTGCTGGCCTCAAGCTGAGGTAACATCTATGTGGTCACTTCAGCTGGACTGACCAATCTTTGGATATCAGAGCTGCAACCCCTATGGCATTAAGTCTTCAGCTTGTGACTTAAGGAGGTGTTGGACACCTGGGGAACTAATACCAAGCAAGTTACACGTGCCCGCAATAGCAGGAGGTCTGACAGCACAGCACCTGCCCAAGGAAATGAAGTTCTGTAAGCCAAAATTGCTTTTCTATTACCTGCAAGGCTTGAACCTTGTGCTGCTCCTCCACTTGGCAGTATTTTCTCTGACCAGTGACGGTCACTTGATGAGTCATGGAGAGAAGAGGCGGGAAAGAGGAATATAAAAGGAAAAAGATAACAGAAGCTTCAGCTGAGCTAAGGACCATAAGCTATGTGAGGGCTGGTGCTGCAAAAAATGTAGATGCAATGAGTGCTTGACCTCATTGTGGCAGAAAAAGCAGGCACTCTCATCA